>NC_138778.1:202527759-203127759 GCF_965119305.1 Pelophylax lessonae
GGGTGCTTTAATTTTTTTTTTTTTTTTTTTTACTATTTATTTTATTTATTATTTTTTATTTTTACACCGTTTAACAAAAAAAAAAAAAAAAAGGATCATTTTTATTTCTATTACAAGAAGTGTAAACATTACTTGTAATAGAAAAAGGCACGACAGGACCTCTTTTTTGTGAGATCTGGGGTCAAAAAGTCCTCAGATCTCACAAGTACACTAAAAGATAGAAAGAAAAAAAAAAAAAAAAAAAAATTATTATATAAAATGAAAAAAAAAAAAAGGACCTTTAAACCGGTTGCTAGGCAAAAACATTTTCCGTAGCCCCGATCCTCCAAGACCATAGAGTCAAGTGAGGGCAAGCTTGCCCTCACTCGACATCCTGTCTGTGAGGATCCGGGACCGGATCGTTTTCCCCGCTACCGGCGGGTCCGGTAAGCGGGGAAAAGGACCGGACGCGGCGGGAGGGGGGGGGGGCACCTCTTCCGCCATCCCAGAAGGGTGATCCCACGGCGAATCCGCCGCTGGGACCACCCTTATCGGAAAGCCAACCGTCCACCGTTTAAAAAAATACCAGGGTTATGGCAGCTATCTGCTGCCATAACACCGGTATTTAGGTTTAAACGGAGGACGTATATAAACCTTTTTGGACTTAGACATGGTGGCTGTATGAAGGGCGACAGGTACTCGGGTACTTTGTTGGGCAGGTGACAGGTACTCTGGTACTGATAAACAGGTGGCAGGTACTCGGGTACTCCGATAGGCAGGTGACAGGTACTCGGGTACTCTGATGGGCAGGTGACAGGCAGGTGATAGGTACTGATGAGTAGTACTGATACTGATAGGTGATACTGATACGTGATAGGTACTGATGAGTACTGATGAGTAGTGATGGGTACTGATGAGCAGGCGGCAAGTACTCGGGTACTTCAGGCGTCAGGTACTCTGATGAGCAGGTGGAAGGTACTCGGGTACTCTGATGGGTAGGTGACAGGTACTCAGGTACTCTGATGACGGGTACTCCGTTGACAGGTACTCAAAGTACCCGAGTATCCGTCATCAGAGTACCCGAGTATCCGTCATCAGAGTACCCGAGTACCTGTCATCAGAGTACCCGAGTACCTGTCATCAGAGTACCCGAGTACCTGTCATCAGAGTACCCGAGTACCTGTCATCAGAGTACCTGCGTACCTGTCATCAGAGTACCCGAGTACCTGTCATCAGAGTACCCGAGTACCTGTCATCAGAGTACCCGGGTACCTGTCATCAGAGTACCCGAGTACCTGTCATCAGAGTACCCGAGTACCCGTCATCAGAGTACCCGAGTACCCGTCATCAGAGTACCCGAGTACCTGTCATCAGAGTACCCGTCATCAGAGTACCCGAGTACCTGTCATCAGAGTACCTGAGTACCTGTCATCAGAGTACCCAAGTACCTGTCATCAGAGTATCCGTCATCAGAGTACCTGTCATCAGAGTACCCGGGTACCTGTCATCAGAGTACCCGAGTACCTGTCATCAGAGTACCTGATGGGCTGGTGACAGGTACTCGGGTACTTTGATGGGCTAGTGACAGGTGCTCTTTATTGGGGGGGGCCAATCAGTGTGTTTGGGGTGCACTATGATTGGTAACTAGCTGTTACCACACTCTCTTCCTCACACAGGATCAGTGTGTGAGGAGGAGAACACGGTGACAGCTAGTTACCGTGTTCTCTGTTGACATTTGTGACCGGCTGTGATTGGACACAGTCGGTCACGTGGTAAAGAGCCAATTTCATTGGCTCTTTACCTAGATCGGGGATTGACTCTGTCCGAGGGACGAGCCTCGCCCCCGATCGCTGCTCTGCGCGCCCCCGGGGGCGCGCATTGCAGAGAGAACGAGCGGCTCGTGCTGGAGCCGCTCATGTGATCGGCTGTGATTGACACAGCCGATCACGTGGTAAACAGCCAATTTCTATTGGCTGTTTACCTTGATCAGGGATGGGCTATGTCCGAGGGACGAGCCTCACCCCCGATCGCCGCGCTGCGCGCCCCCGGGGGCGCGCAGTAGCAGCTAGAGCGGGCGGACGTCATATGACGCCCGCCCGGATCCGTACAACCACCATGCCGACGTCATATTACTATGACTCGGTATGGAAGTGGTTAAGGTCTTTAAACACACTTTTAAAACAATAGAAACTCATTTAAACACATAAAAGATACTGAGAGACAGAGCAAGAGCTATGGAAAAAACAAAAATATTTAATTTTCAATGATTTAATTAGTAAAATAACATTACAGAAAAAAACGCAATATACCGGGACCGCAAAAACTGAACCGCGATGGAGCGGGGGTTTACTGTATACCAAAAATTCCTCTTATATTGGGACTTTATTGGCAACTCATGTACAGACAAAATGCAGTGTTAAAAAATAATTCATTTTTTATTAAAGTTCTTAATAAAATATTGTTAAAATTTCATTTGAATTCATATATAATACATATAATGACTATGTGCTGCATATGACATATCTATGTGTAACAGATGACAAAAATATTTTTTTCAGTGGTATCTCTTAGCTAGATGTAAGTATTGCACGATATACAACACATTCCACGGCATCAAAAAGCTGGAGAAATCCTATAAATAAATACATACATAGTTATATAGTAGGTGAGGTTGAATAAAGACAATAGTCCATCCAGTTCAACCTGTGTAGGTGTGAGTGGCCGTATTCATCTCTCATACCCCTTAATGTCCTGATCCTTGAGATGTACGTCTAAGAGTCTTTTGAAAGCCACCATACTTCCAGCAGAAACCACCTCTTGTGGTAGAGAATTCCACAATCTTGTAGCCCTCACAGTAAAGAACCCCCCCACGTTGCCTGAGGTTAAAACGCTTCTCCTCCAATTGCATTGTATGCCCCCGAGTCCTCATGCAATCCTTTCGACTAAATAGCTTTTTTTCTATGCTGAGATCACCATTGAGATATTTATAAATTGCTATCATGTCCCCTCTCAGGCGTCTCTTCTCCAGAGAGAATAAATCAAGCGATTGCAGACGCTCTTCATAATTAAGGTCCTCCAATCCCCTAATAAGTTTAGTTGCCCTTCTCTGGACTCTCTCCTGCTCCAACACATCCCTCCTGAGGACTGGCGACCAGAACTGGACAGAATACTCCAGATGCGGTCGGACCAGAGTTTTATAAAGTGGAAGGATTATAGTTTTATCTCTGGAATACAAATACAAAAAAAATTGGGAAAATTAAGATTGCATAGTAAGTCTTTTATAAGCAGGCATTGTGATACATTTGAAATGAAATGTTAATAAATATGAATTGGGTCTGTTGCAGGCTTTTTCCACTTCGACATCAAGGCACGAACCCACTTGCCACTCCTCTGCATGAAGATGAGATTAAGGTAGCTGAAAAATTTATGTTCATGAAGGGGAACTCCACCTAACTGCATTCAGTAGAGCAGGAAACAATGAGAGTGTTAGAAACTGAGATAATGGAGATAGCAATAAAAATGCATATTTTCTAGTAGCATGAACAACATTTAGAACCGGGATGTCCAACTTTTTGACCTTCCTGGGCCACATTGGAAGAAGAAGACCTGTCTCGGGCCGCACATAACACACACTAACAGTGAAGATAGCTAATGAGCAGAAAAAGTCGGTCAGATCACAAATTAATGATCACTGATATAGATTATGTACCTTTCTTAGTAATAAAACTTTTTTTTTTAATTGTAAGAGAGGGCGACATAAAACTAGTGCAATATCTGACACTGTTTAACCACTTAAGCCCCGGAAGATTTTACCCCCTTCCTGACCAGGGGGTATTTTGCGATTCGGCACTGCGTGACTTTAACTGACAATTGCGCGGTCGTGCGACGCTGTACCTAAACGAATTTGGCGTCCTTTTTTTCCCACAAACAGAGCTTTCTTTTGGCGGTATTTGATCACCTGTGCGATTTTTTGATCACGCGCTATAAACAAAAAAAGAGCGTCAATTTTGCAAAAATTGCAATATTTTTCCCTTTTTTTTTAAATTCCCCCCAAAAAAAATGTAAAAATCAAAATTTTTTAACATTTTCGGCCAATTTGTTTTATGCTACCTATGTTTGGTAAAAAAAAAATCGCAAAAAGCGTATTTTGATTGGTTTGCGCAAAAGTTATTGCGTTTACTAACTAAGGGAAAGATTTTTGTCATTTTTGTTGTTTTTTTTTTTAACGCGTAATGGCGGCGATCTGCGATTTTTTTTGTGGTACTGCGACATTGCGGCGGACAGATCGGACCCTTGACTGACATTTTTGACACTTTTGGGGTTACCAGTGACATTTCTACAGTAATCAGTGCTATATATATGCACTGTTACTGTAAAAATACACTGGTAGTGAAGGGGTTAACTTTATTTGAGAGGGAGGGGCTGTGTGTGTCCCTAGGGGCGTGATTCTAACTGTGATTGGCTGTGGCTTCAGCTGTATGCAGAGTGATCAACGGATCTACATAGTAGATCCATATGATCAGCTCTCATACAGAGGGGAGAATGACAGGCAGCTTGTTTACACAAGCTGCCTGACTTTCTCCCTCTCCCCCGCCGATCGCAGAGTGGCTGGCGGACATCGGGTCCGCCGGTCACACGCGCGGGGGGTCCGTGACCACGCGGGAGCGCGCCTCTGGGGGCGCGCGCTCGCTCCCTAGACCCTCACAAGCAAGTGACGTAGCCCTACGTCACTTTGCCTGTGAGGGGCTGACCGCCGACGTAGATAGTCGTGCGACGGTCGGCAAGTGGTTAAACGAACGCATCAGTATCTGGTTGGATGAAGGTAGTAGCAATGCTCAAAGAATTCTCAAGGTGCTCATCAGATATTTTGGTTTTAATTTTGCCCTTTGTGTGCTTCATCCTTGGAAACTGTTTCTGGCGAATATAGGTGCTGCTGAAAACGGATGCCATGACTAAGGCGTCATTATGAAGAGTGGGAGATTTTTCTTTGGGAAGATAAAACCTTATAAAAAGTCCAATAAAGAAACACTGTCAAATTTTTGTGTTCGCTAAGTGTAAACACATTTTAACAAAAACTTACCCAAAAAAATCTAAATTTTTAAGTAGGTTTACAATTTTATGTTGGGCCACAGGCGGCACGTGGACCGTAGGTTGGACACCCTTGACTTAGAACGTCTAAGAGGTGTAAGACGTTCTAAGTGATGTGTTCTTCAGTGATGTTTTTCCCCTAACTTCCTATTTAGGTGAAAGGTGTCAGACAAAACAAGAAATAAGTATGGCTGGAGTTGCTCTATTTTCTGTCCATTGTAAAAAGTGATGACTGTTTGTCTTCTAGATGATGAAGAATGATGAAGAAGTCAAGAAGAGGCTATGTGAGGCATATAAGCTCATGTTAGGATTCTATGGTCTCCAGCTATTGGATGAGAGCAGTGGAAGTGTTGGTCTAGCAGAGAATTGGCTGGAAAGATTTAAGAATCTAGACAGGTAAGTGCAGAGGCGTAACTAAAACCTTCAGGGCCCTGGTGCAAGAAACCATAAAGGGCCCCAAACCTTCAGCCTGGGCCCCTCCCTCTGATCCCAGGACCCCTTACGGTCCCGCAGTGGATCCCTTTCAGTGTGGACTGTGAATAGTCTTAGTAGAGCAGAGGATGTGGTCAGTATGGCAGTGGATGTGGTCAGTAGGGCAGTGGACAGGGTCAGTATGGTAGTGGATGTGATCAGTTGGGCAGTGGACGTGGTCAGTAAGGCAGTGGATGGACAGGGATCAGTATGTCAGTAGACATGGTCAGTATGGCAGTGAACATGGTGAGTAGGGCAGTGAGCTTGGTCAGTATGGTAGTGGACAGGGTTAGTAGAGCAGAGGTCGGTGTCATTATGACAGTGGATATAGTTAATAGGGCAGTGGACATGGCCAGTAAGGCAGTAGACATGATCAGTAGGGTAGTGGATAGGGTCGATATGGCAGTGGACGGGGCAGGTGGGGAAGTGGAAATGATCAGTAGGGTAGTGGATGGGGTCAGTATGGCAGTAGATGGGGTTAGTGATGCAGTGGACATGATTAGTAGGGCAGAGGACGGTGTCAGTATGACAGTGGACATAGTCAATAGGGCAGTGGATGTGATCAGTAGGGTAGTGGACGTGATCAGTAGGGTAGTGGATAGAATCAGTGGAGCTGGGGTTCAGGAGGAAAGTGGATGTTAGTATGACAGTGGATGTGGTCAGTAGGGCAGTGGATATGGTCAATAGGGCAGTGGACGTGATTAGTAGGGCAGCAGGGAGGTAGTAGGAGGGTGAGGGGGGGGGAAGTTTGATGTGAGCGGGTCATTGTGACAGGAGGGGGGCAGTGTGAAAGGAGGGGGGCAGTGTGATGGGGGGGCAGTGTGACAGTAGGGGGACAGTATGGGGGGGAGCAGGGTAACAGTAGGACACGCAATACTCACTGAGCAGTGTATTCTTTTACACTCAGGAATCGGTACAGGTAGCATTTCTTCTACTGTTCCAGCGGCAAGAACAACCTTGAGGCAAGAAGCGGGAGCTGGAGTCGGGGGGTGATGCTGGGAGGCAGAGCTCTTGTCAAAATCGTGGATACAGCTAGCACCAGGCTGGACAGTATATAGGAGAACCAATTTTCTTGATTTTCCTCTTGGCTCCTGCAGGTCTTTCAGAGAGTAAGTGAGATTGATTCTTCTATATGCCGCCCTGCTGGCCCTCCTATCCAGGTGTAGACAGACATGACAGGGGAGCTGCATGAATGTATATGAATGTATAGTTACACCCCAGGAGTGACTTCTATTGTGGTTTGATGATGACTCAGGATGTGGGGTGGTGTGGGGTATGAGACCATTATTCTAGAACATCTGTGGATCAAAACAGCAAAAGCATCTGTTAAGATAAATTTCTAATAGCTTACTATGGTGGAAGTCATTGGAAGCTTTCAACATTCTAGATCCCTGGTGCCCAACCTGCAGTGCTTTGGCACTTTTTGTGTTGCCCTCAGGGCCCCTGCATACACTAATCTATGTTCCTCTATTGGCCTGTTATAGCAGTGATTTCTAGCAGCCTCATATAATATGTCTCCTGTATCATGTCCCCAGGTTCCAACAACTCTTATAGCATGTTCAGTGTCTCTGACCATCTCTTGTATTAAGTCCACAGTCTCTGACCATCTCTTGTATTAAGTCCACAGTCTCTGACCATCTCTTGTATTAAGTCCACAGTCTCTGACCATCTCTTGTATTAAGTCCACAGTCTCTGACCATCTCTTGTATTAAGTCCACAGTCTCTGACCATCTCTTGTATTAAGTCCACAGTCTTTGACCATCTCTTGTATTAAGTCCACAGTCTCTGACCATCTCTTGTATTATGTCCACAGTCTTTGACAATCTCTTGTATTAAGTCCACAGTCTTAGACCATTTCTTGTATTAAGTCCGCAGTCTCTGACCATCTCTTTAAATTCTGTTTTATTGAGTTTTAAACCTATATGGTACAAAAAGGACAGTATGAAAAACGAAACAAATAACAGTCAAAACTACCCCCAGGAGGCAGCAAGAACGGTTATGCAGAACCAGCTGCCATCCCTAAACCCCCCTCTCTCAGTGGAATAGCAGACCCCCTTAGCCGTACCTTAGGATACAATATATAGTGTGAGATGGTGTACACCAGGTGAGGACATCAGAACAAAAAATGGAGAAATAGGCCCCCAAAGGATGTGTAACCCCAGCTACCGGAGATAATAGGCACTAAGGCAGAACTGATCTTTAGTATAATCTAGGACAGAGCAAACAAGACTGATCTTGTCTTGTCTAAGTACCAACTCTGTACCCAGAATAGAGGGGAATCAATGCAGGACTACGTGCTTGTATTAGTCACTGAAATCCAGCTGCCCCATACCTTCTCAAACTTCCTAGGAAACCCCCGGTGTAAATAGGTTGTTTTGTAGAACGTGAGTGTCCTGTTCACCAATCCCTTTCTAAGTACTCCGAGCAGGAGCCACCAGACTTTTCCATTGTTGGAGGATTGCTTTTCGAGCATAAAAAAGGAGTATGCTCAACATCATCCTGTGTGCTACGGTATTCACTAGGCCTTCTGTCAAACCAAGCAGGCCCACCTGGACAGACTTCCAGCTAGAAAGGTCTATCATAACCTCTAATCTTCAAACAGGTTATAGAGAAAGCTGGCACTCCAGTGTAACGGCTATTCAACTTTGTGTAGTACAGTCATAAAAATCAAACACGTTTCGGCCTCCAGGTCCTCTACATGGCCATGATTAAGGCCTGAAGGCTTAAATGCATTGGATTTTTATGACTGTACTACACAAAGTTGAATAACGAGCATTTGATTATAGCCGTTGCACTGGAGCACCAGCTTCCTCTATAAACTGAAGATTGGAGGTGGCTACAGACCTTTCTAGCTGGAAGCCCGTGCTTGCAAACTTTGGATGTTTAAGGAGGTAGAAGCTCTGTTTCACCTGTCTTAACTGTTCTAGATGCATCTCCTCTAAGAAATGGGATTAGCATCTTAAAGCTCTACAGTTTTCTACATGATAGACATAACTTGGAACACGTCTCTAGTTCCTTCCAGGCAAGATCTCCCATTAAATACAATAGCTAAAATAGAACCAAATAATAAACACTGTTAAGGGCCAGTTCACACTGGTCCGACATATGTTCCGACTTTAAAAGCACGAGTTGCATGACATTTTCAAAATGAATTATTCCCTATGAGAGCGGTCTTAACTGGTCCAACTTGTGTCGATCCGACTTTCAAAAAGGTTCCTGCACTACTTTTCTTCTGACTTGGGCACGATTTCAGCCCATTAATTTAAATGTAAGTATCTTAACTGATCCGACTTTGAGGATCTTGAAAGGAAACTCCACACTATAATTTAAATAAAATACGGCCTGGGGGTCCCCCCCCAAAATCCATACCAGACCCACACAGCCTGGCAGGTCAGGGCTCGCTCGCCCCCCCCTCCTGGACCATATGAGGCTGCATGCCCTTAACATGGGGGGTGGGTGCTTTGGAGCGGGGGGGCTCTGCGCCCCCCATCCAAAAGCACCTTTTTCCAAAGTTGATCGAGATAACTGCCTCTACCCGACAACCCTGCAGTGGGGGTCTGCGGGCAGGGGGCTTATCGGAATCTGGAGGACCCTTTTAATAAGGGGGCCCCAGATCCCGCCCCCTTATGTTAATGAGTATGGGGTGCACCCACCCCCCCATGCTGAGGGCATGCAAACTGGTATAGTCCAGAAGGGGGGGTTCGCTTGCTCACCCAACCCCTTTCCTGACCTGCCGGGCTGCGTGCTTAGATAAGGGTCTGGTATGGATTTGGAGGGGGGAGAACCCCACGCTATTTTTCTTGTATATTTTTGGCGTGGGGTTTCCCCTAAAAAAAATGGCGTGGAGTCTCCCCCCAAGACCATACCAGACCCTTCAGCATGGTGTTGCCCCCTCAAGATTCATACCAGATTCAAAGGGCCTGGTATGGTCGGCTCAAAGTCGGATCCCCTTCATTGAAGTCGCATGGAAGTCAGACATGAAGTCGTAGGGAAAAGTCAGATTGGAAGTTGTCCGACTTCCATGTGGGAGCTGTGTGAACCTGGCCTAAGAAAGAGAAGCAGCGTTAGCCTTTATGCATCAAAAAATGGCTTACTTTATGTTTTCCTTTTTGTGCGTTGTGTGTGTTGACCATAGACAACAAATTCAGCGCATTTTTCTGTTCTATCAAGTTCTTACATTTCTTGCAGCAGTAGTGTATAGCCCACTGTGCAACAGGCATCACTGTTGGTCAGGACATGGGCCTGAGATGTGGAGTGCATAAATATGTATAGGAGCTGAAGTGTATCTATGATCAAACTGTAAAGTCTATAATCATCCCCTCATTGTAAGAAAAAGTGTTTAGCACCAAAAGAAAATGAACAACCATGAAATGTGAATACTGTGTTATAAATGGACAACACATTGAAATAAAGTCCAAAAAAGTGCTATAGTAAAAAAAAAAAACAACCCATGATAACGTTCTATTGGACGAAACGTGTCGGGAAGAAGACACTAGTGCGGACGTCAGGCCACTGTCCGATACCAGGTCAGTAGTGGCACCCATTGTCATATGGTTTTTTATTCATTTTATTTTGGCTTTTAACATACAAATCCATCAGATACTACACTATGGAAACTTCACCTGGCTCCCGGTGAGCTTTCTTTACCACAGCTACATCTGGATGGTGCGAGTTGCTGAAAAGCCTTCTCGACAACAGATGGCGGATCTACACTTGCGTGCATGTTTGCTGCTGTAACGGCAGCCAGCTTTTCCAGTGAGTGTCCATTTCACAGGGGTTTTTTTTTTTTACTTTAGCACTTTTTTGGACTTTATTTATAACACAGTATTCAAATTTCATTGTTGTTCATTTACTTTTGGCGCTACACACTTTTTTTGAAGATTATTTATAAATTTGGTATATTACTTATGTAGCACCCTACAGGTAGGTGCTAGGTAAATGTATAGTGGGCCTTGTCTGCCTAACAGCAGGGCTGTAATTTATTTAGCTAGGGTGTCAGGGCTTCCAGATGTGCCTGATGAGGGGAAAAGTATCCCCACTGGCTCCTGTGAGAGGCTTCTCATAGGGCAGTGTGGGAAGCCCAATCAGAGGACACATCCATGCTTGTAACTACCCCAGATGGCAGATTATGCTGCAAAGGATTCTGGGATTGGGTATAAGTTTGGGGGGAGGTGCGTGACACGGTGTCTTTGTCGGGAGCAGAGTCCCAGGAAGGAGAGTGCGGCTGTCTCTCCTCCTGTCTGAGGAAGGTGGATGTCTCGGGGTGTCGCCTGAGAATCCAGAGAGTGTTGAGCTGAGCTGAGGGGATCCGGTGTGCCGAGAGCCTGCAGAGCGTGAGAGGGGTCCAGTCCCAGGAAAGCCTACACAGGTCGTGAGTACTGCGGATTGCCCCTGGGGGTCTGCTAGAGTCAGAGGGGACCACTCCTGAAGAGGTTCTGGGATCCAGTGCCAGCTAGCTGAAAGGGGGTATCTAGGTTGAGGACCCTGAAGTTACAGAGGGGGGTGCATAGTCAGTGAACCACAAAGAGTTCAAGGTTAAAGGGGGCACCTGCATATGGGCCCTGAATTGGACAGAGTGTGACAGTTGAGAGTTGCAGCTTTACAGAAATCTACAGCGTACTACCTCAAGCCAGTGCAAGGCGGGAGGGGAGTATTCAGTGACTTTGCAGTGCAGCAGTGTCAGTAATTCTACAGTTCACAGTCTTGGGTCTTCTGGACTTATTGTCGAGGATCCAGCACTTCCATCAAGCTACAGTGTGTTCTCAGTGTTAGTGCTGGCGTCAAGGAAGCGCCAACGGGCATTTTTCTAGGATTAAGTCCCAAGTGTAATTAGTTTAATAAAAAAAGGGGGGTTGGGACTTTTAGACAAGGCACATGGGGAACACATGTGTCTCCATCCCTATTAATTAATAACAAAGGGGGAGTTGGGACTTTAAATGAGGTGTGTTAGTAAACCAGGGCACGGTGTGGTATAATACCACCCCAAATGAGGCAACAAAAAGATGATAAAAAATACCAACAGTGTTTATTACAAATGAGCATCACATAAGTGTAATACTTGCAAATTGCATGATGATGAGTACAAAGTGAAAGTCATGCATCACAATAAAATGAGTCACAACAATGATACATAAACAGCATAAGCTGTATTAGGATAAAGGTGTAATAGAAGATCTAAAATGAAAAAGATGAATCTACAACACTAGCAGCGCTAATATACATAATATACTGATGACAGTTTAAAGGTTACTCTTGTATAAGGAAAACTGATAAGATGACAAAGTCTGAAATTCATATGCCAAATGATTCCAATGAGAAACAGTCCAAAATACAGGGAAAGGGTGTGAAGGATCTTTAATCGTCCACCAAGCTTCCACCAAACACCGGTGCTCCCCCCTTTTCCTGGAAACTCACCAGACGATCGGTCAAAAATCTCCATCAAAGGATAAACCAATCCACCAGCATGTGATTCCAGACTCGGGAGAGATTGCTGCAGTCTGGCCCGGAGTATCTGGTTTCTCCAGTGTGTCTCAGGGCACCCATGTCCTGTTCAGAGATTACTCCTTTGTTCAGTGCACCCCTCATAACTGGGCGTCCTTTCTACGACTCTTCTGGAGATGCTTCAGGACAATCGCTAAGAATGGAGTGTTTTATGAAGGCGAGTAAGTGACATATGGAACTTTGATCCTATGAGTCTGGAATCGCATGCTGGTGGATTGGTTTATCCTTTGAGGGAGATTTTTGACCGATCGTCTGGTGAGTTTCCAGGAAAAGGGGGGGATCACCGGTGTTTGGTGGAAGCTTGGTGGACGATTAAAGATCCTTCACACCCTTTCCCTGTATTTTGGACTGTTTCTCATTGGAATCATTTGGCATATGAATTTCAGACTTTGTCATCTTATCAGTTTTCCTTATACAAGAGTAACCTTTAAACTGTCATCAGTATATTATGTATATTAGCGCTGCTAGTGTTGTAGATTCATCTTTTTCATTTTAGATCTTCTATTACACCTTTATCCTAATTTTGTTTATTATAGCAGCTGCTTATACCCATGTAGGGTTATTTATTTTAGAATTGTCATCTCTACATAATTAGAGCGCGGGGTGAGTGGGTGTTTTTGCAAGGGTTCTGTTGGTGTGCATTCACGTCACTCTTTTCTCAAAGCATAAGCTGTATAATGTAGAACTGGAGGCAGCAAGATCACATAATAAATGACAACACATGCTAACATGATACTGAGTAGGGGGTTGCATTCTGTGTGCTTGACGCGTTTCATGGAACATTTTCCACTTTTTCAAGAGCGAATGTCAACAGGGGTCTGTAGAAAGTATAAAAATATGTTAACAATAAATAATGTTGCTAAAAATGTGTGTGATAGAAGATTCATGCATAGGTAGAGGGAGGGAAGGAAGGTCTGGGGGGCAAGCCCGACCAGATCAGTCCAAACCCTCACTAAATGTTTTACCTTGCAATGCCAGCTCAAGAAATTGAATGGAATTTGAAGTTTTCACGGTGTCTGAAGGTGTCCAACAAATGTCCAACTGGGAACTGAGGGAGCAATATCAGTGAATGTAACATGTACAGGGGCCACATGCTTAATAATAATGATAGTAGTAAAATCTTCATATAAGGGATCAAGATATGAGATAGTGGTGTATGGAAAGATCTAAGTGGCAAGAAAAGGGAAAATCAAAAGTATGTGAAAATAACTAAAGTGCCCCACCGGGTGTATAGTGAGTTTACATAGTGGTAAAATACCACTAACTCAAGTGAGAGAGTAATAAAAGATGGTGGTAAATAGTATTGGTATAGGAAGCCTCCTAAGCATAGAGGCAAAGGGCTGTGATGGGAAGAACCAGAAAGTGAAGGTCTAATTAGTTAGGCCTAAAGGAATATCCCACTCATTCCCTTCTCCCATCCCCCTTTACTACAATAAAAACACAAAACAAAGTTCCCGGAGTCGTCCATGTGTCAGTTCTCACACCCAGGGTTGCAACTCACATGGGCTGGAGAGTTAACCGGTACCAATGGCAGACCCACATCAGGCCACAGGCCTGGAAAACTTGCTACACTTATCTGTGTCAGCTGCCCCACCACGGCGCAGAGATACACCTTTTTTTCCATTTCCTTATTGTAGTTCAGTTGTGAAGATCCCCGCACATTTTCTTCCTTATATTCTATGACCTGCATTCACTATGCCCTCAGAGTAGGCATTGCTGTTTTACAGAATCCACAGAGCCTGCCTTATGAACTACAGAGGTGCTAACAGGAGGATTTTCAGGAGGCGGAGTCAGTACAGGAATCACTGCTTGCAGGCAGCAAGGTACCATGGGATATGTAGTCGCAAGATATTGAACGTAAACGGCAGAGGAGAGGCTGCAAAGCATGCAGGGAATCCAGGAAGTTGTGGAAAGAGATGGCCAGCAGACAGGCAGCACTCACAACATGAAATAAGATTTATGAAATGAGCTTATATTGGATTGTCAAAAATAATTATTTGTATTGTTATTACAATGCCGATGTTATACAAATGAAGGAGTATGCTGTGATTAATCTCTTAAGCACTCAAAATATGGCTAATATACCTTCTCTCCTCTCTATTTCTGTAGCAACAGCCACAACAATCTGCGAATCACACGAATCCTCATGTGTTTGGGGGATTTGGGTTATGAACACTACCAAGTGCCTCTCATCCAGTTTTTTCTGAAGGAAACCTTACAAAATGGCAACTTACCGAATGTAAAGAGGAGCGTGTTAGATTACTTGATGTTCTCTGTGAGGGACAAGAACGAAAGAAGAAGACTGGTACAGTTTGCCTGGCAACTCTATGAACCCAAACATCAGTTTATTTGGGGGCCGATGAATTTGGAGGAAGAGATAGGCTGCCTTTGCTGTTCCTTTATTTAGAAATGATAGTGTGTCTTTATTCAGCAAATACTGAGTTATTTTTAGGCTCGGTTCACACTAATGCTATGATGGAAAAGCACAGGAATCGCTGCGTTTCTAGCATAGCTATCACACTGTCTTCATGCGATTTGCTGCAGTTATTAATTAAAAGGTACTGACAACCCAAAAGCATGCCGCAGTGCGTTTGCTAGAATCTCATTGCATGGGTATGAACACCCATGCAATCCGAATCCAGTACCTTTTCTCATGCGAATGCGGTGTGATTTGAGCCATACAAAATGATGGGCTCAAATTGCAACACACAGAATCGCAAATGAGTTGCACAGGAATGCAGTACAATTCCTGTGCGAATCACATGCGATGTGACACCCAGCCTTACAGTCCTTAGCTTTAAAGTAATGTTGTTATGCCTCTCACATCTTTCAAAGGTCTGCTTCTTCTTTTTGTGTTATTTTGTTTAACCACTTGCCGACCTCGCTATAGCCGAATGACGGGTGCGCCACATGCTCTGTGCTCACAGTGTTCTCCGAGGAAAATGGCCAATCAGTGGCTCTTTACCACATGTTTAGCTGTGTTTACTCACAGCTGATCACAATATAAGCAGAAGCCGGTTATCAGCTTTCCTTTCCTCATGCTGACAGCATGAGGAAGGGAGAAGAGAGCCGATAACTGGCTTCTGTAAAAGGGATATATACACTGATAATCAGGGCACTGATATCATTGCAGTCCCAACAGTGTCCACCAGTCTGTGCCCACCACTGCTGTCAATCAGTGCCCATCAGTGCTGCCAATCAGTGCCCATCAGTGCTGCCAGTTAGTGCCCATTAAATGAAATTAGCTATAACATGGCTGGGTCGAGTAAATGTCCTGAAAATGAACGCCTTACCCCGCTTATTATATTTAATGTATACGATACCAATGGACTTACTGCAGATTTTTTTTCAATGGGCACGGAGACTATTTATAGGGTTAATATGGAAGAAAACAGGCCCAAGAATAGCGTATTCTATCCTGTGCAGAAGTAAAGAAAAAGGAAGATTGGGATTGCCAGATATGAATTTGTTTCAAAAGGCTATGGCCCTGGTACGAATTTATAACTGGCATCATAAATTGTGGGTACCCATTGAGAAATTTTTAGCTGGACGTAATCTGGCAGGAGCTCCTTGGATCCCCGCCTCGAGAAGGGGCCTTTCTGCATGGGCTTCACCCCTGACCCTCACGACTTTGAGGATATGGGATAGAAGCAATAAGGATGGGGAGTTGGCACCGCATACCTCACCTCTGGCCCCATTGGGAGGATTTCCTTGGTTCCCTCCAGGGGAAGAATCAGTCTTCTTTGGTAGCTGGAATCAAGGAGGAGATTCAAGATGTATAAAAATACCCTATTATAGGGTTTATATGGAAGAAAACAGGCCCAAGAATAGCGTATTCTATCCTGTACAGAAGTAAAGAAAAAGGAAGATTGGGATTGCTGGATATGAATTTGTATCCAAAGGCTATGGCCCTGGTACGAATTTATAACTGGCATCATAAATTGTGGGTACCCATTGAGAAAATTCTCCCCACCCCCACCAGTGCCACCTATCAGTGCTCATAAGTGCCTCTTCAATAAGTGCCTACCAGTGCAGCCTATCGGTGCCTCATCAGTGCTGCCTCACCAGTGCAGCCTCATCAGGCTGAAGGAGAAAAATTTCCTGTTTGCAAAATTTTGAAAACTATTTTTTTAATTTCAACATTTTTGGTCTTTTTTCATTCATTTAGCAAACAATAAAGAAAACCCAGTGGTGATTATATACCACCAAAAGAAAGCTCTATTTGTGTGCAAAAATGATAAAAACTCTTGTTTGGGTACAGCGTTGCATGACTGCATAATTGTCATTCAAAATGCGACAGCACTGAAAATTGGCCTGGGCAGGAAGGGGATTCAAGTGCTCGGTAGGCAAGTGGTTAAAAGGAACTGCTAGCAGCTGTTTCCAAACAAAAAGCCAGGTAGAGGACTGAATCTGGTGTCTATGACTGCCTGTAGTTTGCCTGTAGCTGATCTTTCTCCTATTACTCACCATGCTTTATTCTGCACTGTGTCTTTGTGCGGAGGCGGCCATCTTGGTAGAGGCAGGGTTTTGCTTCCTCATATCAGAGCCTCCAGCAAGGAGAACAGTGAGCAGTGCAGTAATGACATCACCAAATCTGAGACTAGCAGTCAGAGGCAGCAGTGCCTCACACTGCAGATATACAGTTATAAGGCTGAAGGCACAGGAGTCTCTAGGCATACTCACATATCAGAAGGTGCAATACTATTATTCAGGTGCAATTCTAGGCAAATGGTACATTTTTTAAATATAATAAATAAGAACAAATAATATTTCTGTATGTTCCCTGTAACATAGTCAAGGTGGATAAAAAACAATGATTTTTTTTTTTTAAAAATCAGATTTTTTTTTTATTTTTATCAAATGTATTTTAATAATATGCTTTTGGAGTAAAAATCTATCTAAAGATAGTTTTCTATTTAAGATACATTAATAATTTAGTTTTCTATTTAAGATACATTAATAATTTAGTTTATTCAGCATGAAATGGAGCTTAGTTATGTAGCATGAGGCTGTATAATCTGGAATATTTACATTTTTGGTAAACACATTCAATGACTCCAAGCTCTGCAAGCTGAGGTAACATGCAGTGCATTGATGCATTCTCACAATTTCACAGTAACCATGTGAAAAAGCATGGTTCAGGAATATTTCTTTATCCCATTGTTTTGCAAATCTATGTACACTACAAACTGTATGATTGAATCGGTTCTGATATCGCTGTTTTACTAACCTGACAGTTTATTATTCTAAATAGAAAACCTTAATTTTGTTTTCAAATATTAAAGATTCTAACTACCAGCAAGAATAAGTGCTTACATTTAAAAAGCACCTGTCCTTTCATATCCATCATGACAGCGCCTGTTAGCGGGCATCCACTCACCTACTGCCGCCACGTCCCTCACCTTGTTGTGTCACTGCCGCATCACCTGCCGTCCCATTAAAGTGAATAGGACTGTCGGTGAGTCAACAGCGGGTCAGAGGAGGAGCCGCTCTGGGACAGAGATGACAGTTGCTCTTTAAAAATTATGATTTGAATCAAGCTTTATAACTAGTGATTTAAATCAAATCCACCCTGAACATAGTAAAACTGTACTTTTTAAGTTGAGATCTATTATAATTACGGTATATATATTTATAGATTGTCTGCTAGAAAGTGTCTAATTTAGCTACCACAATGACTCTAAAGCCCCGTACACACGTACCGAATGTCGGCCGAACGATCGGCCGTCTTTTGTCCAGGGCTGTCCTGTCTGTTGAAAACTGCAAAAGACTGCACACGAATTTTGTCAGCCAACAACAGCCGACTGCAGAAGTGATGTCATGTGATGGTTAACTTTCCTTGTAATTTTTCTTTTCTGAGCATGCCCAGTCTTGCTAATCGGCTGTCTGTCGGCCGAAATCTGTACTGACTGGCGAACAATCGGCCGTTCTGGTGTTGGCCAACAAAAATTTTAATGCCTGCACAACAGATTCTGTTCGGCCGAAAATGCGCTGTCGGCTGTCGGAAGCATCATACTAACAAGCATACAATCGGCCGATCGGTCGTCGGCCGAATATTTACGTCCGACAATCGGTACGTGTGTACGGGGCTTAACCATCTAACTAATGACTGATAATCAGCTGCATAGGGGGTGCATTGTTTTCAATGAGTTTGCTGACTCAAACCTGTGCAGTGAGAAAAAGCAGTAAAGCAAACCAAGGAAGCAGAACCAAAAATATAACTTATACAAATAATTTCTAACTATACAGAGAAACACATTTTAAAAAAGATTTATATATCAATACAATTATTTATATCAAGGTGATCTATAAATAATTGAAAAAAATAGAAATTTCTGAAAAAGAATTAAGGATCACATCTATGATTACACCAAAATACAAGACTGTGTTTTTTTTTTTTTAATTTTTTTAAATCTAATAAAGTGTTTTACATACAAACCTCAATCCTGTGGCTTCTGTACATACCCTAATTGTCAACAGATGTAAGCCTAATGCAGAAAACGGCTTGTGAAATGTGCTTCTGTAATATCTTGAATGTCATGTTATACAATATGGAGAAACACCATGGGCAGTAATCATTTTAATCACTTACCGACCATCCACCACATATATACTGCGGCAGGCTGGCTCGGCTGCGCGAATCACCATACCTGGGGAGATCCGCAGGTAATCAGTAATATTAATTCACATTTAGCTGGACTTGTGCTGTAATGTTTAAAATGTTTTGTAGCTTATCCTGAGAACATCTAGTCACCATGGAATATGTCAAGGGAGATGTTGATTGTCCTTGATTGGTATGGGGATATGATGATGGTTGAATTATTTGAGAAG
Source organism: Pelophylax lessonae (assembly GCF_965119305.1). Lineage (NCBI taxonomy): Eukaryota > Metazoa > Chordata > Amphibia > Anura > Ranidae > Pelophylax > Pelophylax lessonae. Next base: position 202,546,630 of record NC_138778.1, read on the forward strand.
AGATGAAATGGCTAGCAGATCTTTAGACAAAGCTCCCTGATTTTGAGGGACTGTCTCTGATTTAGAACAAAGTCCCTCTGTCCCTCATTTTGCTAAACATTTCATCCAAGTTTCTAAATGGCTGCTTTTGTAAATTTCAAAAGCCAGTATAAAGAAATAGTAATGGTAATTAAAAAGCACTTGTGAGATTATGAAATAAATATGGGGTGGTTTTGTCCCTCCCCTATTTATTATAAAAATGTATTCTTTTGTCTATTCCTAGAATAGTCTATCAAAGCTCTGATAAGGTTAATGGAAGGTATACTAACAATGCTAGCTATAAAAATAAACACACTGCTTAAATAAACAAGGATCTAATTTATTATAAAGAAAGTAGAAATGCTAACATAAAACACTAAGTCCCCGTTCACACTGGGGCGACCTGTCAGGCGACCTGGTCGCCTGACAGGTCGCCTGCCATACAGAAGCTGTGGACTCGTTCTAATAGGAGCGACACAAGTCGCTCCAACTTAGAAAAAGGGTCCGGAGCTTCTTTGGGGCGACCTGGAGCGACCTGCATTGACTTCAATGTTATGAAGTCCGTGCCGGCCGCTCCGAGGTCGCGGTGCGAGCTGTGCGCCGCAACCTGTGAGGTCGCCCCGGCAAGTAGCGTCGCCCCAGTGTGAACGGGGCCTAAAGGAATATTACAGAGCATATAAGACAAAACAATTACAGATAATACGTTACATATTCATCCTTGGGATTCGATATCTTTCAGCTGGTCTCAAGCACACAGGAAGGAGAAAGAGAAAGGTAGCACAAGAGCCATGATGGCCCACAGCCAAGAGAGCCAGCAGCCAAGAGAGCCAGCAGCCAAGAGAGCCAACAGCCAAGAGAGCCAACAGCCAAGAGAGCCAGCAGCCAAGAGATCCAACAGCCAAGAGACAGATTCTTGCTGGCAATCCGCATTTAAAGCCCACTCAGACACCACCCACACATAAACACCCGCTGTCTTCTTGTCCAATGACAGTTCATAAGATGCCCCCTTCCTACTCAACAGGAAGTATCTCATCTTTCCAGGAAGCATGTTATATTCTTCCACTAGGGGCACCATCTGTCCACAAATCACTGTTTTTGACCTGGGTCATCTTTTATTAACAGTTGGCCTTTGATGTTGGTATAACCTCCCCAGGAGATCTTATCTGAGGCTCCTCTACACCCATACCTCACAACAGGAGGCTTATGCGAGAACATCCTGTGACGATAAGAATTCCCATTTATGACTCCTTGTTAGGAAGTCCTGTTGGGTACTTTGCATTTCTAGGCCAGGTGTGGTCAGGTTTTAATCATCTAGGAACATCTGATATCAGAACACGTAAAACCACATGTTGCCTCCAACAGTTTAACTAATCTTTTTTTTTTTTTATAATTCTCCTTTAAGGGGGTGTGTCCTATGCCTACATTCTTTTGCTAATAGGTGTCCCTCGTTCCCATCTCAAAAAGTTGGCAGGTATGTCTACAGGGAATACAGTGGGGAAAATATTTAATTGATCCCCTGCAGGTTTTTTAAGTTTTCCCACTTACAAAGAAATGAAGGGTCTATAACCTTTATCAAAGGTTTATCTTAAATGATAGAGAGAAAATACCAACCAAAAATACAGAAAAAAACATTAAACAAAAGTTATAAATTAATTTGCAGATTGAGTAAAATTAGTATTTGATCCCCGAGCAAAACATAACTTAGTACTTGGTGGAGAAACCCTTGTTGGCAAGCACAGAGGTCAGACGTTTCTTGTAGTTGGTTACCAGGTTTGCACACATCTCAGGAGGGATTTTGGTCCACTCTTCTTTACAGATCTTCTCTAAATCCTTAAGGTTTCCCGGCTGTCGCTTGGCAACTTGAAGTTTCAGCTCTCTCCATAAATTTTCTGTAGGATAAAGGTCTGGAGACTGGCTAGGCCCCTCTATGACCTTAATGTGCTTCTTGAGACACTTCTTTGTTGCCTTGGCGGTATGTTTTGGGTCATTGTAATGCTGAAAGACCCATCCATGACCCATCTTCAGTGTTTTGGCTGAGGGAAGAAGGTTCTCATCCAAGATCTTACCATACATGGCTCCATTCATTGGCCCCTCAATGCGGCAAAGTCAGCCTGTTCCTTTAGCAGAGAAACAGCCCAAAAGCATCATATTTCCACCTCCAGGCTTGACTGTAGAGATGGTGTTCTTAGAGTCATATTCAAAATGTTTCTTCCTCCAAACACGACGAATCCCCCTCCTCAGAAATGCACATGTACAGTCCAGGGCCGGACTGGCCTACCGGGATACCGGGATGTTTCCCGGTGGGCCGTCGGCCCTGGGGCCGCTTTAAGGGTCGGCGCAGCCGCAGCGCCGCTTTAATGGCTGGCGCAGCCGCAGCGCCACTTTAAACATTGGGGCTGCCTGTGACGGTCCGTCCGTCCGTCCGATATTATCCCCGTCACGCGTGACGTCAGACGCTGTGAGCGGCATTACGTCACGACGCCGACGGGGGCGGGGCAGCTCAGCGGCTGGCGCGGCGGGGAAATAAGTGGTGGCTGAGTGAGTGGAGGGAGGCGCGCCAATGATGATCCCTCCCTCCACACTGATGACGTGCAACGCGGCCGCCACTACAACACGTGACAACAACAACATGACAGACACGCGCCGCGCCAGCCATGTGATTGAATCATGATGATGAGGTGAGCAGCCTGCCTTAGGTCAGAGAGTCAGACACACAGACAGTGGCAGCAGAGAGAGCCAGATGAGCGGCTGGCGTGCGGATTATCCTCAGAAAGAGTAAATGGGCTGGTGGGTCGGGGGGGGGGGGTGGAGACCTGGTTGGACCTCATCCTCTGTCCTCTGCACCTTGATCAGGATCAGGATTGTATTAGGGGGAGGGGGTTTGCATTGTATTAGGAGGAGGGGAACGGCATTTTATTAGGGGGAGGGGGCCGGGGGGGTCAGCAGTGTATTAGATAGTGGGAGGGGTCACCAGTATATTAGATAGCGGGGAGGGGGTCCAGCAGCGTATTAGATAGTGGGGAGGGGAGCCAGCAGCGTATTAGATAGTGGGGAGTGGTGGTCAGCAGCCTATTAGATAGCATGAAGGGGGGGGTCACCAGTGTATTAGATAGCGGGGAGGGGGGTCAGCAGTGCATTAGATAGCGGGGAGGGGGTCAGCAGTGTATTAGTTAGTGGGGAGGGGGGCCAGCTGGATTGTTCCTAGAGCCTGTGGCCTCCCAGCTGGGCTGTCCCTGGAGCCTGTGCCACTCTCACAGCCCCCCCCCCCCCCCCCCAACAAGGAGTAAGAGAAGAAATAAAAAGAGAGATGAAAAGTGGGGGATGAACAAAGAAAAAGGGAGAGAAAGAATAAGAGAACAAGAAAGCTGGATAGAGAGAGATGGGGGGGTAACAAGAAATTAGGATAGAGAGAGATAAAAGGGAAAGAAACGAGAACAAAGAGAAGGGGTAGTAAATCCTAAAGTGTACCATAAGGGGTTTTAATTCTGTATGAGTGGTAGGGACCCAGAAAGCACTAAATGTCCGCTGGTTAGGGGCGCAAATTTACTTGCCTTGGGTGCTGACAACTCACGCTACGCCACTGGGGCTGGTATGAAATTATTTCCAGGGCTGGTTTTTATTCCCAGTCCGGCCCTGGTACAGTCATGCCAATGAACATCTAAATGATTCAGAGAAGGATTGGGAGAAAGTGCTGTGGTCAGATGAGACCAGAATTTAGCTCTTTTGCATTAATTCAACTCGTGTTATTGGAGGAAGAAAAATGCTGTGCTTTTTCTGGATTTTGGTTGATAGTTTGTCTCTAGCATTTAAAATACACCTATGATAAAGATTATAGACCCTTCATTTCTTTGTAAGTGGGCAAACATACACAATCTGCAGGAGATCAAATCATTATTTTCCCTACTGTATGTGTTTGAATTGGTATGAACCAAAATCTTTATGGAATATTTTCATCATTTTAATGCCAAGAATCAAGGCTGTTCTGAAGTGGTTCATCTCTAGTACTATATAGCTGTAAAGAAAGAAATCACTGAGTGTATATTTAGTGTTTCTCCATACAAATCAACTAAAAGCCCAGTTTTTGCAAGTAAACATTAAGGCGTTACTAAACCCACAACAGTAAAACCAGTCTGTATATGCAGTAAAACATGCTTGTTATATTTACTGTGGAACCCAATGGGTAATCCTCTACATTGTGTAAAAAGACAGTTTGATCCTTTCTTCAACTGTCCCCAATCCATCTCCTGATAGTACAGAGCCTTGGAGGCACTCTGCACATGCTCAGTTTGGTATGTATTGCTAAAGAGTTTTTTTTTGGGAGGGGCATGTGATCAGCACAGGGCCAATAAGCACTGTCCAGACAGAAAGTCAGGGGTCATGCATCCTCATAGGACAGTCAGAGGAAAATAAAAACTCCCCCTACAAGCTTTAACCAATGCTCGGCCAGATATTGATAGAAGTCACAAGACTGCTATATACTGCTGTTGAGAAAAGGTATTTAGCAGTTTAGATTTACTAAAACTTAGCATTTCCATGTTCTGTGTACTGTGGGAGACCAGATATAGTAAATGCAGGCTCCTGGGTTTAATGACACTTTAAATCTCTTGCACTGGTTGCTAAAATTGGGCCATCTGTGCCTGATTCCTGATTGTCAAGCTCATGAATTCTGCAGTAGAGATGGGCTCAGGCGTGTTCGAGTCCTCACATGCCTGATCCCGTCAGTAAGCCGACAATGCACTCTGCTAATAACAGGCAGTGAAACATTTCTTGGTCAGCAGCTGCACAGATCAGAAAATGTCTCACTGCCTGTGATTAGCCAAGTGCAGTGTAGGCTTCCTTGTGTTATCGGGCACGTGGGGACTCGAATACGTCCAAGCCCATCTCTAATCTGCAGTCTTTATTTGCTCATCAGTGTAGTAATACTTCAGCTCACTGCTATAGGAAACAGATTGGGGTGCATACAAGGTTCTAGTGTGCACTGGACACAAATTAACAGGGACAGGGTGAAACCATGCACAGTCTGTCCCAAACATCATCCCTCCCTCCATAGACCTGTGTTATGTGTACAAAAGCCTCTGCCCTTCATAAAATAGAAGACTTTACTGTCCTTCAGATAGGCATCAAGGCAGGGTGTATGTACCAACCATCAATTTCTATGGGGCTTGACAAAAAAGAAAACATAAAGTGAACATTAACATGAAGGGTATGTATAAAAACTGTTCCATTTTGCCCATAGCTGCCTATCAGATGTTTTCTTACCGACAGCTGGAACCAAACTGATTGCCCTGAGATGTTTGCATACAGACTTGAGTAGGGTAGTTCATATCCCAACTGTTTAACTATATTACCTGAATCAGTACCCAACACCACCCCCTTTACCTTTAAATGACAACACTAACTCAGCATTTGAATTAAATGGCCGGTTCGGCCTTTTATTAAACAAAACCATAAATAACAGAAAAACATAAAACAGTCAAACCAATCCAGTTCAAAGAATGGTTGCAGATCCTTGACGATACCATCTTCCACAACTTTGGAGTCTGTGGTACCATTAAGTTAGGTTCTGTCCCCAGTCACCAAAACACGGCCTTGAGGACTATCCTAACTGACCACAGACCCCTACCACCTTACACTACCTGGTAGGTCTAGACTGAACCAGACCAACCATAGGACTCCATACCTGAGATGGGTCCCACCATTTTATCATTCGACCCCAAGTTTTGGACCCTCGTCAAGGACCCCAACTGCCACAGCCGCACTATGTGAAACCTTACACTTGTGCCCGCCACCACACCCAGAAAGCCCACTGGATACCATCCTTCAATCCCAAGGCCCACAGGTCAATACTCACCTCATCGAGATGCACTCTATCCCCTCTCAGGTACAACCATGTGTCCGTCTCCAGCTCCAAATGCCTAACCACTAATCCACCATTTCTAGCAATGAATCTGCCCACCTCCTTATTCACCTTTATCCGAGCATTATTTAACTTCTCCACCAACCTGGCCCCTCTCTATGCAGTGCGGGCCACCATATCTGACCATACTTTGATCATGTCAGGGAAGGAAGACCTAAGTTGCAGGAAGTCCAGTTTCACATCCCTAATCAGTTCCCTCATAAAACATAGACCTAAGTCGTTCCCATGAGCATGTAAGACCAAAACATCCGGCGGTCTTTCCAGCCGGAGAAATAAGTGAACCTCAGGTAAGACCCTCTTCCAGAGTATCCCTGGCACCTCAATCCATCTAACCATGCCCTCCTCTCTTGAAACTCCTAACTGCCATCCATTGGGCCTAAGCTCCACCCTCTTTGCCCCCCAGAGTGCTTCGGAATCCAGATGAGACACCGGGGAAAATCTGTAAAGACATAAAGATGACCATGCACCAACTGTACCGGTAGTTCCGGCAACAAACAACATAAATAACCTTCCTCTCTGGGCTGCACATTCAGAAATTGTTCCATTGCTAAGACTGGACAAAGCTGAGTGCTAATGCCCCTAAACAAGTCAACCTGCACTCCCTTGCCTCTCTGGTCAGTCTTGAATCACCTAATCCAGAGCTTTACTGACGAGGCAAAACACAGCATCCCTCACCAACATTCCCCCCAGAACTCTCCTGGATGGGCTAACCAGCTTGCTAATCCGGAAAGCACCAAAAAAAGACCACCAAAAAAGTGGCCCGAAACAAAGTCACCTGATAAGTTGATGAACAAACCATAGGCAAACGGTCCAGCACTGAACTCAGTACTGAAAAGGAAACTGGTCGCCTAGAATTACAACTACGCCTTCCCCTCCGGTAACCCTTAACCACTTGCTGACCGCCGCACGACTATATACTGCGGCATTCAGCCCCCTACAGGCAAAGTGATGTATGGGTACGTTGCTCGCCCACAAGCCTGTAGGGGGCAAGCGCCCCTGCTCGTTCCCTGCCTAGCCCGCGCATATGACCGGCGGCTCCGATATCTGCTGGCCACTCGCGATCTCCCTTTAAGGTGTGCCCCCAATGGTCCTTCGAAGCATACATATACCTCACATTTTGCCCAGTCAGCTAACCGCACCTTTTCCACTTCCTTGCCTACATCCTTCGAAGTCTCAGCGGTGATCACTACAGCTGCCACTATTTCCCCGTCTGTTTGTGTGCCCGCGACTACCGCCACTGGCGTCACCGACGGAGCTCTTAAAGGGGCACAAATGTTACTGGAAAACTTCTCCCTTCCCTGACTAACCCAGAGGCCCCTGCCACCCTGACCCGGTACCCGCCACCTGCTCTTAGGCCCCATGATTTCCAGCCCCAGCCCCACCAACACAACAGAAGAAAAACAAGACAAAGCAGAAACAGTACACTCACTGGGCTGCACTGGGCAGGAAGCCACACCAGCTGTCATTCCGGATGCCCTCGTTGCCTCCAGGGTCTCCATTTCCAGCTCAGAGCAGACCTCTGCCTGTCCGTGGAGCTGCTGTCCCTTGCCAGCTGACCGACTCCTCATCCTGGACACTACGTGCTGCTCCTGCGTTGGGGTACCCTGAGGGCTTAAGAATTGGCCGCTGCAGCTCTGTCTTCCTCTGATGATGTCATCAGCTGGTGCCGCCACCCTCTCCTCCATTTTGGTCGCCTTGCCCCGAACTGGACATATAGGCGTTTCCCCTCGATCGCCGGGCTCCCCCAGCAGAGGAGCCGGATATCCCATGCCGCTGTTCTCCCGCACAATGAGGGTCGCCGGCCGCACCCAGAGACAAGCCCCACCGAGCTGACATGCCAACCGGCTCATTGCCAGCAGTGACAGATGCCCACAACTGGGACCGGACTACAGATGAGGGGACCGTGGCTTCAGCATGGTGAGCTTCTCCCTCCTGTGGGCTCTGCCTTAGATGGGAATTCCTCCCAGGACCACCACCCGCAGTAGCAGGCAATTGCTTAGCAAGTGGGCCTGGGGGTCCTCTGGGCTAATGCGCAGCGAAGGCCAAGACTTCCGAGCCCGTGTTAGTGGCAGGCCCTGGCTGACGGGGGTGTCCTGCCCGAACCCCTGGCAGTGAAGCTGCTACCTGGCTCTTTACCCATTCAGGGCCATGTGCAGCAGAATCTCTGAGCTGATTTAATAAAAGCTCCAACTCACTCATTGTTCTCTCTCAACAGGCCCAAAACGCAGGAGATGGCCAGACAGACGTTTCTCCTATGATCTCCAGTCTGCAAGTGAAGCCCCTTCACTCCTCCCCTCCAACTACTCTCTATCCTGCTCCTCCCCATCACCTCCTCTGCTCTGCCAGTAAGATAAGAGTCCTGACCTCTCATATCCCAACAACTAATTTAACCCCCTACTGCCTGGTTTTCCTTTCACCCTGTCATGTATGCCCTATGCTTTTAATTTCCTTCAAGCTCCGGGTATGTCTTTATATATGACTCTGAGCTCCTCTTTCTTAAACCATGTCCTGTCATTGAAAGGGTAAACCAGGAAATAGGAGGCTTCCTGTGCTTGAACACAGAAAAACAATAAATTAGTCATTAGGCCTGAAAGCCCTGGAGATATGCAAGCTGCCCTTAGGCTGGTTACACACAGCTATGATTTCTGCCGTTCTGCTCCTTGGGCTTAACAAGACAAATCCCTCGATTCTGCAGTGGCGGCCAGCACCTGTGGCTTCCTGAATTACAGAACAGTGACTGCATCTGAATAGATTCATTTTCTGCCTGGCTCCTTCTCCAAAAGTCAGTTGAGAAATCAATTGTTTTCAAGCCGGTTGATGCCGACAAGGCCATCCATGGAGCAACCCAAGTTTCGTCATATTCTGCATCGATCCACCAAAATTTGCTCCATGTATGGCCAGGTTTTCCTCAACTAGATAAGATCATTGGTGTGCGCAACCTATTGCATTAGGGTGTGCACCCCAGAACATAAACACACGCTAATTTAGTTTTGTTACATTCGTAGTAAAATTTGTTTAGTGCCTATCAGCAGAGCAGTGGACAATGTCATTAGAGCAGAGATTGGTGTCAGAAGGGCAGTGGAATGTGTCAGTAGTTTTTATTTTTATAATTTTTTCAATTTCATTTTTTTAGAATTTTATTTCTTTCATTATTTCTTTTTTTTTTTTTTTACAATATTTTTTATTATTTAAAAAAAGCATTATTAAGGAGCCCTGTTGGGAGTCTTTGGTGAAATATCAAGGGTCTAAACAGAGAGAAAGAGACCAAGGACAGAGTTTCCCCAGTCCCTTTCTCTGCAGCCTCAATTGCACTGGTCAGTGCTCTGTGCTGAGCTGCTACCTGTTCATTCACAAACTGAAGCATAGTAAACATTTACATTCCACGCATCCTTTACTTTACTGGTAGTGTTTTAGATACAGTAAAGATCAGAGTGAAGGAGCCTTTTAAATATATCTAAAGCCAAAATGTTATTTTAGCTACTTTACCCCTGGACCAATTCTGACATTCCTCTCCTACATATAAAAATCATCATTTTTTTTTGCTATAAAATGACTTAGAACCTCCAAACACAATATATATGGTATATTTTAAGTACGAAAATGGTGGGTGTTGCAATATTGCAATATTTGCGCAGCGTTTTTTCAAACAGAAACTTATTGGAAAAAATACACTTTAATGAATTTTAGTGCACACAAACACAATATAATACCCAATTTTCTGGTAATATATAAAAGATGATGTCACGCCGAGTAAAAAGATACCCAACACGCTTTAAAAATCCTAAAAATCTCTATAGGCCACGCTTGGCATAGCATGGGCCGTGACAGGTCCTCGTTATGAAGAGCTCTGGGGTCTTTTAGATCTAGTCTGATGGAGACTGGTGGGTGTATCCCAACAATATGGCCAGGACCCTTCCAGAGTCTGGGGTGGCACTGCCATGTCAGCTCATAGCAGGCAATAGCACATTTTTGCATTTACAGTACATAGTTACATAGTTAGTCAGGTTGAAAAAAGACTCAAGTCCATCTAGCTCAACCAATAGGAAACAAAAAAAGAAAACCCAACCATACAATCCCATATACACAATCCTATATACACAGTCGATCCAGAGGAAGGTGAAAAACCCCAGCAAAGCATGATCATTTTGGCTTCTGTCCCCCCAGCCAGCCTGCCCACCACTTGTAAGGGTTCAGTATTCTTAGATATGCCCGAGTCTAGTCCCGGCATTTTCTGCATCTTCTGTCTACTTCTGTCCCCGCCTACTGGACCACCCACATCCTGTAAGGCTTTATCATTAATAAATCGGCCTGGGTTTAGTCCTGGCATTTTCCCTCAGCTTCTTTCCCAGCCCACTCGCCGGCTGGCAAGTCGCTGAGAGCCTGAGCCAGCTGCTCTCACCCCACCACAGGCCTGCGCTCCAGTGAGCACTGAAGGGGCAGAGCAGAGAGCCAACAACTGACAGTCACTGCTTTCTCCAAACTGAAGGCTGAGAACTGAGTGATCAGCAGTCTTTGATCGCCTGGTCTAATGGCAGCGAGGGACAGATGCAGCATCGGACCATCCACCTAGGTGAGTATAAATGTTTTTTTTAACCCATACTTTTATTTTAAGCTGCATAGTCAGCAGCTGGGGGTGTACAGATGCCACAGCCACAATCATTTGATTTGCAGCTGCGGCAGGAGTTACACCCCCTGCTACTTTGTGTATGCGCTACCATCTGCCAAATGCAACCCATTCAAGTGAATGGTGCCACACTGCATATGTCAGCGGAGACATGTCCTCCGACACCCGCTGCTATCCAATCCGATCCTGTCCGTGAAATCCAGACAGATGGATACCCTATTTTCCATCCGTCTGGAGGATCGGATAGGATCAGATGAGAACGGGGCTCTGACAGCTCAGTCTCTGCACACAGAGAGGAGACGGAGCTGTCATCCACCTGCTCAGCAGGGATCGGTGGATCGATCCCCGCTGAGCAAAACGCACCATCCGTTTGAAAGGAGCCTTAATCTTTTTTTAGTGTGGTAGTCTGAACTCTCCACATTACTCCTGACCCTTGCACCATGTGTCAGACACTCATGACCTAGAGTAGAGTAGGTTCAGATTTTATTTAGCCATATACCTTTAAGCCCTTCCCAATGTTACAGCAATTTGGCCAAGCCTACCACTGCTACGCACACCACATTACATCACTCAATGTGCCCCAGGTCTTTCACACACCTACCAACGCCCTTTCCGAGAAAAGTGACTGCAGGCTAACTTCCATCAGAAGGAGCAGGCACCTTGAAAGCTGCTGGAGATAGGAGTTTGCTCTCTCCTCCTTCCAATAGCAGCCTAATGTAGACAGGAGAGAGAGGGCACCCGCTGAGAACACGCCTCAATCTCAGCGCGGGTGCCGCTGGGGAGTGATGGCAGACTGACACCCTCCTGTCTCCCTTTGTCATGTGACATATTGCATGATCGGAGAGGGAAAGATGTAGCAGCCGCCTTCATTGCCAGTGGGTGCCACTCTGAGACTGAGGTGTCAACTGTACACATGGGGGGGGGAGGTGCAGTTTGCCATCTGTGCCCTTGTCGCTTGTCCCTGCACTGCTGGCCAGAACCACCTCTGGAGGGAGTCTATTCCACATTTTCACAGCTCTTACTGTAAAGAAACCTTTCTGTATTTGGAGACGAAATCTCATCTAAACATAAAGAGTGCCCCCTTGTCCTCTGTGATTTACTGTAGGTCAGTGAAACAACCTTTGAACTCCCAATCATTTTAGAGGTGTTAAAAAACAATGGTTCCCCTAATAAAAATAAATTTAAAAAAACAATTGTTCCCTTAAACAGGACTTGTTATTTAGAGAGAACATAGCTTCACTGGGCATAATAAAACAAATATACCTTTGTCATATACATATCTCCCAACATTTTGAGATGGGAACGAGAGACACCTATTAGCAAAAGTATGTAGACATAGGACACACCCCCTTAACCACTTCTGGACCGGAAAATTTTCCCCTTTAACCACTTAAGCCCCGGAGGATTTGGCTGCTAAACGACCAGGGGGTATTTTGCGATTCGGCACTGCGTGACTTTAACGGACAATTGCGCGGTCGTGCGATGCTGTACCTAAACGAATTTGGCGTCCTTTTTTTCCCACAAACAGAGCTTTCTTTTGGCGCTATTTGATCACCTGTGCGATTTTTTGATCACGCGCTATAAACAAAAAAAGAGCGTCAATTTTGCAAAAATAGCAATATTTTTCCCTTTTTTTTATATGAAATTCCCCCCAAAAAAAATGTAAAAATCAAAATTTTTTAACATTTTCGGCCAATTTGTTTTATGCTACCTATGTTTGGTAAAAAAAAATCGCAAAAAGCGTATTTTGATTGGTTTGCGCAAAAGTTATTGCGTTTACTGACTAAGGGAAAGATTTTTGTCATTTTTGTTGTTTTTTTTTTTAACGCGTAATGGCGGCGATCTGCGATTTTTTTTGCGGTACTGCGACATTGCGGCGGACAGATCGGACCCTTGACTGACATTTTTGACACTTTTGGGGTAACCAGTGACATTTCTACAGTAATCAGTGCTATATATATGCACTGTTACTGTAAAAATACACTGGTAGTGAAGGGGTTAACTTTATTTGAGAGGGAGGGGCTGTGTGTGTCCCTAGGGGCGTGATTCTTACTGTGATTGGCTGTGGCTTCAGCTGTATGCAGAGTGATCAACGGATCTACATAGTAGATCCATATGATCAGCTCTCATACAGAGGGGAGAATGACAGGCAGCTTGTTTACACAAGCTGCCTGACTTTCTCCCTCTCCCCCGCAGAGTGGCCGGCGGACATCGGGTCCGCCGGTCACACGCGCGGGGGGGTCCGTGACCACGCGGGAGCGGGAGCGCGCCTCCGGCGGCGCGCGCTCGCTCCCTAGACCCTCACAAGCAAGCAACGTAGCCCTACGTCACTTTGCCTGTGAGGGGCTGACCGCCGACGTAGATCGGCGTGCGGCGGTCGGCAAGTGGTTAATGACCATTAAAGGACCTATTTTGTGATTCGCCACTGCGTTACTTTAACTAACAATTGCACGGTCGTGCGATGCTGTACCCAAATAAAATTGATGTCCTTTTTTTTGATCACCTGTGCGATTTTTTTTTTTTGTGCTATAAACAAAAAAAGAGCGACAATTCTGAGAAAAAAAAACTATATTTTTCACTTTCTGCTATATAACATTCCCAAAAAGAAAATTTAAAAATCAACATTTTTTAACATTTTAGGCCAATTTGTTTTCTGCTACACATTTTTGGTAAAAAAAAAATTGCAATAAGTGTATTTTGATTGGTTTGCGCAAAAGTTACCGTGTCTACTATCTATGGGAAATATTTATGTCATTTTTATTGTTTTTTTTTTTTATTAGTAATGGTGGCAATCTGCGATTTTTTGCGGGACTGTGACATTGCGGCGGACAGATCGGACCCCTGACTGACATTTTTGACACTTTTGGGGTTACCAGTGACATTACTACAGTAATCAGTGCTATACATATGCACTGTTACTGTAAAAATGACACTGGCAGTGAAGGGGTTAACTTTTTTTGAGAGGGAGGGGTTAAATGTGTGATTGGTTGTGGCTTGAGGTGTAAGAACAGTGATCAACAGTCCTACATAGTAGAACCGTGTGATCACTATTCTTACACAGGGGAGAATGACAGGCGGCTTTGTTTACATTAGCCGCCTGCCTTTCTCCCGGTGTAACGGACGATCGCGAGTGCCCGGCGGACATCGGGTCCACCGGGTACACGCGCGGGGGGGTCCGTGACCGAGCGGGAGTGCGCCTCCGGCGGCACGCGCTCGCTCCCCAGAGCCTCACAGGCTAGCGACGTAGCCCTACGTCGCTTTGCCTGTGAGGGGCTGACCGCCGCCATAAATAGTAGTGCGGCGGTCGGCAAGTGATTAAAAGCCTTTATAGATTACAAGTTCAGAGTTACACAGAAGGTCTGGTGCTAGAATTATTGCTTTTGCTTTGACATTTGCGAGGATACCTCACATGACGCGTGTGTTCACATTTGCGTGTAAGTAGTCAGTGGCGCTCTAAAATTTGTTTTATTTTATTATTTATTATTTTTTTTTTTTTTTTAACACTGTACTTTTTTTGGTTTGGGCAAAAGTTACCGCGTCTACTAACTATGGGAAATATTTATGTCATTTTTATTGTTTTTTTTTTTTTTATTAGTAATGGTAGCAATCTGCGATTTTTTGCGGGACTGTGACATTGCGGCGGACAGATCGGACCCCTGACTGACATTTTTTACACTTTTGGGGTGACCAGTGACATTACTGCAGTAATCAGTGCTAAATATATGCACTGTTACTGTCATAATGACACTGGCAGGGAAGGGGTCAACACTGTGGGTTAAATGTGAGACTAGGGGAGTGATTCTAACTGTTGGGGGGGGGCGTGGCTTATGAAATGATCATAGAGACCTGTGATCCTATATCGAAGGATCACAGGCGCTCTGTGATCATTCCAGGGAGAAGAACGGTCAGCTGTGTTTACAACAGCTGACCGTTCTTCTCTCTCAGCGGGGAGCGATCGCGGGTGTCAGGAGGAAAGAGGGACCGAGGGATGTTGTTGCAAATCAGGGACAGTGCCGCCTTGTCCCCCCACTCTGCGACAGTGCGACACAGGATGTTCCCAGATAGGGTGTCCAGGGGGGGGGACAACACCCCTTTATTTCAAATAACCTTAGTGAACAACTTAGTGTTTAAAGCGGAGTTCCGGCCTCAAATACCTTTTTTAACTAAAAATACCCCTATAATACTAATCCATCGCCCTTTACAGAACGGCTATTCTCATACTTATAAGGTGTACAGTATTGGATTTTAGTCAAAATCTTACTTTTAAAAACGCTGTCTGGGCGCGGCCATCTTGGATGTGGGCATCTGAAGCCGCAGTGTAATCAGCAGTGTCCTTCTTCCTGATTCCAGGGAGTGTTCTGGGAGTTCTTCCTGATTCCAGAGAGTGTTCTGGGAGTCCTTCCTGATTCCAGTGAGTGTTCTGGGAGTTCTTCCTGATTCCAGAGAGTGTTCTGGGAGTTCTTCCTGATTCCAGAGAGTGTTCTGGGAGTTCTTCCTGATTCCAGAGAGTGTTCTGGGAGCTCTTCCTGATTCCAGGGAGTGTTCTGGGAGTTCTTCCTGATTCCAGAGAGTGTTCTGGGAGTTCTTCCTGATTCCAGAGAGTGTTCTGGGAGCTCTTCCTTATTCCAGAGAGTGTTCTGGGAGTTCTTCCTGATTCCAGAGAGTGTTCTGGGAGTTCTTCCTGATTCCAGAGAGTGTTCTGGGAATTCTCCCTGATTCCAGGGAGTGTTCTGGGAGTTCTTCCTGATTCCAGAGAGTGTTCTGGGAATTCTCCCTGATTCCAGGGAGTGTTCTGGGAGTTCTTCCTGATTCCAGAGAGTGTTCTGGGAGTTCTTCCTGATTCCAGGGAGTGTTCTGGGAGTTCTTCCTGATTCCAGAGAGTGTTCTGGGAGTTCTTCCTGATTCCAGAGAGTGTTCTGGGAGTTCTTCCTGATTCCAGAGAGTGTTCTGGGAGCTCTTCCTGATTCCAGGGAGTGTTCTGGGAGTTCTTCCTGATTCCAGAGAGTGTTCTGGGAGTTCTTCCTGATTCCAGAGAGTGTTCTGGGAGCTCTTCCTTATTCCAGAGAGTGTTCTGGGAGTTCTTCCTGATTCCAGAGAGTGTTCTGGGAGTTCTTCCTGATTCCAGGGAGTGTTCTGGGAGTTCTTCCTGATTCCAGGGAGTGTTCTGGGAGTTCTTCATGATTCCAGGGAGTGTTCTGGGAGTTCTTCCTGATTCCAGGGAGTGTTCTGGGAGTTCTTCCTGATTCCAGGGAGTGTGCTGGGAGTTCTTCCTGATTCCAATGAGTGTTCTGGGAGTTCTTCCTGATTCCAGGGAGTGTTCTGGGAGTTCTTCCTGATTCCAGAGAGTGTTCTGGGAGTTCTTCCTGATTCCAGAGAGTGTTCTGGGAGTTCTTCCTGATTCCAGAGAGTGTTCTGGGAGCTCTTCCTGATTCCAGAGAGTGTTCTGGGAGTTCTTCCTGATTCCAGAGAGTGTTCTGGGAGTTCTTCCTGATTCCAGAGAGTGTTCTGGGAGTTCTTCCTGATTCCAGAGAGTGTTCTGGGAGCTCTTCCTGATTCCAGAGAGTGTTCTAGGAGTTCTTCCTGATTCCAGGGAGTGTTCTGGGAGTTCTTCCTGATTCCAGGGAGTGTTCTGGGAGTTCTTCCTGATTCCAGGGAGTGTTCTGGGAGTTCTTCCTGATTCCAGGGAGTGTTCTGGGAGTTCTTCCTAATTCTAGCCTCCTGGGAGTGATGACAAACAGCTCCCAGGATGCAATGCAAAGGCGGAAGTGATGTCGGTGGCTGCGGCCACAGAGGGGGGAGAAGGAGGAAGTACAATCAAAAATGCCCTGAAAATAAGGTAAGGGACCCCCAAAAAAAATTGAAAATGCCCAATTGTTGATCAGCATAGCGAGCACTCCAGGAATCACTAAAGTTGCAAAATAGGCCGGAACTCCGCTTTAAGTTTGAATAAAGTTCACTGTTCTGTGCCTTGATATGTACTATGTAACAACAACTCTGCTTCAATGTAACTCTGTATCTTATTCTTTATAAACTTAATAAAATTAATTGTTTTAAATCAGAGACTGTCCCTTGAAATCAGGGACAGTTGGGAGCCATGCATACGTAAGCTTCTGCTTTGATGGGTGTGTTATGTAAATTGCAAATCTAAAAAAGGAAAGTGAAAGTAGAAAGACGTCCATATAATCGTGTTGCAATAGTTTCAGGAATTAAGTTCTTGTTTTCTCTCGAACAGGAACAGCGACACTTCATTCTGCGGGAAAAGATATTTCTTCTTTGCAAATAACTTTTGAAACTTTTTTAAACGGACAAATACCAGGTAAGCGTATCTCTGGTTAATATTCCACCTAATGTCTATAGATGACGTCTGCCTTACAGGGAGATGGCTTCCTTCCTCCTCTTCTCTTTGCTGCACCAGCATAGGAAAATAGTTTGTGATCCTTATTGTTAGATTAGAGGGTGGAGGTGATCTAGTTGTGTGATCCTGTAGTAGGAATAGTGGGGGAACATTCTGCTCAGGTGTTTATTCAAGAACCAGTATACAGAAGTCACACCTTTCGTGCCAAGCCTAAGGTGACTGTAGCCATATTAGTGCTCTTGCAGCAACACAGGTAAAGCCGCATTAAACCCAAAAGTAAACATTTATTATAGTGCAGCTTACCAATGCTTAGATGTGATGGCTGCATTATGCCTCGTACACACGATCAGATATTTAGAAGAAAAAAATTGTTTTCGAATTGATCGCACAATAATCTGGCCGTTAGTACACAGCTTTTGACAGCGGATCATGACAGTTCGTCCAACAAAATCCGAAGGGACATACACAAAAACTTTTCTCTTACGATAGCCTAGCGCATTGCTCCAAACTGTCCCTGATTTTGAGGGACTGTCCCTGATTTTGAGGGACTGTCCCTGATTTTGAGGGACTGTCCCTGATTTTGAGGGACTGTTCCTGATTTGGAACAAAGTCCTTCTGTCCCTCTTTCCTCCACATTTGTCCCTCATTTTGGTCTGATCTATATAATAGTTTATAAAATGCACTATTTATCTATAAGAAAGTGTTTCCCAGGGCTAAACCTTTCATTCAATTTCTATATTGCTGCATTTGTAAATTTCAATAGCCAATATAATAGACCAGTAGCGGTAAAAAAACACTAGTGGGTTTAAATACTCTTTTTTTTCCCCTACAATACTCCTTTAAGGGGGCGTGGTGGGGGGTGTGTCCTATGCCTACATAGGTTTGCTAATTGGTGTCCCTCCTTCCCATCTCAGAAAGTTGGGAGGTATGGCCTAGCGAACAACAATCGTTTAATCAATACAGTATGCATTTGCTAAAAATCGATAGACAAATGGCACTTTTCCACTGCAAGTACCGTCTCGGCTCTACTCGGCCCTGCTTGGCCCGGTTTGCTTTTCCACTGCTGGTACCGCATGGTACGGTGTTGGAACGGTTCGGTACAGTACGGTACGGTATAGGTTTACTTTTCCACTAAAGTAGTACTAAAGTTAAGTGGGTGGGATAACAACGGGGTGGGTGGGATTCTCTGACCAATCAGTGGCTAGTAGTGACTGCATGCAAAGGATTGTGGGATATGGTACCGGGTATGGTACCTTTTGGAACCACAGTCGAGGTGGTACTGTTTTTGAGAGCCATACCGTTCGGTTCCATGCAGTGGAAAAGCGCCGCCGTACAGTACCGTACGTACCGTACCGTACCGAACCGTTCCTACACCATACCATGCGGTACCAGCAGTGGAAAAGCACAAAAGTGAGCCGAACCGTTCGGTTCCATGCAGTGGAAAAGCGCCAAAAGACCACGCATGATCGGAAACACTAAAATAACCCGGAAGGAGATGGGAGAACGTAAACAATGTTCCAACCGCGAAACATATGCTATCACAATGTCTCTCAACGTTCGGTCGGTACTTTTAAAATACAGTGTAACGGATCAACTGGCACCCCGACTGGGTACCTCCGTTGACGGATGCTACTAGTGCTTACAGAGGGCTCCAAGCACTCCACCAGACACCATAACCACTGCAGACCCCATGAACTACTGCAGCTTGGTTGGGGTCTCGCCGTCTCCTACCTACCCTGGACCTACAACAAGGCTCCTGGTTCCAGTGGGTGAACCTCTCTTTCCCCAGAGAGTGAAGCAGGAAAAGGAACAAGCTCTTACAAGAGTTTAGTGATTATTCAACGGAGTATGAAGAGCATAGCAATCCCTTGTAGCAGATTCCCCCAATAAGAGACAGGTCTCTAGATTGAGGGTGAAGTAGAACTCAAGGTTTAATGGTACAGCTGCTCTTTTATACAGTTTTCCCCCGCAAGGTTACTGCCCAGGTGCACCTTGGACAGAGGGACTTTGTACCAAATCAGGGACAGTCCCTCCAAATCAGGGACAGTTGGGAGCTATGACGTAGGTAGTATTATACCCACATTGAGCAGAACAAAATAAATATTCCCCAGTAAACTATTTGTTAATATTCTTACCCCAGGACATCCGGTTTACAAATTTCAGTGCTGCTGGCTCCTGTTCTTTTTTTGTGCTGCTTCCCTGAATGTCCAGGCTTCAAAGGAGACAATTGACAGTGGATGGTGCAGTCCACAGTCAGCCTGTTAGTTTGGAAGAGGGAGGAGTGGGGTGGTGCCTTGCCAACCTAGGCTATGGGGCTGTGTGTTTCTATTGATGCACACAGTGTAGTGAGGCAAGTCTAGTCCCAGCATGAATGGTTGGCACCATATGATACTGCAAGAGAAAGGAGCCACCCTGAACCAGAAAACCTGGGGCAGCGGTCATGGCACTAGCTAAACGGGAACATAGACAAGGATTAAAAGATAAAGAAGCTGGATACTTAGTAAGTTAAAGTAATTGCAAAGTCTCATTTTTTTTAAAATAACAAACATGTTATACTTACCTGCTCTGTGCAGTAAGTTTTGCACAGAGCAGCCTGGATCCTCCTCTTTTTGGGTCCCTCTTCAGGGCTCCTGGTCCCTCCCTCCTGTTGAGTGCCACCACAGAAAGCAGCTTGCTATGGGGGGCGCCCGAGTCAAGTCACAGCTCCCTGTGTCTATCTTGATTGGCTAAATGATTTTGATTGACAGCAGCAGGAGCCAATCGCACCATGCTGTCTCAGCCAATGAGGTGGGGAGTCCCGGACAGCTTAGACACTCCTGCAACATCGCATGATAAAGACGAGCTCAGGTAAGTATTAGGGGCGGCTGAGGGGGACTGCTGCACACAGATTTTTTTATCTTAATGCGTAGAACGCATTAAGATAAATAAATTGTTGCCTTTACAATCTCTTTATTAAATCATCTTCTGAGACTGAGAGTTTAATATCACTTTAATCCTTTATGTTAGAGTTTTTAACAGCTGTTGAATACATTGCTTAAAGTAGAACTATGGGCAAAACTTTATTTATTTTTTTTTCATTTTGGGAAGGTTTTAACCCCTGTCAGATTTTTTTTTTTTTTTCATCTGTGTCCCATTGCGGAGATTTCCCTTAAATTCCTGTCCCATAGCCAAACAGGAAGTGGGAGGAAAATCCCTGCAGATTAAGGGAATTCCCTAAGGACCTCCAGGTCATCAGAACTAGTGTCCCCATTGGAAGATTTCCCCTCTATTATTTTTCTGGGGACAGCCCAAAATTTGGGTTTTTCTTTTACTTTCACTTTCGTTGATAATGGTAAATAGGACAAATAGAGAGGGGGAATCTCAATAATAGGGATACAGACAGCAAAAACAACTCAACTAACAGGTGTTCTAATCCCTCTCCACTCCATCTAAAATGAAAACAAATTTTGCCTTTTTAGTTATGCTTTAATCCCTTACCTCCAGCTCCGACCAATCCTTTAAAGCATGGGTGTCCAACCTTTTGGTCTCTCTGGGCCACATTGAGTGTAGAGAAATTTTCTCGGGCCGCATATAAAATATATACTATAGTTAAGGTATACAAGTAAAAAAAAAACGCCACCGCGCCTTTCCTGCGCTGCCGCGCCCCCCCCCCCCTCAGCACTAATTTAACACAACTAGAGGATGATCCGTTCCGAGGCAGACTCTGCCTACAGTTCGTTGGAAGCCGCTGTGGCTGAGCCCCCGAGCAGACTTCCTTCCTCCCCAGCAAAAAAATAAATTGTCAGGGGGCAGTGGGCCGCATTGCCTGCGGTTCCGGGCCGGACATGCCCGCTTTAAAGTGTTAATAAACTCAGAACCTGCATTAATTGTATCTGGTCTCCCACAGTACACAGAACATGGAAATGCAATTATTTTAGTAAATATAAAGGGCTAAATATCTTTTCTCATCAGCAGTATATAGCAGTCTTGCGACTTGTATCAGTTCCTAGTAAAGCTTGTAGGAGGAGTTTTTATTCTCCCCTCACCCTCTGTCTGGACAGTCCTGATTGGCCCTGTGCTGATCACATGCACTCTCCCAAGAAAAAACTCTCTAGCAATACACACAAGACTGAGCATGTGCAGCCCCTCCCCTAACGATCTGTTCATCAGGAGATGGGTTGGAGTCAGTTAAAGAGGAGGAAGATCAGAGAGACAGGAACAAACAGCATTTATACACATTGCAGAGGATTAACCCCTTAGGTATTATAACAAGCATACTTTACTGCATATATAGACTGATTTTACTGTTGTGGGTTTAATAACAATTTAAGAGATTGTTACTCCGGAGGCAGGATCTCAATCATGTGATCAGTGTGATTGGCTGTCACAGTGGTCACGTGATGGGGAAAAGTAATATTGGTTCCTGATCATAAACAGTGACCTGGGCAGCTCAGTCACAGTACCAGTGCAGAACAATGGGGATGACTATGTGCATATAGGTGTGTGACAGAATGGTAATAAAGCCCACCCCTGTGCTGCCACATGTATACGTTCCCGCTGAGAGAAACAGGTGAAGGGGAGTGCTAGCTGTAGCTTTAGAAAAGCAAAATTTTCAATATACTTTTTATTTCATCTATCACAATCTCTGAAATTTGTTTTCCAATTTGCAGCATGACCTTTTCAGGCTACGGATACAATCAGCAGGCCTGGGACTCAGAATACGACTCCACCTGGGAGGACTATGAGGAAGATGAGCAACCAAAGACCGAGAGGGCTTCTCATCAGGTAGAAATGAATGCCAATGCCCTAGGAACATGGGAATCATGGTGATGGTTTGTAAAGGCCCTATCTCCTTCTTTCACAGCTGTTACTTTATGATATTTTAAGAAAGTGAAAGTGCAACTGTAGTTTTGGGGCTAAAGTAAACTTGTCAAAGACAACTGAGCATATAAAAATAAAATACATCTGCGGGAATTCATTTCTAGAAGAACCCCATTTCAAAAAAATCAAGAGATCGAAAAATAGGGAGCAAAAGTTATATGTAAATCTTTTTTTTTTTTTTTAATAAAAGTTAAAGTGGTTGTAACCCTAAAAAAAAAACAACAACATCCTGATCCTTTACAGCGGAATACACAGCATTGTGCTTGTGCTGTGTCATTTGTCTCTCTCTATGTTCTAAAAAGCCTGGTTGATCCTGCCTGTTCCTGTGTCTCCCTGTCTTTGCTGACCACAGTAATCATGGCCGCTGATCCCTGATTACCGTGGTCAGGCTACGTTCATTGTTTATACTGTATATATACATATATATGTATATATACGTATATATATATACTGTATATATACATATATATATATGTATATATGTATATATATATATATATATATATATATATATATATATATATATATATGTATACATATATATAGATATACGTGTGTATGTATATATATATATATATATATATATATAAAGTACAGTAAAACTGCAGGAAAGGGCACTGACTGGGGGGCAAACTAATATCAATTTATTTTATTTTGTAATGTTATCAGTGTGTTTGGTGTGTTTTACTGTTTTTTAATTTGCCGCCGGTTCCACCCCCCTGTGAGCGTAATGTCGCAGGAGCCGGAAGCCGGGGCTCACAGCATCGGGGCGGAAGATCCGACTGCCGTATGCTGCAGGGACACATCGCGGGATCCCGGGGACAAGGTAAGTAACCAATACCAGGATCCAGTGATGCTCCCTGGCGGTACCCCGAGTGTGGCTCGGGGTTACCGCTAATGGCTCTGAAATTTCACCCTGAGCCACACTCGGGAATACCACTAAGGAGGTTAATAGTGATTGGGAATATGTATGAATATATTTTCATAGTGATGAAGGAAGGTGCTGCCCATATAAGATTTTGGAATAATTTAACAAGGGAACGTTAAAGAATAAGTACAGTATACATATATGACATACACAAAGTTTAAAATTAAGTATACAATCTTAACAAAAAAAGGTAAACATGCAAAAAGTAATTGCCACTAATTACAAGAATGAAATATAATCCTCTTGTTCTAATTAGACAAAACTATTTTAATTCTGATCAAATCTTTTACTACTACCACTCCTAGAAAATAAGAATTAACACTATTCTTATGGCGTGGCACAATATGGTGGTTATACAGAGAACGATGATACAGATTTAGATGGTAAGCATGGGTCATCAGCTTAGTGGTTGGTACTATAAGCAGTTTTCTTTCAATGGGAAACCATTGATTGGGGCAAGATGGGGCTATATAGTGAATGTAAATGTTAATTTTTTATCTACCCCTCACAGACCCTCTGAAACCTATCCATGGACCACAGGTTAACCTCCCTGGCGGTCTGATTATGTCAGGATTTCTGTGCTAAAAGCGGTACATTGTTTTGCATGGAAATCTGTTGTTTTATATTTTAAAACTCACCTTCGCCTGTGATCCCCCGCCATCCTCCCGCTGTTCTCTCGCTGTGTGCTCGGCCGATGCCGGCACCTGTCTTTCGGTTCCCTTCCCTGCGAGTGTTGCGACGCAGGGGGGTGGAACGGGCCGCAATTTAAAAAATGTAAATACACCAAATGAGCTGATACAAAGCTGTGATCCTAACGGATTACATTGTATCACGCCATTTCACCACAGGATTTCACCTGGTGACTTCTCCAGTACCCTGCCTGTGCTTTTTCAGTTCTTTGTGCCTGGAAAATTGAGAACGACCATGGCGTCCAAAAAGCCTTCTTTTTATGCAAAACCGCTTTTAGAAGAACTGGAAAACAGCGACAGCGAAACAGAGTTACATGAAAAAATGCATAAATAGAGGTCATCTTCAGGTAAAATTGCATAACAGAATGATTAATAGCTTCAGAGATAGGGGCATGCAGATCTCAACGTTGTAAAAATAGGGTTTCTCAAAGCCATTGGGACTTCAGAACCTGCCTAATCTATTAGGTGCATTCCATCAAATATTGAATCCATCCACCAAATAAAAGGCCAATGAAATAGAGAGGCAATAAAGAGGCAAGAGTGGGTGGGGCCAACCTTTTCCAAGAAGAACCATTCAGCTGCCTAGATCTCTGAATCCAAAGGCCGCTAAAGGTGATCTTTACTTATAGATTTTTTTAATGATATCCTTCACTTGAATTACCGAGTTGGTGGCATGTTTAATTTCTTTAATCTATTTTTATCTGAAATAAATCACATAAGAAATTTATTGATTTTGTTTTTCCAACACTCGTAGTACAATTCGCAGAGGCGAGCAGCCCGAGACTTGCAGAATTACAGACATGGCTATCCGGTAATTCTTTCCTCAGTCTTGTACATTTAAACTGCAATGTAAAGTCTATCTGCACTGTGCAAACAGATGTTCAATTTTATGAATTGGCTGTTTTAACACATGATTGACATGAGTGCGATAATGCAAAGTGTCGGACAGATTTAAAGGGGGTCTACACATTTCATATTACATAACAACTTTATTGTTTTTTTTTTTTTTGCCTGCATGCAAGAGAAACATTGGGGTTGATTTACTAAAAGTAAATCGACTCTGCACTTTGCAATTGCAGTTGCACCTTGCAAGTGCAGCTGCTCCAAAGCTTAGTAAATGGGGGGAAGCTCTGCTAACTTCCATCATCCAACCATGTGCAAGCAAAAATGTTTTTTTTTTTTTCCTTGCATGTGATTGGGTATTCTTTGCAAAGTGAAGCTTCACCTCATTTACTAGACAGAGAAGAAAAAGCGCTACTAAGTGCAGACAGTTTACAGGTTTATTAGGTGCAATAAAATACAGGGAGCAACTCATATGGAGTGAAGTAAAACAAGCTCATCAGTAAGGGGTGTCCGGGATGTCAGCGCTGGATGTCCACCATGTGAACCGCCAGGGTCCGCTGCTGCATTGAGGAGGCCAGGCAGAAGTACTCAGGTGGAAAGGCGGCTGCCTGATGGAGCGTGCATGCCCGGGATCGGCATCGCACAGACTCGGAAACCCGTTGCAACCTCCCCCCCTCCGGTCATGTAATCTGCACGCGCTGCAGTCCACGCCGCGGTCCAGATTCATCCCCTCTGCTCAGCTTTCCACCTGAGGACTTCTACCTGGCCTCCTCCATGCAGCAGTTGACCCTGGCGGTTCACATCGTGGACATCCAGTGCTGACATCCCGGACTCCCCTTACTGATGAGCTTGTT
The DNA here is from genome assembly GCF_965119305.1 of Pelophylax lessonae. Lineage (NCBI taxonomy): Eukaryota > Metazoa > Chordata > Amphibia > Anura > Ranidae > Pelophylax > Pelophylax lessonae. The sequence goes on from NC_138778.1 coordinate 202,571,718, forward strand.
TTACTTCACTTCATGTGAGTTGTCCCTTGTATTTTATTGCACCTAATAAACCTGTACATTGTCTGCACTTAGAGGCGCTTTTTCCTCTCTCTCCTGCCTGTCATTTAGAGCATGCTTCTGCTCCTGCGAATAAGCCTACCCTAGTGCTTGGTCACCTCGGTCACCATGTCACCACCCCCTTCTTGTTGGATCATTTCCTCCTTTCCTATGAACTTCATACTTATATGGACTTCTTATGAACTTCTTATGAACTATTTATACAGAGACTGCCCCCCTCACACAGGGTCTGCTTACCTATTGCGCCTTCTATCCTTGTCGTGTTTATGTGTATATCACCTCATTTACTAAGCTCTGGGGCAACTGCACTTGCAAACTGTACGTTCTATTTGCCTTTAGTGAATCACCTCCATTATGTTAATAAAGTCAGGATACATGTGGTCAAATCTGGATTTTTGCTTCTCTTTGAGGTCACTTCCTCCTAGCTTAGTAGGTTCTAGGATTCACAACAAGCATTTAATGCTTTGCTCAGCATAAGTTACAGTGGCATTTAGCATGATGTATTATGGATGAGGACCAAAGAGACCTGTTGACGGGTCTCTTCGTTGCCAATGATCAATTGTTAATATTATTCCCTTTAATAATTTTCATAGCCAGATTCAGCATTTTGGAGTATAGGGATTTTTGTTAACATGTCAACCAGAGAGTCAGAAGTGACTTAAAGCCTTAAAATTTTAGCCTGGCCATTTTCTGAGGTCAGGTAGCCAACACACAGCAACTGTCAAACCTCAGGTGACCCATGACTCTCTTGCATTCCAGATAAATTACCATGCATTTCCGATAAATTACTAGGATCAGAAAGCTAAGCAAGGAGAAATAGTTTTTCCTAAGAGGTCATTTACAGTGAATGCATAATCAGATTCCTGCATAAGCTTTTATGGATTGGCTCATCGCTAATTGGGAGTTACCTCAGAAAGCAGGGACTAAGTTAATGTACTCTGTAAAGAGTGGCAAAATAATATGAAAAGGCTGCACAATTACAGAAACGAGGATAAATTGCCTTTTCCCTGTGAAATTCTGACTTGCACTGCATAAAACAGACCCCCAGTATATAACAGCCTAAAAAAAGCCACACAAGCAGCCAAGAAACAATCAGCAAGGAGGTATCTAAGCTTTGCCCATTTTACACAGCTCTACAGCCCAGAAGTGAGCTGAGAAAACCATTTCCCATAATCCTTTTTTCCGGACCGACTTCCATGGCAGTATACGTTTGGGTAGCTCCACCCTCTCTCCTACCCCATAGGACCCCACTCCCATAAATTATCAGCCTGAGCCAGAGGCTGCATTCCTTTTTTGTCCTCCTCACTCATAGGACCATTTTGTATGAAGTTTCCTACCTTTTGGAAGACATGGTGACTGGAGTCTCACGCAGGACAGCCGTGCAGATATTGGGAGCGCCCTGTGGTGTCCAGAAGTTTCCAGGATGGCTTCAGTAGTCACAGAGTCCCCAGCTAACAGTGGGGTGGTGAATGGCACACATGCATAAAAGATTGACACCTATAGTAACGGAAGCTCTGCCAATGCTGAACAGGTGCTTTAGGTTGGATGCCCTGCTGACAGTTGGTGATCTCCAAAGTATGCCCAGCATGATGGTGTGCCTTCCTCTGGAATCTATGTCACCCTGCAGATGCATCGACTGCCCTGTAGAAGAGGTCCAGAATACGTGAATTATTTTTCCTCAGTCAGGAGGTTTGTCGGGATCTGGGCCTTGTACTGAGAGGGATCCTTGTGGCTTTCTGCCCAGTATGTGTATTTTTTATGTCCATACTGGGCGGCAATCTGAAGTGGCTTCTGCATTCTATGAAAACAAAGGATTTGTTCCTCCCATATGCAGGACCACCAAGAATAACTGGTTCCATGCCATGGATATTTGGATACTTCGAGCATGCTCTCAAGCTACGGCTTTGCTCAGAGTTTTAGGACATATTTGTTACTCTCTCTAGCAGAATCAGCGAACGGAGATCTCATCCAGAATTTTTGCTGAATGGGTCATTCCAGCTAGCCATTAGTCTTATAAAGCTTAGGGCTTAGTTCCTATAGAAGCAGTCACCACACACTTATCCAGGAGTGTGTAGGCTTCGCGGGCTCCCTGTGACAGGGTGCCAGGAATATTTGTAGGAGGATGACATGTCTTCCAAAGCTGTTCTGGCTCATTGTGGGGTGTAGCTAACTTCCTTATGCTGTTAATACCTATCCATAGGGTTTATGTTGGCTATGATTGAAACCCTACTTTTCCGGCATCCCACCCTTGTTTTTTTTGGCTAGTTAGTTACTAAACGTATGCTGCCATGGAAGCCTGTCAGGAAAACTGAACATTTACTATCAAATACTTACCATAATTTTCCTTTCCTGATGGACTCCATGGCAGCAGGAGTTCCCTCCCAGAGTCATGAGTAGGCTAGTTACAGAATGAGGCCTCTGGCTCAGCCTAAAAATGTATGGGAGTGGGGTCCTATGGGTTAGGAGCAGTGGTGTATTTTGGTTTTGTGCTGCGCTAGGCAAGACTAAAATTGGGCGCCCCCCCCTCCTATGTAAATTTGCCCCACTCCCTTTTTAACGGATGTGACTCCCTCCAAAATTGAAGGACTACAAGTCCCAGCATGAACCGCTGAGATCGCACGAGGGGGGGGGGGGTGAGAGGGGGTGGGAGAGAGAGAAGGGTGAGGGAGAGGGGGGTGGGGTGAGGGAGAGAGAGAGGGGGGATGAGAGAAGAGGGATGAGAGAGAGGGGGATGAAAGAGAGAGGGGGGGGTGAGAGAAAGAGAGGGGGGTGAGAGAAAGAGAGGGGGATGAGAGAGAGAGAGGGGGGATGAGAGAGAGAGGGGGGATGAGAGAGAGAGGGGGGATGAGAGAGAGATAGGGGGGATGAGAGAGAGAGAGAGGGGGGATGAGAGAGAGAGGGGGGTGAGAGAGAGAGAGAGGGGGGGTGAGAGAGAGGGGGGGTGAGAGAGAGGGGGGGTGAGAGAGGCGACTCTAGCAACCAGCGGCCAATAGAGTCTCAGGTGGAGGTGGGGGGCAGCTTTTTTGCTGCCCCCTTGCAAAGTGCCGCCCTAGGCCTGGGCCTTGTTGGCCTAGGCCAAAATACAGCACTGGTTAGGAGCGAGGGCGAGGCCTACCCAAACATATGCTGGCACGGAGATCATCAGGAATGGAAAATTACGGTAAGTATTTATAAGTAAATTTTCTGTTTTGTGACCATCCTGCCAGTGATTGCACACTATCAAATTCTACAGGAATTTTCAACCATAGTCGTTGTAACAGGCCAGCTCAGATGCATCGGAGCGTGGGGGATATTAGTATGGTTAAAAAAAAAAAAAAAATTAATTTGTTTTGTTTTTCTTCTTCATAGGACACATCACCCAAACCAAATCTTTTGTTCTACCAAAACAAGATGCCCTTCAAACCCAACGGTCAGTATGAAACTTATCACATCTCTTCTCTAACCTTTTCTCTGTTTTCTACTCATCTGTTCAGTAAAAGATTGCATAAAAAGAGCCACATCTGCAGTAACCAGTAAGGAGCTACCTTGAACTGGTTTCAGATTTCACATAGCACTTTGATCCTAGTACAGGTTACCAAAGAAGTTTATGGCCTCATTAAAAGGAAATTTATTTTCAGTGAGTTATTATGGTAAATTAGTTTCTGGAAGTATTCATGAAAAAAATTTATAAAAAATTGTGTTTTTGAAACACACTGAAAGGATTTACATTATGCAAATATGACTTTCTTTTAGACAATAAAAAAACCACTTTAAATGGAATTTATATTCTTTATTAGGTTTTCTGGATGTACATGTGAATGTGATAAGTATAAGAAAAGAAAAAAAAAAAAAGGAATACTTTTCACTTTCAATAATTTGTATTGAAAAATTTTTAGGGTACAAAACAGGGCATATGAGAACTTTTGAATTGCCAAGAAAATAGTAGACAGCTAGAATATGGCTAGTGAGAATGTAAAAACATCTAAAAAAAAAAACCTTAATGCTTTTAATGTTTTAAGAACAGTGTCTCTGTTGAATATAGACTATAAATATACAAGTATGATGCAGCAGCCATATTTTCCAATTAGATATACAGGTTGAGCCACCTATTTATTTGTATAGAAAGAGTAAAACACCGCTTCAGGTGAGTCGTCACCTACCCCAGCTCCACTGCACGCTAATGGGTGCTGGCCCTGTTCGTCACAGAAGTCATGATTTGAAGAAAGATCTGGTTGGCCATACTTCTATAAAATCATCTTTATTGATTCATAATTCACGACGACAATCCACAATGTACAGGCGAGGGAATATAGCAGCTTTCTGAAAGATCTGGTTGGCCATACTTCTATAAAATTATTTTTATTGATTCATAATTCACAACGACAATCCACAATGTACAGGCGAGGGAATATAGCAACTTTCTAACGCGTTTCACACCAACCTAGGTGCTTAATCATAGTCCCATACTGCACATTGATAATTCTTTTAAAACAAACCTGTACTTCTCCTATGAGGGGCAGAGCAACAAGATCACTTTTCTGCCCTCTACCCAGCAGCACATATGTACCTGGGTACATCTGGGTAGGGACAAGCATGTGATTCATCCCCCTTCCTCTCATGTGATAGCAATGTCTGATGGTGATTGACCTAGCTGTCAGGGGTCAAGCTCAGAGACCAGTAGCTATAGCAGTAGAGAGGCTCCCAATGACTAGCAGGATAGGTATACAAGCAGGTCACCTTGGTGGCTGATATGGGCTCAACCGAGATGCGGGGTCTAAGCACAACATACTAACTAGAGCTCCTGATAGTGGAGATGTTTTTTGCTGAATGTTAAAACCAGGTCACCGTCACCAGAATCACCCCACCAGGAAGTGAGCAAGCTGGGGTCCACTAGTAGAGATGGCAGGTAGGGATCCAGCAGAAGTGTAGTCAGTAAACAAGCCAAAGGTTGGTAACAATTGGTTGCAGGTTAGGATTAAGCAGAAGCATAGTCCAGGAACAAGACAACCACTTAGTAACCAGCGATGGCCTAGATACAGATGACAGCAGAAGTGAAAAGAGAGAGATATTGGCTCGACAGAGCATAATAATCTGGCAAACAGGAAGTGCAAAGGTATGGCTTAAATAGGCAGTTCATGGGTCGAACAAAAAGTTCAAAGTTTCAAGACAAGCATGTCCATGGAATTGCCAAGGGAGCTGTCCAGCATCTCAGGTGGCTCAGCAAGAAGATATACTTCAAGACACAGCAGAGGTTACAGGTTTCGATCCAGGTCCTGACACAAACACTGTCATATACAGTCCTTAGTGTAAGCTCTGACTAGAGTGACTCTGAATTTACAAAGGCAGGGGGGGATGAGACCTTGAACCTGATTGACTGTTATGTCCTCTCTGAGACCTTTGTACTCTCTGATAGTTTCCAGAATAAATTCTATTATGATTTTACTCTGTAGTCTTCCAGTGCAAGCCATCTAGTTTTGAGCAGTTGATAAGAGTGTCCCATGTTACTGCAGGGCTAACCAACAGAGGTTGTCACCACAGTGGTTCTGTAGATAATGGTCATTAGTGATCTCTGTATTCCATCTTTATATGTCAGAAAGCGTGACCAGTTCTTTTTATCAAACACAGGAGAATACATAGACAAGATGCATGAATGTTGGCGCACTGATTATGACAGACTAGAGAATAACCATAACTTCATCCAGTGGTAAGTTTGTGTCACATTTTTAGGATGTGTTTTCTGGTGGAAGGGGAGGTCTTCTGCTGTTATGCCGATGCTAAATGGGCCCCATAAAAGACAATACCTGCAAAGAGATCAAGTTTTCTTGATTGATATGTTATTTTTATTGTCTAAAATGATTAAAAATATTTAAGATTATTAAAAGTCTTAAAGTACTTCAACTGTACAGGCTCATTTGCAAATTATTTATATTTTCTCTGCCTGTTTTTGTTTGGCTGTATTAGAATCAAAAGTTTCCATAATGGGGTTTTCCATGCTGAGTTGAATTTCTTCCCTTTACTCTTGTTCCTTGGCTGCTGTCAAGGTCAACGAAACGCGTTCTGATTTTTTCATGATCACAAATGGAACTCGCCAAGGTTGCCCTCTTTTGCCTTTAATCGTCATTCTTTCTTTAGAACCTTTTCTTTGTACAGTTTGGGCCGACTCCGGAATTACAGGATATCCAAAGTCATGTGGGGTTCATAAAGTCGCTGCTTTTGCAGAGGAGCTGATTTTCTTTTAACTGACCCGCTGGCATCTTTGCCAAAGTTGTTACAATTATTGCATACTTATGGCATCCTATCTTACTTTCAAATCCACTTGTATAAGTCCTCTGCTCTCCCTATCTCATTAGACCGGGCCACAGTTGATAGTCTTTGTCCCTCTTTCTCCTTCCGATGGGCAAATGATACCATCCACTATTTGGGAGTTAAGATTACCTCAGACCCTGCTCCCTCTATGCAGCCAATTTCGACCCACTGCTTATGCGATTACGGGCTGATCTACTTCACTAGCACCTGTTCATTTTGACCTGGTTTGGTCACTATAGTGCCCTTAAGATGACGTTGTACCCAAGATTCTATACCTGATGCAGGCTCTCCCTATCCGTCTGCCTCCCTCTTTTTTAAATGCATAAACTCCATGTTCTGAGAGTTTGTATGGTCACATCAGAAACCACGCCTTCAACTCCAGCTTTTCCTTCTTCCCAAAATTTAGGTTGGAGTGGGCCTACCTGATATACGGGCCTACAATAGAGCGGCTTAGCTCAGTAGGTTAGTTGACTGACATTGTCATGCCGAGGCAAAGCACTGGGTGGCCATGGAGTTGGAGGACTCAGGCAACACGGCAAAGAGTTGGCCATGCATTGCCTCGCCACTGTTGAAGGTGCTTAGTGACCATCCTACTTTGGGAAGCACATTACTGGTGTTCAGGGAGGCTTTCCGTTGCTCCTCAATCTCCCCATTACCTTTTCCCATGATCCCTATTCTAGGCAATCCGGAATTCGAACCCAGTCTCCAGAGCCCCCCAGTTTCCCCATTTGGTGTCCGTTGGCCATCTCAACTTTTGGGACTTTTTGGGGTCAGATGGGAAACTCTCCCCCACTGCATTTGCTTCCACTGCAGACCCCCCCTTAGACTTTTTGAGCAGTCTACAGCTCCGGCACTTTCTCCGTAAATGCTCTCATCTCCCAGGTATGTGTTGTCAGCTTATGGAGCTGGAATGTATGTGCCATAGAAAGGAACCGACCCGCCATAGTCTCTTTATCATCTACACTGCCCTGATTCCACTGGCGTCTGATTTTACCCCTACCTTGCTACCCATTTACTGACTCCCAAAAAGAGAAAATCCTCCACTTTACCTTACATCGTATATTTTTACGCAGGTGCCTGATACATGTTGGCGGTGCAATGCCTACCAAGGTACCATGTTGCACATTTTCTGGGAATGCCTTGTACTATCAAACATCTAACTAATGTCGACTTGGCAGACAGCCCTGCGGCATGCTTGCTGCACCTCATGCAATGACCCATTAAAAGACTTCAAGACCTCTCTTACCATCCAGCTTTTAAATGCGGCCAAGGCATGTATTCATTTGTGTTGGAGGTCTGTGCATCTGCCTTCGAAGTCTCTCTGGCTTTCTAAAATTAACAAACTCAGGGACATGGAGGACCTCACCGCTACCCTCCATAATTGGGATGAGTCCTTTTGTGACACCTGAAGACCAAGGCAACACTTTGTTTTCACGGATGCCTATGTACAGGAGGTCTTGCAACATGGCTGATTTTTCTAAGGGCTGCTGAGAGGCCCCGGGTGAGAGAATCCTTTGTTCTGGTTCTTCATGTCTCTGTAAGTCCTTGTTTCTTTTCTCTGTATGTGCTTCCCTTTCCCCTTCTCCATCCATTCTTCCCTATCTCTATCAGTTGTATATTGTTCTCTTTCTGTTTATTTACACATTTAACTTGCAAACCTCTCACTTGCAGTTTTCTTGCTGCTCTTATGTACATGATCTTGTTTGGTGGTCCTTATCCCCTTTTTTGGGGTAATTACCCACTGGGGGATCTATTCTGATCCCGGTATTCTTTACTCTATATCCCACAGGTTTGCAATATTATGTTAGGGCTTTTCCATATAGGCTGGAACCTTTGGAGATACTTACCATTATGGCCTCCCGGCTTTGTTTTATCTGTCTGACTTGGAATTTGTCATATTATATACACTATGTTTTGTTGAGCTGTCTTTGTAGGCCTATTGCTGATGTTTACTGTCTGTTATCAGCGGACTTACGTTATTGTATTTTTTCTCTACCCCTACCTTGGTTTGTATAATGCAACCTTTGGTTAAATAAAGGAATTAGAAAAAGTTTCCATAAGCGACTTGCTTGATAACACCCATGTCCAAAAGATTCTAAGTGTGCACAAAAAAATGAGTAACAGGCCATTAAATAGTCAAATACAGGGCTCTGTTTTTTGGCATTGGCATGCCTGCTTGCAGGTTGTGGCCCTCAAAGCACAGCCCAGTTTATTTCTCTGTAGTTTCTTCTTTATATAAAATTGACACATAAAGTCGTTATATTCTTATCTGATTCTAGGCTGTTTCCACTTCGGGAGCGTGGTGTGAACAATTGTGCTACTCCCCTCACTCTGAGCGAGATTCAGGTACTGGCATACGCACAAAAAAGACTTTGCGACCCATAGTTAGGATGATGAGCATTTTATTAATTGTGTATTTCTTTTAGTTGATGAAGAACGATGAAGAGGTAATGAAAAGGCTTCTTGAGTCATACAAACTCATGCTGGGATTTTACGGGATTGAATTAACGGACTCAGAGACTGGGAAGGTTGCCCGGGCAAAAGAAAATTGGAAGGATAGATTTAAAAACTTAAACAAGTAAGTGACAGAGTTTTTGAATATGAGCATCCACTAGGGCAGTAGTCTCCAAACTGCGTCCTGTGGCCCTTTGCTTGCCTTTATCCGACCCTTGGGGTACTATTCCTCGCACTGATATGAGGCTCTATTCCTCACACTGATATCAACAGTGAGAAACTATTCCTTCCACTTCACCAAAGATGGGGCACTATTCGCCCCACTGAAACCAACAATCGGACAATATTGCTCCCATTAATACCAATGATGGGACACTATTCCTCTCAATAATACCAATGATGGGACACTATTCCTCTCAATAATACCAATGATGGGACACTATTCCTCTCAATAATACCTATGATGGCAAACTATTCCTTCCACTTCACCAAAGATGGGACACTCTTGCTCCCACTGAAACCAACAATGGGACACTATTCCTTCCACTAATACCAATGATGGGACACTAATACTCATTCTACTGACCACAGGCTTTATATAATGCTTTTTACTCCCACTAAACCTGAGACATTGTCTACTCCCACTGATGCTGGAGCATTTTCTACTCCCACTGGCTACAGTCTGATCCTCCTAAAGCCTAAACTTTATAAAAGTAAACTCTCCCTTTATTTAAAATGTTTGGAGACCCCTGCACTAGGGTATCTAGATCTCTGTAGGGAATAGTAGTGTTTCAATAGAGGTTCAGGCTTTTGATGTTGCGTGGTTGAGGCAGTGCATGATTCTGGGTAGCATAGGGAACCGCAGAAGTCAAGGCCTAGGTAAACAGGGTGGCCAAGATTGGCTGGATTGGATAAGAATGGGAAACAATTTGGAGGAAATGAAAGCCCCCACACACAGTGGCGGAAACTAGGGTCCAGTCGCAAGTGCGACCTTTGTAACCCTGGTAGTTCTGTCACCAGTGTCGATAGTTTTTTATTTTTGTTATTTTATTTTTTAAATAATTTTTTACTATCTTTTTTTATTTTTTTACTATTTTATTTTGTATTATTTTTTAGGAGCCCCGTTGAGGGGCTTTGGTAAAATAAAAATATTACATGTTTACCAGCCGCTTCCCATGCTCTCCATCCTGACACATCCCTGGTAGCAGCCGGCGGGAGAGGGGAGACAAGGTGACATATGGAAGAACCAATCCCCTCCATTTTCCTCCTTCAGTCAATGAATGCCTGTGGAAGGGAGAGCAGGAGAAGCAGACTTTTAGCGGCTGCAGGAGAAAAATCGAGGAAATCAGTTTCCTTAAATACCGACCCCCCCCCCCTCCCCCACCCCCTCCTATCCCTATCCAGGTGTACAGGGGAGCTGTACGGGCCCCCTGGAACATGGGGCCAGAACGCAATTGCGACCCCTGTAGAGGTACCCATGGCCAAGACTGAGGCTCGCTGTATGACCTGTATGATTCTTCATGTTGGAGAATCATGTTACAACTGTATCTCAAGAATCACACTGGAAGATTCACTTTGCACAGACCTCTCATTCCTATTTGTACCTTCTAACTAGCGAGATCCACCAGTGTTGTCATGCCTCTCTAATGTCAGCCTTACCAAGTGACATGCTCTACATTCTGGATCAGCAATGCACAGTAAACATTTAGGTGATCTCCTATCGTTCATGCACACTGGCTCTGTCAGTTCCATGTTTCAGGCTCTGGGAGGGTAGGATTCGGAAAAGTGTTTAGTAAGAATTAGTATTATCATTGTATTAAGTTCAAGCATGTGTCATTAGACAGGGTTGCAACACTAGGAAACAAAAATAGGCGCTAAAAAAAGATATGGATCACGGGTTACACTGATATATACAGTGAGGGAAAAAAGTATTTGATCCCCTGCTGATTCTGTACATTTTCCCACTGACAAAGAACTGATCAGTCTATATTTTAATGGTAGGTTTATTTTAACAGTGAGAGACAGAATAACAAAAAAATCCAGAAAAACACATTTCAAAAAAGTTCTACATTGATTTGCATTTTAATGAGTGAAATAAATATTTGACCCCTTCGCAAAACATAACTTAGTACTTGGTGGCAAAACTCTTGTTGGCAATCACAGAGGTCAGACATTCCTTGTAGTTGGCTACCAGGTTTGCACACGTCTCAAGAGGGATTTTGTCCCACTCCTCTTTGCAGATCCTCTCCAAGTCATGTGGTATTAGGGCCTGGAGAGTGGATAGGCCACTCCAGCTCCCTAACATGCTTCTTCTTGAGCCACTCCTTTATTGCCTTGGCCATGTGTTTTGGGTCATTGTCATGCTGGAATACCCATCCACGACCCATTTTCAATGCCCTGGCTGAGGGAAGGAGGTCCTCACCCAAGATTTGATGGTACATGGCCCTGTTTATCGTCTCTTTGATGCGGTGAAGTTGTCCTGTCCCCTTAGCAGAAAAACACGCCCAAAGCATAATGTTTCCACCTTCATGTTTGACGGTGGGGACGGTGTTTTTGGGGTCATAGGCAGCATTCCTCCTCCTCCAAACACAGCAAGAGCTTGATTTTGGTGTCATCTGACCACAGCACTTCCACCCAGTTCTCGGAATCATTCAGATATTCATTAGCAAACGTCAAATGTGCCTGTACATGTGCTTTCTTGAGCAGGGGGACCTTGCGGGAGCTGCAGGATTTTAATCCTTTACAGCAGAGTGTTTTACCTATTGTTTTATTGGTGACTATGTTCCCAGCTGCCTTGAGATCATTCACAAGCCTCTCCTGTGTAGCTCTGGGCTGATTCCTCACTGTTCTCATGATCATTGGAACTCCACAATGTGGAATCTTTAATGGAGCCCCAGATCGAAGGAGATCGACAGTTATTTTGTGTTTCTGCCAATTGCACCAACTGTTGTCACCCTCTCACCAATCCGCTTGGCGATGGTCTTGTAGCCCATTCCAGCCTTGTGTAGGTCTACAATCTTGTCCCTGACATCCTTTGACACCTTTTTGGTTTTGTCCATGGTGGAGAGATTGGAATCTGATTGATTGCTTCTGTGGACAGGTGTCTTTTATACAGGTAACAAGCTGGCATTAGGAGCATTCCCTTAAAGAGAGTGCTTCTAATCTTGAGTTTTGAGACAACAGACCAGTCAATGGATGGGGGTAGGTTGGGGGAGGTTGGGCTGTCTCCCTCCCACCTGTTCCCCCATCCATCCATTAGCAGCCATGTGCTCCCAGTGTGGAGACACTAAATTAGGAGTGTTAGGACTGCAGATAAAACAGGGTGCCGTGTAGTGGCTCTGCAGCTTACACATGCGTTTGCAAATGTGTGTCAACTAAACCCCTGTTCTTTGTATCAAGAGACAGGTCTACTTGGTTGGTGACAGACTGGAGGGTGAGTACATCAGATTGGGGGCTGGCTGACTTTCATGAACCTCTTATAATCCTTCAACCTCATTTTTTTCTAATCTCAGCTCGTTACCTGTATAGAAGACACCTGGGAGCCAGAAATCTTGCTGATTGATAGGGAATCAAATATTTATTTCACTCATTACAATTCAAATCAATTTATAACTTTTTTGAAATGCTTTTTGTTTCTGGATTTTCTTGGTGTTATTTTGTCTTTCACTGTTAAAATAAACCTACCATTAAAACTGTAGACTGATCATTTATTTGTCAGTGGGCAAACGTACAAAACCAGAAGGGGATCAAATACTTTTTTCCCCTCATTGTACACTGTAATCATGTTGATTCCAAGAAATACCTGTGTTGCTAATGGATATATGTTTTGTTCCCCATAGTAACACACACAACAACTTGCGGATCACGAGAATATTAAAGTGCTTGGGAGAGATGGGCTATGAAAAATTCCAGGCCCCACTGGTGAGGTTTTTCCTGGAGGAGACCCTGTGTAACGGCAATCTGCCAAAAGTGAAACAAAGTGCTTTGGACTATTTCATGTTCACCGTGAAGAACAAGAAGCAACGCCGAAATCTGGTGCACTTTGCTTGGGTGCACTACAAACCACAAAATGGGTTTATCTGGGGGCCTGTGGAGAAACTCCAGAAGTTTAATCCTCCTCCAGAAAATGCAAAACAAGATGGTGAAGTTGAAATTTCAGAAGAGTTAAAAATACTAATGACACCCTCGGAGAATGACAGCTCAGAAGGTTACAAGGATTTTGAAAGAAGGGAGCCAGAGAATAAGAGAGAACGTGGCTTAGTTAGGAGAACTGTGGGTTATTTATGTAGACCTTTTCTCTTTTTTTTCAGATTGTTGTTTAGCCCCTTTCTGGCTATTTTCAGATGGTTATTTAAGCCTTTTAGATACTTTTTTGGAGGTGGCATCTTCTGGTTTAGAGGAGAGTCAAGAAATGAAGACAGATCAAATGAACAAATCAGTACGAAAAAAGAAGGCACTAGGACTGAAAAAACAAAGGTCGCAGACAAGGCAACTGTAAACATCTCAGTAGAATATAAAGCAGAACATGAACATTTATTAAAATATCCTGAAAGGCAAAAGAGACACAAGGCAGGATTTAAAGAGCTGAATGTAAGTGCCGATGTGAAAACTGATAACAGTATGGATGAGAGTAAAACAGAAGCCAACCTGGAAATAGAGTGCAATGGCAACACACATGAAAGTATTCCAGAAAATGGAACAGGATCAGCAGATAAAAAACCCTTGGTCAGCATCAAAATGCCAGAAAATAGACAGGCTGAAAGAGATTATGGAAAAACCAAGGATGAAGAAGCAGCCAATGCGAAGCTATCATCACATTTTGGTGAAGAAGGAGATGAAGATGAGATCCCAGGGATTAATAGGATAAAAGACAATAGAAGAACATTGGTTCCAGGATCAGGGGACAATGATTCAGAGACTATTGGGGCACAAAATACATTGCGCAAGACAGACAAAACAGAACAAGTTGATAGAGATGATGGGAAAACCAAGGATGAAGAAGCAGCCAATGCGAAGCTATCACCACATTTTGGTGAAGGAGATGAAGATGAGATCCCAGGGATTATTAAGATAAAAGACAATAGAGGAACATTGGTTCCAGGATCAGGGGACAATGATTCAGAGACTATTGGGGCACAAAATACATTGCCCGAGACAGACAAAACAGAACAAGTTGATAGAGATGATGGGAAGACCAAAGATGAAGAAGCAGCCAATGTAAAACTATCACCACAGTTTGGTGAAGAAAGAGGAGAAGATAAGAATGCAGGGATTCAAAAAATAGAAGACAATAGAGGAACATTGGTTCTGGGGTCAGGGGACAATGATGGGGGGAATATTGGAGCACAAAACATAGAGCCTGAGACAGACAAAACAGAAAAAGTAGATAGAGATGATGGTAAGACCAAGGATGAAGAAGCAGCCAATATAAAACCATCACCACAATTTAGTGAAGAAGGAGATGAAGATAAGAACCCAGGGATTAATAAAATAGAAGACAATAGAGGAACATTGGTTCTGGGGTCAGGGGACAATGATGGGGGGAATATTGGAGCACAAAACACATTGCCTGAGACAGACAAAACAAACCAATTTCACAGAGATGTTGGGGACACTAAGGATGAAGAAGCAGCCAATATAAAACCATCACCACATTTTGGTGAAGAAGGAGATGAAGATAAGAACCCAGGGATTGATAAAATAGAAGACGATAGAGGAACATTGGTTCTTGGGTCAGGGGACAATAATGGGGGGAATATTGGGGCACAAAACACAGAGCCCGAGACAGACAAAACAGAACAAGTTGATAGAGATGATGAGAAGACAAAGGATGAAGAAGCAGCCAATATGAAACCATCACCACAATTTAGTGAAGGAGATGAAGATAAGAACCCAGGGATTAATAAAATAGAAGACAATAGAGAAACATTGGTTCTAGGGTCAGGGGACAATGATGGGGGGAATATTGAGGCACAAAACACATTGTCTGGGGCAGACAAAACAGACCAGGTTGAAAGTGATGATGGGAAAACAAAGAATGAAGAAGTAGTCCATCTGAAGCTATCACTACAGTTTGGTGAAGAAGGAGATGACGATGAGAACTCAAACATTAGTAAGATAGAAGACAATAGAGGGGCATTGCTTCTTGGGTCATTGGACAACAATGGAGAGAATATTGTGTCACAAATCACAGAGCCTGAGAAAGACAAATCACAGTAGGTTGAAAGAGTTTGCCAAGACATGTATTCAAACTCAGAAAATGAAGAAGGAACGAAGAGTCAGTAGATAGGAGTGTAGAAATAGTGGAGAGTGAGATATACAATTAGGAGAATAAGCAGGAAATTAACCACTTAAGCCCCGGAAGATTTTACCCCCTTCCTGACCAGGGCCTATTTTGCGATTCGGCTTGGCATGATTTTAACGGACAATTGCGTGGTCGTGCGACGCTTT
The DNA here is from genome assembly GCF_965119305.1 of Pelophylax lessonae. Classification (NCBI taxonomy): domain Eukaryota; kingdom Metazoa; phylum Chordata; class Amphibia; order Anura; family Ranidae; genus Pelophylax; species Pelophylax lessonae. The sequence goes on from NC_138778.1 coordinate 202,586,964, forward strand.
ACCTAAACAAATTTTTACGACCTTTTTTTCCCACAAACAGAGCTTTCTTTTGGTGGTATTTGATCACCTGTGCGATTCTTTGATCATGCGCTATAAACAAAAAAAGAGCGACAATTTTGCAAAAATAACAATATTTTCACATTTTTTTTATATGCAATTCCCCAAAAAAATGTAAAAATCAAAATTTTTTTACATTTTAGGGCAATTTGTTTTATGCTACATATGTTTGGTAAAAAAAAATCGCAAAAAGCATATTTTGATTGGTTTACGTAAAAGTTATTGCGTTTATTAACTAAGGGAAAGATTTTTGTCATTTTGTTGTTTTTTTTTTTTAACGAGTAATGGCGGCGATCTGCGATTTTTTTTGCGGGACTGCGACATTGCGGCGGACAGATCGGACCCTTGACTGACATTTTTGACACTTTTGGGGTTACCAGTGACATTACTGCAGTAATCAGTGCTATACATATGCACTGTTACTGTAAAAATGACTCTGGCAGTGAAGGGGTTAACTTTATTTGAGAGGGAGGGGTTATGTGTGTCCCTAGGGGCATGTTTCTAACTGTGATTGGCTGTGGCTACTAGTGTAAGAACAGAGATCAACGGTCCTACATAGTAGAACCGTGTGATCTCCATTCTTACACAGGGAAGAATGACAGGCGGCTTTGTTTACATTAGCCACATGCCTTTCTTCCGGTGTAACGAAAGATCGCGAGTGCCCGGCGGACATTGGGGCCACCAGGCACACGTGCAGTGGGGCCCGTGACCGCGCGGGAGCGCGCCTGCGGCGGCACGCTCTAGTTTCCTAGAGCCTCACAGGCTAGCGACGTAGACCTACGTTGCTTTGCCTGTGAGGGGCTGACCGTCGCAGTAAATAGTCGTGCGGCGGTCGGCAAGCGGTTAAGAGAACAGTGGAAAATAAACCAGAGCAAGCTCTGTTTGTTGAAAGTTCCTAGAGAACCAGAAATGTTTAAGCCACAGGCATATGCCCATATTAGGACTCTACCATGTGTTGGAGAAGGTAGAAAACATATAGATTCCCTCCACCTACAATCAAGCAAAACACTGTATGTTAAGAAAAATATTTTATTTACTAATAGTTTATTTTATATAATAAAAATAACAATAAAACAACATAAATCTTTAACTTGCCAAACGTGTGTTTACTGTACCTTTTGCAGGCTTCCTATTCATTGTATAAAACTATTCATTGTACATGCACTACATTTGATACTAGTAAAAGGCCTTCAGGTTTTTTGTACTGCAGTATGTGTCCTATTGGGGAGATTTCACTTCACTTCCTGGCCTGGAGAAACAACAGGAAGTAAAATCAAATCTCTTCAGAGTAAGGCCCCTTTCACACTGTCCGCTCCGTCAGGCGGACTCCATTTATCTCAGCGGGGGATCGATCTGCCGATCTCCCGCTGAGCAGGAGGATGACAGCTGTGTCTCTGCGCTGTGTGCGGAGACACAGCTGTCAGGTCCCCATGCATCTCTATGGGGGAATCGGATGGGAACAGACCGTTTATCTGATCCCATCCGATCCGATCCACTGGACGGATGGAAAATAGGGTTTCCATCTGTCCAGATTTTTTGGATCGGATCGGATGTCAGCGGACATGTCTCTGCTGACATCCGATGCCCCATAGGGATGCATGGGGTGACTGTTCAGATCCGCCAAAAAACTGACAGGTGGATCTGAACGGTCTGCCTGTGTGAAAGGGGCCTAAGGGGAAAGTCCCCCTTTAACATTGGTCACCAAAACAGTTGTCCTTATTGGAAGATTCCTCTATTCCTGTTCTGATGACAACTGCAAAATCTTGGATTCCCCAATCACTTTCTGTCTCAGTGACAGTGGTCACCAGGACAGTGGGATACGGACAGACACAAGTCAATTTAAATATATTTATTATATTCGTAGGTAATGTAGGCTGGTCCTAGACTCACCCCAGCTTGTGATTGCACAACAATAGAGCAGTAATATATTTATGTGGCCACCCTCCTGCTACCCCCTCTCTTCAGCATTTTTACTGAGGCCCCATTTAGATCTTTGCATGCTCATGGAGGAACATTCTTTTCATAGCGTTAAGCAGGTGCATTGTCATTTGTCAATGTGCATTTTCTTTGTGCGTTGATATGAGTTATTGACATGCATTGACACTCATTTCCATTGCATTTTTGACCTTGTGTTTTGGAGGAGATAGAGTTACCAGCCATTAATTCGACATATGCAGCACAAAACTCCCCTGCGCTTGAAGTTGGGCCCCACAATGGTATCACTCTAGGCTCTTAGTCCTGGAAAATCCAGATAGTTGCCACCTTGCTGCCCTCACAAGAGTGGAGTTGTCTGAAAACACTGAAATTAAAAAATAATAACTGGAACACAGTTCCTGGATGTGGGTGCAGCGTTTCCCAGCTAATTTGCAGACACTGTGTGTGTGTGTGGGGGGGGGCCCTCTCGGTTGCCACCATGATGGGGAGGCAGAGACGGCAGGATCGTACCCCTCGCCTGGCTAGGCACTAACCAAGTACAAACCAGAGGCCCATGGTGCAGCAACTCGACCCCCCTTCCACTCTTCCTGTCCTCCTCCTGACCCCCATTCCAGGCTGAAGCCCTGCTCCAGGTATTCTCTACTCACCAGCTAAATCTGGGTTCCCAACCTGGCCAGCAGGGGATGGTTGGGAGGAGCTGGGACAGCTCGGTTGGGGCTGGCCAGGGGAGTAGAGTATCCAGTGGGGCATGGAACCGGCCCCTGCTCAGACACACTTTACACCATCCATGCGGGGGGGGGGGGGGGGGGTGCTGCGATGTCCTTGTCTTCAACCCGTGCTCAGTAGGTCAGTGGTGGGGACTTTTTACTTCTCTTCACCAGGAATCCTTCAGGCATGTCTGTGGCAGAAGCGGTATGGCCTTTTTACAGGACACAACAGAGTGGCCCAGGGGGCAATTGCCCGCCTGCCCCCTGGCCCAGTCCTCCCCCGACTGGGGGTCATTAATGGCATCGGACCTCTGGCCCCACTTCCTTTTTTGAACTGGAGGGAGAACATGTCGTTGATTTCTGTGGGCCTTACAGTGCACTAAAACACAGAAAATTGCACAGCACTGCAGTGCTGAGATGAAATTTATTTTTCTTTCTTGCTGTATGTCTCACCTTTACTTCCCCTTCACTTCCTGTCCCAGAGAAACAACAAGAAATAAGAGGAAATCTCTCCAAGATTAAACAAATTCCCCTTTTTGGTGCCTGCAGATATTGGCAGGCACCAAAAAGGGGAATTTGTTTAATCTTAAACCCCAAGTTAACCAATTCTGCACCAGAAGGTTTTACCCCCTTAATGACCAGGCCATTTTTTGCGATATGGCACTGCGTTATTTTAACTGACAATTGCGCGGTCGTGCAACGCTGTACCCAAATAAAATTGATGTCCTTTTTTTTCCCACAAATAGAGCTTTCTTTTTTGATAACAAAGGTGAAAATTGCGCTCAGCAATCGATTCTTAAAAAAGTGCTAATAGTGCATCAGTGCATATGTGATTGGTCACAATCTGACAATATGCAAATACAATAATATATGTACAATTAAATAAATAAATGTTGGCATTAACCACTTTAGCCCCGCTCACATAAAGGCTACTGCGGCAAAGTGCCGCGATCCCGTCCAGCGACGTAGACCTACGTCGCTGGACTCCGCCCCTTGTGGGCGGCGCTCGCGCGCCCCCGGAGGCTCGCTCCCGCTGTGAATGAACACAGCGGGCCAGGGGAGGAGCAGCGGCGATTGCCGCTGCTCTTCCCCGATCGTCGGGGATCAAGTCTGGAGATCCGCCCGCTGTGTGTAAACAGAGCGGGCGGATCTCCATAGTGACAGGGACTGACAGATCGGAGTGTTCAGCATAGCTGGACATCCGATCTGTCCTTGTGTCACACAGTCACCTCCCCCCCCCCCACACGTCAGTAAGCACCAGGCATACATTAACCCCTCCCTCTCCAATAAAATTAACCCCTTCCCTGCCAGTGTCATTTTTACAGTAACAGTGCATATATATAGCACGGATTACTGTAGAAATGTCACTGGTACCCCCAAAAGTGTCAAAAATGTCAGTCAAGGGTCCGATCTGTCCGCCGCAATGTCGCAGTCCCGCAAAAAAAAATCGCAGATCTCCGCCATTACGTGTTAAAAAAAAAAACACCAAAAATTACAGAAATCTTTCCCTTAGTTAGTAAACGCAATAACTTTTGCGCAAACCAATCAAAATATGCTTATTGCGATTTTCTTTACTAAACATAGGTAGCATAAAACAAATTGGCCAAAAATTTTAAAAAAAATTGATTTTTACATTTTTTTGGGGGGGAATTTCATATAAGAAAATTTGAAAAATATTGTTATTTTTTCAAAATAAACGCTCTTTTTTTGTTTATAGCGCAAAAAGTAAAAATTGCACAGGTGATCAAATACCACCAAAAGAAAGCTCTGTTTGTGGGGAAAAAAAGGACGTAAATTTTGTTTGGGTACGGCGTCGCACGACCGCGCAATTGTCAGTTAAAGTCGCACAGCGCCGAATCGCAAAAAGTGGCCTGGACGGAAGACAGCAAAATCCTCCGGTGGTAAAGTGGTTAAATAGGCTAAAAGTCCTTAAAGTGCTCTGTGCAAACTGTGCAGCTCTAAATCTTTAGCAATCTTGATGGGAACCTCCACCACAAACACCTCCACCCAGTGGTCAGATAGTATACTCCTTACCAGAATGCGATGACCCCTTAATTACAGGGGGTCAAACACGGCATTTCACTCCACACTGGCTCAAGGTTATCCTCATCGCTGTTATCACATCAAAGGATTTGTGCCCAAATGCTTTAACAAGGTTCCGGATCTCCGGACATCATAGTGCAAAGAAAGATAAAGGAAACTCCAATAGTGCATTACCGTTTGATACTGGGTTTAATATAAAATATATTGCACTTACATCATAGCGGTATTCCAACGCTTGTAGTACAATGTATACAGCTGGTCTGGTGGATGGGACGCCGCTCACGCTCCGCGCCTCACCTCACCGGAACTCTACGGTCTCACGCTCCCGACGCATCTTTCTGTTGCTGGTATTTGATCACCTGTGCGATTTTTATTTTTTGCACCATAAACAAGAAAAGAGCAACAATTCTGAAAAAAAAAATAAAACAATATTTTTTACTTTCTGCTATAAAACATTACCAATAAAAAAAAAAAAAAAAAATTAAAAATCAAATTCTTTCATAATTTTAGGCCAATACGTATTCTGCCATATATCTTTGGTAAAAAAAATCCCATTAAATGTATAGTGATTGGTTTGCGCAAAAGTTATCGCATCTGCAAACTAGGGGAAAGATTTATGTAATTTTTAGATCTATATATATTTTTTTTACTAGTAATGGCGGCGATCAGCGATTTTTAGCAGGACTGCGACATTGCGGCGGACAGATCGGACCCCTAACTGACATTTTTGACACATTTGGGGGGACCAGTGACATTACTACAGTAATCAGTGCTAAAAATATGAACTGTTACTGTACTGGCAGGGAAGGGGTTAACACCAGGGGCGATCAAATGGTTAAATGTATCCCTAGGGGGTCTTTTCTAACTGTGTGGGGGATGAGCTTGCTGCATGAGTATCACTGCGAACATCATTCACAGTGGGCAGTAATTCTAGCAGCAGACCTCCTATGTACATCTAAAGTGATAACCTGTAAAGGCTTTTAAACCGTCGCCTATGGATAGTAAAATCTATGTTGTTTGTCACCGTTGCACGGGCGTGCGCAATTTTAAAGCATGACATGTTTGGTATCTACACTGAACAAAATTAAAAACGCAACACTTTTGTTTTTGCCCCCATTTTTCATGAGCTGAACTCAAAGATCTAAGACTTTCTATGTGCACAAAAGGCCTATTTCTCTCAAATCTGTCTAAATCTGTGTTAGTGAGCGCTTCTCCTTTGCCGAGATAATCCATCCACCTCACAGGTGTGGCATATCAAGATTCTGATTAGACAGCATGATTATTGCACAGGTGTGCCTTAGGCTTGCCACAATAAAAGGCCATTCTAAAATGTGCCGTTTTACTGTATTTGGGGGGGTCCAGGGGACCTGAAAATCAGTCAGTATCTGGTGTGACCACCATTTGCCTCATGCAGTGCAACACATCTCCTTGGCATAGAGTTGCTCAGGTTGTTGATTGTGGATTGTGGAATGTTGGTCCACTCCTCTTCAATGCCTGTGTGAAATTGCTGGATATTGACAGGACCTTCAACACACTGTCTTATACGCCGATCCAGAGCATCCCAAATATGCTCAATGGGTGACATGTCCGGTGAGTATGCTGGCCATGCAAGAACTGGGATGTTTTCAGCTTCCAGGAATTGTGTACAGATCCTTGCACCATGGGGCCGTGCATTATTATGCTGCAACGTGAGGTGATGGTCGTGGATGAATGGCACAACAATTGGCCCCAGGATCTCGTCACAGTGCATTCAAAATGCCATCAATAAAATGCACCTGTGTTCGTTATCCATAACATACGCCTGCCCATACAATAACCACACCACCACCATGGGCCACTCAATCCACAGCGTTGACATCAGCAAACCACTCACCCACACAACGCCAAACACACTGTCTGCCATCTGCCCTGTACAGTGAAAACCGGGATTCATCAATGAAGAGAACACCTCTCCAAAGTGCCAGACGCCATTGAATGTGAGCATTTGCCTACTCAAGTCGGTTATGACAAAGAACTGCAGTCAGGTGGAGACCCCGATGAGGATGACGAGGATGCAGATGAGCTTCCCTGAGACGGTTTCTGACGGTTTGTACAGAAACTCTTTGGTTATGCAAACCGATTGTTGCAGCAGCTGTCCGGGTGGCCGGTCTCAGACGATCTTGGAGGTGAAGATGCTGGATGTGGAGGTCCTGGGCTGGTGTGGTTACACGTGGTCTGCAGTTGTGAGGCCGGTTGGATGTACTGCCAAATTCTCTGAAACACCTTTGGAGACGGCTTATGGTAGAGAAATAAACATTTAATTCACGGGAAACAGCTCTGGTGAACATTCCTGCAATCAGCATGCCAATTGCACGCTCCCTCAAAACTTGCCACATCTGTGGCATTGGGCTGGGTGATAAAACTGCACATTTTAGAGTGGCCTTTTATTGTGGCCAGCCTAAGGCACACCTGTGCAATAATCATGCTGTCTAATCAGTATCTTGATATGCCACCCCTGTCAAGTGAATGGATTATCTCGGCAAAGGAGAAGTGCTCACTAAGGCCCCTTTCACACGGGCTTTTCGATCAGGTCTGCCTGTCAGTTTTTCAGGAGGACCTGATTGGATGCTCCATGCACCCCTATGGAGCAGCGGATGTCAGCGGTGACATGTCCGCTGCCACACGCTGCTATCTGATCCGATCCTGTCCGTGAAATCCAGACAGATGGAAACCCTATTTTCCATCTGTCTGCAGGATTGGTTCGGATCGGATCGGATGAAAACGGTCAGGCGGTCTATTTTCATCCGAACTCCCATAGAGGAGAGCGGGGCTCTGACAGCTCTGTCTCTGTAAAGTAAGCGGAGACGGACCTGTCATCCGCCTATTCAGCGGTGATCGGCGAATCTATCCCCGCTGAACAAAACGGAGTCCGTCAGCCGCTCACCACCCGTGTGAAAGGGGCCTAACACAGATTTGTGAACAATATTTTGAGAGAAATCGGCCTTTTGTGCACATAGAAAAAGTCTTAGATCTTTGAGTTCAGCTCATGAAAAATGGGGGCAAAAACAAAAGTGTTGCGTTTATAATTTTTGTTCAGTGTACTTACTCAGCGTAACAACATCTTTTATATTTTACCCAAAAATTGGGTTATGTATTGTGTTTTTCTGCATTCAAATTCAAAAAAGTGTTCTGTTAAAAAAAAAAAATTCAAAAAAGTATTTTTTTCAAAAAATAATTGCATTTGAAAAACTGCTGAGCAAATACCGCGTGACATAAAAAACTGCAAAACCCACCATTTTATTCCTTAGAGCCTCTGCTTTGAAAAAATATATATAATGTTTGGGGGTTCAAAGTAATTTTAAAGCAAAAATGACTGCTTTATCCATGTAAACAAAAGTGTCAGGGAAAGGCCAGGGGGTCAAGTGGTTAACCAGTTGCCGACCGCTTACTATATATATATATATATATATGCTGCAGGGTGGCTCACACAGGCAAACCGACGTTGGGGTACATCGGTCGTCTGGGGGCAGCTAGGAGGCGAGCACGCGGCGTGGCGACGTTCTCCCACCCCCGATTGTCAGTGGGGAAGCCGATGCGTGTGTCAGGTGGCTCCGATTGCCGCCTGACACCCGCGATCGTTTCCTGCTGATAGAGAAGGACGGTCGGCTGTTGTAAACACAGCCGACCGTCCTTCTCCCTGGAATGATCATAGAGCCCATGTGATCCTTCTATACAGGATCACATGTCTCTATGGTCATTTCACAAGCCACGCCCCCCCACATTTAGAATCACTCCCCTAGGCTCACATTTAACCCCTTGATCACCCACAGGGCTAACTCCTTCCCTGCCAGTGTCATTATTACAGTAACAGTGCATATTTTTAGCACTGATTACTGTAGTAATGTCACTGGTCCCCCCAAAAGTGTCAAAAATGTCAGTCAGAGGTCCGATCTGTCCGCCGCAATGTCGCCGTCCCGCAAAAAAAAAAAAATCGCAGATCGCCACCATTACTAGTAAAAAAAATACAATAAAAATGACAGAAATCTTTTCCATAGTTAATAGACGTGATAACTTTTGCGCAAACCAATCAAAATACGCTTATTGCGATTTTTTTTTTTTTACCAAAAATATGTAGCAGAAAACAAATTGGCCTAAAATGTTAAAAAAATTAGATTTTTACGTTTTGTTTTTTTGGAGAATTTCATTAAGCAAAATGTAGAAAATATATATATTTTTTTTTTTCCAAAATTGTCGCTCTTTTTTTGTTTTGCAAAAAAATAAAAATCGTACAGGTGATCAAATACCACCAAAAGAAAGCTCTATTTGTGGGAAAAAAAGGACATCAATTTTATTTGCTTACAGCATCGCACGACCGTGCAATTGTCTGTTAAAATAACGCAGTGCCTAATCGCAAAATAGGGCCTAGAAAAGGGGACAAATCCTTCCGGTCTTAAAGTGGTTAATGGGGGTGTACAATCCCATGCTCTGTGCGTTCCTGTGCCATTCACATGCAGTTCTGTGCAGTACGATTTCAGCCTCTTCATTTTGAATGGGCTAAAACTGCAGCGCACTGCACCAAAAGTAGTGTATACATACTTCTGTACCATGTGATCTGGTGTGGGCAAACGCTCGCACTGCGATTGCGACCTGCATTTGGAGTGTCATTACCTTTTTAGAGCAGGGTACGGGAAACGTGCATGGAACATGGGCTTACCGCACTGCGTTCTGGTGTGAACTGGCCCTCACTATGAAAGTAGCAGTAGCTAAATCTGGACACCGGCATTGTCTGTAGTGATGCAACAAAGCAGAAATCATCAGCAGAAAGTAGGGCTTTCAGCGTTGTGATAATGGCTGCCGAAAACGCAGAAAAGAAAAAAAGCGGCGATAATGGCTGCTAAAAATGCCCCAGATTTTGCCACGATTTTAGTGCCGGATCACACTGTGCGGTGCAGGAGCCACATGCGATTTTTAACAGGAATCGCACTGCATTCCTGTTCCAATTACATTTGATTCTTCAGCAGGGAGATGTGAGCCATTATACTGTATGGTTCAAATTGCACCGAATCTCTACCAAAATCGTGCAGGACCCTTTTTTTGGCCACGCCAGAACCGGATGGCATGGGTGTTCACACCAAAAGATCAGATCCGCCTGAAAAACTTGACAGGGACCGGATTGGAAAGCCATAGGTGTGCGCACAGGGTGTGCCAGGTGTGCCTGGGCACACCCTAATCACCCTGTGCTGCACAGATTCCCCTTGCTGCCTCGCTGCAGAGAAAGGGACTAGGGATTTTCTGTCCTCAGTCCCTTTCTCTGTCTCTAAACTGAGAAATCGGGGGTCTGTTTAGACCCCTGATATTTACCAAAAAATTGAAAATAATTTTAGAAAATGATTGTAAAAAAAAAAATATTGTGAAAAATAAAAAAACATTTAAATTGTAAAAAAAAGTAAAAATAAATAAATAATACAAATAAACTACTGACACCAATCGCTGCCCTACTGACATCAACCTCTTCCCTACGGACATCGTCCACTTCTCTACAAACATTGCACTACTGCTAAATATAAAAAAAAACAAAAAATATATATATATATATACATACACACACACACACACGCATGTGTTTGAGATTTGGGGTGCACACCCTAATGCTATAGGCTGCGCACACCTATGTGGAAAGCCCGTGTGAAAGGGGCCTTAGGCTGGCCATATATGTTTAATTTTCTTGCACAATTTTCTGCTAGATTTAGGACTCATGTACACTGCTACTTGTAAACGGCCGTTTTTGAGCAGTTGGGCGTTTTTTTTTCAGAAGCCCCTGAACCCTCCTCTATGTTATCTTATCTGTCCATGTACACCGGGCCGTTTACAGTCAGTTACAGGCAGTTGAGTTCAGTGTCGTTTTTTGGAAAGCAATTATTTGCGTTCAGGATGTTCAGAACGTGTGTTTACCGGCGTTTCAAACGCAAAATGCGACTGAATGCGACCGAACGCGATCACCCGCATTAAGTGCTTGCGTTTTTCCATTTTAAAGGGGAATGATTTTTTGACCTCTAAAAACGGATCTGAGCGCTAACGCCCGCTAAACGCGGCTGCAAACGTGACACAACGGTCGTTTTAAACGTCCTTTAACCACTTTACCACCGGAGGATTTTGCTGTCTTACGTCCAGGCCACTTTTTGCGATTCGGTGCTGTGCGACTTTAACTGACAATTGCGCGGTCGTGCGACGCCGTACCCAAACTAAATTTACGTCCTTTTTTCCCCCCAAACAGAGCTTTCTTTTGGTGGTATTTGATCACCTGTGCGATTTTTACTTTTTGCGCTATAAACAAAAAAAGAGCGTTTATTTTGAAAAAATAACAATATTTTTCACATTTTTTTATATGAAATTCCCCCCAAAAAAGATGTAAAAACCAATTTTTTTAAAAATTTTTGGCCAATTTGTTTTCTGCTACCCATGTTTGGTAAAAAAAAAATCACAATAAGCGTATTTTGATTGGTTTGCGCAAAAGTAACTAACAAAGGGAAAGATTTCTGTCATTTTTGGTGTTTTTTTTTTACGCGTAATGGCGGCGATCTGCGATTTTTTTTGCGGTACTGCGACATTGCGGCGGACAGATCGGACCCTTGACTGACATTTTTGACACTTTTGGGGGTACCAGTGACATTACTGCAGTAATCAGTGCTATAAATATGCACTGTTACTGTAAAAATGACACTGGCAGGGAAGGGGTTAATTTTATTGGAGAGGGAGGGGTTAATGTATGCCTGGTGCTTACTGACGTGTGGGGGGGGGGGGGTGACTGTGTGAGACAGGGACAGATCGGATGTCCAGCTATGCTGAACACTCCGATCTGTCACTCCCTGTCACTTGGGAGATCCGCCCGCTTGTGTTTACACACAGCGGGCGGATCTCCACTCTAGATCCCCGACGATCGGGGAAGAGCTGCGGCGATCGCCGCTGCTCCTCCCCTGGCCCGACTCCCGCTGTGACCGAAAACAGCGGGAGCGAGCCTCCGGCGGCGTGCAAGCGCCGCCCAGAAGGGGGAGTGTCTGACGACGTAGTACTACGTCGTCAGACGATAACGAGCCACTTTGCCGCAGTACTATTACTGTGGGCGGTGGTAAAGTGGTTAAATTCCAGCGTTCAAAGGACTTTTTAAAACGTCCCATGTACATGTAGCCTTATGCCTCGTACACACGCAACGTTTATCGGCCGACCGATCGTCCGACTTTTGTCCAGTGTTGTTGTGTTGGTTGGAATGTGCCTAGACTGCACACAAATTTTCTCGGCCAACAAAAACCAACTTCAGAAGTGATGTCATGTGCTGGTTTACTTTCCGTGTGTTTTTTCTTCTCTGAGCATGCCCAGTCTTGCTCATCTGAATTTTGTCTGCCGAAATCTGTACTGACTGACGGAAAATTGGCCGTTGTGTTGACGGCCAACAAAAATTTTATAGCATGCACACCAGATTTTGTTCAGCCGAAAAGTCGGAGTCGGTTGTCGGAAGCATCATACTAACAAGCCGAAAATCGGCCGATCGGCCGTTGGTCGAAAATTCCCGGCCAATAATCGATAAGTGTGTACGAGGCATTACCAAAAACCATATAATATGAGGTCAAAGCTAAACAACACTTTCAATTGTATCCTATTAGACAGGCCCTTGTATGGCCAGCTTAGTCTAATTACTTTCAGCTACACCACGCCTAAACTCACACCTGCAGCCTAATTCTTACCAAAAATCACTGACAATGGACAAAGCATGATGAGAGCATAGACACCCCCTATATCTACATAATGAAGATTGGATCTCACAATGTACTATCACATAGCTCCCAACTGTCCCTGATTTCAAGGGACTGTCCCTGATTTGCTCCTCTTTCCTCCTCATTTGTCCCTCATTTTGGTCTGATCTATATAGCTGTATATAAAATGCACTTTTTATCTTTCAAACAGTGTTTCCCAGTGCCAAACCTTTCATCCAATTTCTTAACCACTTAACGTCTAGCCACGTAGACCTACGTCGGCTGACTTTAAGGGGTTATACCGGGATGATGCCTCTAGCTAGAGACACCACCCCGGTACCGTCGTTTGAAGCCGACGGTCGGCTTTCCGTCGGTAATGACCGATGCCCGCCGCCGCCTTCCGTGTCCGCCGGCTGAATGGAGTCCCGATGAATGCCGGAAATGGCATTGATCGGGTCTCCGATGACGTAACCCGGAGGCGGCGTCCATGACGTCACTTCCAGGTTACTGTGCTGCAAAAGGCGGCAGATTTAAAAAACGGCTGTATGCAAAAATGCCGTTTTCGGCGTTTTGCATACATGGAAGTGTAGTAGAGGGGTCTAGGGTCTTTTAGACCCTCGATCCCTCCATAAAGAGTACCTGTCACTGCATATTGGTGTCGCAAGGGATGTTTACATTGCTTGTGACAGCAATAAAAGTGATCAGATTTTTATTTTTTTTAAAAACCTGTAATAAAGTTAAAAAAAAAGAAAAAATAAATAGGAAAAAAAAAAAATAAATTTAGCCGCCCCGTCACCGTTAGCTCGCGCACAAAAAAAAACGTATACGCAAGTCGAGCCGCAAATGAAATCGCTGTTCAAACCACACATGTGAGGTATCGCCGCGATCGCCAGAGCGTGGGCAATAATTTAAAAAAAAGAGCTACACTCTAACTCTGAACTGGTAACCGTTAAATAAATTTTAAGCGTCGCAGATTGAGATCTCTATTGACCGTAGTTTGTCGCCATCCCACGGGGGGGGGGGGGGCGCAATTTTAAACCGTAACATTTTGGGTATCTATTTACTCGGCGTGACATCATCTTTCACAATATACAAAAAAAATGGGCTAACTTTACTGTTTAGTATTTTTTAAATGCAGTGAAATGTGATTTTTCTAATTTTTTCCAAAAAAATGGCGTTTTAAAGACCGCTGCGCAAATACCGCGTGACAAAAAATTTTGCAATGACCGACATTTTATTCTCCAGAGTCTTTGCTAAAAAAATATATATAATGTTTGGGGGTTTTAAGTCGTTTTCTAGCAAAAAATACTGGTTTTAACTTGTGAACAAAAAATGTCAAAAATAGGCTTAGTGGTAAAGTGGTTCATTGCTGCATTTCTAAATTCCAAAAGCCAATATAAAGGAAAAGTAGTGGTTAAAAAAAAAAAAAAAAGCACCTGTGAGTTTAATCTTTTTTTTTTTTTTGTGTATAATTCTCCTTTAAGGGGGTGTGGCAGGGGGTGTGTCCTATGCCTATATACTTTAGCTAATAGGTGTTCCTCATTCCCATCTGAGAAAGTTGGGAGGTGTGCTTTGCTAACGTCCTAAGGACAATAAAGAGTAATTCTACAAAAATATAAGCAAAAGTAAACAAACAATTGTCAATCTCAACCTGATTTCTGTTTCTGGTTCTCTAGAAGAAGATCGCCGTCCCAGCCTAGGAATGAAAAGTGAAAGGAGAGGCGAGGAGTCGGCACCCTGCTGAACAGAAAGGTGCGCAGTCCCGGTGAGCCGTCTTCTTCCTGTGTTCTATCACAGCCAGGGGATTTCTATTACTGACTCTCCAGACTTCAGGTAAGAAGATCTGGGAACTGAAGGGACTGTCTGTACAAGGTAGGACTTCTGACTTTCTGCTTTTCATATCTTCTGCCGGATTCACTTCCACTTTTACCACTTCAAAGTAGAGTCTTCTATATCTACATGTTCTGGCTACACACTATACAATTCTCTATATATATATATATATATATATATATATATATATATATATATATATATATATATATATATATATATATATATATATATATATACACAGGTACTTATGTAGCGCTGTCAATTTACGCAGCGCTTTACATATACATTGCACATTCACATCAGTCCCTGTCCTCAAGGAGCTTACAATCTAAGGACCCTAACTCACATACATACATACATACATAGTAGGGCCAATTTCTTATTTATACAGGATCCAATTAACCTACCAGCATGTCTTTAGAGTGTGGGAGGAAACCGGAGTACCCGGAGGAAACCCACGCAGGCACAGGGAGAACATGCAAACTCCAGGCAGGTAGTGTCGTGGTTGGGATTCGAACCAGTGACCCTCTTGCTGCTAGGTGAAAGTGCTAACCACTACACCACTGTGCCGCCCAATCTGTCACGATTCGACCACGCCCACGGCGACTAGCTAACCGAGACGTGGTAAACCGTGACTGGGGAGTATAAGGGGATAACGGAAATAAAGAAAATTCCTACTAAGTAGTAGATTGGCTGTGACACTTTCACAGCCTGCACTGCCTTCGGTCACCACTAGAGGGAGACTCCAATCCAGCTGGCTGACCACACACAGGCAGATACAAATCTTACGAACAATCTGGTGCACTCTAAAGCCCCGTACACACGTACCGATGGTCGGCTTACAAATGTTCCTCTTTTCTCCCCGGGATGTCGGTGTCTGCTGAAAAGTGCAAAGACAGCACAAGGACAGCACAAGAATTTTGTCCGCCGACTGCAGAAGTGATGTCATGTAATGGTTAACTTTCCCTGTGTTTTCTATTTTCTGAGCATGCCCAGTCTTGCAAATCTGCGGTCTGTCGGCCGAATTGTGTACTGACAGGCGAACAATCGTCCGTTCTGGTGTCGGCATACAAATATTTTCATGTTTGCACGAAAGACTTTTGTCCGCGGATTGTGCGCAGACATCTGTCGGAGGCACCATACTAACACGCGTACAATCGGCAGATCCTTCGTCCACCGACGTTTGTATGCCGACGATCGGTACGTGTGTACGGGCCTTTAGGGTTGGGGAGCAGTCTAGCAATTGCGACACACTGCTAGGATTCCTCCAGCTATCCTACAAGCCAGAACCCCTGTGTTAATCACTCTTCCCACTGTCTCTCTTATATATATATATATATATATATATATATATATATATATATATATATATGACAGTGGGAAGAGTGATTAACACAGGGGTTCTGGCTTGTAGGATAGCTGGAGGAATCCTAGCTATATATCTTTTTCTTTTTTTTTTTTTTTTTTTTTTTTTAGATTTACCAAAACCATATAATATGAGGTCACAGCTAAACACGCTCAGTGCCGGTTTACATTTATGCACAGACATCGAATATAATTCGGAGCGCGCTGCTCCTAAAATTACATGCGATGTCTGTGCGGTGCAAATTTAGCCATACAGCTTGTATGGCTGAAATTGCACCGCAATCGCAGTGAACATGCAATGGACCCTTTTTTTTTTTTTCGTCTGCAGCAGAATCAGATCACATGGTGGTTGACACCAGTGCAATCCGATTCACGTGCGAACTGTCAGATCGCACTGCGATATGCGATCTGATCTGGGGGTGTTGTTAACTTTGAATTGACACCCCCAGCGTATCACATATCGCAGTGTGAAATGCCTGTTCTGCAGATGCGATGCGGGAACGCGCTGTATATATATTCACAGTGTTCCCGCATCGCAGTAGTGTGAACCGGGGCTCAATGTGTATGCAATCAGGCAGGTCCTTGCACTACATAGTTGAAGGTGAATCTAAAGGAAAGCGAACAACAAAAGTTTTATAATGTGTATCCAGCTTGATGTCATTTCACCCACTGGTCCCAATTTTTCAAGGTCCCATACACTTTTCAATCTGAATGTGCAATCCCTATTTAATCTCCTTTAGATTAGATTGTAAACTCTTCTGAGCAGGGCCCTCTTAATCCTCTTGTATTGTATATGTACTGTCTCCCTCTAATATTGTAAAGCGCTGCGTAAACTGCTGGCGCTATAGAAATCCTTATTAATAATAATAATAATAATAATAATAATAATAATCCCTGAAATCGCAGTAGTAGAAGCATTTCATAGGGTAGGTTTCTAGCAGCGACAACAGTGGACTGTGCTTGCATAGAGTGTGTTGATGTATGTATGTGTCTCCATTGGAAGCTCATGTGATGGTGATAACTCGGAGAGGAGCATAGAAAAAGAACAAAATGATACTCCCACAAAAGCTTAGGGCTCAAAAACGCTGACAAAGCTTTTAGAGCATTTTTACAGCTGAAAAACTCCTCTTAAGGCTTCATGCACACTGGACTTTATAAAAAAAAAAAAAAAAGGCAGTAGTGTTCGCTGTAGAAAGCTGTAGAGTGCTTTATTCAGTGTTTTTGCAGTAGCGTTATGCAGTGTTTTTTAGCTTTTTTTTTTTTTTTTTTTTTTTTTTTTTTTTCTCATATTACATAGTAGGTGAGGTGAATAAAGACAATAGTCCATCCAGTTCAACCTGTGTAGGTGTGTGTGGCTGTAATCATCTCACATACCCCTGAATGTCCTGATCCTTGAGATGTAAGTCTAATGCCCCATACACACGTGCAGATTATCTGAAGACTTTTGTCTGCAGACTTACCAAAACCATATAATATGAGGTCAAACCTAAACACTTTCAATTTGTATGCAATCCGGCAGGCCCTTGCACTACATAGAAAAGGTAAGTCTGCAGACAAAAGTCTGCAGATAATCTGCACGTGTGTATGGGGCATTAGTCTTTTGAAAGCCACCATACTTCCCGCAGAAACCACCTCTTGTGGTAGAGAATTCCACAATCTTGTAGCCCTAACAGTAAAGAACCCCCCAAGTTGCCTGAGGTTAAAACGCTTCTCCTCTAATCGCATTGTATGCCCTCTAGTCCTCATGCA
Organism: Pelophylax lessonae; assembly: GCF_965119305.1. Classification (NCBI taxonomy): domain Eukaryota; kingdom Metazoa; phylum Chordata; class Amphibia; order Anura; family Ranidae; genus Pelophylax; species Pelophylax lessonae. The sequence continues at coordinate 202,604,383 of NC_138778.1, forward strand.
ATCCTTGCGACTGAATAGCTTTTTTTCTATGCTGTGATCACCATTGAGATATTTATAAATTGCTATCATGTCCCCCCTCCAGGGAGAATAAATCAAGCGATTGCAGCCGCTCTTCATAATTAAGGTCCTCCAATCCCCTAATCAGTTTAGTTGCCCTTCTCTGTACTCTCTCCAGCTCCAACAATATTATTATTATTATTATTATTATTATTATTATTATTATTATTATTATTATTTTATATATTTTTTTTTTTTATAGCAAAACCATACTCCCATAAAAGCTTATGGCTCAAAAACGCTGATAGACACGTTTTTCAGTGCTTTTTGGCGTTTTTAAGCTTTAGAGTTGGAGCGTTATTACAACTGAAAAACTCCTCTTTAAGGCTTCATGCACACTGGACTTTATAAAAAAAAAAAGCCAGTAGCTTTAGCTGTAGAAAGCTGTAGTGCATTATTCAGTGTTTTTGCAGTGGAGTTTTGCAGTGTTTTTGGCGTTTTTTTTTTTTTTTTTTCTTTTTTTAGCTGTAGCGTTTTTAGCTTTTTTTTTTTTATAGCAGTACTATACTCCCATGAAAGCTTATGGCTCAAAAACGCTGCTAAACACAGAATAGTTTTCAGAGTTAGAGCAATTCTACAACTAAAAAAACTCCTCTTTAAGGCCTCATGCACACTGGTCTTTATTTATTTATTTATTTATATATATATATATATATGCTAGTAGCGTTTGCTGTAGAGTGCGTTATTCAGCGTTTTTTTTGTAGTAGCGTTTTGCAGTGTTTTTTTTTTTTTTTTTTTTAGCTGTTGCGTTTTTTAGCTTTTTTTCTTATTTATTTATTTCTTTTTTAGTACTTTACTGCTCAAAAACTCTGATAAACACTGAATAGCTGCATTTTTCAGCGCTTTTGTTGTTTTTAATCTTTTTCAGTGTTTGAGCGTTTTTACAGCTGAAAAACTCCTCTTAAAACCCATTAGCTCTGGTTTTTTTTTTTTTTTTTTTTTCCAGCCAGAAAACGCCCCTGCCAAAAAACTGCTGATAACAGCCTATATGTGAATGGACACATAGGATAACATGCTGGGGAGTTTTCTGGCTGTAGAAAAAAGCGCCTGATGGCAAAAACAGCCGCTGTAAAAACGTCCAGTGTGCATGAGGCACTTGTGCACACTGGATCATATCAAAAAAGCCAGTAGTGTTCACTGCAGCTGTAAGGTAAGTTTTTTTGCAGCGTATTTGCAGTAGCATTTTTGTGCTTTTATTTTTTTTTAATGGCTTATATAAAGTGCCTGAACAAACACCTTGATGGCAGCCAAGGATTACTTTAACCGCCTCCCGTATTGACAATTGACGGGCACAAGGTGGCTCTCTTGTTCTGGGATGATGTCACCCCACTCTTGCTGTGCTGGGCGCCCTCAGGGGGGGGGGGGCATGCAGTGGGACGATCAGCAGCACACTGTGTCCCTGGGTCACAGCGCATCCCCGATCTCGGTAAAGAGCCTATGACACAGCTCTTTACCCATGTAATCGGCTGTGTCCAATCACAAATGATAAAAATGTAATTTGAGTACAGTGTAGCATGACCGCGCAATTGTCATTCAAAGTGCGAGAGTGCTGAAAGCTAAAAATTGGCCTGGGCAGGAAGGGGGGTGACAGTGCCCGGTATTGAAGTGGTTAAAGGACATTTGAGGGGCAGTGAGCAGGAGTCATATTGCCTTTTTACTTCCTGTTTTAACCCTTAAAACTCAAACTAGCTTGCTGCAACCACGTGTCAGGGCTCCCCTATTCAGTTTATTGAATCTCATTCAGTGGGCAGCATTGTGAAAGCAGAGAAGCACTGTAGTAGTGTCTTCCGGATCCTGTGCCAAGTGGCTACCCTACTTTATTGTAATCACAAGGGGTCACACGCCCAGCACAGGCACCCTTCACAGAACGCCTTGTATTTTTTTTTTTTTTATGAAAATAAGGCATTCTCTGGATGAGGTAAAAATACGGATCAGAGATGTCAAGATCTTCACCTCTTCCAATCAGTGAATGTTTTGCATTCATTAAGAAAAATGTAGGGGCGTCTTATGAATGGTGTCTGTGTCAAGAGAGTGACCCACTGTGGTCTCTATGCAGCACCCTGTGGTCTCTATGCAGCACCCTGTGGTCTCTATGCAGCAGGGCAGCTGATCTGGCCAATATGCGGAAGACAGCCTCAATTGCTGTTGCAGGAGCCGCTTCTCCATTGATTCTCTGCTTGCACAGCAGTCGTGTCATATCCATACTTCCACTGATCCAAGCTAGACTAATGTAGCCACGCAATAAAATCTTTACCTGGAGTTCAGCTTTAAACGCTTGCCGACTGTATACTGTATATGTACGGCGGTGAGGCGGCTCTCCTGTGCAGGATCACGTACCTAGTAGGTGATCCTGCACTTCCAGGTCTGGTGCACGCCTGCGGGCCACCGGCGTCCCATTCCCGCTGTAACTAGACACAGTGGGAGCTGATCTGTGGTTACCGCGGACGCAATGTCTGCCGGCACCCGCCGATCATTAGTTAAGAGAGCCAGAGAGGCGATCTGCCTATGTAAACAAGGCAGATCGCCGTTCTGTCAGTAGGTAAGGCGCTGATCTTGTGGATCTCATGGATCAATGTTTTCTCATAGTAAAAGCGCCTTCCAAAAGTGAAAAAAACGCATTAGGCACACAGTTAACCCTTTGATTGCCTCTATCCCCTTCCCAGCAGTGTCATTAGTACAGTAATGGTGCATATTTTTAGCATTGATCACTGTATTAGTGTCACTGGTTCCCACAAAGTGTCAGTGTCTGATTTGTCTGCCGCAATATCGCAGTCTTGCTAGAAGTCCTTGATCATCGCCAATAAACATTCCATAAATATTTCCCATATTTTGTAGACGCTATAACATTTGCGCAAACCAATCAATATACGCTTATTGGGATTTTTTTTTTTTTTGGATATGATTTATAGCACAAAGTAAATTTTAATATTATTTTTTTTTTTTTTTTTTTTTCCAAAATTGTCGCTCCTTTTTTTGTTGATAGTGCAAAAAATAAAAACCGCGAAGGTGATCAAATACCAACAAAAGAAAGCTCTATTTGTGGGGAAAAAAGGACATACTGTATATACTCAAGTATAAGCCGACCTGAATATAAGCAGAGGCACCTAATTTTACCAAAAAAGTATAAGCCTAGGGTCGGAAATGCAGCAGCTACTTCGGGCATGGTGTAAGAGGTGCAGGGGCTGCGGGCATGGTGCAGGGGCTGCAGGGCTGGGGAGCATGGTGCAGGAGATGCAGGGTTGGGGGGCATGGTGCAGGGCTGAGGGCATGGTACAGGATATGCAGAGGGGGTCTTGCTTACCCATCCCCAAGGCGCCTTACATTTAAAAATGGTGCCGCCCGGTGCCACACATCATTGCGCATGCGCTGTCTGCCCGAGAATGGCCAAGTGCATAAGGGCTCTCCTGGGCGGCGGCAGCGCATGCGCAGTGTACATGTCGGGCGGCCGCCACTGATGTTCGGTCAGCCCCAGGGAGAACGGGTAAGTGACTCGAGTAGAAGCCGAGGGGGGCTTTTTCAGCATAAAAAGCCGGCTTATACTCGAGTATACGGTACATTTTATTTCGGTACAGCGTCGCACGACCGCACAATTGTCAGTTATCATAAAAAAGTGGCCTGGTCATGAAGGGGGGTAAATCTTCCGGAAGTCAAGTGGTTAAAGTAAGCTTTGGTTGCCATCAGGGTTCTTGCTCAGGCACTTCCTGTTATAGGGTGACAACATTCTTTCTTTGTTTTCCAATTGGGCTCCTGCGTTGTCACTATGTAACATGGGCTCCCAATTTGGACTACTAATTTCAAGGTAGTAGCACAGCCGTTCAGCATGGAATATGGGAAAACGGCTGCGATCACTGTAGTGGCGGCGACTATTGCAGTGATTTTTACAGTCCCACAGGTATGGCATATGCATATTTACGTTGGTCCAATGTAACTATTGTGACAGGAAGTCAGCTAAATCTGGGAATGTAGTCACAGGAAGGAGATACATTTCCACCTGATTGAGAAGTCCATTAATTAATTTAGGGTGTTGGCTACAGAGCTAGCCAGCAGGAAGTTGAAAGGCCTTCACCTGTTCAGAATGAGGGAGTTAAGGCTCTATAATTTGTTCAGAGAAAGTCCTATTGTTTGCTGCCTCCAGAAGCTGTGTCCTGAAGCCATGTGGGCTGGGAGCAGGAGGACAGTCAGCGTGTGCCTCCCGACAGGATGTGTGGGCCTGGGAGAAGACCCCCCGGAGTGATGTGTGCCCGGGACGGTAACCAAGGGTGAATACGTCTCAAAGGTGAGAAGACGAACTGTTGATGTGAAAGAAACAAAAGGACTGTGTTGCCCTGTGAAGCTATTATAAAAGGACTATTGAGTGTCCGCTGTAGGACAAGGAAGTCTGCCCGACGGTAGGTTGGAGACAGACACTTAGGCAGGTTCCAGTTGTGAGAAGGTAGCCGCCCACAGAGGCAAGGATTTATTTTCTGTTTTATTTTATTTTGGATGTTTTGCTGCATACAGCCTGGTGAAGAAAGTACCATTTAATAAACCACACTGTTTGTTTGCAAGCACTTGTCGGCTACCTCTCTGGGAAAACGCACCCCCCAAGGGGTCATCCACGCCTACCACCGAGCTAATCCCTCACATATGGTGGAGGTATGCAGTGGGCATAAGCAGAGATCCCTGCAATGGAGTGCATATGTTTGATGAACTTTGTCTGGTGCATGAGATTGCACAATCTATGTGTGCAGGAGAGAAGATCCTGACAGAAAAAAAAAAAAAAAAAAAAGTGTTTTAAAGAGACAGCGGTCTCAAAATTATTTGATGAACTTTGTTGTGTCTGGTGCAAGTGACTGCACAAACTGTGTGTGCAGGAAAAGAGATCCTGCAAGAGAGAGAAAAACTACATGTGTTGAAGAGACAGTGGTCTGAAAATTGTTTGCTGGACTGTGAAAAATTTGTTTGTGGAGTTATTGAAGATGGGGCGGTCCAAACGCCTGAAAAATGCAAAGATAGATGAAATGAGAGACCGGATTCTATGGATGGAGGGGATGTTGCCGTCTGAACCAGCCCCATCCATGCCTAAAGAGAGTCTACTAAAGAGGAAGGTTGTTGTCCCTAGCAACACTGATGAAACTGCTATGGAGACGCAGTGTGCTCAGATGAAAAGTAAACTCAAAATGGAGGAGATGTTGAAACATCTGATTATATCAAATGCAGCTCAACAGCAAGCAAATGCAGCTCAACAGCAGGCAAATGCGGATTTTCAGCAGAGCTTTGCAGCTCAACAAAAGGCTCATCAAGAGAGCATGGCAGGCTGGAAACAGAGACGCCAGCAGCCAATGGAGGCCATCGGTTTGGAAGAAACCGAGTATGTGTGCAGGGCTGAGTTGGATGCCTTGCAACGGAAAATGGAAGAAAAGGAACAAGCCTTGGAATTGCTTAAAATGGAGCATAGAAACTTGCAGGAAACGAATGAACTACTCAAGTCTCATGTGTCACAGTGGGAAGAATCCACTGCTCTTCTTTTGGTCGAGTTGCAAAAACGCAGAGAGACTATAATGGAGAAAGATACCATCCTCATGGAAAAGGAAAGTGAAATTCAGACTTTGCAGAAGCAAAGTATGGCTGATATGTTGGAGTTGCGTAATCAGCTGGAAAAAAGTCTTCAGTCTTTGGGAGCTACAAAAATAGACCTGCAGGAGTCGCAGGAACAGAATGTTGCTCTGAAAGCGACATTGTCTCTCAGCGACAAAGAGAAAAGTGAAAGAGAGGCTAAATTACTGAGTACTGTGTATGAGCTCACTACTTTGAGCAATGTGGTAGATGAATGGCGTGCGGACTGTGAAAGTTGGAAAGGGGAAGCCCAACGTGTCCAGCAGCAGTTAAAGGAGAAAGAAGCCTGTGTGGCAGAATTACATTCTTATTCCCAGATGCTAGCCAATGAGGTGAAGGCTCTTATGCAGGGAAAAGGAGATTGTGAACATAAGAGGGAAAAAGTAGAGGCACGGCTTCTGGAATCGCAAGTCAAGCTGTTAGAGAAGGCAAACCGATTGCAGGTTGAGTTGGACAGTGTCACAAATCGGCTTTCTCAAGCAGACAGCAAATCTAGAGAAATTGCGGAAGATTTTTCTATCTTGGAATCGCAGCTGCAAGACACGCAGGAACTCTTACAGGAAGAGAGGTGTCAAAGGCTGAGTTTTAGCACAAAGCTCAAACAAATGGAAGATGAGAAAAATGGCTTCCTGGAACAATTAAAAGAGGAGGCGGAAGCAAAGAAAAACCTATCAGAGCAAGTCGCAACATTGCAAGCTCAGATAGCGGATATGAAAAAACGCATGGAAGAAAGCGTTGGTTCATTACAGTGTGTTGAAGATGTGAAAAAGAAGTTTGATCAGATGCTTGGTGAAGAGAAGACTGTGTCTGCAAAATATGCAGAAGAACGCGACCGCGCAGAAGCGGAGGCGCGTGATAACGAGAGCAAAGCCCTGTTCTTGGCTCGCTCTTTGGAGGAAGCTCTAGAGTGTAAGGCTGAACTAGAAAGCGTTAACCAACAGCTGCGTACAGAAATGGAAGAATTGGTCAGCTCCAAGGATGATGTTGTGAAAAGCGTTCAGGAGCTAGAAAAGTCTAAGCGAGCCTTAGAACAGCAAGGAGAAGAGATGAAGATTCCGTTGCAGGAACTGGAAGAGGAATTCCAGGCAACAGAGGATCTGTCCCAAAGAGGGGATAGTGTGCCTGATGCAGTTTTTAAAAGGATCAGTGTTTTGGGGTCTGTCCTGAGTGAGCCTCAGAAATGTGACGACATGTGGCTTGAATCACCCCTTTGGAATAAACCGTTCCTTCAAAAACTTCAAGCATTGGAAAATGTATCATTAGAGCTTCAGCAAACAAAGGAGCTGAGTAAGAAATGTGGTGATTTCTCAGTTCAGGCTGAAAACCTAGTGGAGAAAACTAAGGCTGTTGGTGAAAACGTGAAGCAAATGAATAAGTGCCTTTCAGGGAGTGTTTCCAAAATGGAACTGGTGAAAGACGGGTGGCAGAAGTTTGATCGTGATCTTGAGATGCATTCCATGTGGAATTCAGATAGAGAAAAAGAACTAGGTGACCTTGAGCGGTCAAATAGTTCAGCAGAAAGTGCATTGAAGAAACCTGTAAAAGAATGTGTTGCAGTTCCATGCTTCTTCACTGATGCAGAGAGGAGGTCTATAATGGATACCACCCAGATCGCTGGGTTCAACTGTGTTGTTGCCTTTGACCCCTATGTTGGTGGAAGGAAAGTTGATGATGTTCTGGTTGGCTACTTCTGTGAAGAGTTTGGCAAGAAATATAAACTGAATATCAAATCAAATAGTAGGCCTTTACTGCGACTCGCTCAGGAGGGCGAAAAGTTTAAGAAGTTGATGAGTGCAAATGCTTCAGATCTGCCTATGAATATGAAATGTTTGAATGATATTGATATCTCTGGGAAAAGGAACAGGGGTCACTTTGAAGAAATGTGTGACAGCCTGTTGTCTCAATTGGAAAATCCTCTACACAGCATCTTAGAGCAAGCAAAGCTCAAGAAGGAAGATCATTCCCTTTTACAACAAAAAGTCAATGATTGTGTACAGATGTATGGAGAGGCAACTCAAGTCGCAGAGGGATGTCAAGAGTCCCTACTTGGAACAAAGCTTAGTGAAGCAAAGGTTCTCAAAGTTTTGTGGAAAACATTTATGGATTGCAGAGAGAGGCGTCTTAAGAATGTTGAAGACATTAAGACTAGCCCAATTGAGTTGCCTATGGATCACGGTCCTCCATGGTGGATTGGACAGACGGTTATGAGGGACAAGCTGTCTGGCATTTATAAGAAATCCGTCAATGAAGATGACAAAACAGTTTCATCCGGAAGCTTGAGGATAATAGGAGGCTTATCAGTGAGTCAGCAGTGCCTGACACATGCGTGCCTGGAAATATGTGTCCCAACCCTAGGGTTGAAACAAGAGGGGGGGGTATGTGACAGGAAGTCAGCTAAATCTGGGAATGTAGTCACAGGAAGGAGATACATTTCCACCTGATTGAGAAGTCCATTAATTAATTTAGGGTGTTGGCTACAGAGCTAGCCAGCAGGAAGTTGAAAGGCCTTCACCTGTTCAGAATGAGGGAGTTAAGGCTCTATAATTTGTTCAGAGAAAGTCCTATTGTTTGCTGCCTCCAGAAGCTGTGTCCTGAAGCCATGTGGGCTGGGAGCAGGAGGACAGTCAGCGTGTGCCTCCCGACAGGATGTGTGGGCCTGGGAGAAGACCCCCCGGAGTGATGTGTGCCCGGGACGGTAACCAAGGGTGAATACGTCTCAAAGGTGAGAAGACGAACTGTTGATGTGAAAGAAACAAAAGGACTGTGTTGCCCTGTGAAGCTATTATAAAAGGACTATTGAGTGTCCGCTGTAGGACAAGGAAGTCTGCCCGACGGTAGGTTGGAGACAGACACTTAGGCAGGTTCCAGTTGTGAGAAGGTAGCCGCCCACAGAGGCAAGGATTTATTTTCTGTTTTATTTTATTTTGGATGTTTTGCTGCATACAGCCTGGTGAAGAAAGTACCATTTAATAAACCACACTGTTTGTTTGCAAGCACTTGTCGGCTACCTCTCTGGGAAAACGCACCCCCCAAGGGGTCATCCACGCCTACCACCGAGCTAATCCCTCACACTATGTAATAAAATCCATAGCTGAAATGCAGATTTATTGAGAGCTGCTTTTCAAAAAATATTGAAAATCACTTCAACATGTAACATTTATATGAGATCTTTGTGATTGGGTTTGTTTATGGTGTAATGAGTGATAGCTGAGTAAACCAATCTGGCATTTTCCTGCCTGAAAATATTGCAATGGGTTGACGGCAAATGGACACACATATGACGTATTGCCCTTTCTGTACAGATGTACGAATGCTTAGCAGCTCTTGTGTGAAAAGTTTATTCTTTTTGTGTTTTAGTTCTATGGGACTTTGAATTGTGCCTCTGAGGGTATGGTAGTGAATAAATACAAATTTAATGTAAAAAAAAAAACGCAACATTTTTATTGAGACACTCACAAATATATGTAAAAAGTTATTAAAAATGTGTCCATAAGTCAGCCATCCAAGGTGGTTACTTTTCTGGCATTAGAATCTGTTTTATTGGGCCAACGCGTTTCTCGGGGAGACCTGCTTCATCAGGGCCTCGGATTTTTATTAAAACATACTGGAACATGCATAAGTACATATAAATCGACAAATATTGAATAATGTATATCATTGTCCTTAAACGCAAAACAATACGATGTATATTATATCCACCATGAACTGTCAAGGAAGATGGATGAGGTCCATATATCTAATCAAGTATTAATATTTCTCCAGTATATTTACCATTGTATAGCAACTTGGGCATATAGCATGTCGCCAACAAGGCAGGGATGTATAAAAGACAAGACCTAGTCACCTGAAAAAAAAGAGTGAAAAGGGTGGCGGTAAAGCCAGGCCTGTGGGGAAAAGCCCAGAACTTCAAGGGGTTGTTTGTCAATCTAAATGAGGAAATTCATAAATTGAATCGTAGATCTAATAAGGAGGAACATAAAGAAACAGAAGGGAGAAGCAAGGATGGGTCAGAAATGAAAGAATGTGGGGGGGGGGGGGAAGGGTGAGGACAAGGATTGGGGGGGAAGAAAAAAGGGAGGGGGTGGTAAAATATCCTGACCTATTGCCCTTTCTGTTCAGATGTCGGAATGCATAGCCGCTCTTATGTGAAAAGTTTATTTTTGTGTTTTTTAGGTTTACCGGCCCTCTTAACCTGGCTGTTGTGGTAGAATGGACTCGTATGACTCAACCTGGGAGGAAGATGATGGCAGTGTGGAGCAAGAATGGTCTACAAATAACGTCAAAGTCAGGAAGAATATCCGGGTACGCAAAGTCACTCTGAAGAAGTCTGTGTTAAGCAGCTGTGGACCAACACAGCTCCTCCTTCAATATCTTTTTCTTGTCCTCTTGCTGACTTCTTGTCACCCAGGATGGGTCTTTATTAGGACATGGATAACACCACAAATGTGCCATTGCTCCTCTTTTAGGTCAACAGTCTAGGGGCAGGTAGGTGACCAAAGTGCCCATCTTTTTCATGATCACCTTTCAGATGGGTGGGTGCCATTACATCCTCGGGTGGGGAAGGGTGTTGACACGAAAGACAACTGCAGCTTAGGTAGATGGTTACACCGAAGTGTTGTTCAATGGGTGTTGTGTAATCTACTTGTAGTGGATTGTTTGCTGTCCTGTGTGCCGCTTGCTCTTCCCTTTCTGTCTTTAGCAATATTTGCAGTAAATCTGTTGTCTTTATACACCTTAGGCACCATTGACAGCCAGAAGGCAGCAAAATGGAAAACCTGTAAAGCCCAGATACTAGGTCATTTGATGTCCTAACTGGGGAAAACAAGTTGTAGGTACTTTAACTAGGACAGAGGGCATTGATGGTGAACCACCCCATGTCCTTCTTGCTTTTGGGCCTGACCCTATAGTGGTAGTTTGTCCACTGTTCTTGGCTAATGTGGGGCAGTAGGGTTGGGCTGGGGGGTGGCAGAAGAAGACTTTGTGGCCATAGACATTACCATTCTGACTTGGGTGAACTGGTCATGTATGTATGACACCATACTGTAAAGGCCAAGGGTATCCAATATAATGTTAGCTTTTATACTGCTCAGGTGAGTCTTTCGAGCAAGATCTTCGAAGCAGTCCCCATGGCACCAAGTTATACACTTTCTAATCTGTTCAGGGGGGGAATTAGGATCAGTGATAACATGAAAAATCTGGGGATCTGAATATTATTATATTGGCAAAGCAGAATCCCTCTAACTGTTGTACCTCTTCTTTATAGTACACCTATATGGATTCTTCAGCTGCACGGGATATGCAGAAATACAGACATGGGTACCGGCATTCAGGTCCCAGTTACCACGTTAACCTGGTAAGCGTCTCCAAAACTTTGTCTATGAAATAAAATTGGTGTTAAAAGGAACCTGTCATTACATAAAACATGGGTGCTCAACCTGTGGCCCTCCAGCTGTTGCAGAACTACAAGTCCCATGAGGCATTGCAAGGCTGACAGTTACAGGCATAACTCCCAAAGGCAGAGGCATGATGGGACTTAGTAGTTCTGACACAGGCTGAGGGCCACAGGTTTAGCACCCATGACCTAAAACCTGCAGCCTGCTGATGCCAACCTCTTTCTGAGTATCCTAGTAGCCTATCTTGTCACATCTCCTCCCTCCAAGCCCAAATCTTCCCCCCTTTCAGTATAAATCCCCAAAACTCCTTCTTATACATTTTCTCTTACCCCCCCTTCTGGTATAAATCCTGCCCAAACCCCTCCCTTTTAGACACCAATTCTCTTATTCCCCCCCCCCCCCCCACAAACACAAATCCTACTTGGGGCCTCCCCCCAATAAACTTGTTTTCCCCTATACAAATCCTCTTAATACCTCTCAGCATGAATCTCCCCTCTCCCTCCTTGTTTAGCACAACTCCTCTTATTCCTGCACCCAGCACAGACTGCAGACACCAGAAACTCAGTGCAGGATCTCCTTCTTCCCAGGCTCCTTCTCCTGTCAGAGCAGCCTGCTATGCTGTGACTTGTAGTGCCCTCTGTGGGGGACTGAAGATTCCTCAGTCCCCACACAGTCTAGGGCATTACAAATCCCAGCATAGGAGGCTGCCATATCTCAGTCCTCCACAAGGAGCACTAAAAGTTCCACCAGAGCGGGCTGCCACCACTCCTCCACACACAGCATGGGGAGATCGCAGCCTTTCCCCCCCTTCCATACACTTATTCCCAGGCTGCCATACACCGCACTCCTCCCCACTCTCCTCTTACATTAGTGTTCTCCTGGCGGTCCCCCTCTGGAGTCTGGGCAGCATATCTCACTGCAGGGTGGGGCAGCGGACGGGATTTCCCAGAGTAAGATTCAGTGAACGCTACGGTCAGTCGTCCGCCCCTGGTCAGAAGACAAGTCCCGGTGCAGCACACAAGGCTGCAGATCACTTAGTCAGCGGCTAAGCATTCACTAGGGTTGGTGTCACCTGGTGCAGTAAAACATGGGGTCACCCCCACCTCAATATTTACCAATTATCCAATACAACATCTGAAGTGCAGCAGTCAGGATGAGTGCCGCGTTCACATCAGAGTCCTCCCTTACTCCAAAGTCCCAAGTAGTGATGGGCCGAATGCCCCCCTGTTCAGTTCGTACCAGAACATCTCGAACAGGGGAAATGTTCTAGTGAACATGCAAACTCTATTAAAGTCTATGGAACACGAACATGAAAAATCAAAAGTCCTCATTTTAAAAGGCTTCTATGCAAGTTATTGCCATAAAAAGTGTATGGGGACCCAGGTACTGCCCTGGGGGACATGTATCAATGCAAAAATAATGTTTTAAAACAATTGTTTTTACAGGAGCAGTGATTTTAATGATGCTTAAAGTGAAACAATAAAAATGAAAAATTCCTATAAATATCGTGCCTGGGGGGGTCACCTTAATGTGCCTGTAAAGTGGCATAGCTGTATGGAGCCAGCTGCGCCAATTCTGACATTTCTAAAGGAAAAAATGTTGTTTAAACTTGCTCGCGGCTGTCGGCTGTAATGTATTGTCAGCACTCGGCAATACAGATCAAAAACCTGAAAAAGACGGCATGGGGTGTCTCCCCCCTAGTGTATACCAGACCCTTATCCAAACAGGGGGGGGGAGCGAGTGCCCCCCCCTCCTGAACTATACCAGGCCGCTTACCCTCAACATGAGGAGGGTGCTTTGGGGTGCCCCCCAAAGCACCTTGTCCCCATGTTGATGAGGACAAGGTCCTCTTCCTGACAACCCTGTGGTTGTGGGTGGAGGGCTTATTGGAATCTGGAAGCCCCCTTTTAACAAGATCCCGTCCCCCCCCCCCCCCCCCCAATGTGAATGGGTACACCGTACCACCACTTAAATACAGGGCACTTTCACCCCCTTCCTGCCCAAACCAATTTTTGGCTTTCAGTGCTCATTGGCATCTATGGGAAATATTGGTCAGCTTGGCATGGCACTGCTTCCCGTCTTAAACATTGGCGTCTATGGGAAATATTGGACAGCTTGGTATAGCACTGCTCACAAACTTTAAGTGTCAGTGACCCAAAACTTGAGGAGCACTACACTGACTGCACGAAACTGACTCCTGAAAGTGCCCCTTTACATCAGAGTTCGGTTGCCCCAAGTACTAGATTGGGGAAAGTCCAGTGGTAGTGTAGAGCTCACTCCAGGCTGGTCTCTGCAGGCTCAGACAGCGGCAATCATCCAACCAGATGGATTTGGCTCCCGCAGTGCTTTAAACTTACCACCCACACCCCTTCCTCAGGCTCAGCACTATCCAGGGATTAGAGTATGGGTGGGGCAGATACAGAGGGGAGGGGTGGGGGGGAGGAGGAACAAATCAATATGTCTCCTCTCTTGTCCCGTCTCTGCAGGAAAGGGGGGGAGGGGGAGTGTGCTGGCTTGGCCTTCCCGCCAGCTTCTTATGACTGACGTTTTGGCAACCCTGTTCAGGCACAATATCCATGGTGCTAGGTGCTGCCTGGGTGTTCAGCCTCCCCAAGCACCCACCTAGTTTCGGCCATGAGCTGTCCCAAATGCTCCAGCTGGGGCAGTTTGGAAGTACTGTATGTACAACCAATCCTTCTGCAGAGCAGCCCCCGCCGCCTGTGAGCACTTTGCATTTTTGTTACTCCATGTGCAAAGTGTGGGGGGGTGGGGGGCACACCCTGCACACATGGATTATAAGCCACTGGCTGTCAGTGGTTACTCATCTGAGAGGCAAAAATTGCTATTGCTCATGATACCTCTAGCAACCTCCTGGAGGAATCCTGGGGTTCATTGGAACCCTGGTCAAGAAAGATTGATCTAGAGGTATGTCGGGGATACTTTCTTTCTCAAATTTGAAGACATCCATAGATTGCTTTTACCAAACATTTACTAGGAAATTTAAACGGGTGCGCTGCTTTAAATAACCCTTTTTGGCTTTTTTTTTTCTTTTCTTGTAGGAAGAAATGCCCAATCTACGTTTTTACCGAAATGAGATAATGTTCAAACCTAATGGTAAGTACCAAGATGAGAGGTTTTCTCACTTGATGTAACTTTAGATTTTGCAAAAGAACAGATCCCTAAATATAGTGTAGCACCCTCCTAGGTAGGTGCTAGTGAGAGAGTATAGAGTTCTGTGTGCTTACCAGAGGGGTTGCAGGTAAATCTATATTGCTCTTTGTCTACCAGAGAGCAGGATCTATTAGTGAGGTCTGCTCATTGTGCTCAGTATGCGATTCATTCAGTCTGAAGAGTGTTTCACGCTGGCCCAATAGGGAGGCATGTTGGACAGTGGGAGGAAACAAGACGAATCGGTGCATAGACTTTTGATACAGTCCTAATGATTGGTGGGGGCAGGTTGCCTCAGTGCATGCTGGGATACTGTAAAAAAGCCACGAGCACATGTGCTTGGGGTCTTTCATTGGAGAGCTGATTTACGGAGGGAGGGGGCGACTGCCTCCTCCTCTGTAGAGGTGCCATGCAGTCGCAGGAGGTCGTCCTGAGGGCCAGAGGATCTGTTGAGAGGAGCTCAACCCAGAGGTCCAGGGAAGCTGACTGAGAGGGGAGACCCTGTAGCTGCAGTACCATGAGTACAGGGGCTTGTGTCAAGGGGCCTGACCTGAGTGGGGCCACCCCTGCTCATAGGATAGTCACTGGACGGGTGTTGGCAGAAAGAGGATGCTAGGGAGAGCATCCTTAAGATAAGATACTGTTCACCAAGTCATCTTGAGAGAAAGCAAGAGACTTAATCCCTATTCGTCTAAGGTGGCAGGATGAATTGACAGCCTTGCTGTTCGCTACCTAGAAATGTAGCAGTGAAGATGGAAGTGCTCAACTACTGTAAATAGTTAAATTGGAGAATCCCACTATTCCTTCTCCTATCCCCATTACAACAATAAACCACAAAAAAAACAATACCCCTGGACTGTTCGTTAAAGTGAAGAGCCAAGAAGAGTAAGAATTGCATTTGCTTATAGCCGTGTGTTGGTAACCAGGGGGACCTGCAGAGGTGGATATTCAGCAGTCCTTACGGGGGCAGTGCTACAATAGCAAGCTACACGATATGCAAGTCTAAATTTTTGCTGAAAAAAAAAAAGTTTTGGACCCACACCTTACACTTCCCAAACACCACCAAACTATCATTAGAGAAGCTTAGGAGTTGAAGCTTAACTTTTATTAGAAGTCATACTTTGGATACCATTTCAGTGATCTGTGGATCTGATTATTTTCAAATGCGGTTTTTACCCTCACAAATGCTTTGCAACAGCTTGCTGTATATGCTGCCTTATGTAAGCTAAAACCTGGGTGACCAAGGCCTTAAAGGCTAATTCCACCTATACCAAGACCTTAAAGAGGAGGTCCAGCCCCCCATTAAACAATTGTCAGCAGCTACTAATACTATAGCTGCTGACTTTTTTAATACCTGTCCCGGAATCCAGCAATGTCACTATCCCAGCCGATGTTTCCATCGGCTCTCGGGTGCTGCCACCACCATTGCCTGTAAGGGAAACAGGCAATGAAGCCTTGTGGTTTCACAGTCGGTTTCCTACTGCGCATGCACGAAGCACACTGTGCTTTGCGAATGTGGCAACGGAGGGGGGCAGGAAGTAGATAAGTGGAGCTTCCACTTTTGGGTGGAACTCCGTTTAAAGATGAATTCCCAACAACCTCCCCACTCCTCCGGTCTACACAGTAAGTATCTGCTATACCGTTCGACCACCCACAGGGCCAGCCCTACCTATAGGCGAGGAAGGCGCTGGCCTAGAGCGCACTTCAGTCAGGGCGGCGCCATACCTCCCAACAGTCCCAGATTGGGTGGGACTTTCCCACATTTCAAGCTTTGTCCTGCACAGCCGCAGGGAGAGGGAGTGGAGTTGTCAAATCGAATGCTCAGATGTCGGATGGGCGGGGCCGATATGCAGGGCTCTGCCCCTTTGTCCCGTGCATAGACAAAATAGTCGGCGTTTATACATTGATGGGTGGGGAAGAAGGTGGCAAGGGGCAAGACCAACCACTGCATGTGCACCCACAGCTGTGCATAATTTAGGTCGATTATACACTGCTGTGGGTGCACATGCAGTAGTTGGTCCTGCCACCTTTGTCCCCCCCCCCCACCAATGTATAAAAGCTGGCTGCTTTGTCTATGTACGGGGCAAAGGGGCAGATCCATGCCTATCGGCCCACCCATCCCCGACATTAGAGGTTGGATTTGACAGCTACATTCCTTGCGGCTGTACGCCCACGCCTGATGGTTTGCCCACCAATCCTACGCCCACGCCTGATGGTTTGCCCACCAATCCTTGGCTGTACTGGATGGACGGTCACACTGCTGCTTGTCCTGCTAGGCTGCATGTATGTTATCTGATGCCGCCATTCTTGCCTCGACTCCTGTATGCTGCTAACCAAGACTTTAGAAGAGAGCTGTGCTATGTTTAATTTTGTGTCTTTGCAATTTAACGCACCCCTGAACCTTGCACCCTGTGCAAAACGCACTCCTGAACCATGCACTCTGTACGTAACGCACCCGCGAATCCTTCCACACTTGGCATACTGCACTCTTCCGCAGTTTGTGTAAAACCATTTTGTAATGGAAGCTTTTTATTCTTTTTTGTACTTGGGATTGTGTCAGTGAGACTCCAGCTTGTGGCACACCAATCAAAGCTTTTTTTAGAAGTGCAAGGAAGTGTTGTGTTTTTTTTTTTTTTTTAACCACACCCCTTCACCCCCTCCCACTCTTAAGCATTTGGCCTCACCCATTTTGTCCCTTCCTCCCGCAAGTGTCCCTCATTCTGAAGTTCAAAAGTTGGGGAGTTATGGCCGCATGTTTGTTTTGGGGCCCAAGGCAGCTGGGCTGCTTCTTGGGCCAGCACCACTCACCTGGGCCCTGACCTCTCTGCACCAGCCTCAATGTCCTGTGCTGTGTCCTATTGTCTCCCCCTCCACACTAGCCTATTGTCCCTCCCCCGGGAACCCTCTGGTGCGGCCTGTTGTGGATGGGGAGGGATGGTGCAGATGGGAGTGCAGAGGTACAGCTACTGTTGGTGAACCAGCGAGGGATACCAAGGAGCGGCTGGGTGGGCAGCGCCCCAAAGGAATACTCTGTGTCCGGTGCTAGCGAGAGCCTAATGATGAAGCCTGGAGAGGTAAGGAGGATCCACCGATATACATTGTACTGGGGTTGGGGGGGGTTGTGTAATGGTTAGGTAGGCCAGTGTAGTCGTCTGTGTAATGGTTAGATAGGTCAGTGTAGAGGTCAGGTGGGTGACTGTGAGGATCAGGTAGGTCTGTGTAGTCTCCAGCTCCACCGTATACATGGACAGGGCAAGGGGGGTGGAGCCAGGGGAGGCAAAATGAGGTTTCGCCTAGGGCAGTGGTGGCGAACCTTGGCACCCCAGATGTTTTAGAAATCTACACTTCCCATGATGCTCATGCACTTTGCCTTGTAGTTGAGCATCATGGGGAAATGTAGTTCCAAAACATCTGGGGTGCCAAGGTTTGACATCACTGGTCTAGCGTGTCAAAAATCCTTGCACCAGCCCTGGCCACCCATATCTACCAGTGTACCAAACTATACCTGTGGAAGGAGTTTAAAAGTGTACAGATCGGTACACTGGAAGACGTGGGCAGCGTAGAATTATCATTAAATACGTGCAGTGAGGACCATAAGAGCAGGGAGGTTAGTGGAAATTAATATTTAAGGTGTATTCTTTTTAATTCAGCTTGGACAGTATAGGTTTATGTAAACCAAGTTTACCTGTTAGACCTTGTTCGCACAGGCTTCAGCTTGTATAAGGGCTTTTGCAAAGCTTTCGGCAAGTGTTTGTAAAGCTTTTGGCAAGCTTCCAGTAGTTGAAGCCTTTAAAGAACTTTTCAGTTCCAGTTTGGGAACGGTAAGCACAGATTGCGATAGGAGTGCTGACTTTCACTTTAGGCAAGCTGCACTTCCCACAAGCTTCAAGTAGTGATGACGCTTAGGCCTCATGTACACTGCTAGGCCTCATGTACACTGCTAGGCCTCATGTACACTGCTACTTGTAAACGGAAGTTTAGGAGCAGTTGGGCGTTTTTTTTCAGAAGCCCCTGAACCCTCCTCTATGTTATCTTATCTGTCCATGTACACAGTCGTTTAGTTATTTAGAGGCAGTTGAGTTCAGTGTCGTTTTTTGGAAAAATTATTTGCGTTCAGGATGTTCAGAACGTGTGTTTACTGGCGTTTTAACCACTTGCCGACCGCTCACTGTGCCTCTACTGCGGCACAGTGGCTCGTTATCGTCCAGCGACTTAGACCTACGTCGCTGGACTCCTCCCCCTGTAGGCGGCGCGCTCCCGCTGTTTTCATTCACAGCGGGAGTCGGGCCAGGGGAGGAGCGGCGGCGATCACCGCTGCTCTTCCCCGATCGACGGGGAATCTAGTTTGGAGATCCGCCCGCTTGTGTAAACAGAGCGGGCGGATCTCCTAAGTGACAGGGAGTGACAGATCGGAGTGTTCAGCATAGCTGGACATCCGATCTGTCCCTGGCTCACACAGTCACCTCCCCCACACACACGTCAGTAAGCACCAGGCATACATTAACCCCTCCCTCTCCAATAAAATTAACCCCTTCCCTGCCAGTGTCATTTTTACAGTAACAGTGCATATATATAGCACTGATTACTGCAGTAATGTCACTGGTACCCCCAAAAGTGTCAATGTCAGTCAAGGGTCCGATCTGTCCGCCGCACTGTCGCAGTCCCGCAAAAAAAAACGCAGATCGCCGCCATTACTCTTTAAAAAAAAAAAAACACCAAAAATGACAAATCTTTCCCTTAGTTAGTAAACGCAATAACTTTTGCGCAAACCAATCAAAATACGCTTATTGGGATTTTTTTTTTTTTTTTTTTACCAAACATAGGTAGCAGAAAACAAATTGGCCAAAAATTTTAAAAAAATTTGATTTTTACATTTTTTTTCATATAAAAAAAATGTTAAAAATATTAATTTTTCAAAATAAACGTTTTTTTTTTTTTTTTGTTTATAGCGCAAAAAGTAAAAATCGTGATCAAATGCCACCAAAAGAAAGCTCTGTGGGGGAAAAAAAGGACGTAAATTTCGTTTGGGTACGGCGTCGCACGACCACGCAATTGTCAGTTATAGTCGCACAGCGCCGAATCGCAAAAAGTGGCCTGGACGTAAGCCAGCAAAATCCTCCGGTGGTAAAGTGGTTAAACGCAAAACGCGGTCACCCGCGTTTAGCGCTTGCCTTTTTACTGTTTAAAGGGGAATGATTTTTTGACCTCTAAAAACGGATCTGAGCGCAAACGCCCGCTAAATGCGGCATGCAAACGTGACACAACAGACCTTTTTTAACGTCCTTTATATAGCTGTTAAATTCCAGCGTTCAAAGGACTTTGAAAACGTCCCGTGTACATTAAGCCTTACTGAAGCCTACAGCAGCTTGTTTAATGTGGCAATGAACACTCCTGTTAAAGCAGAACTTAACCCAAAAGGGGAAGTCTGCTTATTTACATCCTCTCCCCTGGTTTTGTCAGGTACCTGCTCCAACTTCCAGTCAGATCACCACTGTGATCCGAGTGGAAGTTTTGGGCCCACTTTTTGCCCCACATCCTTCTGGGACACATCACAGGTCCTGGAACCAATCGCAATCGCTGGATGTGAAGTTGCAAGGCTTCACTGCCGGTTTCCCTTAGTCAAGATGCCGGTGCCTGGACCCCAAGCCAATTTGAAGAATTGGCTCGGGTGAGGACAACACTAGATCCTTGGGCAGGTAAGTGTCCTTCTAGTGAAAGTCGGCAATAAAAATGTTTGTAGCTGCCGAATTTAAATTTTTTGGGGGGGAAACTAGAGCTCCACTTTAAGATCTGTTTTTAACATTCCAAAACAGGAGCTAAACTGTGTTTTAAAGGCTTCAACAAAGCTTGCCAAAATGCCTGAAAAAGCTTTGTCAAAGCTTAAGCTACACAGTACACGCCTCTCACATACAAGCAGTCGACAAGGCTTAAAGTATAACTAAAGGCAAAATTTTGGGTGGAGAGGGATTGGAACTCCTGTCAGTTTTTAGTGCTGTCTGTGCCCCCGTTAAGGGGATTCACCCTCTCTTTTGCTCATGTTGAGTTTGCCATTATCATTTGAAAGAAAATCCCAAATTTTGGGTTGTCCCAAGAAAAGTAATAGAGGGGAAATCTTCCAATGGGGACACAAGTTCTGGTGACCTGGGGGTCCCCAAAGAATGATAATAAAAAAAGGACCACGCCCAAATGGTAAAATTATCCTTAACCCTTACTGCTGCTATCGAATTGATGGACCTCAATCAACATAAAATACTAAAGATGACAGCGCTGTATGAGGGTATGTGCAAAGCTGTGATCAAACCAACACTGTGCTACTATGTGATATATCCCCATTAAACCCTTGTGGTGTCCCGCAAAAAAAATTGCAGATCGCCGCCATTACTCTTTAGACAGCGCTGTATGAGGGTATGTGCAAAGCTGTGATCAAACCAACACTGTGGTACTATGTGATATATCCCCATTAAACCCTTGTGGTGTCTACACAATTTTGCAATGTTGCTAATCAAGATAAAACTTTGTATCGTAAATTAAACACGACATAATCTTCTAACATTCCAATGTGCAGCTCCTGTAAAAATGTGTATCAAAACTATAAAGATAAAAATGTTCTCAAAATCATTGTCAAAAAAAAAAAAGAAAAGCTCTCAAATCACATCAAGTCACGCATAACAAAATCCATGTATTGTATAATCCCAAATAGTGTCCAAGTTGCAGTATGATGATTTTGCTCTCCTCTTCTTTTATTCTACCACTACACCATGTGCATAATCCACCTCTTATGACCAAAATCACTCACCAACAGTAATGGCTGGTAATGTTATAAACCAGCAAACAGGCGTTTTCCCTTTGTAGGGTGCAATCGTCTGAAAAAAACCTCAGCATAGTGTAAAACCCTTCTTTCAAACAGATCTTCAATTTATTAAAACACGATGCAGTCACATTTAAAGTGTCTCCATCGACAAAGGTTTACAGGCATAAGGGAATACACACGTTAGCTCTGACTCTCCTGATACCATGAGCGAACACCCGATCCAACATGATGGCGATGCCTCCATACACTCGCCCTACGCACGTTTCGTCATTGGACGTCTTATCAGGGCAGTCCGTGTTGGTTTGATCACATCTTTTCAAATACCCTTACACAGCGCTCTTTATTATTTTAGGTTGATTGAGGTCCCCCAAAGAATACCCTTATTTTGCAGGGATTTCCTGCACTTCCTGTTCAGCTATGGGATAGGAAGTGGCAGGAAATCTCCACAATGGGAAACAGATGCCAAAAATAAATAAATAAAACTGACAGGGGTTACGCTATCTAGGCAAAAATTTTTGCCTATAGTTCTACTTTGTAGAAGTGTATGTTAGACCCCATTCACACTAGCACGACTTGTCAGGCGACTTGGTCGCCTGATAAGTCGCGGTGGGTCGTCTGCCATTGATTAGCACAGGACCCGTTCTAATAGGAGCGACACAAGTCACTCTTACTTAGAGAAAGGGTCCTGTACAACTTTGGAGCGACCTGCATTGACTTCAATGATATGAAGTCCGCGCTGTGCACCGTGACTTCACAGGTCGCCCCAGCAAGTCGCGTCGCCCCTGTCTGAACGGGGTCTAAAGGTCTTTAGTTGTTTGTTTTTATTGAAAAAAAAAAAAAAAAAATGTTATACTTTTTCCTCTGTGCAGTTGGTTTTGCACAGGGCAGCCCGGATCCTCCTCTTCTCGGGTCTCTCTTTGGCTCTCCTGGCCCCTCCCTCCCTTTGAGTGCCCCCACAGCAAGCAGCTTCCCCCAAATGGCTTCTCACAAACTGCAAACAGGACTTCTTATGGCTTTCTTTCAACAATGGCTTTCTTCTTCTCACTCTTCCATAAAGGCCAGATTTGTGGAGTGCATGACTAAGGCCCCTTTCACACAGGGAGTCCATCAGGCGGACTCAGTTTTTCTCAGCGGGGATCGATTCGCCGATTTCCCCCGCTGAGCAGGCGGATGGCAGCTCTGTCTCTGCGCTGTGTACGGAGACAGAGCTGTCAGGTTACCGCTGTTCTCTATGGGGGAATCGGATGAGAACAGACCGTCTGTCCATCTCATCCGATCTGATCCACCAGACGGATGGAAAATAGGGTTTCCATCCGTCCGGATTTGACGGATCGGATCAGATGTCAGTGGACATGTCTGCGTGGATCTGAACGAATGCCCCATGCATCTCTATGGAGCATTCGTTCAGATCCACCTGAAAAACTGACAGGCGGATCTGAATGGTCGGCCTATGTGAAAAGGGCCTAATAGTTGTTTTGTGGACAGATTCTGCCACCTGAGCAGGGGTATGCAAAATGATTCACATCTACACAGGTTGAACTGGATGGACTATTGTCTTTATTCAACCTCAACTACTATGTAAGCTGTGGCTCTCTGCAGCTCCTCCAGAGTTACCATGGGCTTCTTGGCTGCTTCTCTGATTAATGCTCTCCTTGCCTGGCCTGTCAGTTTAGGTGGACGGCCATGTCTTGGTAGGTTTTCACTTGTGCCATACTTTTTCCATTTTGGAATGGATTGAGCAGTATTCCATGAAAAGTTCAAAACTTGGTATATTATTTTATAACCCAACCCTGCTTTAACCACTTGCCGACCGCTCACGTTGAGCCTACTGCGGCAAAGTGGCTCTCCTGGGTCCAGCGACGTAGACCTACGTCGCTGGATCCCACCCCCTCTTGGCGGCACGCACCCGCTGTATTCGGACACAGCGGGAGTCAGGCCAGTGGAGGAGAGGCGGTGATCACCGCTGCTCTTCCCCGATCGTCGAGGAAAGAGTGAGGAAATCCGCCTGCTTGTGTAAACAAAGCGGGCGGATCTCCTATGTGACAGGCAGTGACATAGCTGAACCTGCGATCTGTGGCACAGAACACACACACACACACGTCAGTAAGCATGAGGCACACATTTAACCCCTTGATCACCGATAGAGTTAACCCCTTCCCTGCCAGTGTCATTACTACAGTAACAGTGCATATTTATAGCACTGATTACTGTAGTAATGTCACTGGTCCCCCCCAAAAGTGTGAAAAATGTCAGGGGTCCGATCTGTCCACCGCAACATCTCAGTCCCGCAAAAAAAAATCGCAGATTGCCGCCATTACTAGTAAAAAAAATAAACCATAAAAAGGACAAATCTTTCCCTAAACTTTGCACAATATTGAGAACTTCTAGCCGTGTTGAATGCGGCAAGGCCGCTGCTTCACCTTGCCACTGAAGTGAAGTACTTGAAAGGCAAACTACTTGGTAATTTACTCTTCAGGGTTTTACTTGGCACCCCCCTTCTCTCTAACTGTGTGCACTGACCTTCCGTCCACTGACCTCACTGGAGTGGTCTCCTTCCTGGGCAGACCCCTTGGCAAGCCCCCTGGTACTCAAACACTGTTTTTCCCCAGGTAGCTCTGCCCTCAGCTCCACTGTCAGTTTCTCCAGGACCTTCAAGGCTCAGATCCACACCTGGCTCACTAGGCCGACTGCCTGTGACCACTTTCCTCAGCATGCAGAAGGAGAGACAGCCGTCACCCTCCTCCTGGGATTCTGCTACCCGCCAAAGACACCCTGCCTCATGTGTTCTCCGCTCTTATGGTCAATCCCAGGATGCACTGCGATGGTGCCCTCCCACTGGGTCGCCTACAAAACTTGTGCATCATTGGCCAGGTTTTCTCCACCGTCCAACAGGCCTCCCTATTGGATGTAGTGGGGACACTCCCGTAGGCCAGATGAATGCACACGGAGCACAGAGCAGGCCTAACTAAAGATCAGGCTCCCCTGATAAGAAGAGCAGATAAATGCTTTTGTTCTAGCACCTACAATATCTAGGAGGGTGCTACAAATACTTTTTCAATGCCCTGTATTTCTGTATCATTCTCAGGTTGTCACATTGAAGACTTCCTTAATGCAGGGAAAAAGGATTATGAGATGCTAGAGGACAACCATAACTACATCCAATGGTAAGTGTAACAACGTTTCTGATCTACCACTATGCAAGTCTCTTGGAATACAAACTCTTCTGTTTTCTGGGTCTTGAAGGGGAAGCTTCCTGTTGGGAAGCTTTCCCAACAGTTCCTGTCCCAATGACACCAAAGGAAGGGATGGTAAACTTTCCCAGTGGTGACACAGAAAGCAGTTAAATCGGATAGTGGCTTCAATCCACTCTCCCTTTACTCAGGGGAAAAAATGAAATAGATTTTCTAGAGCTCTAACCGATATAAACCTCTTGTATTTCAGGCTCTTTCCACTTCAAGAACGTGGCGTTAACCCACATGCCACTCCTCTACACAAAAAAGAGATTCAGGTAGTAGAAACCCTACTCTAACTGTATATAATAGAGCAGCGAGAGTGTAGTCCGATAACTTGATTCAATTCATTGCCTTATTTTGCTGGAATATTGGCTATAGTTGTATCTGTAATTTTAATATTCTATGTAGTTATTCACTTCACTGTGATGCCTTTTTGGTCAGTGAGGTCAAAAATTGCATTGAGAGACAAAAACTAAGAATGTGGGTAGATGGGGTTTAAACTCTTATTCTACTGTAGAGCTACCAGCAGGCTTTTGCAGGGTTGCCCCAGAGTTCAGTGTTTCCTGGAAAATGAATAAAAATACACTTGGGCACCTCTAGGAAACTCTATTTAACTACTGTAGTTAAACAGGTTTATTGTACTTTTGGGCAAAATGGGAAACCATATTCAGTGCATCCCGGTCAAATATGCACATTTACCCATGTTTTATCCCATTAAAAATACAGCAGGTAAGAAAAATATTTGTTGATCCTGTTAGAAACCCACTGAGCACCTAACTTCCTGTTGTGAGAAGACCAAATTGCCTCTGCGCCACTGAAATTCCAGGCAGTGTTGTCAGCCCCCCCTAAGTTATCTCCTGCTGGACTGCATAACTGCCCATTGGTTTCTTTCCCAGGAACACTATGCTGCTGCCTCCTCTTCCAAGAGCATATCTGCACACTGTAAGAAAGGGGCTCAAAGGAGATGTAGTTTTGGTGGCTTGCTCATGTAGCACCCTCCCCTAGATAGGCTGGTAGTGAAATTTCGTTTTTCCATTGTAGTGAATAGGGCAATGGATTGTGTAGGTCTGCTCAGGATTTCTTGAGCTGAGGGTCTGATTACTTCTCCTTGCCTCTGAAAGACGTTTCCAGAACAAAGGGCTAGGAGATTTAAATGATCAGTTAAATATTTATCATGCCCCAGTCAATCCCTGAAAGGAGGCTTCTAGAAGGTGGGTGGAGAGGTGAATAGGGGGTTCTTTTCCCTCAAGGGAGGGTTCCAGGCTCCTAGGGGGCTTTTACTCCTCGGAGATAACCAGAGAGATAAGAAATTACAGTCTGGGCCTCAGCAGCTGCTGGGATGAAGGCCTTAGGGTGATGGCCTGAGGATTATATTTGTTGGAGGCAACTGGTCCCATCACTCCTTGGCAAATGGAAGAAGAAATGGAAGCCATGACAGATTTTATCTTCCTAGGCTCCAAGTTCACGGCAGATGGTGACTGTAGCCATGAAATTAAGAGCTGCTTGCTTCTTGGGAGGAAAACAATGGCAAACCTAGAGGACACCCTACCGGCAAAGTGCCGTAT
This sequence comes from Pelophylax lessonae, assembly GCF_965119305.1. Classification (NCBI taxonomy): domain Eukaryota; kingdom Metazoa; phylum Chordata; class Amphibia; order Anura; family Ranidae; genus Pelophylax; species Pelophylax lessonae. The sequence continues at coordinate 202,630,205 of NC_138778.1, forward strand.
AGTCAAAGCTATAGTATGCCCAGTAGTAACTTATGGCTTTGAAAGTTGGACCATAAAGAAGGCTGAATGCCGAAGAATTAATGCTTCTGAACTATTGTGTTGGAGAAGACTCTTGAAAGTCTTTTGGACGGCAAGATGATCAAACCAATCAATCCTGAAGGAAATTCACCCCGAATATTTACTGGAAGGACAGATCCTGAATCTGAAATTCGAATACTTTGGCCACCTAATGCGAAGAGAGGACTCATTGGAAAAGACCCTGATGCTGGGAAATGGAATGAAAAAGAAGAGGACGACCGAACACAAGATGGATAGAGCTCTGGGAGGTAGTGGAGGACAGAAAAGCCTGGTGTTCTATGGTCCATGAGGTCACGAAGAGTTAGACATGACAGAACAACAAATGCACTGAAGTCCTGGGTCTGAATAAAGGACCTACTTAATCTCCTTCACTAAGGATCTACCTGTGGATGCTGGTTGGCAAACGGCTCCTGGCACGCTGAGCTTGTTGGGAACTGATACCTGTGCAAGTGCTATAAGGGGAACTAAGTTCCAGAAGAGGCTTTATGTACTGATGCTGTGTGGTCCTAGATCTACTGGCCATTTCCTGCTAACTCCAGAAAAACTGCAATTTGGACATTAGAGAGAAGTTTGTGCTCCTATTTTGTCTGTTGATCATTTTGGAGTATCATGTGACCCAGAAACCCTCTCCTGTTAAAAATCTTCAGCAATAAATTCTAAGACATCCCTGAGCCTGAATTGCCGGTGTGCGTGGCACTGAGCTTGTGTGACTGGCAGCCTCTATACTGTTGGAGGAACCTGGGCATATGTTAAGTGGCCAATTCGGAGATGAGCACTACACCCATATCAATAGGAATTGAACTAGAGCACCTTGCTGATCCCTTCTAACAGCAGTATTCCTTGCAAGAAATTTACAAGCCTGGTGATGTCACAGGAAGTGACAAAAGCTGTTCCTTATCACAGGGATTAGGTAAAAGAAATAAGTATCCTAGGACATACTCTACAGAGGGTTATGGGGGGAACCAATGGTGCTTTTCCACTGCATGGAACCTAACGGTTCGGCTTGCTTTTGTGCTTTTCCACTGCTGGTACCGCATGGTATGGTGTAGGAACGGTACGGTACGGCGGCGCTTTTCCACTGCATGGAACCGAACGGTACGGCTCTCAAAAACAGTACCACCTCGATTGTGGTTCCAAGAGTACCATACCCGGTACCATATGCCACAATCCTTTGCATGCAGTCACTACTAGCCACTGATTGGTCAGAGAATCCCACCCACCCTGTTGTTATCCCACCCACTTAACTTTAGTACTACTTTAGTGGAAAAGCAAACCATACCAAACCGTTCCAACACCGTACCATGCGGTACCAGCAGTGGAAAAGCAAACCGGGCTGAGTAGAGCCAAGCCGGTACTTGCAGTGGAAAAGTGCCACAAGTTTGGTGTAGTTCCTCTTTGTCCTGCTTCGGATTATATTTTTTTACATTACATTTATACTGTTCATTGTAACTGTCATGACTGTCCCCTAGGAAATGAAGAAAGACAGAAGAGTCAAGAGGAATCTCCTTGAGGCGTATAAGCTCATGTTAGGATTCTACGGTCTGCATCTAGAAAACGAGGAGACTGGCGAAGTCTGCAGAGCGAGGAATTGGGAAGAAAGATATATGAATTTGAACAAGTGAGCAGCTTTCATTGCAGTTTCATACGAGTTGAGATGAGCAATAAGGATTGTTAGCCTTAGATATGACCCAAGAGATTTGCACCTCATTCGGTCGTAGTGAGACAAGAAGCTTTTGGCTTTGACCTTTTTAATAATTTAGACAACTTATGCCTCGTACACACGCAACGATTATCGGCCGACCGATCGTCCGACTTTTGTCCAGAGTTGTTTTGATGGTTGGAATGTGCCTAGACTGCACACAAATTTTCTCGCCCAACAAAAATCTACTTCAGAAGTGATGTCATGTGCTGGTTTACTTTCCGTGTTTTTTTTTCTTCTCTGAGCATGCCCAGTCTTGCTCATCAGATTTTTGTACTGACTGACGGAAAATCGGCCGTGTGTTGACGGCCAACAAAAATTTTATAGCCTGCACACCAGATTTTTTTCGGCCGAAAAGTCGTAGTCGGTTGTCGAAAGCATCATACTAACAAGCCGAAAATCGGCCGATCGGACGTTGGCCGAAAATTCCCGGCCAATAATCAATGTGTGTGTACGAGGCATTATGCTACACAGAAGTTGGCTGCTTTTACGTTTTAAACTCAGTGGAAATGCATATAAGTGAGCTGGTTTGCTTGCCATCGATCCATCGAGTTCTGTGATTTACAAAGCAAATCCAGCTTGATCACCAATGAACTCATCTCTCGCCTTATTTTTCTCCTGCCTTCTTCTCCTCCTGTTCTGTATCGGTACATGTGCACTCACATACCTGCTTGGTTTCTAGCGCTGTCTTTCCCAGCCTGTGATCTACAGCAGTGGTCCCCAACCTTTTTTAGCATCTGGGCCTCGCTGCGTGGAAGAAAAATTATGCCAAGGCCCGGGGGTGGGGAGTTGATGTGGTTTTTCGCAGGCAGTTTGCTGGGACAATGGCTGGTGTTGGCGCTTCAGTCATCCCAGCACCGTGATTGATATGGTGTCAGGATGATTGAAGCGTATTTATTTCTATTCCATTGTAATAAAACCATTTCAATTTATAACGGCCCGGTGGTTGAGGACCCCCGATCTACAGTACAGGAGATATAAAAATATATATTAATCCTGCGAGCTACTTACTCAAACAGACGAGCTAAGCTGCTGGCCCTGATCACAATCCCCTGTATGTGCTAAATTAACTCAACATACACTGTAATTCTGCGCTAATGGTGCTTAATATGATAAATTGTCAGAACCTCTTTGTTCGAAAATATACAAATAGTTGGTGCTAATTATACATGATTGCAAGTGTCAAATGTCATAATAGGCCAAATGATATATCACAAATATATTCAATATAATCAAACTAAAGCAATCAAAAAAAAAAAAAAATATAGTGCAATCCAAAAAATATATATATTTGTCATGACATCACTTCCAGGTACTCGGCGGCAAATTAAAAAAAAATGTGAGCATTCAAAACAGCCAAACTTGGCGTTTTGAATGCTTTTAAGTGCAGAGGAGGGGTTTGGGGTCTTTTAGACCCCCAGATCCCTCCACCACAGTACCTGTGAGGGGAAAAAATAAATAAAAATTTAAATGTCCGAAAATATCGGCCGATATCCAATGACCAAAATATTGGTATTGGCACTAAAACAACGATATCGGTTGATCACTACTGTAAACCTCAGACATTAAATAACAAAGGAAATGCTTCTAGAAGTATGTACTTGTCTCAATCCAGAGTATAAGTGTTGTTTTATGTCCTGCTATCAGCCTAAATCACTTCCGTTAAGTTTTCCTGACACCAAGAGAAAAAAGGTGACGGAGCAGGGAGCTCCAGTACACAGCCTGTTATTGATAGTCTCAGCTCTTTTCCTGTGTGTTGTGTGAATGGGGGTGTCTCTCATTCCTCCAATCAGCTCACTGAGTGTAACTTCAGTTCCTTGAAAGACTAAAGGGAAAAAAAAAAAGACTAGGTCAGACTTTAGAGGCAAGTTGGACTCTCCCATTTATATAAAATCCATATTTTATACAGTAGACATAAACCTATAATATACAGTAGACATAACCTATAAAAAGAAGGAAATATACATGAAAAAATATCCCCTAAAAACATGTATTCATATATGCACACCGGGTCATTCTGGACCCCGTGCTTTATGTGAGTTATTATTGCATAGTTGCAGGTAAGTGAGCTCCTGTGTGGCAACGGGTTTTGCTGATCTGCTTCTTCAGGACACTCAATGGGGACTAAACACATACGTGTTAATATTTTGGACAAGGTGAATATATATGTCTTTGTATATTGCATTCAGTGTACCTACAATTATGTGGGTTGCTAGTTGTAAAATGTATGCAATAAAATGACCTGTTCCCTGTTTATTCCCCATTGTGTGTCCTGAAAAAGATCAGCAAAATGCGTTTTTTTATATTTTTTGTCTATAAATAAAATATGGATTTTATATAAATTTGGTAGTCCAACTTGCCTTTAAAATCTGACTTGGTGACCTTTTTTGTTTTCTTTGCCTTCAAGTATATTTACGGATGTTGCAAGGGAGTGATTAAAGTAATTACACTGTAACTTCAGTTCCCTGCACCCTGCTTTTCAGAGCAGAGAGATCCTATGTCAATTCTGCACTTTGAATATAGGGGAAAGACAGCTGGACAGTAGATAAACAGGTACAACTTGTGTAGTATTTTGTTTGAACTCGGTTTATCCTCTGAGGCTAGTCACTGCAATGGGTATATAATATAAAAGGGTTTTAAGCTAATTTTAAATGTAATTTTATGTGTCTTCAGCAATAGCCAGCCCCCTCTGCTTTTCTGATGATCACTACCTTTATGCTTTTTAAAGTACTGCAGATGTAATTAATAATCACTGTTGCATGCCATGCATTACTATGCTTGGTGGAACAATGGCTTCAACAGAGGTTGTCACAGAATTTGCCTCTAAAGTCTCAAGAGCAGGGGTCTCCAAACTATGGCCCTCCAGTTGTTCAGGAACTACAATTCCCATCATGCCTAGTCATGTCTGTGAATGTCAGAGTTTTACAATGCCTCATGGGTTGTGTAGTTCCACAACAGCTGGAGGGCCGTAGTTTAGAGGCAATCCTCTAGAGCAGAGATCCTTAAAGTCCAACCACATGGATTTGTGATTTTTCAGCTTGGATTTCATGTCATGCAGATCTCTCATGGGATCTTTAACGACTTTAGCCCCAGAGGATTTGGCTGCTCAATGACCAGGCCCTATTTTGCGATTCGGCACTGCGTGACTTTAACAGACAATTGCGCGGTCTTGCGACGCTGTACCCAAACGTAATTGACGTCCTTTTTTTTTTTTTTCCCCACAAATAGAGCTTTCTTTTGGTGGTATTTGATCACCTGTGCGATTTTTTTTTTTTTTTTTTTTTTTTTTTTTTTTTTTTTTTTTTTTTTTTTTTTTCCCGCTATAAACAAAAAAATAGCGACAATTTTGAAATATACACAAACAATATTTTTCACATTCTTTTATTTACTACAGTAATCGGTGCTAAAAATATGCACTGTTACTGTAAATATGACACTGGCAGGGAAGGGGTTAACTGTACTGGTGATTAAGGGGTTAAATGTGTCCCTAGGAACGTGATTCTAACTGTCAGGGGGCGTGGCTTGTAACTGTCAGGGGGCGTGGCTTGTATAGTAATCACAGAGACATACGATCCTATATAGCAGGATCAAATGGCCTCTGTGATGACTTCAGGGAGAATGACAGACGGCTGTGTTTACATCAGCCGTCTGTCCTTCTCTCTCTCTGCTGCGGGAGATCGCGAGTGGCCGGTGCCCATTGGAGCCGCCGGTCACACGCGCTGGCTCCCCAGCTAACGAGCAAGGGGCGGAAGCGTGCCGCCGGTGGCGCGCTCGCCCCGTAGAGTCTCCTGAGCGAGCGACGTAGTACTACGTCACTTTGCCCTTTGCCCAGGAGCGCCTGACTGCCGCAGTAAATGTGCAGTGGGTGGGGCGGAAGTGGTTAAAGGAGTGGGCATATCCAATATTTTTATTTATTTATTTTTTTATTTATTTATTTTTTTACTTATTTATTTTTTTTACTTATTTATTTTTTTTACTTATTTATTTTTTTTACTTATTTATTTTTTTTTCTCCCTCTCCTTCTTCTTTTTTTTTTTTTTTTTTTTTTTTTATTTAGTCGCACTCATAATAATCTGCGGATCACCCGAATCTTGAAGTGCTTGGGAGAACTGGGATTTCAACACTTCCAAGCTCCACTGGTCCAGTTTTTCTTGAAGGAAACCCTGTGTGAAGGCCAATTAAAGAATGTAAAAAGGAGCGTATTAGACTATTTCATGTTCTCCGTAAAGGACAGGAGACAACGTCAAGAGTTGGTGCGCTTTGCCTGGAAACATTATGAACCGCAAAGCAGGTTTGTCTGGGGACCGGTAGACTTGCTGAGATATGATCAAGAGGCGCTGAAGGGACGCAAAAGAGCAAACTCTGAGAGCATCCGGGAAGAAGATGAGAGACCCCAAAAAATCAAGAAAAATTATCAAGATGATGTGATGGAATATGGGACTATAAAGACGAGCGGATTTGTCAGAAGCTTGCAAACAATAATGAGGAGTGTGAGAGGAAAAAAAAGTCAAAATGTCATGAAGAAACGTAGGGAGGTAGAACCCCTGCAAAATAAACCTGTTACCAGCGAGGAAACAATAACCTCACAGGGTAAAAATAAAAAGAGTAGTGAATGTTTAAATTGCACCATGTCATAACAAAATTAATATATTTTTTTTTTTGTTGTCGCATCAGTTCTTGGCTTTTCCAGACTGGTTTTTCTATTTGTCAATGGGTTTCCTTTGCTGTTTTTGCAGTCACACTGCGATCCTCTTCTAGTGCAAGGGTCAGCAACCTTTTTCCACCTAAGGGCCGGATTCAATGTATGTAAATGCATGACGGGCCGCATTCACCTGTTAATAAAGGAAGATAATAATATTCCTAATATAATAATAACAGTAAAGGTTTACCTCGCTTTTTTTTTTTTAGCTGCTTCACAAATACAAAGCCAGTTCACCCTGAGGGAGCATGTGGCTAGGGATATGGATTTTACTGCCCCCTCTCCCATCCTGGCACCCAAGGGTGGTTGATGCCAACTAGCATGGTCTGGAGATTGGGTTTCTACTAGTGATCGACCGATATCGGGTTTTCTATTGCCGATACCGATATTTTGGCCATTGCATATTGGTATCGGCCGATAATTTCGGACAAATTTAATTTTTTTTTATTTTTTTACAGGTACTCCTGTGGAGGGATCTGGGGGCCTAAAAGACCCCCAAACCCCTCCTCTGCACTTAAACGCATTCAAAACGCCAAGTTTGGCTGTTTTGAATGCTGTCTTTTTTTTGAATTTGGGGCTGTGTACCCGGGAGTGATGTCATGACATCACTTCCTGGTTTTTACATGGAGCCCCGATCAGAGCCGAATGTGGCTTTGATCGGGTCTTCAGCGGTCTTGCAGGTAGGATGCCTGGGTCTTCCAGTGGGACGAGAGACCCGCGTGAGCCGTGGGAGGTGGGGGACGTCCCCTCCCGCTCCTTGTAATGACAGCCGAATGGCTTCTCAGCCACATCGGTTGTCATTACAAGACAGCCGACCATCAGCTATGGAGGCCGGTACCGAGGTGATGCCTCTAGCTGCAGGCATCACTCCGGTACAGCACTTTTCCAAAATATCAGCACTATCGGTAACCTCAGGGGCCGATTTCGATATATCGGGGAAAGTGCAGATCGGCTCTAGATATATCAGCTTTGCTGATAATCGGTCGAACCCTAGTTCCTACCGCCTAGGGAAGAAGGGGTTCCAGTCCCCAGGGGTGAAAAGGGGTCCCTATTAGGGTCCCCCCCCCCATTGCAGTGTCCTCTGTCCCCCTTCACATCACTCTAATAGTGTCCTCTGCCCCCTCCCCCCCCCCCCCGCCTAGCAGTTTCCTCTGCCCCCCCCCAAAGCAGTGTCCTCTGTCCCTTGTACCCCTATAGTGTCCTTTGCACCCAGCCCCACACAAACACACACTGTAGGTAGAACTCTCCTACCTTACACAGGTGTACAGCAGAGCAGAGATCAGCCAGTAGCACAGGGCTGGATGGGGGTGGGAACTGCTGAAGGTAAATTTTTTAACATTAACAGGCTGGTGATTGGTTGCTTGGATCACCTGCTGTTTTTTTGTGAAAAGTTAACTCCAGCAGTTCCTGTCCCCATCCAGCCCTGTGATACCGGCCGCTGTCAAATTAAAAGGAGAGCAGCGAAAATTTAACATGGGCACTGACGGGCCAGACATTTAGCGGTGGCGGGCTGCAGGTTGCCGACCCTGCTCTAGTGTTTCCTCAATAAAGGCAAGCTTAACTGCAGTTAAAAGCAGTGGGAAAGAAAACCACTTGTGAAGTAGGCTGTGATTTAAATCTCCAGCTGTCAGATTGTCTAATCATAAAAGCAACAGCAACAAGCAAAATCCCAGGTAGGGAAGGGGCTTTGCCCAGTAACAATGTATAGAAAGACTTAGCCCTGTACAGCAGAGCTCGGACAAGGAGACAGAACACTAGCAGCCCATCACTTATGCTGCAGTGCTCATGTGCTGACAAGGAACATGCTGATAGAGAGCTGAGTGGCAGATGAGATGAGTTCATGCTGCTTCTCTTTTCATTGTCCAGTCACAGGCTGGGGGGAGAGAGAGAAGACCTGTAAGTATTACTTGACTGCAGCAGCGAGAAATAAGGCTGGGCTATGCTCATTGATGTGTCCATAATGTGTGTAAAGCATAGGCGTGCATACAGAGTATGCCTGGGCCCACCCTAACTACCCCTTGGGGTGCAGATTCCTCCTGTTTAAACCCCTGATATTTTACCAAAGCTCCAGAACGGGGCTCCTAAAAAATTTGTAAATAAGAATTTAAAAAATACAATTGTAAAAATAATAAAAAATAAAAAAAATTACATTGTCGGTATATATACACATGCATGCGCACACACACATATCTGTTTGAGCTTTGAGGTGCACCCCCCTAATGCAATAGGCTGCGCACACCTATGGTGGAATGCACATGGGCCCCAAGGGGAATGAAGGCCCACTGTGCTCTCACTTCATATGTTGTAGTCCACATTGGGTACTACCATTTACAGGCTGCCTGAAGTGTGATATGCAGCATGGCAGTGGTGTGTCAGTTACTAGAATGTCCCCTGGGTTATATGTCTTGGCATTGGAAGGAAGCCTGCATCCAGTGGCAAAGCAGACCATGACAGAGAGAGGTAGCTCTGTGCTGCGTGACATTCTGATGGACACCTCACATTTCAATCATCAGGAACTGCTGCAGTCTTTCTCTGACAAAAAAAAATACTCCCCCCCCCCCCCTTCCCAACAGTCCCATCCGTCGCTGGCCCCAGCACTTTCTTCTGTGTGCCCATTTTTTACCAACTTCATTGGATGGCATGGAATGACATCACTTCTGTGCATGCGCAGGAGGTTGTCATTCTGGCACTCAGGGATCGGGGCACCCACTGTAAACTACGCTGCAAACGCTGAGAGCAGGTAGGTGGGTGAATTTAACTGTAGAAGAGACAAGTACGTCCACCACGTAATATGGGTTGCAGGAAAGAAATTTGCCAACTTACCCCATCAGCACAGTCAGTGTTGACAGGGGAATCCCCCCTGCCGAGCAATTGTCTTCTCCCAGCGGGAATGGGGGGGTCTAGCTGCGAAGACATCACTCTCACGCATGCACGTGGGAGTTACGGCCGTGCCAGAGAGCTCCAAAAGAAAGGCATGAGTATGCCGTCCCATCAGAGTGCATGGGTCGGCTGCTGCTCACTGGAATATCTCCTAAACGGTGCACGTTTAGGAGATATTCTTTTTACCTACAGGTAAGCTTATTATAAACTCACCTGTAGGTAAAAAAATCACAAAGCGGAGTTTACTACCGCTTTAAGTGTCTGTAATAGATGTCGAACCAATGTGCAGTATATAAAATCTGGTGTGGAATAGCAACCCCTATAAATAAGTGGACTCCCATATCCCCAGACTCCAAAAAATAGGTATAATTGTAGACATCAATCCTCATAAACCAGAGGAATAACAATTGTTAAAAAGCCGTAGAGATGGGCTACCAACAGCCTCCTCAGCACTCCATCTTCCACCCAACTGCCCCTGCTGGCATGAATCATGGCTATTTATGAGGTGGCCTGCCCCCTTCCAGACCCTTTCTGCTGGGGATTGGCTGGGGCCCTCATAAATATTCCAGATGGCATCTCCAAGCTTCCACCCACTACATCTGGAAGCTTCTCCAAAGTTCCAAAAAACTGGAGGGGGGGGCACCAGAGATGCTGCTTGCTGAGTCAACCTGACCCAGAGTCAACCCAGGCCTGGCCATCATCCAAACCAATTTACCTACACTAACAAAATCTTGTAATGATGAATATGTAGCACTCTTCATCGTATGTAAACCTATTCATGATTATAATAATGAATATGTAACCTCTGTAACTCTGAAAAACCCCTTTTAAATAAAAACTGTTTAACCACGATACAGCCGAAAGGCTTATAATCCTGGGAAGGGGTACATGGACGTCCTCCCGTTCTCGCGCTGCTCCTGACCCCTACCAATGACAGCTGATCACATAATGTAAACGGAAGCCGGTAATCGGCTTTTTTTTGTCAGCGTGAGGAGAGAAAAATAAGCTGGTTACCGCCTTCTGTAAAAGGGACATCGGTCCCACACAGTGACCGCCAGTGCCACCTACCAGTATCCATCAGTACTGCTAACCAGTTCCCACCAGCGCTGCCGATCAGTGCCCAACAATGCCATCTCTCACTGCTGTCTATCAGTTCCCTTCAGTGCTGCATATCAGTGCCCATCAGTGCAGCTATATCAGCGCACATACATGAAGGAGAAAAATTACCTGTTTGCAAAATTGTATAACAAACTATGAAAATATCTGCCTGTCAGTGCCACCTATCAGTCCCACCTATCAGTACCCCCTCTCAGTGCCGCCTCATCAGTGCCCATCAGAGCTACCTATCAGTTCCCATCAGTGCATCCTCACCAGCGCACATCAAAGGAGGAGAAAAATTACCTGTTTGCAAAATTTTATAACAAACTATGAAAGCTGTTGTTTTCCAAACTTTTCAGTCTTTTTTTTTTTTTTTTTTGTTTATTTAGCTAAGAATAAAAACCCAGGGGTGATTAAATACCACCAAAAGAGAGCTTTCTTTGTGTGAAAAAATATATAAAAATGTCATATGGGTACAATGTAGCATGATCACGCAATTGTCAATGACCGCACTGAAAGCTGAAAATTGGCCTGGGCAGGAAGAGGGTATATGTGACCTGTCAGCAGGGCCGTATTTAAGGCAGGGCAAAAGGGGCAGCTGCCCTGGGCCCCATCATTGTTGTGGGGCCCAAAGCAGCTGCCTCATATTTGCCAACTATCCCTGTTTAAATTCCTTTAAAGTTTTAGTCCCATAGCTGCCCAGCTCTGCCCTATTGCCATGTGCAGATGACTCGCCTCCAGACCCTGTGTTACCCTGTAAATAACCTGCAATGATATGTAAATTGCATGGCATTAATATGTAAATAGCCGCGGACCAGCTTAATTGATATGTAAATAGATGCAGCATTCATATGTATATCATGACACCCTGAGGTCATATCCACCTTCACTTCTGTTGAATGCTGCCCACTGGGGAGGTAAAGGGGCATGCTTGAAAGTCCTGTCTACAACTGAGGTCATTAGGCCTCCCATTAGCCTGTTCTGCAAAGGTGAGCAAATTGGAAGGGGAACCTTTTTTTAAAATAGCATGGTGGCACAGCACCCTGAATGCCACTGCTGTGTACCAGGCGAAGGGCAGCACATTTCTGTGGTGTCAGGAAAACAATTTTGCATGTTTTCCTGACACAAGAAATGTGAATGCAGGCTAAATGTCTCAGTTACATTGGTGGTGAGTGTAAATCTTCTTATTACATTGGGCTTGGTGAAAAATCCTTTCATTCACAATAGAGGCCAGTGTAAATGTCCCCCTTACTTTGGTTGTCAGTGTAACTTCTTCATTACATTGGTGATCAGTGTACATTTCCCTTTACAGTGGTGGTAAGTGCAGAATTACCCTTACATTGGTGGTCAGTGTAAATTCCCCCTAACATTGGTGGTCGGTGTAAATCCCCCCTAACATTGGTGGTCAGTGTAAATTCCCCCTAACATTGGTGGTCGGTGTAGAATTGTTACCTTACATTGGTGGTCAGTACAAATCTCCTGAACAATGGTTCTCAGTGTAAACTCCCCCTTACATGGAGGTCATTGTATATCCCCCCTTACACTGGGGGTTGGTAAAAATGCTCCTATTACATTGGTGTCAGTGTAGAAATCCCTCTTTATATTGGTGGGGGGTGTAAAATCACCTGTTGCATTGTGGTCAGTGCAAATTGCCCCTCACATTGGTGGTCAGTGTAGAATCTCCCCTCACATTGGTGGTCAGTGTAGAATGCCCCACTATATACTTGCCAAAGATTTCCTGCTTTGCTCTACATGATTCAGAATTTGCCACAGTGTACTGCCTTCTGACTAATCCCATCCCCCCACCACTGCCACTGACCCATCTACCCCTCAGCATTGCCACTGATCACCCCCTTTACCCGGCAATGCCACTAATCCCAGGAGTCCTAGTATCCCTAGGAGTTTTCTATCTATTGATGGGTCCTCTCACCTCCCCATGGTGTGCAGGCAAGCAACCAATCAGTGGGCAGTAATGATGTGCAATGATCTCTTGCAACCAATTGTTGATCGGTAAGGATGTGCAGTAACCTCTAGCAACCAATCAGTGAGCAGTAATAATGTGCAGTAACCTCTAATAACCAATTAGTGAGTGGTAAGGATGTTCAGTAACCTCTAGCAACCAATCAGTGAGCAGTATTATTGTACAGTAATCTCTAGAAACCAATCAACAAGCAGTAGTCATGTGCTGTAACCTCGAGCAAATAAACAGTGAGCCACAGTGTGTGCTGTAACCTCTAGCAGTCAGTCAGTCAGTGAGCAGTAATGATACACTGTAACCTCTGGCAACCAATCGCAATTGCTGCCTGAACTGATTAAGTAAACTGATTTTGAGTCTAGCTGCTTGTATGTCTCAGAGAAGGTGGAGAGTGAAATTGCATGGGGGGCCCAAGAAAATGTTTGCCCAGGGTCCAATCAATATTAAAGACGGCCCTGCCTGTCAGCAAGTGGTTAAAGTGAAAACTACAGGAGGGGGCACAGACAAGACCCAGGGCCGCTGATAGGGGGGGACCACCAGCCCTCCTGTAGTGGGCCAGGTGCACAGGGGGGCCCCAACAGCATGAGGAATCGGTGGGGTCGGGAGGAGGGGCAATTACAGAAGGAAGCCCTGTGTGGCTCTCTGCAGCAGCTGAAAGCCAGTTTCTATCCCTCCTGACAGCTTTCAGCTGCTGCAGGGAGAGACACAGACACAGGACATCATTCCTGTAATTGCTTCTCCGATATCGATCCCCCCTCCCTGTTCTACCTGCTTCTAACCCCCCCCCCCCTTCCCGTGTGCCCCCCTTTTTAAAAAAAATTGTAATATAAAATAATGATACATTTTATACAGAAAGATCCCACACAGGTACAGGAGTTCATACTTCATGTTGGATTACTGCACAGAATTGAAAGAAATACACAAAAGCAACCAAGCTTCAAATAAGGAAATAACGGAATTTTTGTAAAATCTTACCTGTAAAATTCCTTTCTCTGAGTCCTCCGACAGTCGCCGCCATCTTCATATTCGTCACAATGGGGTATTAGACTTTGCTCCGTAGGAGTAGCTAGGCAACAGAATATGTTAATATTAAAGCTTTTAACATATCCCACCCCCAAGGGGTGGTCCCCTCAGTCAATACCCTCCTACTTCCTGTATCCATACTTCAGTTTCAGTGGAATAGCAGTAGAGTATACAACCAACCCCAAAAGAGGGGCGGGGGCGGCGACTTTTGGAGGACTCAGAGAAAGGAATTTTACAGGTAAGATTTTACAAAAATTCAGTTTTCTCTTACGTCCTCCGACAGTCGCCGCCATCTTCATATTCGTCACAATGGGGACGTCCCAAAGCAGTGTAAACATGAGGGGTGGGAAACGCAGCCGCGCCTAAAGCAACGCAGTCTCCACATCAAAGAAAGGAACCTTACCAAAGGAAGGAAACCAGCTGGGCAACATGAGAAAAAAACTTGCTCAACAGAAGCAATAACCCAGGGAAAACAAATAACCTAGGGATAAAAATACATATCCCAAACAGCCAAGGAGCCCAATACAAGGGGCTCTAAGGAACCGCCGCACTAAGAACCTTGCGGCCAAAGGAAGCATCTGCCGATGCTTGAACATCCACTCTGTAGAATTTTGTGAAGGTGTGCACGGTCGACCAAGTCGCTGCCTTACACACCTGGGCCACAGAAGCCCCATCACGACAGGCCCAAGACGTACTCAGAGATCTGGTAGAGTGCGCCCTCACAGGCACAGGGGGAACTTTCCCCTTCAAAGCATAGGCCTGTTCAACGGTCTGTCTGATCCATTTGGCGATGGTAGAAGCCGACGCCGCCATGCCCTTCCGAGGCCCCTCCGAAAGGACAAACAAAGAATCCGACTTGCGGAAAGATTCAGTCGATTTTAGGTAAACCCTAATCGCCCGAACAACATCCAAGGAATGCAGCTCCACCTCCTTCGGATGTTTGGGCTTCGCGCAGAGCGAAGGCAGGACAATGTCCTCATTGAGGTGAAAATCCGAAACTCTCTTCGGAAGAAAAGAAGGGTTAGGTCTCAAGACCACCTTATCTAGATGGATGACCAGATACAGAGACTTGCAGGACAAAGCTGCCAGCTCCGATACCCTGCGAGCCGAAGTGATCGCCACCAAAAAGGCGACTTTTTTGGACAACATGGACAACGAGATCTTCCTGATCTGTTCAAAGGGAGCATGTTGTAGCACGGACAGAACAAGATTCAAGTCCCAAGGAGGCAGAGGTTCCCTCCTAGGAGGGACCAGATGTCGCACCCCTTGAATAAAAGTACTAACCAAGGAGTTAGACGCCACAGGACGTTGAAAAAGAACGGCCAGCGCAGACACCTAACCCTTGACTGTAGCCAGCGCCAAACGCTGGTCGACACCCGTTTGAAGGAAGGACAACACCCTAGACACCGAGTATGTGCGAGGTGAAAACCCCCTGGACTCACACCAGGCAAAATAGGCCTTCCAAGTACGGTGATAGACCTTCCCCGAGGAAGACTTCCTCGCGTTGATCAAAGTGTGAATGACCTCCGGGGAGAGACCCCTATCCTTCAGGACCTCGGTTTCAACAGCCAGGCCGTCAAAGCCAGCGACTGTAAAGCAGGATGGAATATCGGCCCTTGAGACAGGAGATCTTCTCGAAGAGGCAGACGCCAAGGGGCGTCGACCGCCAGATTCACGAGGTCCGCGTACCAGGACCGGCGAGGCCAGTCCGGTGCCACAAGAATCACTGTGTGTGGTTCCGAGTTCAACCTGCGAAGGAACCTGGACAGCAATTGAATCGGTGGAAACGCATACAGCAGTCCGTACTGCTGCCACGGGGCTACCAACGCGTCCGACGCGTCTGCCCGAGGATCGCGCGTTCTTGCCATGAACCTTTCTACCTTGTTGTTCAGACGAGACGCGAACAGGTCCACCTCCGGAAGACCCCACTTCACGCACAACATCTGGAAGACATCCGGGTGGAGGGACCATTCCCCCTGGTCCAGGGTCTGGCGGCTCAGATAATCCGCCTGCCAGTTCTCCACCCCCGGGATGTGTACCGCCGATATCGCCGGGACATGTGTCTCGGCCCAAGAAAGAATGTCGGCCACTTCCCGAGCCGCTCGGGCACTCCTGGTGCCCCCTTGGTGATTGACGTAAGCCACCGCCGTGGCATTGTCCGTCTGCACCCGAACCGGACAGCCGCGCAGCGTGTCCGTCCAACGTTGAAGGCAGAGATTTATCGCACGCAACTCCAGAATGTTGATCGGAAGGGAGGATTCCTCCTCCGGCCAAGTTCCCTGGGCGGACAGAACGCCCAGAACACCACCCCAGCCCGACAGGCTGGCATCCATGGTGATCACCGTCCATGAAAAAGGACGAAAAGACTTGCCCCCCGACACCGCCGGGGACTGGAGCCACCACAGAAGATCCCTTCTGGTGCGATGGCTCAACGAAATCTGGATATCCAGAGATTGCGGTCGCCCGTCCCACCTGGACAGGATCTCCGCTTGGAGACCCCGCGTGTGAAACTGGGCAAAGGGAATCGCCTCGAAATCCGAGACCATCAGTCCCAGACACCGCATGCACTTCCGGAGGGACGAGCACGGAACGTCCCTGAGGGACTTGACTTCTCCCTGAAGAGTCTTGAGTTTGTCGTCCGGTAGGAAGACCTTCGCCTGGACCGAGTCCAGGATCATCCCCAAATAGGGAAGACGAACCGACGGACACAGCGTCGACTTTGGATAATTTATCGTCCAACCAAACTCCTGCAGAGTCTGCATCGTGACGGACAGATCCGTCTCCAGGCCCTGGCTGGTCGCAGACCGAACCAGAATATCGTCCAGATACCCCAGGACAGAGATGCCCTGGGCTCTTAACAAAGCCAGCAGTGGTGCAAGCACCTTGGTGAAAATCCGCGGAGCCGAAGCGAGACCAAAAGGTAACGCCACGAATTGGTAGTGATCCTCCGCAATGGCGAATCAAAGGTACCTCTGGTGACCCTCGAAAATGGGGATGTGAAGGTACGCATCCTTCAAGTCGATGGAGGCCATGAATTCCCCTGGAACCAGGGCAGCCACCACCGACCGCAGGGATTCCATGCGGAACTTGCGAACCCGCACAAAGCGGTTCAGAGCCTTTAAGTCCAGAATTGGACGTACCTTGCCCTCCTTCCTGGGCACGGTGAACAGATTGGAATAGAACCCCCGAAATCTGTCCCGATGAGGCACCGGAACCACCACTCCCTTAGCTCTCAGGTCCCGCACCGCTAGGCGCAGATCCCGCAAACGCTCCGGAGACAGTTGAAGATTTGAGGGAAAAAATCTGCTCTCCGGCCGAGAGAGAAACTCGATCTTGTAACCAGATCGAACGATTTCCTGAACCCACCTGTCCCGAACACGGGTCAGCCATGGTTGCGGAAAACCGAGCAAGCGTCCCCCCACCCCAGAACCGGGTGAGGGCGCCCCTTCAGGCCGCAATGTTGTGGGCAGTGGATCCGGACTGGCCGGACTTCTGCTTACCTGTTGTAATGTTCTGGTACCTTTGGTACCCTAATTCCACTTTCCTTAAGTGTATGCGCCCCACCATTCTCCTTTGGTAAGGTGCGCATACACCTTTAAGACCGATGCTGTCATCATTGAGCGCCGCAGGAGCGGCTATTTCAACCGCCGGCGGTCTCACTAGCATTGTTCGTTCAACGCCGCATAACCTGCCTTGAAGCTCGCATGCTTGCAAGTATACCTCGCTGTCGGAACCTCGCTGCTGATCCCTGTATCCCGCTACCGGATCATCAGCTCTTACCGAACCTCTCCTCTGCTACTTGCTACTAGTGATAAGTACCCCACAGGGGAATCCTCCATAACCTTCATACTAAAGCTTACACTATCTAGCTCTGCATACTAAGGACTGTTACTACATCTGCACTATCTAGATTGCTAGCTCTTGAGCCTACTATCATCTGCTCTTGCACTGGGTTAGTCTCTCCTGTATGTCATCTGCTATCCTATCATCTACTACCATACATGATTGCTAACCTATCTGCATCCCACCTGCTACTATCTCATTCTCAAGAACATTCCTCTCAAGTGTCTGTCACCTATCGTCTCTACTCAAACCTGTCTCTTCAGCCTATCACCACTATACTACTATATACATAGATCACTCCAGGAACATCTTATTGAGTGTGTATATTTGTATGCTGAATTAGAGACTACCCACTATGATGAGTCTTGGGAGTTGGGATAGGTATCTCAGCGTTTCTCTACATGACTACTGAGTGGAATATTTCTGCAGCTGCAAATCCACATTATTCAGAAAACACAGGAGCGTTACAGATTGAACGAACCCAAAATGGATTCAGCAGAATTAACCACTCAGGTGACACAATTAAAATAACAAGTAACTGCGTTAATACACGCACTTACTGAATTAAAAGAAGACAATCAGGCTCTGACGCAGCAGGTAACCAGACTGACACAACTTACCGCTGCTCAGCACCCTGAACCCAAAATAAATCCTCCTTTAGTATTTACAGGCGATCGCAAAAAATTTTGTGAATTCAAAAACGCATGTGAGTTACTTTTCTTGCTAAAACCCCGTACCTACCTTACTGATCATATCAAGGTTTGCACTATTATTTCTTACCTAACAGGCGATCCACTGGCCTGGGCAGACTCTCTCTTTGAGAAAAACGATCAGCTTCTCAACTCCTACGCTTCATTTCTAGCAGAACTTACTAGCCTATATTATGACCCCAATAGGCAGAGTACTGCCGATCTTCAATTGAGGTCCTTAAAACAAGGTAGGAGACCTGTGGAAGACTTTGTGGCAGAGTTCAAGAGATGGACCCTTGATTCAGAGTGGAATGATGCATCTCTGAGAACTCAATTTAGGCTTGGCCTATCAGAGGCCGTTAAAGACGATCTCGTCCGAGCGGATTTGCCGAAAACCCTGGATGCATTGATACAACTCAGTATCACCATAGATAGAAGGCTACGAGAAAGAAAGGCTGAAAAAATGGGAATGCCATTATCCAGTTCTTCTCGGATTTCGGCCGTTGACCCTACTCCTATGGAGGTAGGAACCATACGCCCACCTCTATCAACTACGGAAAGAGCCAGGAGACGATCTAGTAATCTCTGCTTATACTGTGCATCCCCGGATCACATGATAAACGTCTGTCCCCTTGTCTACAAAAAAAAGGGTGAGTGTTCATATGTCCTCCTAGGGGGATTGACAACTTCAATTACTAACCCTTACCTTTTTGTTCGCTTGACATTGCAGTGGGACCAGACCAGGATTACTACTAAGGCCATGATTGACACAGGATCTTGTGGAAATTATATTGACATACGTTTTGCTGCTTTAAATAAAGTCCCTATTATTTCTAAACCTAAACCTGTCTCAGTGAGTCTTATTAACGGTGTTCCTTTATCTTCTGGCCCGATCACTGATCAGACACAAGCACTCCTAGTCACCACTAACGAGTCTCATATGGAGACCACCACCTTCGACCTAATACCTTCACCCCACTTTCCCATTGTTTTGGGACTTCCCTGGTTACACACACATCAACCAACCATAGATTGGAAGGAACGGACCCTGGCCTTCCTCTCTTGCTATTGCGAGGGTACGTGTAACCTCCCGTCTTATGGGAAGATCCTGTCTGTGGTGACAGATGAGATTGCACCACTATGCTATCAGGATCTGTCTGAGGTTTTTCTTGAGAAAAATGCTCAAGCACTACCTCCCCATAGGGACTATGATTGTACTATTGATCTACTCCCAAATAGCAAATTGCCGTTCGGTCATGTTTATCCTCTTTCGCAGGATGAACTTTCCCATCTCAAAGAATATTTGGATGAGAATTTGACAAAAGGTTTTATTAGACCTTCCACTTCTTCCACAGCAGCAGGACTCTTTTTTGTCCGCAATAAGGACTCAAGTCTCAGGCCTATTATCGACTATAGGCAATTGAACGCTATTACAATAAAAGATCGCTATCCTCTACCGCTTATCCCTGAGCTCATTGAACAGGTGCGTGGAGCTACCTATTTTTCAAAATTGGACCTGAAAGGGGCATACAATCTAATCCGAATCCGTGATGGAGATGAGTGGAAGACAGCATTCAGAACCAGATACGGATTGTTCGAATATCTTGTAATGCCATTCGGGCTATGTAACGCCCCCGCAGCCTTCCAACGATTTATAAACGATATCTTTAGAGACTTACTGGATGTCTGTGTTGTGGTATATCTGGACGATATACTTATTTATTCACGATCCTTGTCTGAACATATAAAACATGTAAGACTTGTGTTATCGAGATTGCTTGCACACAACCTATACGTGAAACTAAAAAAATGCTTATTTCATAAAGAAGAAGTATTATTTCTAGGATACATCATATGCAAAACAGGAATCAAGATGGATATGAGTAAAATATCCTGTATTCAGGATTGGCCTATATCAACCACCCGCAAAGCGCTACAGCGATTCCTTGGATTTTCAAACTTCTATAGGAAGTTCATCAAGAACTTCTCTGCCATTGTGAGACCCCTCACACAACTCACGAGCATTAAGAGACCATTCAAATGGTCAGATGAAGCAAATGAAGCTTTTCACCTGTTAAAGACAAGTTTTACTTCTGCTTCCATACTACGCCATCCAGACCCATCCCTCCAATACATTCTGGAAGTAGATGCGTCAAACATGGCAGTAGGAGCAATACTCTCCCAACGACCAACTAACACTTCACCACTCCATCCAGTCGCCTTCTTTTCTAAATCCTTAAGCAGTCCAGAGGTAAATTACCCAGTGGGTGAAAAGGAACTGCTTGCTATAAAACTGGCTCTGGAGAATTGGCGACATCTACTCGAAGGCACCCGATTACCAATACTCATATATACAGATCATAAAAATCTTCAATATCTTCAGACTAACAAAACCCTCTCCCACCGGCAGGTACGATGGTCACTATTCTTCCTAAGGTTTAACTTCCTAGTGACCTATACACCTGCAGATAAGAATAAAAAAGCGGATGCGCTATCACGACTAACTGAAGAAAATTACTTCGAAATCCCTTCCGTTCCTATAATACCTTACAAGCGTATTATTGGGGTTGTCCGTTCCTTGAAGGAAGAGGTTCTGCATAGTATAAGTTTGGATTCACCCCCACCACAACAAAGTACTGATGCAGAAGGCTTCCTCTACTACAACGACAAACTTTACATACCCCCTACCATGCGCACCAAGATCTTGGAATTGTCGCATGATGTGCCTATGGCAGGACATATGGGTATGACAAAGACTCTTAATTTGCTTACCAGGCAGTTCTGGTGGCCTGACATGAAGACATCTATACAGAAATTCGTCTCTCCATGCAATGTCTGTGCCAGGTCCAAAATTGACACTACGAGACCATCCGGTCTACTATGCAGTCTACCAATACCCCAAACTCCATGGGAAGTTGTGTCCTTGGACTTTATAGTGGAATTGCCTCCTTCCAAAGGATTTAATACCATCTTAGTGTCAGTGGACCATCTGACAAAAATGGCACATTTCATTGCTATTCGCAGACTACCTTCGTCCAAACAAACGGCAGAACTCCTGATGAAACATGTCTTTAAGTTACATGGTATCCCAAAAACTCTTCTGTCTGACCGTGGATCACAATTTATTTCCAAGTTCTGGCAAGAACTATGTCACATACTACGGATCGAGTGGAAGCTCACTTCTCCTTACCATCCGCAGACCAACGGACAGACTGAAAGAGTCAACCAATGCATCGAGCAATATTTACGTTGTTACACTTCTTACCAACAGGATGATTGGGTGGATCTTCTCCCTCTGGCAGAATTTGCCTACAACAACGCAACCCACAGTACGACCAAACAGAGTCCGTTCTACTTGAACTATGGGTTTCATCCCACTATTCTTCCACCACGCATCCTTCCTTCAAATAACCCAGTAGCCTCAGACTATCTTACCCAAATAAAGGACTCTCTGGGTTTACTTAATACTACCATCGCACACGCTCATAGTCAACAAAAGAAGTACTATGATCTTCATAGAAGACCTTCTCCTCAGTATGCTATTGGGGACCTCGTTTGGCTCTCAACAAAAAACTTAAGATTAAGGATCCCTAGCAAAAAGCTTGGGCCTCTGTTCTTGGGACCTTTCCCAATCAGGAAACTTATTGGAAAAGCTGCAGTACAGCTCACATTACCAACAGACCTTAAAATACATCCCATCTTCCATGTGTCGCTACTGAAGCCCCATGTTCCTGACCAAGGAATAAGGCCTACTATCCCACCTCCACCTCCTGTACAAGTTGAAGGTGGAGAAGAATATGAGATAAAAGAGATTCTGGATTCTCGTATCCACAGAAGAAGACTTCAATATCTAGTCCGATGGAAGAACTATGGGCCCCAAGACGACACCTGGCTAAATACCTCTGACATACATGCCCCTAGACTAATTCGCAATTTTCACGCGAAATACCCGGAAAAACCAGCTCCAGAGGCCTTCAGGAGCCGGCCTTAAGGGGGGGTACTGTAATGTTCTGGTACCTTTGGTACCCTAATTCCACTTTCCTTAAGTGTATGCGCCCCACCATTCTCTTTTAGTAAGGTGCGCATACACCTTTAAGACCGATGCTGTCATCATTGAGCGCCGCAGGAGCGGCTATTTCAACCGCCGGCGGTCTCACTAGCATTGTTCGTTCAACGCCGCATAACCTGCCTTGAAGCTCGCATGCTTGCAAGTATACCTCGCTGTCGGAACCTCGCTGCTGATCCCTGTATCCCGCTACCGGATCATCCGCTCTTACCGCAGGGGAATCCTCCATAACCTTCATACTAAAGCTTACACTATCTAGCTCTGCATACTAAGGACTGTTACTACATCTGCACTATCTAGATTGCTAGCTCTTGAGCCTACTATCATCTGCTCTTGCACTGGGTTAGTCTCTCCTGTATGTCATCTGCTATCCTATCATCTACTACCATACATGATTGCTAACCTATCTGCATCCCACCTGTTACTATCTCATTCTCAAGAACATTCCTCTCAAGTGTCTGTCACCTATCGTCTCTACTCAAACCTGTCTCTTCAGCCTATCACCACTATACTACTATATACATAGATCACTCCAGGAACATCTTATTGAGTGTGTATATTTGTATGCTGAATTAGAGACTACCCACTATGATGAGTCTTGGGAGTTGGGATAGGTATCTCAGCGTTTCTCTACATGACTACTGAGTGGAATATTTCTGCAGCTGCAAATCCACATTATTCAGAAAACGCAGGAGCGTTACACCTGTCCACGGCTTCTTTTGGGAGCCCTGACCTTTGAACGGCTTGCCCTTATAGTGTGACCGAAAGGCACGAAAGGACCCCTGAGAGGGCCGAAAGGAAGCATGCTTCTTACTAGGAGCCGCCTTAGCCTTGTGGGATTGGGGCAAGAGCGTGCTCTTACCACCCGTGATACCCTTTATCAGTGTATCCAAGGATTCGCCAAAAAGGCGAGAACCGTCATAGGGCAGATTGGCTAAGGTCTTGCGTGAAGACTGGTCCACCGACCAACACTTCAACCAAACCAAGCGGCGAGACAACACCGCCACCCCGTGTACACGTGCGGCCAACGGAACCATATCCAAGTCCGCATCGCACAAATACATGACACCCTGATGGATTTGATCCACCATATCCAATGTCGCAGAGGGGGCAGAATCAGCCACCAAAACGCGCCTAAGCACCTGCGTCCAGCTCGCGACAGCCCGGGCCGCCATAAGTGAAGAAAACAGAGCCTTCAGCATAGAAGCCATAATAGAATAGGTATGACGAGCAAGAGACTCCAGCCTCTTATCCGTGGCATCCCGGAACACCGGGCTATCCTCAGCAGGAATCGCAGTGGACTTATTCAAAACCGCTATCGCGTGATCCACTGGAGGCGGCACACACCAACGCTCGTCAGTAGCGGGCGTGAAAGGATAACGCAGTTTGAACCTACTTGGTACAGCAAAAGGCTTGCGTATATTACGCCATTGTTCCTTAACAGCGCCCTGAAAATCATCAGTGCAGGGAAAAACCTGCAATGTTTTGCGTCTTTTCTTCGTCCCATAAGCTGCCAAGGCAGCAGGAGGACATGGCTCATCCTGTAATCGCAGCGTTTGCTTGATAGAAGCAACCAATTCATCCATGAGTGCAAGCTCTTCAGACGAGCCCCGGGGAGAATTATCAACCCCTTCAACCTCAGCCTCCACCTCGGACCCTACAAGATCCAGGGAGGAACGGGACCCCGACAAGGAGACCCCAGCCACAGCAGCCCCATCACCATCACCCTCTGAATCAGAGGAAATTGAAACTCTGGGCCTTTTAGAGGATTGAGCAGCCACCAGCATTTGCACCTGAGCAGCAAGGCTAGCCACAACCGCAGCCAAATCCCCCCCTGGGGGGGAAACAGCAGTCCCCTGGCTTCCCACCAATGTGGCAGGAAATTTGCTTTCCTGAGAATCCATGCCCCAAAGTATGTGGAAAAATAAAGGATTAACTGCCCCTTTAAAAAGCGCGGCGAGCGCAGCCCACCGCACACACACACACCACACAAGTCGACCCCCACAGGGAGAAAGTACAACTCAGGCAAGGATACAGGGATAGGGAGGTAAAAACCTTGAAGGGCCGCTGCTGCTTCTGCCTCGATCGGTGCTCCAGGAGAAAGGAAGTGCTGACATGCAGGGCGCTCTATTAAAGCCTATGGAAGGCTACAAGAAAATGGCCACCCGCAGTGTTAACATGTGGCCGGAGCGAGCGCAGCCAAAATGGCGTCGTTTGGCCCCCCGAAAACGCCGCTCCTCCACCTCAGTGAAGTGGAAAAAAACACACCACATTATAGTAAAACATGGCGGACCGCCGCAGCGGTCGCTGTAATGTGCCCCAAACACGATATAATCATGCCCCACAGCACACAGCCATTCACTCATACACAGGCTGACACAGACAGTGCAGCACAGCCCCCCCTCCTTGCAGCCCACAGCATGCAGCCAGAGAGATAGGGAACTGAACAGTGTGAACACAGGCAGGGTTACACAGTCCCAGACTGACACCCCCCAAACAGACAGGTCCCCACACAGATACACTTACCTCCTAGATGGCGTGGGGGACCCGCACAGGCGAACAAGCCACTGCACATGTGACAGGGAGAGTCGCATCCAGGACGCAGAAAAACTGGGGTTGAGAAACCGCACAGCGTCCAGTGAGGTAGCCACCTCACCATAGCATCCCTGCACCGAACAGGGATGGGTCGTTCATCGTGCCAGGAGCGTTACCTGGCTGAACGCTCGATGGCAGGCTGGGAAGCCACTGACCCACAACCTGCGACCAGGGGGATCAGCCCGAGACCCAGCCCGCACGAATCCTCTTCATCAGAAGAACTAACTAATGCTGACAAAAAACAACAGCTAAGTAAAAGAGAGAGAAAAACTCAAACAAAATCAAAAAAGAATAGAGAAAGGCTGAGACAAAATGCCCCAGCATAGAGACATCCAGCTACTCCTGACAAGCTAGACATTGAAACTGAAGTATGGATACAGGAAGTAGGAGGATATTGACTGAGGGGACCACCCCTTGGGGGTGGGATATGTTAAAAGCTTTAATATAAACATATTCTGTTGCCTAGCTACTCCTACGGAGCAAAGTCTAATACCCCATTGTGACGAATATGAAGATGGCGGCGACTGTCGGAGGACGTAAGAGAAACATGGCTTTTATATTCAGACAATATTGGTTTAGCCTGAAGTTTAGCTTTAAATACAGTATACCTGGGAATGGGATAGCAGTATGTCTGTATTTGTTCCTGTACTGTAGATGAAGACTGATATGTACAGAAAACCTTTCCTAACAGAAGTATGGAGAATGACATGGCTGCTTCAGTATTGCAAAACCCAATTTTTGGATTTACTATCCTACAAGTATGAAGATTGAACTTCTAAATAGAGTTCTGATATGTAGACTTGCGATGGCAGCCTTCATGTTTGTCTTTGGAATGAAAATCCAGGAAAACACCTGAATATGTAATTGCAATACATACAGTATCTGATTAGTTTTAGCTGCCAAAGGATTTATTATTCTTTACAGCCAGTCTTGTGGTTTACACATTTTCCACATTTCACATCCAGATACATGTAGTTCTTGAACTATGGGCAACATCAAAAATGACATATGTTGCAGAGTGTAAATGGAGTTAAGCTGGCCATAGGTTTGAATCTCGGTCGGTTCAGCAGGAAGTGTCCGAGAGTCGATCCATGTATGGGCAAGCTGAATGTACCAATTGGTCGATTGATCAACTTGGGTACAACCAGCCTGCCAGATTTTATGTGCGATTATTGCAAGCGGCTGTTATAACTGATAGCAATAATCACTGCTTTCTCCCGGCAGGGACGGCTTCCCCCGGAGGAAACAACGGCTCGGCGAGAGGGTTTCCCCTGTCAACACTTTGTTGTTGGGGGAATCGAGCAATTTTCTTTCCTGCATTCAACTGCACCTTGTCTGGAGTATCTGGTTTATAGTTCTGGCGTGGTAATCTGGTGTTAAGCGCAGGAAGCAGGGCAAGGGCTCCTATAAATAAAGTAGCTATCTGATATTTACAGACTGTGTAGCTGTATGCTTAAAGTTTAGCTAAAATGAAAAACATAATGCATGATACAGGATCTAGGGCACAGGTATCAAACGCAAGGCCCGCGGGCTGAATGCGGCCCCCCAGGCCATTTCGTGTGGCCCTCGCACCTCTCCTGCAGCTGCGATACCCCCCTTGTCTCTGCCCCCACCTTCTGTAGTTGGCAGCAGAGAGAACAGAACTCCTTTGCCAGATCCTGCACTCCCCTGTGCTGCTGCAGAAAGGCTCATCTTTGCCCACTCCCCTTCTCAGCAGTCTGCAGCAGAGAGGAGGGCAGAACTCCTCCTGCAGATCCTGCACCTCTCTGTACAGCCGCAACACCACCTTGCCTTTGCCTCCTCTGGTCTCAGCATTCAGCAGACTCTGGAGGCTGGTTCTCCTCCAGACCTGGCACTTCTTCCCGGATCCACCCGTATCTTCTTCCTAGCAGCAGCACAAGGTAAAGGGTGCATTGTGATGTAAGGAAGGGTGGGTGACTTGACTTCTGATGGTGGGGGGGTTCTTGAAATCCCATGTAAGGGGGGTGGGGTGCTCTGGACATCTAATCCTACAGATATAACCGGCCCTTTGAGGGCAACCATAATTCTGATGCGGCCCGCGATGAAATTGAGTTTGACACCCCTGATCTAGGGGGGTGTGGATGATTGATAGCTCTGCCTCCTCCATTCCAATCTCCTGTCCTATTCATTAAAACTATAGTATGGCTTCTAGAAATGGAGGAGTTGGGTGGAAAGGGTGGGCATAGTCTGGCTCTCTTCATGAGAGCCCTGACAGCCGTTTAGTTATATTAACTTCCCACCCACCCCTCAGCAGAAGATCACAGTGGTGGGGCGCTGAGTAAGATGGAGGAAGACTCAGCACAAGGGACACATCATACTAACTTTAATATCCCTTGCGCCAATTTTTATATTTTTTATTTTAGGTACACTTAGACCCTAATCGTACTCCAGTTTCCAGTGAAGTATGATGTGCCTGGATGATTGATAGAACTAACAAGGATGTCATGACACTGACCATTAACCAGAAACATTATTTTTGTCTTTTAGCACATTCACTTTGAAACAGTTTGTAAAGAGCAATGTTGGCATGCCTAATAATGTGTTACAATTATTGTAATAATGAATGTATTTTTCTTTTCCTCAGTAACTAACAAAACATGTATGGCATCTAGGCTTTGAACACTACCAGGCTCCACTGGTCAGGTTCTTGCTGGAGGAGACTCTGTGCTATGGTAACTTTCAGAATGTAAAAGAAAGTGCTCTAAATTATTTCATGCTCTGTGCCTGGGAGAACTACGAACCAAAAGAGAAATTTGAATGGGGTCCTGTGGAGAGACTCCTAAAACTCAAACCTCCAGCACCTCCTTCTAGAAAATACTGATTATGGGTCAGAAGATGACAGAGAGCAGCAAATATAAGACCCCAAGAGCATGGAAGCTCAAAAGATGACAGTGAGGTTTAGAGCAGAGCCAGTGAATGTGAGCAAGAAAGTATGCCACGAACTGCCATTCACTATAAGATTATTATGTTCAATAAAAGCTTCACGTTAATTAAATATCATATTTTCGATTTTAGATTTGTACTGTTTTCTCACAAACTGTGGCCACGTCATGAGCAATCATGCAAAAAAGAGGACAAACTAAAAAGTGTCAGCTTGATCACACCATATGTTTAAGGCTGCATTGGTCAATGCAATCCCAAAGCATACACAAGGTGAAAAGCTTTGCTTTGTATAGGGCCTGTTTACACCAGGGTGCTACATTGTTGGTGGGTTTACTTAGAGACCACTGCGTCCTTCAGAAAATCAAACGCTCTTTTTGTCCTTACGGAGGGACCTCGTAAGGGACTGGCTACGTCTGCTGCAAACATTTCCAGATGGATCAGACAGACGGTGGTACAGGCCTATTCACTGAAGGGTCAGATTCCTCCTTTTCCAGTGAAGGCGCATTCTACTAGAGCGCTGAGTGCCTCCTGGGCTTTTCCCCATCAGGCTTCGGTGCTACAGGTTTGCAAGGTGGCAACTTGGTCGTCTGTGCATACCTTTACTAAATTCTACAAGGTAGATGTGTTGGCATCAGCCGATGCTTACTTTGGCCGCAAGGTTTTGCAGGCTGCAGTTTAAGAGAGAACCTCCTTTTTTGGTTTCTCTTTGAGGGTTCGTTGTTTCGGGGTAGCTCCTGTTGTTTCTGGCTGAGCTCTGTTTTACCTGGTTGGCTACATTTGGCCATTGAAGCATTCAGGTTTTTTGTTCCTGTCTTGTTCCCACCCCTCATATTTTTACTGCTTTGGGACATTCCTATAGTCTATGATCAAGCAGAGCTGCGTCTGTCGAAGTACGATAGAGAAAACTGTTTGAGTATAGCAGAGCCTGAGGAATTATGCCGGCTAGGACAGCCCCTATAGGCGTTGACAGGTTTTTTCCGCCTAGTGCCTATCCCTAGTGGGAGGAGCATAACCCTATAGTCTATGATTAAGCAGAGCTGCGTCTGTCGATGAACTTCAGAGAAAAGGATTTTACAGTAAGTTCTTACAAAAATCCATTTTTTTTACTTTCTGCTATAAAACATACCCAATAAAAACAATGTCAAAAATCAAATTTCTTCATCAATTTAGGCCAATATGTATTCTACTACATATTTTTGGTAAAAAAAATCCCAAAAAGCGTATATTGATTGGTTTGTGCAAAAATTATAGCGTCTAGAAACAATGGCATAGATTTAAGGACTACTTATTTTTTTTTTACTAAGTAACGGTGCGATCAGCAATTTCTAGCGGGACTGCAACATTGCGGTGGATAAATCTGACAATAATGGCGCTTTTCCACTGCATGGAACCGTACCGGTTCGGCACGCTTTTGTGCTTTTCCACTGCTGGTACCGCATTGGTATAGGGTCGGAACGGTTCGGTACGGTACGGTATAGGTTTGCTTTTCCACTGCATTGAACCGAATGGTACGGTACGGTACGGCTCTGAAAAAACAGTACCTACACGATTGTGGTTCCAACAGGTACCAAACTGGTACCATATCTCACAATCCTTTGCATGCAGTCACTACTAGCCACTGATTGGTCAGAGAATCCCACCCACCCCATTGTTATCCCACCCACTTAACTTAGTACTACTTTAGTGGAAAAGCAAACCTATACCGTACCGTACCGAACCGTTCCTACACCTTACCATGCGGTACCAGCAGTGGAAAAGCAAACCGGGCCAAGCAGGGCCGAGTAGAGCCGAGCCGGTACGAGCCGGTACTTGCAGTGGAAAAGTGCCATTAGTGACACTTTTTGGGGACCAGTGACACCAATACAGTGATCAGTGCTAAAACAAATGCACTGTTACTGTACTAATGACACTGGCAGGGAAGGAGTTAACATCAGGGGCGATCAAAGGGTTAAATGTGTTCCCTGGGAGTTCTTTCTTACTGTGTATGGGATGGTTTAACTGAAGGAAGACAGAGATTCGTGTTCCTGTTAAGCAGAAACACAAGCTTTCTTACTTAGCAGAGCAGCGATCTGCCTTGATTACATAGGCAGACCGCCGTTCTGCCTCTCTTGGAGCAATCGCTGGGACCCGCTGATTGGCTCCCGCTGTGTCCAGGGCTCCGGTAGCAGCACGTGTGCGCCCCAGAGCCAAAGACAAAAATTATATACAGGTACGTGATTTCACACTTAAGGGCCGTCCTGTCACAGTATATGTACATGGGGCAGTCCTTAAGCGGAATGAAAGCTACAGATTTTAAAGATGGAAAATTACCTTTGATACAACATTAACTACTTCAATACAGTGCACTTTCACCCCCTTCCTGCCCAGGCCAATTTTCAGCTTTCAGCGCTGTCACACTTTGAATGACAATTGCGTGGTCATGCTACACTGTACCCATATGAAATTTTATCATTTTTTTCACACAAATAGAGCTTTCTTTTGGTGGTATTTAATCACCGCTGGGTTTTTATTTCTTACAAAAAAAAGAAAAAAGACAAAATTTTGAAAGAAAAAAAGTTTTTCTTATTTTCTGTGAGTACATTTTGAAAATAAATAAAAATAAATCATTTTTCTCCTTCACTGATGTGCGCTGATGAGGCAGCACTGATAGGCACTGATAGGCGGCACTGATGAGCACTGATAGGTGGCACTGATGAGCACTGATAGTTGGCACTGATGGGCACTGAAAGGTGGCACTGATGGGCACTGACGGGCGGCACTGATGGGCACTGACGGGCGGCACTGATGAGCATTGACGTCCTGCACTGATGGACACTGATGGGCAGCACCATCAGTGCCCATAATCAGTGCCCACAGTGCTGCCAGTCAGTGCCTAGATGAGCAGGCACTAATGGGCACTGACTGGCAGCACTATGGGCACTGATTGATGGTGGGCACTGATGGTGGGCTCTGATTGGCACTTTATTTCACTTTTGTGTAATCAGGGCATGTCCTGGTCTCCCCTATGAGGAGGAGTCGCTCATTTACATGTGACCAGCTGTGATTGGACACAGCCGATCACATGGGTAAAGAGTCATGTCATTGAGCCATGTCCTAGCAACACGATCGCCACTCTGCGCGCCCCCGCGGGCGCGGGAGAGAGGCAGTTCTGGGGCGCCGTCCTACGACGGCGCCCCAGAGTAGATGCACCGTTCCGCCGTCATTTGACAGTGGGCAGGCA
This sequence comes from Pelophylax lessonae, assembly GCF_965119305.1. NCBI lineage: Eukaryota > Metazoa > Chordata > Amphibia > Anura > Ranidae > Pelophylax > Pelophylax lessonae. The sequence goes on from NC_138778.1 coordinate 202,660,974, forward strand.
GGAACTGGTTAATGTGAAAATCTACAGTACATGAGATTTAAAGTATAACTAAAAGCAAACCTTCTTTTTTTTTTTTTTAATTGAGAGGAGAGGGACTAAAACCCCTGTCAGTTTTTATTGCGGTCTGTGCCCCCGGTAGTGAGAATTCCCCTCTCTATTTGTCCTGTTTACCATTACCATTGAAAGTAAAAGTAAAAGAAAATCCCAAATTTTGGGTTGTCCCCAGAAAAGTAATAGAGGGGAAATCTTCCAATGGTGACACTATTCCTGGTGACCTGGGGGGACCCAAGGGATTCCCCTTAATTGCAGAGATCTCCTCTCACTTCCTGTTTGGCTATGGGACAGGAAGTAAAGGAAAATCTCCCCAATGGAACACAGCTGGCGAAAAAAAAAAATTGACAGGGGTTATAACCCTCTATTACTATAATATTCTACTTTAATTCAAACAAAGAGCAGGGCACACACTTATATAATACATTTCTTTTAACATTCATATCTTTATGTATGGTATCTCATCATAAGAGTCATTCAAAAAGTTCACATAGCCCAAGAAAAAAATCTCTAAGTTCCGGTTCACACTAACGCGGCACGACTTCGGGAGCGACCTGTGAAGGCGCTACTTGCACGGACTTTATATAATGAATGTCAATGCAAGTCGCTCCGATGTCGCCCCGAAGTAGTACAGGAACCTTTTTCTAAGTTGGAGTGACTTGAGTCGCTCCTATTAGAACGGTTCCCGTAGCACGCAATGGACCGTGACTTGTCAGGCTGACCAGTCGCCTCACAAGTTGCGGTAGTGTGAATGGAGTCTTCATCTACGGTTCTTACAAAACTGAAACATTTTGTTTTTTATTTGTTATATTTGTTGTTTTTATTTTTATTTTTTTTTCTTATTCTCATCTTATTTTATTATACTCTAAATTACTCAGTTAGAATGTGTTTTTGACAAGGAATATAGAATTAAAATGTTAAACTGTAAAATGGTTCAACTGTTCATCCATGCTTAACAATAATTATTACGTTAAGAGTACAAATTATTATTAGATGAATGGCACATACTGTATTTACCATTCTTCCAATTTAAGTGCTGTTTGACACATTCTGTATGATAATTTGTTTTTGTTTATACAAATTATCCAGAAACAATAAAAATTATGGGAAAAAAAATAAAATAAAAAAAAGGGTGAGAAACTGGCAGCTACAAAAGAAGACATCCGATTTGTTAAGCTGGATACACACTATACAACTTTTGTTGTTAGATTTCCTTTAAATTTACCTTCAACTATGTAGTGCATGGTCCTTCCTGATTGCATACAAATTGAAAGTGTTTAGATTTGACCCCATATTATATGATTTTGGTAAATCTAAAGGAAAAAATCTAAAGACAATTGTATAGTGTGTATGGCCCATTAGTGTCCGTCTATACTTTATGAAGGTTGTACTTCAGACTCCCCAATGAACCCTTTATACCCCTAGATTTGGCAAATAAATGGACTGAAAAATATAGGAGTAGTTGGTACATAACCTTCCGGCTGCTGACTCAGTGGGAGTGGTCTGTAAGTTACGAATATAGGAATAGAAAGTGAAACTTGAAGAGAGCAGCAGATATTTGTGGCGTAACTGGTTTCTGAGTTACAGTTCGTCTAGTTTTCTCCTGGACATTGACGGAGAAAACTTTATATCGCCGGAGATTTCCAGTTTGAAAGTGAAATTCTGCTTTGGGTGTCACCGAGCAACAGGTAAGTAAAACCAGAGAATGTTCTGAGCCTAGGCACAGGGTGCCTTCTAATGTTTGACTTCTAAGAGGAAGGGGAAATGTATTTAAACATTTGTCTTTGCTGTGTTCTGATAGAGCATGTATATAGACAAACACTTGAATCGGATCTCAATTGCTCTTGTATTCAAGGAGTTGTAAAATCTCATGGTTTTTCCACCCTAAGGCCCCTTTCACACACGGAGTCCGTCAGACGGACTCTGTTTCTCTCAGCGGGGGATCAATCCGCCGATCCCCCACTGAGGAGGCGGATGACAGCTGTGTCTCCACGCTGTGTGCAGAGATACAGCTGTCAGGTCTCCATGCATCTCTACAGGGGAATCGGATGGGAACGGACCGTCTGTCCGTTCTCATCCGATCCGCCAGGTGGATGGAAAATACGGTTTCCACCCGTCCGGTTTTGACGGATCGGATGTCAGCAGACATGTCTCCGCTGACATCCGATGCCCCATAGAGATGCATGGGGTGTCCGTTCAGATCCCCCAAAAAAACTGACAGGCGGATCTGAACGGACTCCCTGTGTGAAAGGGGCCTAATGCATTCCATTCATTAAGGTAAAGAAAACCTTCTGCGCTGCAGCTGCCCCCAGAGCTCCCCCTTTTTCTTACCTGAGCCCATCCGTTCCAGCGATGTGCAAGAGACCAGCGGCTCCAGCCGCTGTCTCTGTCCTCATTGGATAGATTGATAATGTTGTATGGTGTAATGCTAACCAAGGAGTAAATGTGTGGTCAGGGCCATCTTATCGATTGGGCACGCTGGGCAGTTGCCCAGGGGCCCCAATTGCCCAGGGGCCCCACCTTCCCCAGCCAAGCATTATTCCTGATTCCCGTGTGCATCCTGCCACCGAACTTAGCAGGTGGCAAGCGCCTGTCGGCCCTGCGCTGCTGTCAGGCCACTTGGGTCGTGGAGGGGGAGCCCACAACTGCAGGAATGACTGTCCGCCTCCACGGCAACAGGCACACACAGGACAGTCGAGTCTGACTCCCGTCCGTGTGTGTGCTCACCAGACCCAGCCGCCCAACTTGGAAGCTGTTATTATTGTACCAATAAATATCGCCTTATCAATAATTTGCATTTTTATTCTCGTGGGTGATCATATAGGCAGGGCCCCAGGGCACTGCATTGCCCAGGGGCCTATAATGCTCTTAAGATGGCACTATGTGTGGTTCTGGACTATCATTTCTGAGCGGAGAAAGCTCTTTTTTTGGCTATCTCCAGATTCTGTAGCTCTGGTTTTGGAATTTTCAATCCTGTGTCCGAAGTTTACCAGGTGCCTGCAATCTGTATCTGTACACCGGTGTGGTTAGAGAAAGTCAGTGAGGTACCTCCCTAAATGTGCCACATCCTTAATAGATAAACCATAAACAAAATTCCCCTTGGGGTGGGACTTTGAAGGCATTAAGTACTAAATGATCTGAGTGTAGCACTGCCCCCTAGAGGACTGCTGGATTGTTCACCTTGGGATCCCCCTGGGGTAACGATAGCAACTGCAGCATGTTTAACTCTTTACACTCTGGCTCAGTCAATGAACAGTCTAGGGCAGTGATGGCGAACCTTGGCACTCTAGATGTTTTGGAACTACATTTCCCATGATGCTCAACTACACTGCAGAGTGCATGAGCATCATGGGAAATGTAGTTCCAAAACCTCTGGGGTGCCAAGGTTCGCCATCACTGGTCTAGGGGATGTTGTTGTTTTTGTGGTTTTATTTAAATTAGGGAAAGGAGAAGGGAGGAGTAGGATACTCCAACTTGAAATATTCACAATAGATGAGGACTCCTGTCTGAAGATGCAGCCAGGCTGCTGATTCACCTTGCCACTTAGATGAATTTAGAATTAAGTCTCTATGTAGACGACTTGTTAGGATTAATTATCTTCGGGATACACACCTAGTACCCCCTCTCACTCCACCTGCTGACACCCGTCCTCTGACTATCCTACACTGGGGTGGCCCTCCTCAGGTCAGGCCCCTAGAAACAATCCCCTTTACTCAGGATACTGTTTTTCGAGGGTCTCCAGCGTCTCTTCCTCTTCAGTCAGCTCTCATGGACCTCTGGTTTCAGCTCCTTCCCTCTGGTCCCCAGGCCGACTGCCTGTAACCACGTGCCACTGCTACAGAGGAGGAGGCAGCCGCCACCCTACCTCCAGGACTCTGCTCACCAGCCAAAGACCCCGCAGCACATGTGCTCCTGGATTTTATACCACACCCCCACAATGCACCAAGACAATCAGTCTGTGGCAATCACTGGGGCTGTATCAAAGCCTGTGTAGCCATTGGTCAGATTTCCTCCACTGTCCAATATGCCTCCCTATTGGACCAGTGTGAAACACTCCCTAGACCAGATGAATCACACACTGAGCAGCATGAGCAGACCTAACCCACAGATCCTGCTTCTACGCTCCCCATGCTGGTTACCAAACTCGATCAACATGATCACCTTTTGGGTCAGTTTGCTCTGGCGTTGCAAATGTTGCTCGCATGCACAGCACACCTTGCTCCTGATGCTGCTAGGCCGGTGGTTCCTCCGGTTGTTTCACCTGCTGCTGCTCCTGTTGCCGCTCCTTCAGTTGCAGCTGGAGTCGCTGTTACCAGATGAATGACTGGTTTAGCCCCGCTTCTGCAGTGATATGGGGGTGAACCGAGTTAGTGTCATGGCTTCGTAAACCAAGGGGGCATTTATTATGAGATGGTTCCTTATGCGTTTCCTTCTGACAGGTCCATGGTGGGCTTCCTAATCTCATTGCTCTCAGACAGGGCCTTGGCCTGGGCAAATCCCTCATGGGAGAACGATAATCCTGTGATACTCGATTACCCGAGTTTTGTTGCCTCCTTTCGTAGGGTATTCGATGCGCTGCTCCTGTCCATTCAACAGGGTATAACCGTTGCAATGTCCTGGAGCTGAGAGCGTTCCGGCTTTGCCTGGCACACTGGACCAAACATCTGGAAGGTTGTCTAGTGCGCATTCAATCGGACAATGCCACGGCTGTGGCTTATGTCAATCACCAAGGGGGCACCAAATATGTCCTTGCGGCCCTGGAAGTGGCAGGCATTCTATGTTGGGTGGAGCACCATTTTCCATCTCTCTCCGCTGTCCACATTCCGGGAGTGGAAAATTGGCAAGCGAATTACCTCAGCCGCCAGGCCTTAGATGCAGGGGAGTGGTCCCTGCATCCATCCGGAGGTGTTTCAGCAGTTGTGCCTTTGTTGGGGCACTCCGGACGTGGATCTGTTGGCGTTTTGAATCAACAGGAAGGTACAGAGGTTTGTGGCCCGCTCTCGGGACCCCCTGGCAGGGGAGCCCCTGGGGCCAGTACCGGCTGATGTATGCCTTTCCTCCTCTCAAGTTGCTGCCAAGACTTATTGGCTCTGGACTGGCCTCGTCAAGCTTGGTATGCCGACCCGGTCAGGCTTGTCGCAGATGCCCCATGGAGACTTCCTCTCAGGGAAGATCTACTGTCTCAGGAGCCAATCTTCCATCCTGCTTTACAGTCGCTGGCTTTGACGGCTTGGCTGTTAAAAGCCAGGTGCTGAAGGACAGGGGTTTGTCTGCTTCAGTGATTCCCACTCTACTGAAAGCGAGAAAAGCGACTTCTAGGAAGATTTATCATTGCATGTGGAAGTCGTATATTGTGTGGTGTGAGTCCCTTGGGACCCGCCATCGCTCCTATTCGGTGGCTCGGGTCTTGGCTTTCCTTCAACAGAAGTTGATCATAAGCTGGCCTTGAGTAGTATCAAGGGCCAGGTCTCGGCCTTGGCTATTTTCTTCCAGAGGCCATTGGCCACCCATTCCCTGGTGCGTAACTTCATCCAAGGGGGTGCGACACGGTACCTCCGGTGCGACCTCCACTACCACCTTGAGAATTTAATTTGGTGCTGTCGGTTCTCCAGAGGCCTCCCTTTGAGAGTATTCAAGAGATTCCCCTGCTTACCTTGTCTCAGAAGGTGGCCTTCTTGGTGGCTATCACTTCTGCATGCAGGGTGTCGATACTGGCGGCGTTGTCCTGTCGTTCTCCCTACCCGGTGGTTCAAAGGGATAAAGTGGTACTTCGTGGTTTCCAGTTTTCACTTAAATGAGGACATCCTGTTAAAGCGGAGTTCCAGCCATTCACTCACCTGTCCAACGGTCCAGCGATGCGGCCGCCCGAAGCCTCGATCCTCTCCCTCGGCGCCGGCATCACTGCTGTGGGCACCCGGTTGTGACAGTTTAAGGCTTCACAGCCGGGTACCCACTGCGCATGCGTGAGTCGCGCTGCGCGTCTTGATTGGCCGGCAATCTTCTGGGACCTCTGATGTGTCCCAGAAGATTGCAGGGAGGGAGGGGGAGAGGAGAACTTGCGTTCAGGGCGCCGCGGCGCCCTAAGCGGAAGTGGGAGCGGGTACCTGTCAAAACTAGGTACCCGCCCCCCCCAAAAAAATGAAATGCCACTTTTGGGTGGAACTCCGCTTTAACTTCTGTGTCCTAAGCCTACACATCCTAAGGATTTTGCTCTGCATACCCTGGATGTTGTTCGGGCAAGCAGGGTGTATTTGGCGTCTACTGAGTCTTTTCGCAAGTCTGACTCACTCTTTGTGCTCACGGATGGCCCAAAGAAAGGGCTGCCTGCGTCTGCTGCGACTATTTCCAGATGGATCAGACAGACAGTGGTGCAGGCTTATTCCATTAAGGGTCAGGTTCCTCCTTTCCCTGTCAAGGCGCATTCTACTCGGGCACTTAGTGCTTCCTGGGCTTTTCGCCATCAGGCATCTGTGCTTCTGATGTGCAAGGAGGTGACCTGGTCGGCTGTTCACACCTTTACCAAATTTTATAAGGTGGATGTGCTGGCATCTGCGGATGCTTCCTTTGCCCGCAAAGTTTTGCAGGCTGCTGTTTAGAGAGCCCCTTGACCTTCCTTGAGGGTGTTCCTGTTTGGTTTTCAGGTAGACCTCATCTGGTTGTTTGGATGAGTCCTATGTTGCCTGGTTGGCCATGGTGGCATTGGGGACTGTTTCTTTGTTCTGCTGTTCCCACCCCTCATTTGGGTACTGCTTTGGGACGTCCCTACTGATATGCATCAGAGGACTGTGTCCGTCAATGAACGATAGAGAAAACTGGATTTTTGACTTACCGTAAAATCCTTTTACGCAATACCCACCCTTCTATTTTTCGAGTGGGTTGGTGTTGCTTTTCTGACACTGCTTGGATACAAAACTGACATCCTATGCAGGAAGAGAGAGGGTATACCCCCAGGGACTGCCCATAGGCATAGCCAGAAATCTTTTCTGCCTAGTGTCCTACTCCTGTAGGGGGCAGTATAACCCTACTGATAAGCATCAGAGGACTGCGTCCATCAATAAACCTAAGCGAAAAGGATTTTACGGTAAGTCAAAAATCCATTTTTTTTCACTTTAACATTTTACACATATAACATTCCCAAAAAAATAATAAAAAAATCAAATGTTTTCATCCTTTTAGGCCAATTTGTATTCTGCTACATATTTTTGGCAAAAAAAATCTCAATAAGCGTATTTTAATTGGTTTGCGCAAAAGTTATCGTGTCTACAAACTAGGGGAAAGATGTATGTCATTTTTATTTATTTATTTATTTTTTTATAGTAATGGCGGCGATCTGCAATTTTTAGTGGGACTGCGACATTGCAGCAGACAGATCGGACCCCTAACTGACATTTTGGACACTTTTGGGGGGGACCAGTGACATTACTACAGAAATCAGGGCTAACAATATGCACTGTATATTGGCAATCGCTGCCGCTGGTCCTGTGGATCGGCTTCCCCGCTTCCTAATGGACGCAGGCACGTGCCACCGGCGGTGAGCGGGCGCCCCCAGGAGCGCTCCCGCAAACCACCGTACCAGTATAGCTGCGGTGGACGGTCAATAAGTGGTTAAGGGAGGCGTGGCAGGGGGTGTGTCCTATACCTACATACTTTTGCTAATAGGTGTCTCTCGTTCCCATTTCAGAAATTTGGGGGGTATGTATATGGTTTGGTATGATATGCTGATTCTGAAAATTGCTATGCACACAGATTTAAAGGGAGGCTTAGTGCTTGGTGCTTGGTCGCCAGTCCTCAGGAGGGATGTGTTGGAGCTGGAGAGAGTCCAAAGAAGGGCAACTAAACTAATTAGGGGATTGGAGGACCTTAATTATGAAGAGCGTCTGCAATCGCTTGATTTATTCTCCCTGGAAGGAGACGCATGAGAGGGGACATGATAGCAATTTATAAATATCTCAATGGTGATCTCGGCATAGAAAAACAGCTATTCAGTCGAAGGGATTGCATGAGGACTCGGGGGCATACAATGCGATTAGAGGAGAAGCGTTTTAACCTCAGGCAACGTGGGGGGGTTCTTTACTGTTAGGGCTAGGGCTACAAGATTGTGGAATTCTCTACCACAAGAGGTGGTTTCTGCGGGAAGTATGGTGGCTTTCAAAGGACTCTTAGACGTACATTTCAAGGATCAGAACATTCAGGGGTATGTGAGATGATTACGGCCACACACACCTACACAGGTTGAACTGGATGAACTATTGTCTTTATTCAACCTCACCTACTATGTAACTATGTAACTATGTAACTATGCAGAACGCTGGTTATGTAATGAGAGTTTCCTATAAACTGTGCTCAGTAGATTGGAACAGAAAATGAAACTTGAATTTAGTATAACGGTGCTGAGCCTGGACCAGGGGATAAAAGTTTTGTTCTTTCCACGTGTTCTTCTCAAGTGTTGGTCTTATTGGGTGTCACCAGATAACAGGTAGGAGTGCTGCTAATTATAATTTAAAATAACAAAAAAAAAAAAATACCGTGCATAGGATTCCAAAGCTTTATACCTGTCACATTTGTAATATGCTGACTTTAACTATATGTTGTTATGTGAATTTTACCTTGTAAAACGCAATAAAACTTCTCATTAAAAAGTAAGCTTTTCACAATTACAAAACAGGAAAACATTTTTTGTACTTATTTTCACTGCCACAGTTGTCAGCATTTTAAAATAGTATCCAATGACACCTTTTCACTGTTGGAGGAAAGGGGAGTTCCCTTCTTAGACGGTTGTCCCCAAAAAAAGATGTCCCCATTGAAAGATTTCCTTCTGCTGCTTGTTCTGGGGACAACTCAAAAATTTTGGATTTCCCCTCACTTTGTTTTTCAGGAACAGTGGTCACCATAAAGGGGATGCTCTCCCTAATGGGGGACACAGACAGCAATAAAACATTGAAAGAGGGTAAAACCCTTCCTCAATCTAAGACCGCATTCACACTAGTCCGACTTGGACCGCGACTTGTCAGCCTGACAAGTCGCGGTCCGTCACGCTCTCATTGTGCGGTACAGGAGCCGTTCTAATAGGAGTGACACAAGTCTTCACAAGACTTCACAGGTCGCCCCCGAAGTCGGAGCGAGGGAGTGTGAACCGGCACTTAAACTAAATAAAACATTTTGAAATACAATTTAAAGCAGAGTTCCACCCACATTTCCATGTTTGCACCATAGCAGCAAGTTAAAACCACATTGGATGTTTTTTTTTTTTCTTTTTGCCTTGATTTATCTTGTTTCCATAGGGTAATCTGTCTTCTTCCTTTGGCGAGGTATGTCATTTCTGCGATCAGATCGTGCAACCTTTAGAGGAACCCTGGTTGAGAATGGCTGGGGTATACTGTATATCAAATAATAATCAAGCAATGTGGGTATGCTTATGTAGCACCCTCCTAGAGGTGCTAGGTAGAGAGTGTAATTTGCTCTGCCTGCTTAACAGGAGAGGGCCAGGTAGTGATCGACCGATGTCGTTTTTTTAACGCCGATACCGATATTTTGGTCATCGGATATCGGTATCGGCCAATATCTGCCAATATTTTCGGACATTTAAAAATATTTTTTTTTTATTTATTTTTTTCTAAAGGTACTCTTGTGGAGGGATCTGAGGGTCTAAAAGCCCCCAAACCCCTCCTCAGCACCGAAAAGCATTCAAAATGCCAAGAGTGGCTGTTTCGAATGCTGTCAGTTTTTTTAATTCAGCCCGAGTACCCGGAAGTGATTTCATGGCATCACTTCCGGGTTTTTTACATGGAGACGCAGTACACCGGGTCTTCTCTTCGGCAGCGGCGGCGGTGGAGGTAGGATGCCCGGGTCTCCTGGTGGGACAGGAGACTCGGGCGAGCCACGGAAGGTGGCGGGAGGGGGGTACATCCCCTCCCGCTCCTTGTAATGACAGCCGTGCGGCTTCTCAGCCGCATCGGTTGTCATTACAAGTCAGCCGACCGTCGGCTATGGACGCCGGTATCGGGGTGATGCCTCTAGCTGCAGACATCACCCCGGTACAGCACTTTCCCTAAATATCTGCAATATCTTCAAATCAAAAGGCCGATTCCGATATATCGGTGAAAGTGCATATCAGCCCCCGATATATCGGTGTTGCCCATAATTGGTCGGTCTCTAGTGGCAGGTAAAACCTAGTTGCTCTGTCTGCTTATCAGGGGAGCAGGATTTCTAGTCAAGCCTGTTGTGTCCATGTGTGATTCATCTGGTCTGAGGGAGTGTCCCCACTGTGTCCAATAGGGGAGCCTGTTGGACAGTGGAGGGAATCCAGCCATTGACACACAGGCTTTGTAACTGTCCCAGTGGGTTGGCACAGACAGTGGTGTATTATATGTTATAAAAGCCAAAGGCACATGTGACAGGGTGTCTTTGGGTGGGAAGCCAGGTCCCAGAAGGAGGGTGATGGCTATCTCTCCTCCTGTTTGCTGAGGATGGTGGTCACAGGCAGTCGGCCTAGTGATCCAGTGGTGTGGTTGAACCCAGAGGTCCAGTGAAGCTGACTGTGGAGGTGAAGGCAGAGAAACTCTGAAAAAACAGTGTACAGGGGAGCTTGCCAAAGGGTCTGCCCAGGAGGGGGCCACTCCAGTGGCTAGAGTCAGTGGACGGGTGTCAGCACACAGGCAGTGATAGTAAAGGGGGTGCCAAGTTGTTAACCCTGAAGAAAATATTTAACCACTTAAGCCCCGGAGGATTTGGCTGCTCAAATACCAGGGCCTATTTTGTGATTCGGCACTGTGTGAATTTAACGGACAAATGCGCCGTCGTGTGACGCTGTACCCAAATGAAATTGACGTCTTTTTTTCCCCATAAACAGAGCTTTCTTTTGGTGGTATTTGATCACCTGTGCGATTTTTACTTTTTGGGCTATTTACAAAAAAAGAGCGACAATTTTGAAAAAATAACAATATTTTTCACATTTTTTTATATGAAATTCCCCCCCAAAAAAATGTAAAAATCTAAATTTTTTAACATTTTAGGCCAATTTGTTTTCTGCTACATATTTTTGGTGAAAAAAAATCGTAATAAGCGTATTTTGATTGGTTTGCGCAAAAGTTATTGCGTTACTAACTAAGGGAAAGATTTCTGTCATTTTTATTGTTTTTTTTAAACTAGTAATGGCGATCTGCGATTTTTTTTGCGGGACTGCGACTTTGCGGCGGACAGATTGGACCCTTGACTGACATTTTTGACACTTTTGGGGGTACCAGTGACATTACTACAGTAATCAGTGCTATACATATGCACTGTTACTGTAAAAATGACACTGGCAGGGAAGGGGTTAACTTTATTAGACATCCAGGGGTTAAGTGTGTCCCTAGGGGCGTGCTTCTAACTGTAAAGGGGCGTGGCTTTTGATGTAACCACAGAGACATACGATCCTACATAGCAGGATCGTATGATCTCTGCAGTTACATCAGGGAGAATGACAGACGGCTTTGTTTACATTAGCCGCCTGCCTTTCTCCCTCTCCAGCGGGAGATCGCGAGTGACCGGCGGACATCGGAGCCGCCGGTCACTCGCGCTGGGATAGCAGTGAATGAGCGGGGGGGGGGCCCCCAGTTGGCTCGCGGGCGAGTGACGTACCCATACGTCACTTTGCCCAGGGGGGGCTGACCGCCACAGTATATGTACTTGCGGCGGTCGGCAAGTGGTTAAGCCGGAACAGTCAATTCATCTTCACTTCAGTGGCAAGGTGAAGCAGCGGCCTTGCAGCACACTACAGCTAGTTGTCGTCAGGTTTGTGCATAGTTCATAGTTGGAGTATCCCATTTATCCCTTCTCCTATCCCAGTTCCAAATAAGAACCCAAAAAAACCAACATCCCCTGGACTGATTATTGTCTGAGCCAAGAACTGTTAATGTCGTTTATCTGCTGTCGCTTGCTAATGGTAACCCAGGGGACCCAAGAAAGTGTAATTCTCAGCAGCTCTCTAGGGGGCAGTGCTACACTTATATGTTATGTCAGCTTTATAATAAGATTTTGATCAATTGGACTGCATGTACATCCTTGGAAAAGAGGACTTTGTTCCAGGAAACGTGTCGCATGAAAACCAGCATATGGAAGATGATCAGTGATGTACACTATACAGCTATGGTGTTGCAGTGGGTCTTTTCTTGGTCCTAACCAGGGAAATTTGTCAATTACAAAAAACACTTTATGTAAAAAAAAAATGAAAATAAAAATGTGGTATTGCTTCTATTTATATGTTGGTGTTGAGTAATCACATAACCAGGGCCGGTGCTTCCACTAGGCAAACTAGGCAGCCGCCTAGGGCGTATTGCCACCTAGGGGCGCAGCCACGAGTCAGCACTCACGCTCCATCATGAATGATCCTTGTGAGCTGAGGAAAGGGGCGGCAGTGGGAGAGGAAGAAGGGACAGAGGAAGATGCCAGGTGTCTGGGGCAGTGGCAGAACTACCAGGAACATCAGGGAGGAACATCAGGGACCCCTGATGTGACATAGAGGAACATTGGGATCACTGGGTATGACAGCATTACATGGAGGAACCATCAGATCAGGGTCACTGGATATGACATAGAGCAGTTTTTAACCCCTTCCCTTTTTATTTTTTTTTTGGGGGGGGGGGGGGGGCGCAAGTAGCTGATCTTGCCTAGGGCGTAAAACAGTCTAGCACCGGCCCTGCACATAACACAAGTATCCCTGTGTTTTATTTTGTAAGACATTAATGCCCTGTTTCCACTGAGCTTTCTGGTACGGTACGGTTCGGTACGGTAGGCTATTTATGCCGTTTCCATTGTGAATGGTACCCTAATTCCGAACCGTACCGTACCACTTTTTTGGGACCCTTTCATTGTGGTACCAAGCACATTAGTACCGTACCAACAGGGTGGAGCTACACTCTGCAGAACTTTGATTGGTTGACAGAGAATCGTCTATCACAGCTTTCCTGCTACACCACGCCTATCATGAAAGGGTACTATTGGCAGTGGAAACGCAAGGTGTACCGTTCCGAGCCTTACCGTACTGAACCGAACCGTACCGTACCACTCAGTGGAAACGAGGAATTAGTGCACATACCATCACATGGAGGCATTAGGAGCTGGGCTTTGTCTATTCTTACCCCAACCAATGACAGTGTAACGCTCCTGCGTTTCATGTATGGTGTGGATTTTCAGCTGCAGAAATATTCCACTTCAGTAGTCATGTAAGAGAGATGCTGAGATACCATTCCCAACCTCAATGACTCATCATGTGTGGAAGGTCTTAATTCAGCTAGTAAATACACACACTCAACAAGCTGGTTCCTAGAGTGACTTTATGTATGTAGTAACACAGTGATGAAGATTTAAGAGACAGGTTGAGTGGAGGTGGTAGGTGACAGACACTTGAAGGTAAGACAGTAGCAGATGGATGCAGGTAGGTTTAGCAATCATGTATGGTAGCAGATGACAGAGTAGCAGGTGGACATACAAGAGAGATCAACCCAGTGCAGGAATAAGTAGCAGTAGTCTTAAGAGCTAGCAATCTAGATATGCAGATGTGATAAATAGTCTTTACTATGCAGAGCTAGATAGTGTAAGCTTAGTATAAGTTTATAGAGGGTTCCCCTGCGGGGTACTTAGCACTAATAGCAATACAGCCGAAGGTTGGTTCAGGAGGAGCGGATGATCCGGAAGCGGGATGCAGGGATCAGCGCAGCGAGGTTCCGTCAGCGAGGTATGCTTGCAAGCACGAAAGCTTCAAGCCAAGTTAGCATCCAGGTAAGGGTGTTTGAACGAACACATGTGAGTGAGAACCGGCGATTTAAATAGCCATCTAGTCCGGCGCTGAGTGATGACAGCTTCAGTCTTAAAGGTGTATGCGCACCTTTCCAAAAGAGAATGGTGGGGCGCATACACTTGTGAAAAGAGTAATTTAGGGTACCAAAGATACCGGAACATTACAATACCCCCCCCTTAAGGCCGGCTCCTGAAGGCCTCTGGAGCTGGTTTGTCTGGGTATCTCGCATGAAAATTGTGGATTAATCTAGGGGCATGTATTTCAGAGGTGTTTAGCCAGGTGTCGTCTTGGGGCCCATAGTTCTTCCATCTAACCAAGTACTGAAGTCTTCTTCTGTAGATACGAGAATCCAGAATCTCTTTTATCTCGTATTCTTCTCCACCTTCAACTTGTACAGGAGGCGGAGGTGGAATATTTGGCCTTATTCCTTGGTCCGGAACATGGGGCTTCAGTAGCGACACATGGAAAATGGGATGGATTTTTAGGTCTATTGGCAATGTAAGCTGTACTGCAGCTTTTCCAATAAGTTTTTTGATTGGGAAAGGTCCCAAGAACAGAGGTCCAAGCTTTTTGCTAGGGATCTTCAGTCTTAAGTTTTTTGTTGAGAGCCAAACGAGGTCCCCGATAGTGTACTGTGGAGAAGGTCTTCTGCGAAGATCATAGTACTTCTTTTGTTGACTGTGAGCGTGTGCAATGGTAGTATTTAATAAACCCAGAGAATCCTTTATTTGGGTAAGATAGTCTGAGGCTACTGGGTTGTTTGAAGGAAGGATGCGTGGTGGAAGAATAGAGGGATGAAACCCATAGTTCAAGTAGAACGGACTCTGCTTGGTTGTACTGTGGGTTGCGTTGTTGTAGGCAAATTCTGCCAGAGGGAGAAGATCCACCCAATCATCCTGTTGGTAAGAAGTGTAACAACGTAAATACTGCTCGATGCATTGGTTGACTCTTTCAGTCTGTCCGTTGGTCTGCGGATGGTAAGGAGAAGTGAGCTTCCGCTCGATCCGTAGTATGTGACATAGTTCTTGCCAGAACTTAGAAATAAATTGGGATCCACGGTCAGACAGAAGAGTTTTTGGGATACCATGTAATCTAAAGACATGTTTCATCAGGAGTTCTGCCGTTTGTTTGGACGAAGGTAGTCTGCGAATAGCAATGAAATGTGCCATCTTTGTCAGATGGTCCACTGACACCAAGATGGTATTAAATCCTTTGGAAAGAGGCAATTCTACGATGAAGTCCAAGGACAAAACTTCCCATGGAGTTTGGGGTATTGGTAGACTGCATAGTAGACCGGATGGTCTCGTAGTGTCAATTTTGGACCTGGCACAGACATTGCATGAAGAGACGAATTTTTGTATAGATGTTTTCATGTCAGGCCACCAGAATTGCCGGGAAATCAAATTAAGAGTCTTTGTCATACCCATATGTCCTGCCATAGGCACATCATGAGATAATTCCAAGATCTTGGTGCGTAGGGTAGGTGGTATGTAAAGTTTGTCGTTGTAGTAGAGGAAGCCTTCTGCATCAGTATTTAGTTGTGGTGGGGGTGAATCCAAACTTATACCATGCAAAACCTCTTCCTTCAAGGAACGGACAACTCCAATAATGCGTTTGTGAGGTATTATAGGAACGGAAGGGATTTCAAAGTAGTTTTCTTCAGT
Organism: Pelophylax lessonae; assembly: GCF_965119305.1. Classification (NCBI taxonomy): domain Eukaryota; kingdom Metazoa; phylum Chordata; class Amphibia; order Anura; family Ranidae; genus Pelophylax; species Pelophylax lessonae. Next base: position 202,676,466 of record NC_138778.1, read on the forward strand.
TAGTCGTGATAGTGCATCCGCCTTTTTGTTCTTATCTGCAGGTGTGTAAGTCACTAGGAAGTTAAACCTTAGAAAGAATAGTGACCATCGTACCTGTCGGTGCGAGAGAGTTTTGCTAGTCTGAAGATATTGGAGGTTTTTATGGTCCGTGTATATAATTATTGGTAATTGGGTGCCTTCGAGTAAATGTCGCCAATTCTCCAGAGCCAATTTTATAGCAAGCAGTTCCTTTTCACCCACGGGGTAATTTATCTCGGGACTGCTCAGGGATTTAGAAAAAAAAGCGACTGGATGAAGTGGTGAAGTGTGGGTAGGTCGTTGGGAGAGTATTGCTCCTACTGCCATGTTTGACGCATCTACCTCCAGAATGTATTGGAGGGATGGGTCTGGATGGCGTAATATGGGAGCGGAAGTAAACCTTGTCTTTAACAAGTGAAAAGCTTTATTGGCTTCTTCTGACCATTTGAATGGTTTTTTTATGCTAGTGAGCTGTGTGAGGGGTCTCACAATAGCAGAAAAGTTTTTAATGAACTTCCTGTAGAAATTTGAAAATCCCAGGAATCGCTGTAGCGCCTTGCGTGTGGTTGGTGTAGGCCAATCCTGAATGCAGGATATTTTACTCATGTCCATCTCGATTCCTGTTTTGGATATGATGTAGCCTAGAAAGAGTACCTCATCTTTATGAAACAAGCATTTCTTCAGTTTCACATAAAGGTTATGTGCAAGCAATCTCGATAGTACAAGTCTTACATGTCTTATGTGTTCAGACAGGGATCGTGAATATATAAGTATATCGTCCAGATATACCACAACACAGACATCTAGTAAGTCTTTAAAAATATCGTTTATAAATCGTTGGAAAACTGCAGGGGCGTTGCATAGCCCGAATGGCATCACAAGATATTCGAACAATCCGTATATGGTTCTGAATGCAGTCTTCCACTCGTCTCCATCACGGATTCGAATGAGATTGTATGCTCCTTTCAGGTCCAATTTTGAAAAATAGGTAGCTCCACGCACCTGCTCAATGAGCTCAGGGATAAGCGGTAGAGGATAGCGATCTTTTATTGTGATAGCATTCAATTTCCTGTAGTCGATGATAGGTCTGAGACTTGAGTCCTTATTGCGAACAAAAAAGAGTCCTGCTGCTGTGGAAGAAGTGGAAGGTCTAATAAAACCTTTTTCCAAATTCTCATCCAAATAGGTTTTGAGATGGGAAAGTTCATCCTGTGAAAGAGGATAAACATGACCGAACGGCAATTTGCTATTTGGGAGTAGATCAATGCTACAATCATAGTCTCGATGAGGAGGTAATGCTTGAGCATTTTTCTCAAGAAAAACCTCAGAAAGATCCTGATAACATAGTGGTGCAATCTCATCTGTCACCATAGACAGAATCTTCCCGGAAGACGGGAGGTTACACGTATCCTCGCAATAGCAAGAGAGGAAGGCCAAGGACCGTTCCTTCCAATCTATGGTTGGTTGGTGTGTGTGTAACCAGGGAAGTCCCAACACAATGGGAAAGTGGGGTGAAGGTATTAAATCGAAGGTAGTAGTCTCCCTATGAGACTCGTTAATAGTGACTAGAAGTGCTTGTGTCTGATCGGTGATCGGACCAGAGGATAACGGAACACCGGTAATAAGACTTACTGAGACAGGTTTAAGTTTAGAAATAATAGGAATTTTATTTGAAGCAGCAAAACATATATCAATATAATTTCCACAAGATCCTGTGTCAATCATGGCCTTAGTAGTAATCCTGTTCTGGTCCCACTGTAATGTCAAACAAACAAAAATGTAAGGGTTAGTGAATGAAGTTGTCAATCCCCCTAGGAGGACATGTGAACACTCACCCTTCTTTTTGTTGACTAGGGGACAGACATTTATCTTGTGATCCGGGGATGCACAGTACAAGCAGAGATTTTCATATCGTCTTTTGGCTTTTTCCATAGTTGATAGCGGTGGGCGTATGGTTCCTACCTCCATAGGAACGGGGTTAACGGCCGGAATCCGAGAGGAAACGGATAATGGCATTCCCATTTTCTCAGCCTTTCTTTCTCGTAGTCTTCTATCTATGGTAATACTGAGTTGTATTAATGCATCCAGGGTTTTTGGTAGATCCGCTCGGGCGAGCTCGTCCTTAACGGCTTCTGATAGGCCAAGCCTAAATTGGGTTTTCAGAGATGCATCATTCCATTCTGAATCAAGGGTCCATCTCTTGAATTTCACGACAAAGTCTTCTACAGGCCTCCTTCCTTGTTTCAAGGATCTTAATTGAAGATCGGCAGTACTCTGCCTATTGGGGTCATCATATAGGCTAGTGAGTTCTGCTAGGAACAAGGCATAGGAGTTGAGAAGCTGGTAGTTTTTCTCAAAAAGAGAGTCTGCCCAGGCTCGAGGATCGCCTGTTAGGTAAGAAATAATAGTACAAACCTTAATGTGATCAGTAAGGTAGGTACGAGGTTTTAGCAAAAAAAGTAACTCACATGCGTTTTTAAATTCGCGAAATTTTTTGCGATCGCCTGTAAATACCAAAGGGGGATTTATCTTGGGTTCAGGGGACTGAGCAGAGGTAAGTTGTGTCAGTCTAATTACCTGCTGCGACAGAGCCTGATTGTCTTCTTTTAATTCAGCAATTGCGTGTATTAACGCAGTTACTTGCTGTTTTAATTGTGTCACCTGAGTGGTTATTTCTGCTGAATCCATTTGTGGGTTCGTTCAATCTGTAACGCTCCTGCGTTTCATGTATGGTGTGGATTTTCAGCTGCAGAAATATTCCACTTCAGTAGTCATGTAAGAGAGATGCTGAGATACCATTCCCAACCTCAATGACTCATCATGTGTGGAAGGTCTTAATTCAGCTAGTAAATACACACACTCAACAAGCTGGTTCCTAGAGTGACTTTATGTATGTAGTAACACAGTGATGAAGATTTAAGAGACAGGTTGAGTGGAGGTGGTAGGTAACAGACACTTGAAGGTAAGACAGTAGCAGATGGATGCAGGTAGGTTTAGCAATCATGTATGGTAGCAGATGACAGAGTAGCAGGTGGACATACAAGAGAGATCAACCCAGTGCAGGAATAAGTAGCAGTAGTCTTAAGAGCTAGCAATCTAGATATGCAGATGTGATAAATAGTCTTTACTATGCAGAGCTAGATAGTGTAAGCTTAGTATAAGTTTATAGAGGGTTCCCCTGCGGGGTACTTAGCACTAATAGCAATACAGCCGAAGGTTGGTTCAGGAGGAGCGGATGATCCGGAAGCGGGATGCAGGGATCAGCGCAGCGAGGTTCCGTCAGCGAGGTATGCTTGCAAGCACGAAAGCTTCAAGCCAAGTTAGCATCCAGGTAAGGGTGTTTGAACGAACACATGTGAGTGAGAACCGGCGATTTAAATAGCCATCTAGTCCGGCGCTGAGTGATGACAGCTTCAGTCTTAAAGGTGTATGCGCACCTTTCCAAAAGAGAATGGTGGGGCGCATACACTTGTGAAAAGAGTAATTTAGGGTACCAAAGGTACCGGAACATTACAGACAGCCATGTAGTGCTAAGCAGGAATGGCTCCTAATTTGCTATTTCTGTCTCTTACAGTCTCTGATCATTCTGGGAAATTGCAGCATGTCCAGCTTTGGTTCTTGGAGTTCCTGGGGTTATGAGGAACCAGACTGGGACTCAGAATATGACTCTACCTGGGAAGATGATGAAGACCATAAGCTTCTAAAGCAGTCAAATCCTAGAAAAAAATTTCGTCAGGTAAGAACTTCAAACATAAACCTAATGGAGGGTCTTGAAATTTTTTGACCTACTGCTTTTGTTCCAAAATCAGTTACCGATTATCTTTTATAGCACTGTACAGAACAGGGAATACAAGAGAGAAGTAATACATAACACTGATGCTTTTCTTTTTAAAGAGTTACAAAACTCTTGCTAAAAATGTACAAACTGTATATAATGTCTCTATTGGGTACGTGAGCCATATCATAATTACATTTTATTAAAAATGACCTTTCCTTTTCAATCTGCAGTCACATGTGGTTTCCTAAAGTTGACAAAAAAATGTAACCATGTAACAAACCGACAGTTTTTTGCATACCATACAGAGGGGGGGAAAAATGAAGGGTCTATAATTTTTTATCATAGATGTAATTTAAATGATAGAGACAGAATATCAACCAAAAATCCAGAACAAAGCACATGATACAAATGTTATAAATTGAGTTGCAGTCCAGTGAGTAAAATAAGTATTTGATTCCTAAGCAAAACATGAGTTAGTAGTTGGTGGAGAAACCCTTGTTGGGAAGCACAGAGGTAAGAAGTTTCTTGTAGTTGGTTACCAGGTTTGCACACTTCTCAGGAGGGATTTTGGTCCACTCTTCTTTACAGATCTTCTCTAAATCCTTAAGGTTTCTTGTCTGTCTCTTGGCAACTCGAAGTTTCAGCTCCCTGCATAAATTTTAAATAGGATAAGGGTCTGGTAACTGGCTAGGGCACTCCATGACCTTAATGTGCTTCTTCTTGAGCCACTCCTTTGTTGCCTTGGGGTATGCTTTGGGTCGTTTTCATGCTGGAAGACCCATCCCTGACCCATCTTCAGTGTTATGGCTTAGGGAAGAAGGGTCTCATCCAGGCATGTGACGGTATCAGATTTTCATGCTGCTATTAATTAATTAGGGTTTTGCCACGGTATACGGTATTATCACAGTATTCAATTATTAAACTTAAATTATTAAATTTCTACCTCACTTCAATTTCATTGATGAATTTAGGGACTTTGGTTCACTTTTGCACATTATTATATAGTCAGTCAGTACAGACTCTGTGAACCAGGCCTAAAATAAGCCATAAGCGGTGTCTGGCCTACCTGGTGATGACTGGTCCTGGCGCTCGGCTCCGATCCGATGGCCTGGTCATTAGGGGCTAAATCCTTGCGGTCCAGAAGTGGTTAAACCTGCAGGACCGTATCATGTGAATCAGGCCTAAAGCAATAGTAAAGTAATTTCCAAATAAAAACACCGCTCCTCCTGCAGGTTTAACCACTTCTGGACCGCAAGGATTTGCCCCCTTAATGACCAGACCATCGGATTGGAGCTGAGTGCCAGGACCAGTCAGCAGTTAGGCCAGACACTGCTTGTTGACTATATAATAATGTAATGTGGGTTGCTATGCCTGTGTATGTATATCTATCTATCTATCTATCTATCTATCTATCTATCTATCTATCTATCTATCTATCTATCTATCTATCTATCTATCTATCTATCTATCTATCTCTCCTATCTATCTCTCCTATCTATCTATCTATCTATCTATCTATCTATCTATCTATCTATCTATCTATCTATCTATCTATCTATCTATCTATCTATCTCTTCTATCTATCTATCTATCTATCTATCTATCTATCTATCTATCTATCTATCTATCTCTCCTATCTATCTATCTCTCCTATCTATCTATATCTCCTATCTATCTATCTATCTATCTATCTATCTATCTATCTATCTATCTATCTATCTATCTATCTATCGTATCTATCTCTCCTATCTATCTCTTCTATCTATCTATCTATCTATCTATCTATCTATCTATCTATCTATCTATCTATCTATCTATCTATCTACTGTATCTATCTCTCCTATCTATCTATCTATCTATCTATCTATCTATCTATCTATCTATCTATCTATCTATCTATCTATCTATCTATCTATCGTATCTATCTCTCCTATCTATCTCTTCTATCTATCTATCTATCTATCTATCTATCTATCTATCTATCTATCTATCTATCTATCTATCTACTGTATCTATCTCTCCTATCTATCTATCTATCTATCTATCTATCTATCTATCTATCTATCTATCTATCTATCTATCTATCGTATCTATCTCTCCTATCTATCTCTTCTATCTATCTATCTATCTATCTATCTATCTATCTATCTATCTATCTATCTATCTATCTATCTATCTATCTATCTATCTATCTATCTATCTATCTCTCCTATCTATCTATCTCTCCTATCTATCTCTATCTATCTATCTATCTATCTATCTATCTATCTATCTATCTATCTATCTATCGTATCTATCTCTCCTATCTATCTCTTCTATCTATCTATCTATCTATCTATCTATCTATCTATCTATCTATCTATCTATCTATCTATCTATCTATCTACTGTATCTATCTCTCCTATCTATCTATCTATCTATCTATCTATCTATCTATCTATCTATCTATCTATCTATCTATCTATCTATCTATATCTCCTATCTATCTATATCTCCTATCTATCTATCTATCTATCTATCTATCTATCTATCTATCTATCTATCTATCTATCTATCTATCTATCTATCTATCTATCTATCTCTCCTATCTATCTATATCTCCTATCTATCTATCTATCTATCTATCTATCTATCTATCTATCTATCTATCTATCTATCTATCTATCTATCTATCTATCTATCTATCTATCTATCTATCTATCTTTCCTATATCTCCATCTCTCTATCTATCTCTCCATCTATCTAGTGACAGTATATGGTAAAAGTACTTGCAGAGACTTACTTGTAGAAGGCACTGTGTCTCTCTGGGCCCGGGAAGGAAGCATGTGCTGGGAGATGTCTGATTGGTTACAGGGAGGAGCTAAGTCTCTCACTCTAGGATCATATTACCAGAGCTGTTTCTATTGAGTGAGTGAATGAGTCATCCAGCTCACTGAAATGTATTTATTCAAAAGTCAGGCAGACTTGACAGAGAAACACAGTATTTTAAAAATGCCACAATTAGTCCCCGTTCACACTGGGGCGACCTGTGAGGTGACCTGGTCGCCTCACAGGTCGCCGTAGGTCGCCTTCCATAGGGAAGCTGCGGAGCCGTTCTAATAGGAGCGACACAAGTCGCTCCGACTTAGAAAAAGGGTCCGGAGCTTCTTTGGGGCGACCCGGAGCGACCGTCATAGACTTCAATGTTATGAAGTCCGTGCCGGCCGCTCCGAGGTCGCGGCGCGCTGCTCGCACCGTGACCTCAGAGGTCGCCCCGGGAAGTCAGATCGCCCCAGTGTGAACGGGGCCTAACAATACCGTGGGTATGCAATACCGCGATATATCGAATTACCGAAAACCGGCATATCTCTAGTCTCATCCAAGATTTTACAATACATGACCCTTCCCTTAGCCCCTCAATGTGGCAAAGTCGGTCTGTACCTTTTAGCAGAGAAACAGCCCCAAAGCATTATGTTTCCACCTCCATGCTTGACCAAAAGGGATGGTGTTCTTAGGGTCATAGTCAGCATTTTTCTTCTTCCAAACATGGCAAGTCGAGGCAATGCCAAAGAGCTCAATTTTGGTCTCATCTGACCACAGCACTTTCTCCCAATCCTTCTCTGAATCATTTAGATGTTCATTGACATGATTGCATTCTTGAGGAGGGGAACTCGTGTTTGGAGGAAGAAAATTGCTGGTAGTAGGTGATAGATAGATAGATAGATAGATAGATAGATAGATAGATAGATAGATAGATAGATAGATAGATAGATAGATAGATAGATAGATAGGTTGCACCCTAGGGGCTACTGGGGAACTACAGGCCAGGTGCACTATACAGTAGACATTACATTAGTGTGGGTAAGTAAAGGCCCGTACACACGTACCGATCGTCGTCATACAAACGTCGGCGGACGAAAGATCTGCCGATTGTACGCGTGTTAGTATGGTGCCTCCGACAGCTGTCTGCGCACAATCCGCGGACAAAAGTCTTTCTTGCAAACATGAAAATTTTTGTCTGCGGACACCAGAACGGACGATTGTTCGCCTGTCAGTACAGAATTCGGCCGACACACAGCTACAAATCCCAACACGCATGATCAAACCAAATGAGTTCCCGGAAGAATTTTCTCTAGTAAACTCATCATTTTATTCAGAAAGAACTTTCGGCTCGCGGCAGTCCAAGAAATAGGTGAAATGCGGAGCACATGCTCATCTTGATAAATGTGAGAAGAAGGAAGATGCTGCTCATAATGCCATACTTTTCTAATCAAAAGGCATGTGTTCTGTTATGATGAAGATAATGTTTGTCTATTCTATCTGTTCTATCAAATTTTATAATTAAATAATTTGAACTCTTCACCATTATTATTTTGTAAACAGCAAAGATCTAACTATTGATATGACCCTTTATTCTTGTCTGAAATAATGTCTAAAACATATTTTTCAGGTTATGCACAATATTAAACATGTTAACAAATTCAGATAGGCCATTTTTTATTTTCATTTTCTTTATTTTTTGTATCTCAGCAAAAAAAACCAAAGAAAACATCAATACTTTCCGTATAACTAAACATAAAAAAGGTCCATTTGGACAAAATTAAACGAGAAACTGGCAAACAGGGGTAAAATAAATAATAGGGGGTTACAAAAATTAAAGTTGCTGGTAACTGAAATCAGGTTGCCATGAGGGCAGGTTTGGATCCTGCTGGCCATATTTCCACTGGCCATGTGGCATTTGGCGAGGTGGTGGGTGTTGTGGAGGTGGAGGTGGAGGTGGAGGGCACAGGTGCTCCTGACATGCATGGCTGTGCTCATTAAGGATCCCGTTTTCAGCCTTTTGCAGCACATCGAGGATAATTTTTCTGGCATACTGACACTGCCTGAGGTCCACCTTATCCAAAATTTTTGCCGTCATGTTGCGGAAGGACTCATTGGCCTCCGGTTTCCGACGTAGGGCTATGGTGGCCTCCTGGATAAATTCGTCTGTGATATCATCCACGTGCTTCCTCTTTTGCCTCCGTTTGGCAGGAGGAGGTGGTGGTGGAAATAGTTCAACAGGCTCCTCAGGCTCCGCAGGCTCCCCAGGCTCCTGGCTGCAACCTGGCTCCTCCTCAGTGACACTTCCCTGTTGATGAAATGAACAATTGATTAGAATGTTATAGTGTATATAAAAAGTCATGTTTGTTATATTATTGTGAACAAATAGCATACTTTACATACAGTGGCGTATCTAGGGTCTCCAGTGCCCTTGTTGAGGAGCTGTATTTGGCAACAACCCCCCCCCCCCCCCCCAAGATCAATGTAAAACTGTAACCCACCCCCCAAAAAAAAAAATTAAAGGGCATTAAAAGTTTCTAATTTGCCCCTTGTTTGCCCAGTGTAGAGCTCTCTAGTGGGCAATCATTGTCTCAGGTGTGAAAAAGAAAGAGAGGGTTGAGAGCTAGAGAGAGGGAGAGAAAGAGGGGGTGTGAGAGAGAGAGGAGGGGGTTGCAGAGAGAGAGAGGGGCCTGAACTTGCAGAGGGCTTGATGTAGGGCATTGAGGGTGAAGCAGTGCAGGGAAACAGGAATAAGGAAGCCACCTGCCTTGCTGACCCAGAGTGAGAGACCAGAGACATGGAAGCAAGGATGGATGGATCATTTGCAGGAGCTGTTAGTTTTGTATTAAAAAAGGTTGAGCCAGAGGAATGCTGAGGCTACAGCAGTGTTTGTAAGACCAGAGGTGTGCTGGGGATGCAGCAGTGTTTGTAAGACCAGAGGTGTGCTGGGGATGCAGTGAGAGGCAGTCTCAGTCTCCTGGTCTTTTGGCTCAGCTGCTCTCAATGTTTTACACCTGCATGAAGCAGCTCTCAATGTTTTACACCTGCATGAATCCGCCTGCAAACTGGGGGTTCTGGGGTGTGCAGGCTGAGTGGATTGTTAAAATAAACACTAAAACAATGCCAATGTTTTTGTGACCCACCCCCCTTGGCCTGCGCCCCTGGTGGTTGCCTGTCATGCCAACCCCTTGCTATGCCCGTTTACATAAAGGGTCAATTATGGTTTAGCTTATAATTTTGTTACATGATTACATTTTAGCAGACAATATATTGTGAAATGCCATACCTGAGTAAAACTCTCCTCCAGGAAATCCTCATCCTGGCTTGGATCTACAGACACTGAGCCCTCTGCCGAAGTCGAAGGCAGCGTAGAAATTGACGGCCTGGATTCCAAGGTGTCTGCCAGGAACCGCAGGTTATCAAAGTACCACAGCCGTGGTACATGTACATTCCGTGCACCTGCTCCAGACTGGGTGGATTCTTCTATTTTCTTTACCTCCCGCCTGTAGGCAGTGCGAATGCTGTTTATTTTTTTGCGTATATAATCAAAATTTGCCCCAGGACAGACGGGCTTGTAGAAGGCCACCAAATGTTCCATGGCCTGTTTTTTTAGTTTCTTATTTTTATATTCTGCCGACTTGACTTGCCACAAACACGGCAGTTGCCTGTACTCATCAATGAAACTGATGAGAAAGTTGTGGGTGGTGTAATTGTCCACCATATTGCAGGACAGTATATGCCTGCAAGACACAACACAACACAAAACATATTAAAATAGCATGTATTTTGGCACATAATAAAGATATTCCTAATAAAAGCTGTATAGGGCCCAAAACACACACTTTCTATTAAAAGAGTCGTACCTTTGTTTGTGGGGAAAAGTCGTGATTCGCCGCTCGATCGTGCTCCAACCCTCGATATGTCCGCTAGCGAATCGTCGGCCGAACGAACTTGCGTCCTTTAAATACAGCGCAGGCGTCAACTCCTCCTCCAGTGGCGGGCTTGTGCAGGGGTGTGTACGTGCCGAAGATCAGGCCTACATGCGACACTCACACCTGAAGCAGTGGAAAAATCTTGTAATCAAGAATAATGTCTCAACAATCTGGGAGCTCAATTAGTGTGGGCCGAAGTGATTGGGCCACCAGAAAATCAAGGGCTACACCCATGTCAAAGCCAGAAATGGTGGAGATGGTCTCCATTTTAGAAAAAATGGACTATGATGGCAAGTTGGCAAATTACGATCGGCCCAATGCCAGGAAAGATGGCATCATGGATAAGGTGGTGGCCTGTTTGGTAAAAAAATTCGGTGTGGAGCGATCGAAAGATCAGATTCGGAAACGGTGGTCTGACCTGAAACACCGTGAGCAGGATCAGCTTTCCCAAATCCATAGGATTTTGAAAAAAAGTAAGTTTTATTTATTTTTTTTTTTTTTTTAATCATGCAATATGTTTTTTATAATTTTGTGTATGTTGTATTAACATGTCTAGATTATAATGTCTATGTAAAAAGTTAGATTACTCATTTTAGTTGTCATGTCGTGATTAGATCGATCTATTGTTGATGTTTTAGTATATGACATTAAAAGTCAGGAAGCCATAGTTAAAAATATATGTATTGTGTTGCAACGAACGTTCTTTCCTGCACGAATCTTCTCAGCAAACATTCCTATTAATCACAGATTATTATTCAAACCTTTAAATAGGAGAAAAACGTAAACTCCGTGCCAAACAATGGGAAAGGAGGAGGAGAAGTTTGGCAGCTCCATCGGCAGTTGTGGAAGAAGAGGAGGACATGGGCCCAGATGGTGGCACAGATTCGACTAAAGGTAATTGGTTCCTATGCACTGTCAAACATTAATGTACCATATTTTTCGTAGATAACCATGTACATGTCTTCATATTTGTTACTGAAAGAGCTATCAAGCAGGGCACCATGTCCTAACAAATGTACCTCTTGTGACTTTTATGATATGGCCAATGTTTTGTATTATGTAGATGAAGACATTATGCCTGAGGTGATTCTGGTAGAGCCAACAAGTGACCAGACACCAGAACAACAAGAAGGTTGGTAGTCACAGATTTTTGTGTAGTGGGATCATAGAAATATGTGTATTTGCAAAGATTGTTTAACCTTATATTCTTGTATTCCCTTACAAATTTACATTGCAGATGTTGCATCATGCCAGGATGTGGCATCCCCAGCCATGTCAGAACCCCGATCTCCTGGCAACTTGGCAAGCAGCGTGGAAGCCACTTCCGAAACTGTGGAGGAACCAGGACCAAGTGTCCAAGAGCCAATTGTGTGCCCACGTAGGTTTTTTCAGAATGATTTTTATCAGTGTTATTTTTAGCCTCCAATTTACAACACTAGTTCCCTATGGGAGCCTCTTTATTTGAATGGAAGTCGCACCGTAAGTCGGATCAGGATGCTCTGACTTGCGGGGCCACTTGCGTTGTGAAGATTTTTGAGGGGGAACTACACCAAAAAATTGAAGAACCCACCGTGGGTGTCCCCCCAAGTTCACAACCAGGCCTTTTGTGTGTGGTATTAAGTTTGAGGGTATGCCCACAACAAAAAGACAGCGTGGGTTACCCCCAAAACCCCTACCAGACCCTTATACAAGCATGCAGCTTGTCAGGCCAGGAAAGAGAACGAGCAAGCGGAACAAACACCCCCTGGACCACAGCAGGACACATGCCCTCAACATGGGGGGGTTTTGTTGCTTTGGGCCAGGGGGCCTCTGCACCGCACACCCAAAAGCACCTTACTCCCATGTAGAGGAGGACAAGAGCCTCATCCCCACAACCCTGTCTGGTGGTTTTGGGGGGTCATGCGGCCAGGGGGTTCCTAGGACTTTGGAAGCAACCTTCAACAAAGGGTGGCCCCCAGATCCCGGACACCAATCACTGTGTGAATGGGTATGGGGTACATAGTACCCCTACACATTAACCACATAAATGGAAGTGTATGTGAATAACGACAGGAGACGTTTATGAAATGTTCTTAAATATCTTCATCCGGTCTTCTCCACTCTGCTCTTTGGATCTTCTCCTCTCCACTCTTCTGCTGTGCAATCTTCTGCTCTTATGTTGTCTGCTCTTTTGCCTTAGGTTCTGCTTCTTCCTCCTGTCCTCATCTGATGCTGTTGCCGTGCATTCTGCCCGTCTCTGGTCTCTGCAGCTTAATATATATACATTACGACCATGCCCTCACAATGACGTCATCATGCGTTCACACCCCTAATGAATATATAGTAAGCTCAGGAGACCGGCAGAATCATCAGCAACAGGATCAGAGGAGGACAGGAGGAAGAAGAAGAGCCTAGGGCAAAAGAGCATAAGAACAGGGTAGGTATTAACTCGAGAGTAATTAAAAATAACCTGGACACCAAATGTTTCTCTATTATGACCTCATGTAGGTGATTCACATTGACTCAGTTGTATATTTTTTTACAGATCATGATTTACCTACTTGCACTTTAGCAAAACTAACCCGTGAGGCACTCCAATGTTGCTCAGACCTCGAGCAAATCAAGGAAACAGCAACGGCATTGCAATCAAAAATGCGAGATTTTGTCGACATGATTGCCAAATTTTAAAAAGTTTTTTTTTATGTTTTTATTGGTTCCTTTTCTTACAAAAGTTTTTTAATATTTTATGATATCTTGATGGCACTCAGTTGTTAAGAGTGTACCCACGTTTGGGAAAAAAACTTGAAAACACCCTAACCCTAACCCTAACCCTAACCCTAACCCTGTGAATGTTTGGAGAAAAAAATTTTGTACATTCAACAATGTGTGTTCCATTCTTTATTTGACTTTCGTTGGGGGGGTCGAGATCTAAAGCTGTGTAAAGAAGCATTACATGTATGATGGCGGTCCTATTCCCACATTTACATGTTAATGAAAGCATTTTGGACACTGCCATATGCGAGTTGCTGGAGGTGTCAATGAAATGTTAAAGATCCCAACCGTTTATACGCATATCACAGTGCGATCTGACATTTCATACAGGATTGGATCATACAAGTGTGAACGACTGTGCAATCCTATCCTGATGCAGCTGAATAAATGCATCATTATGAGCGACTTTTGTGCGAGTGTAGTGCGAATTGAGACATACACTTTGTATGGCTACATTCACACTGAACACGCACACAAGTCGCACATGACCCTTTATTTCTGATGTATCAGGATTGGATGGCACAGTTCTTCAGACTTGTGTAATACAATCCTGTGGAAAAAGTAAGTGGTGGGTCACCCTTATGCGATGCAGGAAGGATGCAAAGTCGCAGACTTCCCACATTGCATAAGTGTGACTCAACACTCAAGGTACTAGCAGTCCTAGGATTCAATATGGCATTGATATTGGCAGTGTAGGGAGATCAGTGTAATCTATAGTGTATTGCTTGTTCGTTGCTCTAGTTCACTTTCCATTACTTATATATATAACACTTTGAGATGAACAATGATCAAGTTTCACATAACACTGACATATCCTAACATTGGTGGGCAGTGAGAAGGATGTCATAAATGAACACAACATAACAGGTGTAGGTACGTTGTTAATACCCTAATGTATTATATTAAATATATACTATGGGCAACTTCTGGACAAGAACCACCAATGTAAGGTGACATTAGATGAACCATGGGTGTGACCTAGTTCTCAATGTGACAGGGTTTGTGTAAATTTTGTGGGGTGCAGAAGGCCCTTGTATTTACACCACTGGCTCAAAAATAACACATGGCCATCATCACTTTGGATCAGCTGGTGAGAGACTACAGTAAAGAAACACACTGATGAATGTATTAACCCTTCCAAAGTCACACATATATAACACATGATTAACCCAAATAATTGTGTTTGGCATATGTGCCCAAATGATTAGAATACACAATACTGAATCATTGCAATTTTTTTTTTTATGTGTTGAAAAATAATATATCTCTGACATTTATCTTGTGTGTCCAATCTTTAACAAGATTAATGGGTGTGTGACAGTGATTGCTGCCAGGACACAGCTCCTCTCCCCACGAAATAGTCCAGATATTCCTGGCGGATCTGACGGGCCCTGTGTGATGCCAATGCTGACCGTCCAACTTCCATTGACGTCATGGACTCCACTTGGTTAGAAGGTTGGGCCTCTCCACTTGTACCTGGCATAGCAGGGTCAGTATCCAGTTGCTGCAATACATAATTTTGTGCATTCCTGCGTAGGAAGTTGTGCAAAATGCAGCAACACAAGACCACATTATCCACTTTGTACAGTGCCAGGTTTATGGACATCAGGAATATCCGGAACCGGTTGGCCATTATCCCGAAGGCATTCTCCACAACTCTGCGAGCTCTGGACAACCGGTAGTTGTAAATCCTTTGGTCTGGGGTGAGGTTCCTCTGAGGGTAGGGCTTCATGAGATGCTCCCCAAGCGCAAAAGCCTCATCTGCGATAAACACAAAGCTCATACCCTCAACAGTTTGCTCCCTGGATGGCAGGTTCAGAGTGCCGTTCTTTAGACGACGAGCGAACTCCGTCTGATCAATAACTCCCCCATCCGAATTGCGGCCATTTTTGCCAATATCCAAAAAAATAAACTCATAGTTTGCATTAACTATGGCTAGCATGACTATACTAAAAAAACCTTTATAATTATAAAAAAATGTGCCGGAATTCGGAGGGGGGACAATGCGGACGTGCTTCCCATCAATAGCACCCCCACAATTGGGAAAATTCCACTTCTCCAGAAATTGATCAGAAATCTCCAGCCATTGCTCTGCGTTTGAAGGAAACTGTGGGGAAAAAATAACAAAAAAAAAAATTAGTGCTTGAGCACATCACATTATTAATTACACACACAGTTGTCTGTTAAATGCTTATGCAACTTGCTAAAAAAAATAAACAACAGGAAGGCAAAGGTTTGGATATGGGGATGTAACATCTACATACATTTATTTTCAACCTCCTATTGTTCTTATATTGTAAAGGGCCATACACACTAGAAGATTCTCTGAAGACTTTTTCGTGCAGATTTACCTTTTCTATGTAGTGCAAGGGCCTACCAGATTGCATAGGATTTGAAAGTGTTTGTTGGACCTCATATTATTTGGTTTTGGTAAATCGGAAGGATAAATTGTTCTGACAATCTTCTAGTGTGTATGGCCCATTATACTCACCAGCTAGAGCTGAGATTCACAAACTACGGCCCTCCAGCTGTTGCAGAACTACACATCCCATGAGGCCTTGTAATTCTCTGACATTCACAGACATGACTAGGCATGATGGAAATTGAAGTTCGTGAACAACTGGAGGGCCATAGTTTGAAGACCTCTGAACTTGAGCTTTGGTATATGCTGACTTTGAGATTTAGCATGTGGGTGGGGGATGGGTAAGTAAAACTGGGCATTTATACATCAATAAGGGCTTGTGGTCAGTGAAGGTTTTAACATCATTACATAAACATACAGAATCATAGGTGGGAATGGATGGACTGATGTATTTTAGATAAATCATTAACTAGGTACTAAAACATTGGCCAAGGAATAATTGTTTGAGGGAAAGCAATAAAATTTGAAAAATTCGACATACTGTTAACAGGCAATGCGTTTAGGGACACATAGGAGAGAATGGTGGGGTGGTTAGTGGGTAATTTTACAAATGGTTAAAGATAATCTACATCTTTACTACTATGTGCATGCGGACAGAGGGTAGTTTACAAATAATGGCCTGTGTCAATTGCTGTACATCCAAAAACATCATAATTCGGGTGAAACTAGTAATACATGTAATGTAAAATATCAAACATACCTTGATATAGTCCTTCTGCAAGACCTTGATGATGGCAGAGCAGGTCTCAGGGATGATGATACCAAGAGCTTGGGGGGAGATGCCTGTGGTGAACTTCAGATCCTGCAGGCTTCTCCCTGTTGCAAGATACCTCAAAGTCGCAATTAACCTTTGCTCAGGAGTAATTGCAAGCCGCATACAAGTATCCTGTTTCAGAATATAGGGGGACACCAGGGCAAGAAGACGGTAAAAGATGGGATCCGTCATCCTCAAATAATTCCTGAAGTCATCAGGATTATTTTCCTGGAGCTCCCTCAGCAAGGACATATGAGAAAATTGATCACGGTTAAGCAACCAATTTTTCGTCCAGGAGGTCCGCTTCTTCTTCCTATTGCTCGTACGTCGTCTCAGAGCCAAAACTCCAACACTAACGACAGCAACGGACGAATTCACGGTCGCCATAATAAATTCTCGAACGATGTCTCGGAAAATAGCGAAATGTCGTCAACCAAACAAATGCTACCGAAATCAGCGCGAGATGCCCAGAAGGGTCACAGCCAAACACTCACTTCCTCTTTTGTAGCGGCGAACGTGCTTGGAACGTAGTGACGTCATTTTCTGTCGGAAGACAAATGTCCTGGGCAAGTTTTGAGCACTTTTCAACAGACAAACAACAAACACACCAGCCGCGAACATTTGTAGGACGTTCTGTCGGCCGACGATCGGTACGTGTGTACGGGGCTTAACACTCTCTGTCTGGAGGTCCATACAACACTTTAGAGCTCCACACACAGAAATACGCCATCTTTTGTCCAAACAGTGGTTCCTGTCCTGGTACTGACTCATTTTAGGATAATTAGTGCAGAACACTGACTTGACTACACTTGACTTCAAGACACAGTACACTGTACTATTAACTTTGTCCAGCCAAAAGGCAAAGATGGCAGCCACGGCACATCATCTCACAAAGCCTTGCACATTGTGGCTGCAGGCTTGGTCACTAGGTGAGTTCTATTCCATAGTGAGCTCTATGATAAAGACCCTACCATTTAGTGAGGTGCAGGCAATACTAAGCTACACCTCACTGACCGAACCTGCATCACCAGCCACTGCCACTGCCTCCTCTCCCAAGCTGGCTGCTTCACCTCCTTATTATTCCTCAGAGTTGTATAAAGTACTCTAAACCCATACTTGAGTAAAAGTACAAGTGCTCGATCAAAAAGTGACTTGAGTAGAAGTGGAAGTGCTCGATCAAAAAGTGACTTGAGTAGAAGTACTAAAGTATTCAACATTTTTTGTACTTAAGTATTGCAAGTAGTTTTTTAAAAAATGTTGCTACTCAAGTACTGAAAGTAAAAGTACCAGTAGTTTTGAAAATAAAATTGCTACTCAAGTACTGAAAGTAAAAGTACAAGTACTGTGTTATATAGTTATTAAAGAAAGAAGTCAAAAGTTTGAACATCATATTGTTTTTTATTATTTCAAATGCAGCTTTTATTTATACATACAGTAGCATTTATTTTCGCATGCGCTGATAATACACATGTTTTGAGCTTCATGAAACCTGCCATCTACTGTTCTGGCAGTGGTAATTTTTATAATTGTAACGAGTAACTATGCAGCACAAAAAAAAAATACTGGAGTAGAAGTATTGAAATCATCGAAAAAATATAGTGAAGTAAAAGTGGAAGTAGGAGAAAAAAATTCTACTCTAGGAAAGTACAGATACCGCCTTTCGGTACTTAAGTACAGTAGTGAAGTAGTTCTACTTAGTTACTATACATCTCTGTTATTCCTTCCCCTATAACCATATAGGTTAACTCTGTTGTATACTTTTTATTGTATAGCATGGAGATTTATTAATGTTAATGTTTCTCACTTTTCCCAAGTTCTTTAGATACACATGAATACACTTATTAATAACACCCTTCCAAGTAACTGAGACCAGGCAAGTCTTCTTTAACAAGAACCATGTTTACTGAGTAAGTCGGTAGGATAAATGTTCAGGTAGTAATGTACATGGCACTCTTAGTTACAGAACTGTCCATAAGTTGCATTATAATGCCTTTGGTGGTGCTGTGCGGTCCCATCTTTGTGGGGCAGCCTATACCTTGTATAAAAAAAGTCTTTCTCCAGGAAGAAGATTTAAAATCCATCTTGGTGGGAGCCCGTAAACCAGGTTCCCTTAAAAGGTTATCACATACTGGCAACTTCTTCTTACCACACTACACCCATGCCTGGTCTTTCTCTATGGTCCGGTCCTCCCCAGTATACCGTATATCACCTCTCAAAGGGAGGTGATTTACACACTGGGGGGACATGACACAGCAGAAAATCTTTAACTCCTAGAACACCAGCCAGTAATTCCCAAAACAAAGTTAACATTAAATTCATATTCTGTATGTACCTGTAGATAGATAGATAGATAGATAGATAGATAGATAGATAGATAGATAGATAGATAGATAGATAGATAGATAGATAGATAGATAGATAGATAGATAGATAGATAGATAGATAATTGAAAAGAAGTATAATTTGTTGATTTTGTTTTAATTTCAGCGTTCTCGGGGAAACAGAGCAGCTCAGGACTTACAGCGATACAGGCATGGCTACCCGGTAAGTTCTTCTTCCTAGGCATCTCTTCCACAAACTATGGACTTATTCTTCAAGGACTATTAAATCTGATCTACAGGCAGATATAAAAGACACTATTTTATACAGTTCTGCATTCATGAATACATCATTAAATTGTATGCTTTTAATTAAAACTAGAGTATGTACCTGGATTTGGCTTAAGAGCCTCTTGCAATTCAAGTACAACAGACCTTTAAACACAAGTCCATGTTTCCTGACACTTTAAATTCTTTGTGCCAACTTGACCCAAAATAACTATTTAAGGAGAAAGCCAGACTTCAGCTTTAAAGTTGATGTGAACCCTCACATATACCCAGTGAAGTGAACAGTCTCAGATGATACACAGAGATAAAAAAAAATCTCCCTACATAAGTTTTACTTGTATATGTGCTGTCTTCAGCGTGCTATATTATTTAGAAAGTGCACATCGTGTTAGAGATTTTTTCTTCCTGTTCCAGCACTGGGTGTGGAGTCTTGGCATACACTGTGTGACAGTTGATTGGAGTAAAGGCACAACCCCACCCCCAGGCAAAGGAAGGAAGGAATGTGCACAGATGTGCTGTGAATACACTAGCTCTCTGCTAATCTATTTTTAGCACCCATCCCGACACAAATTTCAGGCTGTTTTTATCTCGGTTGTCAAAGAACTTGTCAGAAGTTCTCATGCTGATAACAGAAGAACGGAGCAGCAGAAAGACACGGGACTTAGGGCTTTGGAGAGAGATAAGAAAACACTTCAGATATATGTGCTTAGGTCAAATTTCATAAATCGGGTTTACATCCACTTTAGGGGGCCAAATAAAAAAAAAACACATTTGGATTTGAGAAAGGGCAGGGATGCTGTTTCTGAAACTGTTGTTCGTTCAAAAGATTGTGCTGATTAACCTGTTTTTAAACAGTAGGAGAAATAAATAAATTAAAAATTCTTTTAGTTTTATTACATCCCAAAATCTGACTTAAAAATAAAAACATATATATATATATATATATATATATATATATATATATATATATATATATATATATACAGTGTGTATGTATATATATATATATATATATATGTATGTATATGTGTATATATATATATATATATATCGTAGTATATCTCTGCAATGCATGCACATTTCCCAGTGTTGTATCCATTTAAATACCCTAGTACATAAAAATACCCCTTTTTTATTTTGTACCCCCAAAAAAGGAGATTATTCTACAGAAGAGAATACACTGATTAGCTATAACATTATGACCACTGACAGGTAAAGTGAATAACGTTGATTATATTGTTACAGTGGCATCTGAAAATGGGTGGGATGTATTAGGGTGTCCCTGAAGTTGATATGTTGAAACCAGATAAAATGTGCAAGCGTAAGGATTTGAGCGACTTTGACACGGGACAAATTGTAACCGCTAGATAAATGGGTCAGATCAACTCCAGAAACAGGGATGTTCCGGGTCTGCATTGGTCAGGAGTGACCAAAAGTGATCCAAGGAAGGAAAACTAGCAAACCAGCAACAGGGTCATGGGTTGTCAAGGATCATTGATGTACAGTGGGGAGCGTAGGCTGGCCCATGTAGTCCGCTCCAATAAAAGAGCTACTGTAGATTAAATTGCTGAAAAAGTGCATGCTGGTTCTGATAGAAAGGTGTCAGAACATACAGAGCATTGCAGTTTGTTGTGTATGGGTCTGTGTAGCTGCAGACCAGTCAGGGTGCCCATGTTGACCCGTGTCCACAGCCAATAGAGCCTACAATGGGCAAGTGAGATTTAGAACTGGACCTCGGAACAATGGAAGAAGGTGGACTGGTCTGATGATGAGTCATGTTTTCTTTTAAATTATGTGGATGGCTGGGTGTGTGTGCGTTGCTTACCTGGGGAATAGATGGCACCAGGATGCAGTATGGGGAAACGGCACGCTGGCAGGGGCAGTGTGATGCTTTGGGCAATGTGCAATAGGCAATCTCAGGTCATGCCATTCATGTGGATGTTGCTTTGGAGTCCATATTTTACGGGTCAGGGATGTTCTGCTTGCAAGAGGATCTACTCCATATTAGATAGATGGTTATACTGTTATTAATGTATATGGGAAAATCTCATTTCCAAAAAAGGTTAAAACTATAGACCAGAGAGGATTCACCATCATGTATGTGATATTTGTAATTCAGCTTATAAATCACATACACGTAATTTATTCTTATGTACGTGAACTTATGATTGAGTTTTACTTATCGTTTATCCCATTGGCAGCACATTGAACTAAATCATTGAGGCTTATATTGAGGTCCTGATCAAATACAGTGTAGCTACCAAACCTTTAGGTGTTCTTTTGTGCTCTCATCTACATTCTGTCACTCTGAAATTGACGCTTCACAATGAATTCACCCTTGATGAGTTAAAACCATTCATGGAATGGTTTTAACCATTCATACTACCCTGTGCGCCATTAGTATTTCTTGTCCAGTATTTTTATCAAAGATCCAGGACATGTGCAGCTGCGTGAATCTACTGAATTACAGGATTTACAGCTTTCCTGCCTAACCACTTTTTGCTTTACACCAGGAAATAGCCGGTGGATCAATTTAAACTTTACTCAAAGTTCAAACTTTAGTCAAAGTGGATTAAAGTTGATGACGTATATTTCAGGACTATAAAAATATAACATTTACAGAAGTTTGTTCTGGTCTTATGATGGATTTAGAAGGAAATAGGTCATGCAGTTTGAAACAGCAGAATAGTTGTGGAATTTAAATTAAATGTATAAATTCCTAAAGCCCAATACTAAGAAACTTAAAAATTATCAACAGTAGGTCTGGGCCTGCACTGTAGGTTCTAAGTGCTCCAGTATTATAGGGAAGAACTTACCTGACCCTCTGCTCCCCTGTTCCTCGACATTCTTATGTCAAATGAAGGGCCCTGATCTTTATAACATCCTAAATCAGGGGTCTCCAAACTTTCAAAACAAAGGGCCAGTTTACTGCCCTTAAAATTTAAGGGGGGATGACTGGGGCCAGTAGAAGTAGAAAATGCCCTGGCATCGGTGGGAGTAAACAATGCCATAGGCTTGGTGGGCCAGACTGGAGCCAGTGGAAGTAGAAAGTTCCCTGGCATCGGTGGGAGAAAACAATGCCATAAGCTTGATGGGCCGGACTGGTGTCAGTGGGAGTAAAAAATGCCATAAGCTTGTGGGCCAGACTGGGGCCAATGGAAGTAGAAAATTCCCTGGCATCGGTGGGAATAAACAATGCCATAGGCTTGGTGGGCTGGATTGGGGCCAGTGGAAGTAGAAAATGCCCTGGGGTCACTGGGAGTATATAATGCCATAAGCCTGTGGAGCAGACTGGGGCCAGTGGAAGTAGAAAATGCCTTGGCATCAGTCTGCGTAAACTATGCCATAGGCTTGGTGGGCCAGACTGGGGCCAGTGGAAGTAGAAAATGCCCTGGTGTCGGTGGGAGTAAACAATGCCATAAGCTTCACAAACGGAACAAGAAAGAAACAATAATTCCTTATCCCACCCACTCAGCGCTTATGTATATGCAATGCTCAATGGATCAAACATGTACCCCTAGCAACTCTGCAAGGTGTAAAATCTCATAGGCCTATATCCTCAAATAAGCAGCCGCTATATCTTAAATCATATCCAAAAAAGGTGCGTATAAGAGCAACAGCCCACATAAGCACTAGCAGTGCTAAACACAGCCTCTATCGAGGTTACGGATATATGGCTAAATATTAGACAAAATAAATACAATAGGTGGATTCTAAAGAACCAAAGTTCATAAGTCCATAAAGCTCTCAGGGTAGAGTCACATGAAAAACAGGGTGCATAGGGAACTTGATGTATAGGGGAAACAAGACTTCTTTACTGGTCACTCAGCAACCACCAAATCCTTCACCTCACCACTGTGCTCCCCCCCTTGAGAGTGAACACGTACCCTTAAACGCTAGGGTATAACGCTTTGTTCAACAAGTGATCCTCCACTCCCAGATGGCGATCCCCTTTGGATTCCACTCCAGCTGGTAGAAATATGAACAGCACCTCCTCCTCTCCTCTCACATATAAAGAGAACAATAGGGACCCATAGCGTAATATGTACACACAAGGCTTTATTGAAAATATTAAAATCACACTCACATGGAATCGGATGTAGTTAGGCAAAAACCATATCCAAAGGACAAGACCCGGTCCTCCCGCTGCTAACGTTGTCCCCACTGAGCCGCACGGTACGGGTGATCCAGCCACCTGATCGCGATGTTGCCCGGACTCAAATTGGCGTTTAGCTAGGGATCTCCTGGGATGTCTTTGGTATTAGCCGAATGGCCGCGTGCTCACGCTCTGACGCGTTTCGTCGGCACGGACGTCTACTGAGGGCTGGATCACCCGTACCGTGCGGCTCAGTGGGGACAACGTTAGCAGCGGGAGGACCGGGTCTTGTCCTTTGGATATGGTTTTTTGCCTAACTACATCAGATTCCATGTGAGTGTGATTTTAACATTTTCAATAAAGCCTTGTGTGTACATATTACGCTATGGGTCCCTATTGTTCTCTTTATATGTGAGAGGAGAGGAGGAGGTGCTGTTCATATTTCTACCAGCTGGAGTGGAATCCAAAGGGGATCGCCATCCGGGAGTGGAGGATCACTTGTTGAACAAAGCGCTATACCCTAGCGTTTAAGGGTACGTGTTCACTCTCAAGGGGGGGAGCACAGTGGTGAGGTGAAGGATTTGGTGGTTGCTGAGTGACCAGTAAAGAAGTCTTGTTTCCACTATACATCAAGTTCCCTATGCACCCTGTTTTTCATGTGACTCTACCCTGAGAGCTTTATGGACTTATGAACTTTGGTTCTTTAGAATCCACCTATTGTATTTATTTTGTCTAATATTTAGCCATATATCCGTAACCTCGATAGAGGCTGTGTTTAGCGCTGCTAGTGCTTATGTGGGCTGTTGCTCTTATACGCACCTTTTTTGGAAATGCCATAAGCTTGTGGGTCAGACTGGGGCCAGTGGAAGTAGAAAATTTCTTTGCATTGGTGAGAGAAAACAAAGCCATAGGCTTGGTGGGCTGGACTGGGGCCAGTGGAAGTTGAAAATGCCCTGGTGCCGGTGGGAGTAAACAATGCCATAAGCTTGTGGGCGAGACTGTGGCCAGTAGAAGTAGAAAATTCCCTGGCATCGAGGGAGTAAACATTGTCATAGGCTTGGTGGGCTGGACTGGGGCCAGTGGAAGTAGAAAATGCCCTGGTATCACTGGGAGTATATAATGCCAAAAGCCTGTGGACCAGAATGGGGCCAGTGGAAGTAGAAAATGCCTTGGCATCAGTCTGAGTAAACCATGCCATAGGCTTGGTGGGCCAGACTGGGGCCAGTGGAAGTAGAAAATGCCCTGGTGTTGGTGGGAGTAAACAATGCCATAAGCTTGTAGGTCAGACTGGGGCCAGTTGAAGTAGAAAATGCCCTGGCATCGGTGGAAGTAAACAATGCCATAGGCTTGGTGGGCTGGACTGGGGCCAGTGGAAGTAGAAAATGCCCTGGTGTCGGTGGGGGTAAACAATGCCATAAGCTTGTGGGCGAGACTGTGGCCAGTAGAAGTAGAAAATTCCCTGGCATCGTGGGAGTAAACATTGTCATAGGCTTGGTGGGCTGGACTGGGGCCAGTGGAAGTAGAAAATGCCCTGGTATCACTGGGAGTATATAATGTCATAAGCCTGTGGACCAAACTGTGGCCAGTGGAAGTAGAAAATGCCTTGGCATCAGTCTGAGTAAACCATGCCATAGGCTTGGTGGGCCAGACTGGGGCCAGTGGAAGTAGAAAATTCCCTGGCATCGGTGGGAGTAAACAATGCCATAGGCATGGTGGGCTGGACTGGGGCCAGTGGAAGTAGAAAATGCTCTGGTATCAGTGGGAGTATATAATGCCATAACATGTGGGCCAGACTGGGGTCAGTGGAAGTAGAAAATGCCTTGGCATCGGTCTGAGTAAAAACCATGCCATAGACTTGGTGGGCCAGACTAGGGCGATTGGAAGTAGAAAATGCCCTAGCATCAGTGGGAGAAAACAATGCCATAGGCTTGGTGGGCCGGACTAGGGCGATTGGAAGTAGAAAATGCCCTAGCATCAGTGGGAGAAAACAATGCCATAGGCTTGGTGGGCCGGACTGGGGCCAGTGGAAGTAGAAAATGCCCTGGTATCGGTGGGAGGTAACAATGCCATAAGCTTGGTGGTCAGTGGAAGGAACAGCGCCCCATAATTGGTGTCAGTGGAAGAGGGTTACATCCTGCCCAACGGCCACAGTTTGGAGACCCCTTTCTTAGACCACTAAAGCATGGGGGAAAATATGCTGCAGGGACTGGTCCAGCTGTGGGGAGGAGCGGAGGGTCAGGTAAGTAGATAATTTTTTCTCTGTCCCCTAAACCTAAATAAGCAGTTAACCCTTAAACCTGCTGCCCCACTGCAAGGGATAATGTTTAAGTTTCCCAGAGTTGGGCTTTAATATTCACCTATATAATCCAACCAAATGCAGTACCACATCCATACTACAATTTGGTGGCTCATGTAAACATGCGGTTTATAGAAATGTATGAAGTTTATGAACTGAATTACAAATATCACATACATAAAAATATAATGTTTAGCGTGTCCTCTATAGTTTTTAATTGGTTTAACCATTTTTGGAATAAGTTCCTTTTTGGGGGGCATACATCAATCGGTGTTATTTGCAATGGAGTAAATATCCTGCAGAAGGTGTAAAATTGATGTAATTGACCACTACACACGTCTTATTTCCTTTTTAATAACTGAACAAAAAAAATAACTGTTGATCGTCCAGAAATGCAATCAGCTCTTAGCCTCGGGTCACATGGCTGCGACTTAACATGCAACTTGCAAAACATAAAGCCGCATGACAAGTCAAAAACACATTCATTTCAATGGGTGCTGTCTTAATTAATGTGACTTAAGTCACAGCAACAAAAAAAAAAAAAAAGGTTCCTGCACTACTTTTCTGCGACTTGAGTGCCATAGACTTCAATAGTAAATCCCAAAAGTTGCAAGGAAAGCACAAGCAAATCACATGATTTTGGGCTCGCAAAAGTGTGAACCGAGCCTTAAACCATGTTGTTGGTTGACAACACGCAGCTTTTTTTTTTTTTTGTTGTCTAAATGGTGTCATTGGTGCCCTTAGTCTTTCGCTAAACTTCCTAACCACTCCCACCCTCAGATCTCTATAACATAAAGGATAATCGCTCTGTAGTCCTAGATCAGATTTTGGAGGCTTCGCTTCCTGTGCAGGAAGTGTGCAAAGATTTTGGGACAGCTCTGAAATATTGATCAACATGTTTGTTCTTGAATTTATTAGACACATACAGTGGGGAAAATAATTATGTGATCCCTGAAAAATTTGTACGTTTGCCCACTTACAAAGAAATGAAGGGTCTATAATTTTTATCATAGGTGTATTTTAAATGAGAAACAAAATATCAACCAAAAATCCAGAAAAAGCAAATGATACAAATGTTATAAATTGAGTTGCAGTTCAGTGAGAAAATAAGTATTTCATGAAAAAAACATGATTTAGCATTTGGTGGAGAAAACCTTGTTGGCAAACAAAGATGTTTCTTGTAGTTGGTTACCAGCTTTGCACACTGGTTTCAGCTCCCTTTATAAATGCGTTAAAGGATTAAGGTCTGGAGACTGGCTAGGCCACTCTATGACCTTAATGTGCTTCTTCTTAAGCCACTCCTTTGTTGCCTTGGCGGTATGTTTTGGGTCACTGTCATGCTGGAAGACCCATCCATGACCCATCTTCAGTGCTCTGGCTGAGGGAAGAAGGTTCTCATCCAAGATATTACAATACATGGCCCTGTCCATTGGCCCCCTCAATACGGCAAAATCGGCCTATACCTTTACCAGAGAAACAGCCCCAAAACATAATGTTTCCACCTCCGTGTTTGACTGTAGGGATGGTGTTCTTAGGGTCATAGTCAGCATTTTTCTTCCTCCAA
Organism: Pelophylax lessonae; assembly: GCF_965119305.1. Lineage (NCBI taxonomy): Eukaryota > Metazoa > Chordata > Amphibia > Anura > Ranidae > Pelophylax > Pelophylax lessonae. Next base: position 202,703,482 of record NC_138778.1, read on the forward strand.
ACACGGCGAGTCGAGTTAATGCCAAAGAGCTCAATTTTGGCCTCATCTGACCACAGCACTTTCTCCCAATCCTTCTCTGAATCATTTAGATGTTCATTGGCAGACTTCAGATGGGCCTGTATGTGTGCCTTCTTGAGGAGGAGGACCTTGCGGGTGCTGCAGGATTTAAATCCATGGCGGTGTATTGTGTTACCAATGGTTTGTTTGGTGACTGTGGTCCCAACTGCCTTGAGATCATTCACAAGCTCCTCCCGTGTAGTTCTGGGCTGATCCCTCACTTTTCTCATGATCATCCTTACCCCATGAGGCAAAATCTTGCATGGTGCTCCAGACCGAGGGCGATTGATGATTAATTTGTATTTTTTCCATTTGCGAATAATCGCTCCAACAGTTGTCTCCTTCTCACCACGCTTCTTGCCCATTCCAGCCTTGTGCAGGACTACAGGTCTTCTGGCCCATTCCAGCCTTGTGCAGGACTACAGGTCTTCTGGCCCATTCCAGCCTTGTGCAGGACTACAGGTCTTCTGGCCCATTCCAGCCTTGTGCAGGACTACAGGTCTTCTGGCCCATTCCAGCCTTGTGCAGGACTACAGGTCTTCTGGCCCATTCCAGATTTGTGCAGGTCTACAGGTCTTCTGGCCCATTCCAGCCTTGTGCAGGACTACAGGTCTTCTGACCCATTCCAGCCTTGTGCAGGACTACAGGTCTTCTGACCCATTCCAGCCTTGTGCAGGACTACAAGTCTTCTGGCCCATTCCAGCCTTGTGCAGGACTACAGGTCTTCTGACCCATTCCAGCCTTGTGCAGGACTACAAGTCTTCTGGCCCATTCCAGCCTTGTGCAGGACTACAGGTCTTCTGGCCCATTCCAGCCTTGTGCAGGACTACAGGTCTTCTGGCCCATTCCAGCCTTGTGCAGGACTACAGGTCTTCTGGCCCATTCCAGCCTTGTGCAGGACTACAGGTCTTCTGGCCCATTCCAGCCTTGTGCAGGACTACAGGTCTTCTGGCCCATTCCAGCCTTGTGCAGGACTACAGGTCTTCTGGCCCATTCCAGCCTTGTGCAGGACTACAGGTCTTCTGGCCCATTCCAGCCTTGTGCAGGACTACAGGTCTTCTGGCCCATTCCAGCCTTGTGCAGGACTACAGGTCTTCTGGCCCATTCCAGCCTTGTGCAGGACTACAGGTCTTCTGGCCCATTCCAGCCTTGTGCAGGACTACAGGTCTTCTGGCCCATTCCAGCCTTGTGCAGGACTACAATCTTGTCCCTGACCTCCTTTGACAGCTCTTTGGTCTTGCCCATGATGGTGAGTTTGAATGGAAGTAAGAGATTCTGTGGACAGGTGTCTTTTATACACATATTGAGTTATCGTTAGGAGAACCTTCTTAAATTGACAGGACTAATCTGTGTACCACATGAGCACATGCTGTAGCCAGTCTGTGGGAGCCAGAATCATTGTTGGTTGGGGATCAAATACTTATTTTACTCACTGAACTGTAATTTAATTTATAACATTTGTATCATGTTTTTTCTGGATTTTTGGTTGATATTCTGTCTTCTTCATTTAAAATACACCTATGATAACAATTATAGACCCTTCATTTATTTGTAAGTGGGCAAACGTTCAAAATCTGCAGGGGATCGAATAATTATGTTCCCCACTGTATATAAAAATGCTTCCAATGGTATAGTAAACAGACCAAGGAAGGAAGACGAGGTCTGTACTGCATTACAACCAGTGGTGGGGTAGTTACTCAAAAAATGTAATTAGTTACTAGTTACTTCTGTAAATTGTAACGAGATTACTTTACTAGTTACTGCATTTGAAAAGTAACTTCACTACTTATTACTTTACTTTCCTCTTTCTTAATTTACCGTGTAGAAGAAGATACATGACACTCTTTCTGCATAGAGTTTATTGTATAAAAACAGACTTTGGGAAACATGAGAACAAAACCTGAAAAAACAGAATAAAACATAAAGTGCAACAAAAAGACATAAACTTCATCCCTCTCTATTCTTCGAAATAACGATTGTATCGCACAGCTTGGGTAACGCAGGAAAGCGCGTTGCTATAGCCTAGTAAAGTAGTGTAGTTACCTCCTATAGTCTAGTAAAGTAGTGTAGTTACCTCCTATAGTCTAGTAAAGTAGTGTAGTTACCTCCTATAGCCTAGTAAAGTAGTGTAGTTACCTCCTATAGTCTAGTAAAGTAGTGTAGTTACCTCCTATAGCCTAGTAAAGTAGTGTAGTTACCTCCTATAGCCTAGTAAAGTAGTGTAGTTACCTCCTATAGTCTAGTAAAGTAGTGTAGTTACCTCCTATAGCCTAGTAAAGTAGTGTAGTTACCTCCTATAGTCTAGTAAAGTAGTGTAGTTACCTCCTATAGCCTAGTAAAGTAGTGTAGTTACCTCCTATAGCCTAGTAAAGTAGTGTAGTTACCTCCTATAGTCTAGTAAAGTAGTGTAGTTACCTCCTATAGCCTAGTAAAGTAGTGTAGTTACCTCCTATAGTCTAGTAAAGTAGTGTAGTTACCTCCTATAGTCTAGTAAAGTAGTGTAGTTACCTCCTATAGCCTAGTAAAGTAGTGTAGTTACCTCCTATAGCCTAGTAAAGTAGTGTAGTTACCTCCTATAGTCTAGTAAAGTAGTGTAGTTACCTCCTATAGCCTAGTAAAGTAGTGTAGTTACCTCCTATAGTCTAGTAAAGTAGTGTAGTTACCTCTTATAGTCTAGTAAAGTAGTGTAGTTACCTCCTATAGCCTAGTAAAGTAGTGTAGTTACCTCCTATAGTCTAGTAAAGTAGTGTAGTTACCTCCTATAGCCTAGTAAAGTAGTGTAGTTACCTCCTATAGCCTAGTAAAGTAGTGTAGTTACCTCCTATAGCCTAGTAAAGTAGTGTAGTTACCTCCTATAGTCTAGTAAAGTAGTGTAGTTACCTCCTATAGCCTAGTAAAGTAGTGTAGTTACCTCCTATAGCCTAGTAAAGTAGTGTAGTTACCTCCTATAGCCTAGTAAAGTAGTGTAGTTACCTCCTATAGTCTAGTAAAGTAGTGTAGTTACCTCCTATAGCCTAGTAAAGTAGTGTAGTTACCTCCTATAGTCTAGTAAAGTAGTGTAGTTACCTCCTATAGTCTAGTAAAGTAGTGTAGTTACCTCCTATAGTCTAGTAAAGTTGTGTAGTTACCTCCTATAGTCTAGTAAAGTAGTGTAGTTACCTCTTATAGTCTAGTAAAGTAGTGTAGTTACCTCCTATAGTCTAGTAAAGTAGTGTAGTTACCTCCTATAGCCTAGTAAAGTAGTGTAGTTACCTCCTATAGCCTAGTAAAGTAGTGTAGTTACCTCCTATAGTCTTGTAAAGTAGTGTAGTTACCTCCTATAGTCTAGTAAAGTAGTGTAGTTACCTCCTATAGTCTAGTAAAGTAGTGTAGTTACCTCCTATAGTCTAGTAAAGTAGTGTAGTTACCTCCTATAGTCTAGTAAAGTAGTGTAGTTACCTCCTATAGCCTAGTAAAGTAGTGTAGTTACCTCCTATAGTCTAGTAAAGTAGTGTAGTTACCTCCTATAGTCTAGTAAAGTAGTGTAGTTACCTCCTATAGCCTAGTAAAGTAGTGTAGTTACCTCCTATAGTCTAGTAAAGTAGTGTAGTTACCTCCTATAGTCTAGTAAAGTAGTGTAGTTACCTCCTATAGCCTAGTAAAGTAGTGTAGTTACCAATATTAGTATTGTAACTAGTTACGTTACTTCGTTACCAAAAAAGTAATGTAGTTACTGTAATCCGTTACTTTGTAACTCCTTACCCCCAACACTGATTACAACTCATATGGACATACATGCATGTATGCCTGTATGGGTTGAGATGTGTACTACGTTCTGCACATGCACCACTGGGGCCTACACCTTGTTGATATTTACACCTTGCACTGAGTCAATCATGCAATGCAGGCGCAGAATTGACCTTCAATTATTCTGAATGACTAAAGGCCGAGGTCATTCTGCACCTGCACCACCGCCATGTCCTTGTCTTATTCAGGGCAAGATGTACACAGTAAACAATTTGTAGTAGGCAGCGGTGGCACATGTGCAGAATGACCTCGGGCTTCTGTCATTCAGAATGAGGTCTTTCTGCACCTTTGCTGCCAAAAGACCGTTTGTTGAAATATCAGCTCCGATATCAGTGGCGGCGTTTAACAATTGACACTGTAGGTACAGTATATAAATATTTGCACACATTTTTCCATGTGTACTGCGTGGAATATTGTCAAATTTTAACCAGACCTTGGAAGCAGGTTTTTCTTGTTTTGGTTTATTAAGCAAAATCTTACGAACTAAAAGAAACCTTTGCATTCAGATCCATATACGTTACAGCATATTGTACGCTTGTGTGCATGAGCCCTAATTATTTTAAATCTATCTGCTTATAAGACGTATGGATTTTATGTAGTTAGGCGCCAATTAAGGAGAAAAAGCTGGGGTTAGGCTTGAGCTGTGAATGGATGTTCACCAGTAGTCCAAAGAGCTCTCTAAAAGAGGGACAGTTCATGGGGTCTGCAGAGCTGCAGGTCTGAAAAGTGTTATCACCCAGCTAGGCCATCAGTGGTTTTAGGGGGGCTTACTGGTCAATGTGCTTTCATTTAGGATTTGGCCAGCATCACATTCCATGCATGTGTTGCCAACAGCTACCAAATGGCCAGTTCTGTTCTGGGAATTTTTGTAGTGTAATAGGGATGCTATTTGTAGTATTTTGTTAAGTTGTACATAAGATTGGAGGTACGTTTTGGAAGGCAATCTGGTTAATACATTTTTTTTTCCCCAAATAGGAGCCAATGCTCAACTTGAAGTTCTACCGAAACGAGATAAACTTTGAACCTTATGGTTAGTAAAGAAAACACATTAAATTGTCAAGTTTTTTTTACACCTGTCTCTCAAAAGAGACATCAGATACCGATACCGATCAAAGGTGACTGCTTACTGCTGGGCAGTGTTAAGTGCTTCATAGTCCTCTGCAATGGCCACACATACAGTATGCTAGGCTTCACCAGAATATTGGCCATCCCTACAAATTCTGGATGGACCCTCTGCACACTGCTACACCATTTCCAGCAAACTATGCAATAAAAAGCAGGGATATTTAGTTCACATATATTGCAATACATGTTTAACCACTTAAGCCCCGGAAGATTTTACCCCCTTCCTGACCAGGGGGTATTTTGCGATTCGGCACTGCGTGAATTTAACGGACAATTGCACGGTCGTGCGACGCTGTACCTAAACGAATTTGACGTCCTTTTTTCCCCACAAATAGAGCTTTCTTTTGGTGGTATTTGATCACCTGTGCGATTTTTTGATCATGCGCTATAATCAAAAAAAGAGCGTCAATTTTGCAAAAATAACAATATTTTTCACATTTGTTTATATGAAATTCCCCCCCAAAAAAATTTAAAAATCTAAATTTTTTAAAATTTTTGGCCAATTTGTTTTCTGCTACCTGTTTGGTAAAAAAAAATCACAATAAGCGTATTTTGATTGGTTTGCGTAAAATTTATTGCGTTTACTAACTATGGGAAAGATTTTTGTCATTTTTGTTGTTGTTTTTTTAACGAGTAATGGCGGCGATCTGCGATTTTTTTTGCGGTACTGCGACATTGCGGCGGACAGATCGGACCCTTGACTGACATTTTTGACACTTTTGGGGGTACCAGTGACATTACTACAGTAATCAGTGCTATACATATGCACTGTTACTGTAAAAATGACACTGGCAGGGAAGGGGTTAACTTTATTAGAGATGCAGTGACTATGTGTGTCCCTAGGGGCGGGTTTCTGACTGTGCAGGGATGTGGCTGTGTGTGTAACAGCACAGATCAATGGTCCTATATAGCAGGACCGTTAGATCAGTGCTTTTACACAGGGAAGAATGACAGGCGGCTTTGTTTACATTAGCCGCCTGCCTTTCTCCCTTCACAGCGGACGATCGAGAGTGACCGGCGGACATCGGGTCCGCCGGTCACACGCACGGAGGTGTTCGTGAACGAGCCGAGGCGGGAGCGCGCCTCTGGCGGCGCGCGCCCGCTCGCTATTGGCTCCCAGGCTAGTGACCTATATATACGTCACTTTGCCTGGCCGGGGACCAGTATATAGTCGTGCGGCGGTCGGCAACCGGTTAAGCTGACCAATTGCATCAAAGTAATCCCTCGTCTGGCCAGCCCTACACTGTCTTGCCACTTCAAATGCTACGGTGTACACCATGCCAACATGGAGCATAAAGACCCAAGGTAGGGGAGAGCAACTAGGTTTAGATCTGGTCACTGACCTGCGTTGCAACAGAGAAAATATATAGCATACAAGAGAGAGGAGAACTCACTGCTCTAGGTGATTCCAGAAGCCTGATGACACACCGGTGCATGCCTCGGCTCGCCTCCGTGGATAATTAATCAAAGAAGAAATAGCTGCACTCCAGGTGTGATCAAAATTCCGCTTTATTGCCTGAACATAAACATATGTTCAGGCAATAAAGCGGAATTTTGATCACACCTGCAGTGCAGCCATTTCTTCTTAGAGAAAAGATATACCTGTGCTCAAATCCCAATAGCTTGTACATGTATTTGAACTATCAGGTGCTAAAGGGGTGGGACCACATATTAACACTTCAAATTCTGGATGGACCCTCTGCATACTGCTACACCCTTTCCAGCAAACTATGCAATGAAAAACAGGGATATTTACTTCATATATATATATATATATATATATATATATATATATATATACAGTGCCTTGCGAAAGTATTCGGCCCCCTTGAACTTTGTGACCTTTTGCCACATTTCAGACTTCAAACATAAAGATATAAAACTGTAATTTTTTGTGAAGAATCAACAACAAGTGGGACACAATCATGAAGTAGAACGAAATTTATTGGATATTTCAAACTTTGTTAACAAATAAAAAACTGAAAAATTGGGCGTGCAAAATTATTCAGCCCCTTTACTTTCAGTGCAGCAAACTCTCTCCAGAAGTTCAGTGAGGATCTCTGAATGATCCAATGTTGACCTAAATGACTAATGATGATAAATAGAATCCACCTGTGTGTAATCAAGTCTCCGTATAAATGCACCTGCACTGTGATAGTCTCAGAGGTCGGTTTAAAGCGCAGAGAGCATCATGAAGAACAAGGAACACACCAGGCAGGTCCGAGATACTGTTGTGGAGAAGTTTAAAGCCCGATTTGGATACAAAAAGATTTCCCAAGCTTTAAACATCCCAAGGAGCACTGTGCAAGCGATAATATTAAAATGGAAGGATTATCAGACCACTGCAAATCTACGAAGACCTGGCCGTCCCTCTAAACTTTCAGCTCATACAAGGAGAAGACTGATCAGAGATGCAGCCAAGAGGCCCATGATCACTCTGGATGAACTGCAGAGATCTACAGCTGAGGTGGGAGACTCTGTCCATAGGACAACAATCAGTCGTATACTGCACAAATCTGGCCTTTATGGAAGAGTGGCAAGAAGAAAGCCATTTCTTAAAGATTTCCATAAAAAGTGTTGTTTAAAGTTTGCCACAAGCCACCTGGGAGACACCAAACATGTGGAAGAAGGTGCTCTGGTCAGATGAAACCAAAATCAAACTTTTTGGCAACAATGCAAAACGTTATGTTTGGCGTAAAAGCAACACAACTCATCACCCTGAACACACCATCCCCACTGTCAAACATGGTGGTGGCAGCATCATGGTTTGGGCCTGCTTTTCTTCAGCAGGGACAGGGAAGATGGTTAAAATTGATGGGAAGATGGATGGAGCCAAATACAGGACCATTCTGGAAGAAAACCTGATGGAGTCTGCAAAAGACCTGAGACTGGGACGGAGAATAGTCTTCCAACAAGACAATGATCCAAAACATAAAGCAAAATCTACAATGGAATGGTTCACAAATAAACATATCCAGGTGTTAGAATGGCCAAGTCAAAGTCCAGACCTGAATCCAATCGAGAATCTGTGGAAAGAACTGAAAACTGCTGTTCACAAACGCTCTCCATCCAACCTCACTGAGCTCGAGCTGTTTTGCAAGGAGGAATGGGCAAAAATTTCAGTCTCTCGATGTGCAAAACTGATAGAGACATACCCCAAGCGACTTACAGCTGTAATCGCAGCAAAAGGTGGCGCTACAAAGTATTAACTTAAGGGGGCTGAATAATTTTGCACGCCCAATTTTTCAGTTTTTTATTTGTTAAAAAAGTTTGAAATATCCAATAAATTTTGTTCCACTTCATGACTGTGTCCCACTTGTTGATTCTTCACAAAAAAATACAGTTTTATATCTTTATGTTTGAAGCCTGAAATGTGGCAAAAGGTCGTAAAGTTCAAGGGGGCCGAATACTTTCGCAAGGCACTGTATTGTAACGCAGGTCAGTGACCAGATCTGAACCTAGTTGCTCTCCCCCACCTTGGATCTTTATGCCCCATGTTGGCATGGTTTCCACCATAGCATTTACAGTGGCAAGGCAGTGTAGGACTGGCAAAAAGAGGGATCATTTGACGCCGTTGGTCAGCTTAAACATGTATTGCAATTGTGGGAAAAAAAGGACATCAATTTTATTTGGGTACAGCATTGCACAACTGCGCAATTGTCAGTTAAGTATGAAGGGGGTAGCTGAAATGGTTAATAGGAATGTCAGCTAAAAACTTTTTTCTGTTAATGGTGTATAAAGTGGAGAAGGATTAGAACTCCTGTCAGTTTTTTTTGCGATCTATTCTGCCCATTAGGGAGATTCATCCTCTCTAGTTGTCCTATTACCTGTAGCAATGGTCCCCAAACTATGGCCCAGGGGCCGGGTGTAGCCCTTTGCCTGCCTTTATCTGGCCCTTGGGGCGCTTTTCCTCCCACTGACATCAACTATGGGGTATAATTCCTGTTACTGACATGAACAACAAAGCACTATTTCTCTTGCTGACACCAACGATAAGGCACTCTTCCTCCCTCTGACACCAACGATAAGGCACTCTTCCTCCCTCTGACACCAATAATGGGGCACTCTTCCTCCCTCTGACACCAATGATGGGGCACTCTTTCTCCCTCTGACACCAATGATGGGGCACTCTTCCTCCCTCTGACACCAATGATGGGGCACTATTCCTTCCATTAACACCAACGATAAGGCACTCTTCCTCCAACTGACACCTACAATGGGGGACTATTCCTTATACTGACACTAACAATGGAACACTATTCTTTCCACTGACACCAATGATGGGACTCTATTCCTCTCACTGACACCAACGATAAGGCACTATTTCTTTCACTGACACCAAGGATAGGGCACTATTTCTTTCACTGACACCAAGGATAGGGCACTATTTATTTCACTGACACCAACAATGGGACACTATTCCTTCACTGACACCAACGATGGGACACAATTCCTCTCACTGTTACTAGTGATGGGGCACTGTTCATCCCACTGACACCATTGATGGGGCACTGTTTCTCTCACTTACACTAATGATAGGACACTAATCTTTTCACTGACACTGGTGACGGGGGCACTATTCCTCCCACTGGTGATGGGGCACTATTTCTGCCACTGACACCAACAATTGGTGTCAGTGGGAGGAATTCCTCCCCCTAATGCCAAAGATGCACTGTTTACTCCCAGTGTCATCAAGACAATTTCTTCTCCTAATGGCCACAATTCGGCTCCCGTCAAGTCTGAAGTACGGTAAACTGGCCCTTTGTTTAGAAATTTTGGAAACCCCGCACCTAGAGTGAAAGAAAAAGAAAATCCCAAAATTTGGGTTGACACCAGAAAAATAGTAGAGGAGAAATTTTTCAATGGGGACACTAGTTCTGGTGACACCCTTGGATTCCTTCACTTTGGAAGGATTTCTTCTCACTTTCTGTTTTACCTATGGGAGAAGAAGTGAAGGGAAATCTCCCCAATGGGACAGGTGACAAAAGAACTGACAGGGGTTATAACCCTCCCTTATCCAAAAATTAAAATAACAATGTTTTGCCTTTAGCTACGCTTGAAGCTTGTTATACTTTCGTATACTGATCTCTTTATTCTGTCTTAGACTCTGCAGTTGAAGGTATGACCTTGTTCTCTTTATCAAATACAGGAGTATGTATAGATGACATTCACAAACACTGGAAGTTTGATTACGTTGAACTAGAATCAAATCATAGCTTCATTCAATGGTGAGTTCACAAAAAGTTTAAAAAATCGTATGCGGTGAGGGCTATGCTCCATCTTTTCTTTTTTTTTTTTAATAAGTTTTTATTGAAGTTGAAATTACAACAATAGCAACAATAGTACACATAGGAAACAGGACCACATCCATCAGGTTCAACATAGATATTCATAAGAGGTGTTTAAAGTGGAGTTCCACTCAAAACTGGAACTTCCGCTTTAAGTGGTCCTGACATGGCATGTCATTTTTTTTTTTGACTGGCCATGGGTCGTATAAAACAGAGTGGCCTTGTATAAACTGGATCAAATGTAGAATGGATGATCAAAACGGGCATATTAGCAGGCAGTGCCACCAGATGTTGGCATGAGAGGCTGCCTCACCGCACCCTCTCCAGCAGAGGTTGGAGTAGCCAATGAAAGCTTTGCCAGGTACCCACTTCCACTCGAGCCGCCAAGGTGGCTCGAGCGGAAGTTCTCCTCTCCACCCTCCCTCCCTGCAATCTTCTGGGACACGTCACAGGTCCCAGAAGATTGCCCGTCCATTCAGGACGCACAGCGCAACTCGCGCATGCACAGTGCGCACCCGGTTGTGAAGCCGCAAGCTGCCCACACTAGAGATGCCAGCGCCCCGGGGAGAAGACAGAGAGAACCGAGGCTCCCCACCGGCTGCATCGCTGGACCATGGGACAGGTGAGTGTGTGTTTATTAAAAGTCAGCAGCTACACTTTACGTCTGCTCACTGTGCTGTTACTGCGGCACAGTGGTTCGTTATCGTCTGGCGACGTAGACCTACGTCACCAGACATTCCCCTCTCTCGGCGGCGCGCTCGTGCCGCCGGAGGCTCGCTCCCGCTGTATTCAGCTACAGCGGGAGTCGGGCCAGGGGAGGAGCGGTGGTGATCACCGCCGCTCTTCCCCGATCGTCGAGGATCTAGTGTGGAAATCCGCCCGCTTGTGTAAACAAAGCGGGCGGATCTCCTAAGTGACAGGCAGGGTCAGATTGCAGGGTTCAGCATAGCTGAACCTGCGATCTGTCCCTGTGTCACTCAGTCACCTCCCCCCACACACATTAGTAAGCAACAGGCATACATTAACCCCTCCCTCTCCAATAAAAATTAACCCCTTCCCTGCCAGTGTCATTTTTACAGTAACAGTGCATATGTATAGCACTGATTACTGTTGTAATGTCACTGGTACCCCCAAAAGTGTCAAAAATGTCAATCAAGGGTCCAATCTGTCCGCCACAATGTCACAGTCCCGCAAAAAAAAAATCGCAGATCGCCGCCATTATTTGTTAAAAAAAAAACACCAAAAATGACAGAAACCTTTCCCTTAGTTAGTAAACGCAATAACTTTTGCGCAAACCAATCAAAATACGCTTATTGCGATTTTTTTACCAAAAATATGTAGCAGAAAACAAATTGGCCTAAAATGTTAAAAAATTTTGATTTTTACATTTTTTGGGGGGGGGGAATTTCATATAAAAAATTTTGAAAAATATTGTTATTTTTCAAAATTGTCGCTCGCTCTTTTTTTGTTTATAGCGCAAAAAGTAAAAATCGCACAGGTGATCAAATACCACCAAAAGAAAGCTCTATTTGTGGGGAAAAAAAAGACATCAATTTAATTTGGATACAACAATTTAATTTGGATGCACGACCGCGCAATTGTCCGTTAAATTAACGCAGTGCCGAATCGCAAAATATGGCCTGGTCAGGAATGGGGTAAAATCTTCCGGTCTTAAAGCGGTTAAAAATACGCTCATTTTTTTGTCAAAGACATGTAGCTAAATACATTTTGGCCTAAATATATGACAAAAATTGAATATATTGGATATTTTTTAACTGTCAAATAGAAAAATATTGTTATTTTTTCAAAATTGTCGCATTTTTTTATTAATATAGCAAAAAATAAAAATCGCAGAGATGATCAAATACCACCAAAAGAAAGCTCTGTTTGTGGGGAAAAAAAGGACGTAGCTTTCGTTTGGGTACGGCGTTGCATGACCGCGAAAATTTCAGTTAAAATCACACAGTGCCGAATCGCAAAAAGTGGCCCAGACGTAAGACAGCAAAATCCTCCGGTGGTAAAGTGGTTAATAAACACAGAAGTCAGTGGAACTACGCTTTAACGCGAGCCAATATGAAGTTAAATAGACAGATTAGGCGTCTATTAGAACCTAATTCTACACCATACTATAAACATAACGGTCGAGATTTAGTCCTGTTGTCGAAGATCTGAGGTTTGACTCAAGTAACAGAAACCATAAAGAAGGCACAATATAGAAAGGGAGAGCAGAAGATGAGTAGTAGAATAGGAGAAGAAAGACACAGTTGTAAGGATAGATAGAAGGAAGGAAGTCGGAGAAAAGGCAGGGAAGGTGAGGGGGGAGGGGAGGGGAAATGAGCTTTGGGTGTCTGCCTCATGAATATATAAAATGAAACAATGGTAATAATAGTACAAACATTGTGATGTTACTTAGAATGGGACATCATCTCAGCATATTCTGTGGAGAACATAAAGGCACCAGCGGCTTTATTGCATACACCAGTGACTTTATTGCATACACCAGCAGCTTTACTGTATACACCAGCGTCTTTACTGCATACACCAACAGCTTTACTGTATACACCAGCGGCTTTACTGCATAAACCAGTGAATTTATTGCATACACCAGTGACTTTATTGCATACACCAGCAGCTTTACTGCATACACCAGTGACTTTACTTCATACACCAGTGACTTTATTGCATACACCAGTGGCTTTATTGCATACACCAGTGAATTTATTGCATACACCAGCGGCTTTACTGCATACACCAGTGAATTCATTGCATACACCAGTGACTTTATTGCATACACCAGTGGCTTTACTGCATACACCAGTGGCTTTACTGCATACACCAGTGACTTAATTGCATACACCAGTGGCTTTATTGCATACCCCAGCAGCTTTACTGCATACACCAGCAGCTTTACTGCATACACCAGCGGCTTTACTGCATACACCAGTGAATTTATTGCATACACCAGCGGCTTTACTGCATACACCAGTGAATTCATTGCATACACCAGTGACTTTATTGCATACACCAGCGGCTTTACTGCATACACCAGTGGCTTTATTGCATACACCAGTGACTTTATTGCATACACCAGTGGCTTTATTGCATACACCAGCAGCTTTACTGCATAGACCAGCGGCTTTACTGCATACACCAGTGACTTTACTGCATACACCAGTGAATTTACTGCATACACCAGCGGCTTTATTGCATACACCAGTGACTTAATTGCATACACCAGTGGCTTTATTGCATACTGTACACCAGTGACTTTATTGCATACACCAGTGGCTTTATTGCATACACTAGCAGCTTTACTGCATACACCAGCGGCTTTATTGCATACACCAGTGACTTTACTGCATACACCAGCTGCTTTACTGCATACACCAGCTGCTTTACTGTATACACCAGAAGCTTTATTGCATATACCAGTGGCTTTACTGCATACACCAGCTGCTTTACTGCATACACCAGTGGCTTTATTGCATACACCAGCGGCTTTACTGTATACACCAGCGGCTTTACTGCATACACCAGCGGCTTTACTGCATACACCAGCAGCTTTACTGCATACACCAGCAGCTTTACTGTATACACCAGGAGCTTTATTGCATACACCAGCGGCTTTATTGCATACACCAGCGGCTTTATTGCATATACCAGTGGTTTTACCGTATACACCAGTGGCTTTATTGCATACAAAAGTTGCCGTGTGGTTTCGGCCCTTACCCCTATGAAGAGACCAACAAAAAATTGAAAGAAAAAGATGGGGCTTTGCAGGCCAGTGGGAGTAGAAGGATCAGATGCAAAACCAGTTTATAAAACCAAATAACATTTTATTGGTATATAAGATAAAAAGCATGGACCACCATGCATATTAGGTACAATTAAACTAACATACAAATAATAAAATCAAGCAGGATGAGTCATTTACAACATAGAAATACGTCCCATAAGGGAAACAAAACCAAAGAGCCTGTGTAGGATGGAGAGTAGGTCTCACGATGGCATTGGTCAATGTAGGTCCCCAGCAAGCCGACGCGTTTCGCTCAAGGCTTCCTCAGGGCCTGAGAGACCAGGACAGACCGGTATTTCTATAAATAACATAAAAACATAACCAGGTGACTATTAGTCAATTGTACATCTGTTAACAAGTCATCAATAATATTATCATATATTGTTGCACATGGTTTTGGTTTTGTACTGACCCTTATTGATAATGACTCAGAGTAGATGACAGGGTTGTGACGACACAGATACTGACTGGGGATTACTGCTTCCGTATTCAAAACATAAGCTTCATGATGGCATATATATACATTCTACTTGTGCTGGATTCAAAATTTTGGACCCTGTGTATCACAAAGGGAAGGCTGTGAAATAGAGTATCATATATGTATGTATTTATGTCTATTATATGTCCCCTGATATTTATAGTGTGTGTGGCATATTAACCCACCTTACAGTCACCACTAGTGGTAGTCTCCTGGCAATTTCGACTACCCGCACCCTCTCCCTGATATATTCAAATTTATGGGTACTCAACATCTAGGTGTGAGAAATCTATGGATATAGAATAAATGATATCAGCCAAAATTGAACCCTTCCAATGGAGGGAAAGTGGTTAATTCCGAAGACGTCATAGGATGGAGAAAAAGTGGTTAGTCAGAGTGGAAATTGTAGACATAGGGGATAGATAAATAGCAGTAAGGGGCCAGATAGAAACTGGAGCTAGAATATTAGCACCCACCTATTGTGGCATGGAGATAGCCTCAAGCGAACAAAAACAGGCACATTTTATATAGTCATAGAAGGCATCATAATCCAGACCCAGAGGTCCTGGGAGCGGCTTTATTTCATATACCAGTGGCTTTACTGCATACACCAGCTGCTTTACTGTATACACCAGCTGCTTTACTGTATACACCAGCAGCTTTATTGCATTCACCAGTGGCTTTACTGCATACACCAGCTGCTTTACTGTATACACCAGCGGCTTTACTGTATACACCAGCGGCTTTACTGTATACACCAGCTTCTTTACTGTATACACCAGCTGCTTTACTGTATACACCAGCGGCTTTACTGTATACACCAGCGGCTTTACTGCACACACTAGCAGCTTTACTGTATACACCAGCGGCTTTATTGCATACACCAGCGGCTTTATTGCATATACCAGTGGTTTTACTGTGTATATACCAACGGCTTTACTGCATACACCAGCAGCTTTATTGCATCCACCAGTGGCTTTACTGCATACACCAGCGGCTTTACTGTATACACCAGCAGCTTTATTGCATACACCAGCGGCTTTACTGCATACACCAACAGCTTTATTGCATACACCAGCGACTTTACATGGATGAGCACAAGACTCCATAATGCAGGATGAGTGGGCTGCCTGTAATCTCGTGAGACATATAGTGAGATTACAGTACGAGAAAATCACTAAAACACTCCGGTGCCCGTTTATTAAGCAGCAGTAAATTACTTTCTGAGAGGAAACCCCCACCTAATGTTAATAAAATAATTAGTCCCCCCTACACAAAATATATATACACACACACACATTTTATACAGTATATATATATAAATACTATATAAATATATATATATATATATATATATATATATATATGTATGTGTGTAAATGTATATGTATATATATATATATATATATACACACACACACACACATTATACATATATATATATATATATATATATACACACAGTATATGTGTGATATATATACATAAATATGGCAGGGGGATATGTCTTGGAGGGTCTGATCGAGGAAGGAGTAAGTCAATCTTCCTTCTTCCCCCTCAGTCCTGCCCAGATTCTGTCTTCTCTCCCTGATTCACTACCTCTGGGCTGGTGAATCTGGGAGTGTGAATTCTGGCACAGATCGCCAGTGAAGCGTGGAGATCGCAGCTTCATAAACTGTCCGTTTCTGTGTCAGTCAATGACAGATTCTCCGTGTGTGGAGATGATCAGCAGAGAACATGTTCTCCACGATCATCCCTGTTGTATATATACCGATGATGATCCGAGATGAGCTCATCTCGGTTTTTTTTAACATTGTGTCATTCCACTTTTTTTTTTTTTTTACATTAAACTGTGATCCTTCTACTGCTCGTATTGCCCTTGGACCTCTGGCCATGTACTGTATACACCATACACTTTATACTGTATTGTATTTTGTATTGCCGTAATCATTTTTATATGAATAAATGATTATGGATCTGAGTTTCCATTATTTCTTATGGGGAAATTCGCTATGATATACGAGTGCTTTGGATTACAAGAATGTTTCTGGAACAAATTATTCTCACAATCCAAGGTTTTACTGTATATCCAATTAAGAGGAACATGTAAAGCTTTCATAAGCAAGACTGCACAGTGAGAATGTTGACATCCAGATTTATGCATAAGCTCAGTGATTACGGATTGTCCCTAAAAAGCACAGCCAATCACTGTAGACTTACATTTCTTTCTACGGGTTGATTTACTAAAGACAGATAGACTGTTCACTTTGCAAGAGCAGATGCATGCTGTAAGGGCATTTAGTAAATGATGGGAGGCTCTGCTGACTTTCGTCATCCAATCATGTGCATTTTTTATTTTTTTTTGTATTTTCCTTGCATGTCATTGGATATTCACTGCAAAATGAATCTGCTTCCCATTTAATGTACTCTCATCAAATGCCCATGCAGAGTGCAATTGAACTTGCAAACAGCACAGCCTATTTGCCTTTAGTAAATCTACCCCTATATATTTACCCTTGTTCCTGTAATTGCTGAGCATTCTTTGTCTTATTGTAGGCTGTTTCCACTGCGGGAACCTGGTATGAACAGAAGTGCCATTCCACTTACAGAAAAAGAGATACAGGTACCCGGATTGATGCCTAAAGTCACTTTGTGATTCATTCTTACTTATGTTGTAGCATTTCTGAATCGATGGCTAAAGCCTCGTACACACGCAATGATTATCGGCCGACCGATCGGCCGTCTTTTGTCCAAGTTGTGTTTTGTTGGTTGGAATGTGCCTAGACTGCACATGAATTTTCTCGGCCAGCAAAAATCTACTTTAGAAGTGATGTCATGTGCTGGTTTACTTTCCGTGTGTTTTTTCTTCTCTGAGCATGCCCAGTCTTGCGCATCAGATTTCTGTCTGCCAAAATCTGTACTGACTGATCAAAAATCGGCCGTTGTGGTGACGGCCAACAAAAATTTTATAACCTGCACACCAGATTTTATTCGGCCGAAAAGTCGGAGTCGGTTGTCGAAAGCATCATACTAACAACCCGAAAATCGGCAGATCGGAAGTTGGCCGAAAATTCACGGCCAACTATCGATGCGTGTGTACGGGGCTTAAGAGATGACCTTCATTACTAGTTGATAGAATACCTGAACATAGGTTGTGAAAACTAGAAATTGACCACAGCTTTAATAATAAAATGAAACGAGTACACAAAAAAAAGATCAAATATAGAGTAAATACAAAAGAGTGAATACATAAGTAACAATTTATATGTTAAATTTCTCTATCTTGCGCTTGGACAGCGTTTATAAACATTGTGTCACAGTCCTTTTTTTTATAGCATCAGCTGTAATAGCTGCTGTATTTACACAGCAACTTAAGGCTGTCATTTTGACAGCCCTGAATTGCAGGAAATGTTCATGTGTAGCACGCTTAGTGCCCACAACTGGTTTAACAACAGAAACACAATGTATACAATGCAGTTAACAGAATAACAAGGTTGATATTTTAGGGATTTAGAAATGGCTACTATAATGCCATAAAACCAAATATTAGGGGTCTCCAAACTTTCTTAACAAAGGGCAAGTTTACTATGCTTCGTGCTTTACAGGGACCGGATTGTGGCCAGTAAGAGTAAACAAAACATTTCCCCATCGTTTGTATTGTCAGTGGGAGGCATCATTGGTGTCAGTGGAAGGAATGGTGCCCCTGCCCCATCATTGGTGTCAGTGGGAGACATCATTTGTGTCAGTGGGAGAAATAGTGCCCCATCGTTGGTATCAATGGGAGGAATAGCTCCTCATCATTGGTGTCAGTGGAAGGAATAAATAGTAAAATAATAATAATCAGCGCAAACCATGAATTTAAAAGTACAAAAGTGCACACAAGGCTGCGAACAATCAGTGCTAAACACAAAACACCAGTGACAAATCAATAAGTAATATTGTTGCGCCAAGTGAAAATATCAATCAATGTGTCAAATGAGGTTATAAATCAAATATGAAATCAATCTTATTAAATCAACTCTATTATAAGTGATATCAAGCGATCTTAATAGTCCCAATTCACAGTGGATCATAAAGTTAAATCAAAATGAACAAAACTATCTTCATCTGTGATTATAAATCAAAGTGCTGCATGCTTCACTCCAAGTGCTCCCAGTGGATGGTGCAAGATAAGCAGCTCACCTTAAAATTAGACTCCTGAGAGTCAAACACGCCTTGGGATATATATAGCAGCCTGATGCCCCTTCCTTTCACCGCCTCCAGCTATCCCTCCGAATTGGCCAGGAATCCGGTGTAAAAAGAAAAACAGATCTAATGCTCTCTGTTTAAAGGCTATTTATTCCTCTCAAATCGATGAAATTCTACTTACATTAAAAAGCACTTAAAGCAGTGCGGGCTTTACAGCGTCATACACAGTTTCCTATACACCTCCAGGAATCGATGTACTCCGAGCAGGCTCCTCCCCCGTAAGCGTTGCGTCAGAGAGACTTTGTCCCGCTGACGAAGTCTCTGACGCAACACTGGTCCCTTCACCAATCCTGGATTTAAGTAGAGGGTAAAGGGACCATGTGACCTTCAGTTTAAATATGTTTTTGGGGTTTTAGATAAAGATTACAATAATTGTACCCAGGCAAAGGCTAAAACATCTGATAAGAATAAAAGGTAAAAAGGATACAAAGTCAGGTTTATATGGTAGCAAACTTGCAGGCTCTAAAACAATGCACTATCTGGGGGCCTCTTATGGGCTAAAATGGATTTGTTAGTGGTGCATACCATTATACAGGCCTGTAGGTCCAAACAAGAACGGGAAAACAGGGGGAAGGGGGGGGGGGGACAGGGGGTTGGAAGCTGGTGAGAAATGAGGTTTCTCATCCCGGAAGATGGGAGAGAGATTAAGGGGGAAAATCAAGGGCCTCAGGTGAGGAAGAAAACAGGGATCATCAGGAGGATGGGTTCAGGAGGGGATGTTTAGCATGAATATTCTGTTCCTACACTGGACCACAGCCTAATGAGTAGGCTATAGGAAGTTCAGTCTAGATAGTTCAAAGATGGAAAGATCTAAGTAAGCCATGGTTCCGATAGTTCGAGAATATGGGGACCAGGATCCTGGATAATTTCTCATTAACCAGCATCAAGTTCACACGGTCTTTGACTTCTAGAAAGTATAATGTAGGTTTCTTCCAGGTTTTAGCCAGTTTGTGCTGCTGTGAGAAGAGGCCTGGAACTGTATGGGGTAGAAGGGCCATTTTGCAAACCCTATGGGACAGCTATATGGTTTAAAGAAGACTGAACATCCTTGACCAAAACATGGTCAGCTTTTGGTAGGACGGGACTATGTGACTTTCTTCCCTTTTCTCCCACAATGCAGTCCTAGAACATTCAGTCACCAGGGCCTAGTAATTTCACACAGGGGCAGACAAAAAGTCCTTAGACTTATGTAGGATTCAACAAGAAAGATTAAAGCTGGATACACACTATACAACTTTCGTTGTTAGATTTCCTTTAGATTTACCTTTAGCTATGTAGTGCAAGGGCCTGCCTGATTGGATACAAATTTAAAGTGTTTAGGTTTGACCTCATATTATATGGTTTTGGTAAATCTTAAGGAAAAAATCGAAGAAGAAAATTGAAGAAAAAAGAAGAAAATTGTATAGTGTGTATCCAGCTTAAGGGCTTATACAGGTCTTTGCTTTGCTCAAGGGAGCAAATGGAGCAGCAGGAGAGTGGGGGTAATATAAGCATGTCCAGTTGGGTGGAGGCCTTAAAGTTTGCATACCTCCTCACCAAATACAGTCCTGCATTATAAGGTCTCTCAACACTGTGATTCAATGGCTGGGATTTGTGATCCACACTTTTCAAATTTTACAATTTTCATGTGTTTACATCAGTTAACTTGCATTTCCTGCAACAAAAAAAAAAAGAACAAAAACACTGTGAATTGCAACTTTTGTTTTAGGTTACATTTATTATAGCACACATAGGTACATGCTGCTAGCAGTGATTATTACAAGTATGTCTTCCTCCAGCACTAGCTATGACCAATAAAAAATCCATCCACCTATTAAACTTAACTAATCCTTTCATAATATGTGCCCCTAACTAATGTGCCACCCAGAACTCCTCTCTCGCTCTGCTCCGGTCATGTTATCCACGTTATCTGGCTCACTCCACTCTTTGTTACATCTGTTTCAGGAAATGAAGAAAGATGAAGACGTAATGAAGAGGTTCCTGGAGTCCTATAAACTCATGCTGGGATTTTATGGCATTGAACTAGTAGACTCTAAGACTGGGAAAGTGGCCCGGGCAGATAACTGGAGCAAAAGATTTTCAAACCTTGATGCGTGAGTTGTAGTTTTTTGTATATGCTCTCTTGAAGACACATCATCAGCCCAACTCTCAGCCTCAACCTCTGCCTTCATTCATAGAATACAAAGCTTTCTCTGAATGGCTGAGCAGCGCTCAACCTGACTCTATTTTGTTCCGTTATCAGGACTGGATTCTCATGCCGCTGCCAGGACTCAGCTGCTGCAACTGTTACTGAAGTAAATAGTTTGTTTTCTCCAGATTGGTCCAATCATAGTTACATAGTTACATATCCTTACCGCTCTTACAGTGAAGAACCCCTTACGCACTGTGACGGTATGCGAGGTGAGATAGTGGATAATCGCTATATTTCACCTCGCATACGTTCTGTGGTGAGAGACTGAACCGGAATCCGGCCCGGGTTTTTCCAGCCTCTGTGACAGGCTAGGTTCCGGTCCAGAGATTGTGAGTTACCTGAGTCCATGCTCAGGTGGACTTTAAATTAACAGGAAAAGAGCACAGAAATGCTCTGGCCTGCCTAAGACTCAGGAGGAATCTGAGAGAGGAGCTGTGTGTGGACTTTCAAAAGAACAGGTTTGCTTTACTATGTGTTTTTGTGGGTGATGGGGACCAGCCCCACACTGTATAGTGAGGATAACCATTGTTTAGTTTAGTGCCGGACGGCAAGGACTTATTTTATTGTTTTGTTGTTTTTTTTGTATCTTTGCAAACCTCTGCTGAAATAAAGCTGGCAATCCACCAGACTTTAAAGAAACTACCTGCGTGCTGGCCTTGAGTTCCTGTGAAAGGTGATCCCTGTGAGCTAATCTCCCACACGTGGTGGACTCAGCGGGCACTTTCTAAAGATGGAGGAAATGCTAAAGGCCCTGCTACAGGCAGCCCAGCAGGAGATTAACCGGCAGTTTGCAGAGGCTCTGCTAGAGTTAAAGAAAGAAGTCGCATCTCCTGTGCCAGCTGAACCAAAATTGGTACGTGCCTCGTACCACCTGCAAAAGATGACACCGGCCGATGATGTGGAAGCATACCTGACGACTTTTGAGAGAGTTGCTGTCCGTGAAGGTTGGCCAAACGAACAGTGGGCGGGTCTGTTAGCCCCATTTCTGACAGGAGAATCGCAAAAAGCGTATTTTGACCTGGACCCAGATAAGGCCCAGGACTATGAGACTCTGAAAGTGGAGATACTCGCGCGCTTGGGTGTCACCATGGCAGTCCGGGCCCAGCGCGTGCATCAGTGGACCTATTCCAGCAGCAAGCCACCCCGTTCTCAAATGTTTGACCTGGTCCACCTCACCAAAAAGTGGTTGCAACCAGAGACCTTGACGGGCCCCCAGATCGTGGAGCGTGTGGTAATGGACCAGTACCTGCGCGCGCTCCCTGCTGCTCTGAGGAAGTGGGTCGGACAGGGGGACCCCAAAACTGCAACAGAATTGTTGGTCCTAGGCCTGGAGACTGGCCAAAGAAGCCAGGAAGGTCTTTGGGACCACTAAGAGGACTGGGGATAGAGCACATACAGTGTTTCCGCTGCCATGCATTTGGGCATATTGCTGCAAACTGTCCTATAAATGATGAACCTATGCAATGCGATTTTGCTTATAGGAAAAGACGCATATCTTTGTTTGCACAGGTCGCATATACTGCTTCATGTCAGAGTCGCATTGAAAAGCAAATGTGTGTTATTGCAGTGGATGGAAAGCCGCTCACAGCCCTGCTAGACTCTGGAAGTGTAGTGACCCTAGTCAGAACTGATTGTGTAAATCCCACAAAATTACACCCCAGCACCATTGGGGTCATTTGCATCCATGGGGACACTCGGGACTACCAGACAGCAGTGGTTGAGGTTGATACCCCTTGGGGCAGTGTGACCCATTCAGTGGGGGTGGTGCCTTCGCTACTTCATGAAGCTTTAGTGGGTAGGGATTTCCCCCATTTTTGGAGGTTGTGGGAGAACAAGGGGAGGCTGGTGGAGAGAGCTCCCCCTGCTCCGGAAGCA
This sequence comes from Pelophylax lessonae, assembly GCF_965119305.1. Classification (NCBI taxonomy): domain Eukaryota; kingdom Metazoa; phylum Chordata; class Amphibia; order Anura; family Ranidae; genus Pelophylax; species Pelophylax lessonae. Next base: position 202,726,326 of record NC_138778.1, read on the forward strand.
CAGGAACTCTCACCAGACCCTTTTTTCCAAAGGGAAGGAAACCCTGTTGGGGGAATCGAGGGAGCTGGAGATCCTCTTCCTTTCCCTGTCATGGCTGGGGAGCCGGAGGACCTGGAAGCTAGCTCCCAGCCAGAGGGTAATGAACAGGAGGACATTTCTGGACCTGACAATGAGAGTAGCCAGAATGTGGTACCCGACTTAGAAGTCAGGAGAGAGGATTTCTGTACCGAGCAATTACGAGATGTCACCCTCCTTAGAGCCAGAGAAAACGCTAAGATGGTGGATGGGGAACCAGTAGATCCTCACTGGGCGGTGTCTTTTCCCTACATGGCCATTAAAAACAATTTACTGTATCAGGTGATAAAACGGGGAGAGGATGAGGTTGAACAGCTGCTGGTTCCCAAACCCTTCCGCAGGTTGGTCCTAGACCTTGCCCATGGTCATGTAATGGGGGGACATCTTGGTATCGAAAAGACCAGGGAGAGGATCACCCAAAGATTTTTCTGGCCCGGGTTACATGCAGATGTCAGGGGGTACTGTGAATCATGCCCTGAATGCCAAATGTCGGCACCATCGCCCCATTTTCGCAGTCCCCTGGTCCCTCTACCAATCATCGAGGTTCCTTTTGAGAGGATCGGCATGGACCTGGTGGGGCCGGTAGTGAAGTCTGCCCGGGGTCACCAGCATATTCTGGTAATCCTAGACTATGCGACACGCTATCCTGAGGCCATACCCTTGCGTAATACTTCCGCTAAGGCTATCGCCAAGGAGTTAGTCCAGGTGTTTAGTCGAGTGGGAATCCCAAAAGAGATCTTAACCGATCAGGGCACCCCATTTATGTCCAGGGTTACCAAGGAACTGTGTAGATTATATAAAATCTCCCATCTCCGTACCTCTGTCTACCACCCCCAAACGGATGGTTTGGTCGAAAGATTTAATAAAACCTTGAAAAGTATGCTAAAAAAGGTGGTTGACAAAGATGGGAGAAATTGGGATTTTTTGCTCCCATATCTTATGTTTTCCATACGAGAGGTTCCGCAAGCATCCACAGGCTATTCTCCCTTTGAGCTCTTGTATGGTAGACATCCCAGGGGGCTGCTGGATGTTGCCAAAGAAACATGGGAAGGTGAGGCCACCCCATATAGAAGCGTCATAGAGCATATCTCCCAGATGCAAGATAGAATCGCTGCTGTCCTGCCACTGGTACGAGAACATATGGAGCGAGCGCAGGAGGCCCAGAGGAGGGTCTATGATCGGGGTGCCAGAGTCCGTACTTTCAGCCCCGGGGACAGAGTGTTGGTACTGGTTCCCACGGTTGAAAGTAAGTTTCTAGCCAAGTGGCAGGGTCCCTTTGAAATTATCGAGAGGATAGGAGAGGTCAACTATAAAGTCTACCAACCAGGGAAAAGGAAACCACAACAAATTTATCATGTGAATCTCTTAAAGCCCTGGAAGGACAGAGAGACTTTATTGGCTGCATCTCCGGCCCCAGCAGACCGGGTGCCGGTGACACCTGACGTCCCCATAACAGATTCCCTGTCGGTGGCACAACAAAATGATGTTAGGGGGTTTGTGTACAAAAATAGAGACTTTTTCTCCCCCTTACCTGGCCTGACCAATGTGATCCAGCATGATATAGTGACAGAACCAGGGGTTCGTGTAAATTTAAAGCCATATAGAATCCCAGAGGCCAGGCGAGAGGCAGTCGCAAAGGAAATAAAAAATATGTTAGAGTTGGATGTAATAGAAGAGTCCCACAGTGAGTGGTCGAGTCCCATAGTATTGGTCCCAAAACCTGATGGCACTATCAGGTTTTGTAACGATTTTAGGAAACTCAACAGTGTATCCAAGTTCGATGCATACCCGATGCCTCGGGTCGACGAACTCGTGGACAGGTTGGGACAGGCCCGCTACATAACAACCCTAGATCTAACGAAAGGCTATTGGCAAATACCCCTAACTGAATCAGCCAAAGAGAAGACTGCCTTTTCCACTCCTGAGGGCTCGTTTCAATACAAGCGGATGCCTTTTGGTCTGCATGGGGCCCCTGCATCCTTCCAGAGAATGATGGACAAAACTTTGAGACCACATCGCTCATACGCAGCTGCTTATTTGGACGATGTGGTCATCCATAGCCTAAATTGGGACTCGCATCTGCCCCGAGTACAAGCAGTGGTAGATTCCCTTAGGGAAGCAGGTCTCACGGCCAACCCAAAAAAGTGTGCCATAGGCCTGGAGGAGGCCAAATACCTTGGGTATGTTATTGGTCGGGGACTGGTCAAGCCTCAGACCAATAAGATTGAGGCAATTCAAAAGTGGCCCCAACCGGTAAACAAAAAACAAGTTCGGGCCTTCCTAGGCATTACGGGGTATTACCGGCGGTTTATACCTAACTTTGCCACCATTGCCGCCCCTCTGACTGACCTAACGAAGGGTAGAGGGTCGGTCATGGTCAAATGGAATCCTGAAGCGGAGGAGGCGTTTCAGAGGTTAAAGCAGGCCCTTTGTGGACTGCCGGTGCTGGTGACTCCGGACTTCACAAAGGAGTTTGTGGTACAGACTGACGCCTCCGAGGTGGGCCTAGGTGCTGTACTATCCCAGATCAGAGGTGGTGAGGAGCACCCGGTTGTATACCTGAGCCGAAAGCTAAACAAGCATGAAAAAAACTATGCTATTGTTGAGAAGGAATGTCTTGCTGTTAAGTGGGCTTTGGACTCCCTGAAGTATTACTTGTTGGGAAGGTCGTTTAAGTTGGTCACTGACCATGCTCCCCTAAAGTGGTTGTGTGACAACAGGGAGAAAAATGGCCGCGTGACAAGATGGTTCCTGGCTCTACAGCCGTTCAAATTTACAGTAGAGCATAGGCCGGGCAAGCTCCAAAACAATGCGGATGCCCTCTCCCGCATTCACTGTATGATTGGGTCTATTGCTCAATCGCCGGCGCTTGAGCAGAGGGGGAGGATATGTGACGGTATGCGAGGTGAGATAGTGGATAATCGCTATATTTCACCTCGCATACGTTCTGTGGTGAGAGACTGAACCGGAATCCGGCCCGGGTTTTTCCAGCCTCTGTGACAGGCTAGGTTCCGGTCCAGAGATTGTGAGTTACCTGAGTCCATGCTCAGGTGGACTTTAAATTAACAGGAAAAGAGCACAGAAATGCTCGGGCCTGCCTAAGACTCAGGAGGAATCTGAGAGAGGAGCTGTGTGTGGACTTTCAAAAGAACAGGTTTGCTTTACTATGTGTTTTTGTGGGTGATGGGGACCAGCCCCACACTGTATAGTGAGGATAACCATTGTTTAGTTTAGTGCCGGACGGCAAGGATTTATTTTATTGTTTTGTTGTTTTTTTTGTATCTTTGCAAACCTCTGCTGAAATAAAGCTGGCAATCCACCAGACTTTAAAGAAACTACCTGCGTGCTGGCCTTGAGTTCCTGTGAAAGGTGATCCCTGTGAGCTAATCTCCCACAGCACTTTAAGGTTAAACCGCATTTCCTCAAATTTTAGTGAGTGGCCACGTGTCTTATTGTATCTCCTCTCTCTGAATAGTTTGTTCCTTATGCTAGGGTCACCAGTACAGTATTTGTACATTGATATCATATCCCCCATCAATCAAACTATTTACCTGTTCTCTATTCTCTATTCTTTACAGACAGTCTTGTGGTTTACACAATGCAAGGGAATAATTCGGGAACTATGGACAAAATCAAAAATTACATACAGTATATTGTGCAGACCAATGCTGTATTTTGGCCTAGGCCGACAAGGCCCAGGCCTAGGGTGGCACTTTGCAGGGGGGTGTCAAAAAAGCCCCCCTCCACCTTAGACTCTATTGGCCACTAGTTGCTAGAGCTGCCTCTCTCACCCCCCATCTCTCTCTCTCACCTACCCTCTCTCTTTTTCTCTCTCATCCCCTCTCTCTCTCACCCCCTTTCTCTCTCATCCCCCCTCTCTCTCTCATCCCCCCTCTCTCTCCCCCCTCTCTCACCCCCCTTCTCTCACCCCCCTTCTCTCTCCTCCCTCTCTCTCACCCCCCTCTCTCTCCCCCCACTCTCACCCCCTTCTCTCTCCCCCCTCTCTCTCACCCCCCTCTCTCCCTCACACCCCCCCCCCTCTCTCTCTCTCGCTCTCACCCCCCCCCTCTCTCTACCTCCTTCACCCACCCCCCTCTCTCTCTCCCACCCCTCGTGAGATCTCATGGGTTCATGCTGGGACTTGTAGTCCTTCAATTTTGGAGGGAGTCACATCCATTAAAAAGGAAGCAGTGGGGCACATTTACATAGGAGGGGGAGGGGGCGCCCAAATTCAGTCTTGCCTAGGGCAGCACAAAACTAAAATACACCACTGGTGCAGACTGTCAAAAGAATTAACACAGTCCTTTTTTTTTTTTTTGAGTACCCCTGTAATATAGTTGTATTACTTGTTGATCCCACTAGTAGATCTGTCATTTTCCCTCCCTTCCTTAAAGTTACAGCACTCACCCTCTTATGTTCCTCATTGCTGACCCTGCCACTTCGTCATCCCCTTTAATTATATGTCAGCCCTGGCACATGCTTGTTCCTTACTCCACCTGTGGCTTGCCTCTGTCCTTTATTCTCCCTGTGTTTTGTTGGGTACTTCTGCTGCTCCCCTATTTTGCTGGTGGCTTCATGATGTTTTTGACCTCATCTTGCCCTGATAATCTGGTTTATAGTTCTGGCATAGTAATCAGGTGCTAAGTGCAGGGGAGCAACTGAGCAATGCCTGGGCCTATGTGACCTATGTGGTTATCACCCCTTAGCTTTACAGCTTTACAGATTGCATAGCTCTATGCCTAATAGTGCTCCAGTGTCCAAGGAATTATGAGTTACCAAGATGATTAATTTATAACTACCAAAGGTGCTCATGGAAAGGGCAAGGAAGAATTGTGACGTGATGCTGACCACTAACCAGGAGCAATATTTTTGGCTTTTAGACTACGTTCACATCTTGGCGTTGCTATTTACAGGCGTTTTACAGGCGTTTTTACAGGCGTTTTTTGTACAGGCGTTTTTAGGTTGACTAGTAACCAATGGAAAAAAATAAAAACGCCTGTAATCTGCCCAAAAAGAAGCTCATGTACTTTTTTGAGCATTGGGCGTTTTGCTTAAAACGTCAAAACGCTCAGATGTGAACAGGGGCCATTGAAATGAATAGGATTTGTCTTGTTGGGCGTTTTTTGAGCTGATCCTAGAGCAGAAAAATGCCCCAAAAACACCCCAAAACGCCTACATGTGAACTTAGCCTTAGGCTCCATTCACATGTAGGCATTTTGGGGCGTTTTTCTGCTCTAGGATCAGCTCTCAAAACGCCCAACAAGACAAATCCTATTCATTTCAATGGCCCCTGTTCACATCTGAGCGTTTTGACGCTGTGAGCAAAACGCCCAACGCTCAAAAAAGTACACAAGCTTCTTTTTGGGCAGATTACAGGCGTTTTCCATTGGTCTCTATTCAATCTAAAAACGCCTGCACAAAAAACGCCTGTAAATCGCGGTAAAATCGCGGTAAAAACGCGCGAAGACGCTACGCTCAGGTGTGAATATAGCCTTAGTGTCTTCACTGTAAAAACAGCTGTTGATAACAATTTATAAAGAACAATGCTGTCATGCTCACGAATACTGTATGGCACAATCGATGTATTAATTTATTTATTTTTTTCCCATAGTCACACACACAACAACCTCCGGATCACACGTATTCTTAAGTGTTTGGGGGAACTAGGTTACGAACACTACCAGGCCCCACTGGTCGAGTTCTTTCTGGAGGAGACCCTGTTTCATGGTAACTTACAGAATGTAAAAACAAGTGCTTTGAACTATTTCATGTTCACCGTGAAGAACAAGAGTAAGCGTAAGGAACTGATCCTCTTTGCCTGGGAGCACTACGAGCCAAAAGAGAGGTTTACCTGGGGACCCATGGAGACACTCCGAAAACTCAGACCTCCAGCACCTGTGGATGATCCTTACAATAATTTAGAAGATATGGAAGTAGAGCATGGAAAGTATGATATATCAAAAGATGACACTGAATTTCAATACGAAGCCAGAGAATGTGAGCAAGAAAGTAAGGATAACAGGAATTCCCATTGGCTAATAAGATTATTATATTCATTAAATGTTTTAAGTCTAGTAAATATCATATTTCTGATTTTAGATTTTTGCTGCTTTTTCACAGGCCGTGACCCCATCTCTAGCAATCACGCAAATGATAAACAAATTAAAAAGCCTGATAGGGAAGAAAAAACAAAGTCCGAGAAGCTCCCGTCAGAGCATGGCTCCGTAGGGAAGAAAAGTCAATCTCGACGGCGTAAAAAATCTAAAGTTTCCAAGGAGAGTAAAGATTTACCAACAGTGTCTGACTCAGGAAATGAGCAGGTAAACAAAGAATCATCAATAGAGTCTACGTCAGAAGGTGACAAGGAAAATGAAGAGACACCAACTGAGTGTGAGTCAAGAGAAGACAGTGAAAATGGAGGTTCTCAAGTGGAGTCTGAGCCAGAAGATAAGAGGAAAGGTGGGCCACCAATGACGTCTGGGTTAAATGATGATAAAGAGAAAAGGGGTTCACCAACAGAGTTCGAGTCAGAAGACATGGCGAATGGAAAGCAACCAATGCAGACTGGGGCAGCAATTGATAAGGATAATAAAGGGCAACCAACAGAAAGTGAGTCAGTAGATAGCAAGAAGAGAAAAGGAGCACCAATGGACTCTATGTCAGACAATGACAAGGAGAATAGAAAGACACTAGCTGTGTCTGACTTAGGAAATGAGAAGGTAAACAAAGAATCACCAATAGAGTCTACGTCAGAAGGTGACAAGGAAAATGAAGAGACACCAACTAAGTGTGAGTTAAGAGAAGACAATGAAAATGGAGGTTCTCAAGTGGAGTCTGAGCCAGAAGATAAGAGGAAAGGTGGGCCACCAATGACGTCTGGGTTAAATGATGATATAGAGGAGAGAGGTTCACTAACTGAGTTTGGGTTAGAAGACCAGGCGAATGGAGAGCAACTAACGCAGTCTGGGGCAGCAAACGATAAGGATAATAAAGGGCCACCAACAGAAAGTGAGCCAGTAGATAGCAAGGAGAAAAAAGGAGCACCAATGGACTCTATGTCAGACAATGACAAGGAGAATGAAAAGACACCAGCTGTGTCTGACTTAGGAAATGAGAAGGTAAACAAAGAATCGCCAGTAGAGTCTAGGTCAGAAGGTGACAAGGAAGATGAAAAGACGCCAATGGACTCTATGCCAGACAATGACAAGGAGAATAAAGAGCCACCAACAGATACAGGGTCAGAAGACAACCAGGAGAATGGAGCTCAATCAATGCAGTCTGAGGCAGTGGATGACAAAAGTAATACATTGCCACCAAGCTATGAGTCAGACGATGACATGAAGAACGGAGAGACACCAATAGGTTCTGGATCTGAAGAAGAAAAGAGTAGAGAGCAACAAGTGCAGTCTGGGATAGCAGATCTGGATAATAAACGGCCACCAAAGGAATGTGAGTCAGAAAATGTTAAAGGAGTTGACCAGGAGAATCAAGGCCTACCAAAGGAGTCTGTGTTAGAAGAAGACAAGGATAATGGAGTCATTGTTCAGAGTTAGGAGATGACAGGGAGAGCAGGGAGTCATCAGCAGAGTCTGGCTCAGATCATCACTTATAAGGGCATATTTTGGGCAGAAAAGGAGTTTGTAGATTACATATTAAAAAGAAAAATGAGAAAAAAAACTAAAAGACAAAAAAGCAAATCCAGCCGGATTTGTCAGCAGAATGAACTTTTATAAATTCAAACCTCTCTAGTGTGAACACAGGGAATAATAGGGACTTAGGAAATTGGAATGACTTTAATAAAACAGTAAATCAAAGTGATTAGATTGCCGAACAGTAGAACATTTAATTACATAAGGCTCACTTATTAAAATGTATTGAAGAACTCCAGAAATGAAGCAAAGCAGCATGGAAGAGACGAAAAATACTAAATGCACTAAAAGCATGTGGACAGTAAAACCCTTTAAGGAAAACAGTTGTCTTTTACCCTGAAGAAACAGCAGATCCCTTTCCACCAGAAATCCATTTGTGATACTTGTATATATTAATAGGCATGACAATTATTTAAATACAATGTACAAAAAGAAAAAAAAATAGTAAAGAAACATACTTTCATCTGTTACAGAAAATCCCCGACTTGTCTCTGTTTGCTCATTGTTTGTTCCAAGAATTCATTTGTAATGTTGCTATCCTGGTATGCAGGAACTTGTGAGTCTCCAGATAGGAACAATAATGGCTTCTAAACATGTTTTTTTCACTCTATGTGTGTTCACATTTTAGTATGTGCACAATCAAAATGTAACACATGGCTAAAACTTTTATTTGAACAAAAAGCAGCGCTGCTACCTCTACTCTCCAATCCATTTAACGAGGATCACAGGTGCTCTGGCCAATAGTCTCTGTAGACCAAGTTACATGCCCAATCCATTTGATTGTAAGGCTCCTTTCACACAGCCGGTGCGCCTGACGGAGTCCGTTCTGCTCAGCGGGGGATAGATCCGCCGATCCCTGCTGAGCAGGTGGATGACAGCTCCGTCTCCGCTCTGTGTGCAGAGACTGAGCTGTCAGATTCCCCGCTCTCTTCTATGGGGAGATCGGATGAGAACGAACCGCCTGTCATAGAAACATAGAATGTGTCGGCAGATAAGAACCATTTGGCCCATCTAGTCTGCCCAATATATCTGAATCCTATGAATAGTCCCTGGCCCTATCTTATATGAAGGATAGCCTTATGCCTATCCCATGCATGCTTAAACTCCTTCACTGTATTTGCAGCTACCACTTCTGCAGGAAGGTTATTCCATGCATCCACTACTCTCTCAGTAAAGTAATACTTCCTCATATTACTTTTAAACCTTTGCCCCTCTAATTTAAAACTGTGTCCTCTTGTGGTAGTTTTTCGTCTTTTAAATATGCTCTCCTCCTTTACCGAGTTGATTCCCTTTATGTATTTAAAAGTTTCTATCATATCCCCTCTGTCTCTTCTTTCTTCCAAGCTATACATGTTAAGGTCCTTTAACCTTTCCTGGTAAGTTTTTTCCTGCAATCCATGTACTAGTTTAGTAGCTCTTCTCTGAACTCTCTCTAGAGTATCTATATCCTTCTGGAGATATGGCCTCCAGTACTGCGCACAATACTCCAAGTGAGGTCTCACCAGTGTTCTGTACAGCGGCATAAGCACTTCTCTCTTTCTACTGCTTATACCTCTCCCTATACATCCAAGCATTCTGCTGGCATTTCGTGCTGCTCTATTACATTGTCTTCCCACCTTTAAGTCTTCTGAAATAATTACTCCTAAATCCCTTTCCTCAGATACTGAGGTCAGGACTGTGTCAAATATTCTATATTCTGCCCTTGGGTTTTTACGCCCCAGGTGCATTATCTTGCACTTATCCACATTAAATTTCAGTTGCCAGAGTTCTGACCATTCTTCTAGTTTTCCTAAATCCTTTTCCATTTGGCGTTTCCCTCCAGGAACATCAACCCTGTTACATATCTTTGCGTCATCAGCAAAAAGACAAACTTTACCATCGAGGCCTTTTGTAATATCACTTATGAAGATATTAAACAAAATTGGTCCCAGTACAGATCCCTGAGGTACCCCACTGGTAACATGACCTGTCCGTTCTCATCCAATCCTATCCGATCTGATCCTCCAGACAGATGGAAAATAGGGTTTCTATCCGTCCGGATTTAACGGACAGGATCGGAATTGGATAGCAGCGAAGATGTCTGACATCCGTTGCCCCATAGGGATGCATAGAGCATCCGATCAGGTCCGCCTGAAAAACTGACAGGTGGATCGGATCGGAAAGCCCATGTGAAAGGGGCCTAACAGACCTGGGACACCTTTGGGCACTCCAAATAGAATAGTAATGTGGTGTACATAGTGCCCCCTCACCCTCCTGTCATACCCTGTTCTGAGCCACATTCTTGTCTGAACAATGTGTCCCGGGTTCAGGTGGACTAAAACTCGGACACATGATTTAAAACCCTGACTGTCCGGGTAAATCCTGGACAGGTGGCAACCCTACTTAGGCCTCATGCACACAGGGCAAAAAAAAAACGAGCTGCAAACCCAATACTGACGCTAGGAAAAAGCGGCTTTAAAAACACGCTTTTAGAAACATTTTGCATTGGCGTTAGAGCGGCTTTAAAAACGCGCTTTTAGAAATATTTTGCATTGAGCATGTTTAGCCACGTTATTGTTTAGCAGTGTTTTTTTTTTTTTTTAAAGAATACTGCCCTCTTCTATTTTCCACTCCCAAATCGCATAACTACCGCTTAAAAACATTTGATGTGGCTTAACGCAGTAAACAGTATTAACACACGTTTAGCCACGTCAGGCGTTTTTACAGCTGTAGCGCTGGTCTTCTTTACACGCTGGCCCTGTTTTTTTTTCTTTTTTTGCAGCATGAAAACGCCTATGCCACTTACAGCTCCTAAAAGCCTCTGTGTGCATGAGGCCATAGAATAACACGCTTAAGCCTCGTACACACGCAACGATTATTGGCCGACCGATTGTCCGACTTTTGTCCAAGTTGTGTTTTGTTGGTTGGAATGTGCCTAGACTGCACACAAATTTTCTCGGCCAACAAAATTCTACTTCAGAAGTGATGTCATGTGTTGGTTTGTTTTCTTTGTGTTCTTTCTTCTCTGAGCATGCCCAGTCTTGCTCATCAGATTTTTCCCTGTCGAAATCTGTACTGACTGCACGAAAATCGGACGTTGTGTTGACGGCCAACAAAAATTTTATAGCATGCACACCAGATTTTTTCGGCCGAAAAGTCGGAGTTGGTTGTCGGAAGCATCATACTAACAAGCCGAAAATCGGCAGATCGGACGCTGGCCGAAAATTCCCTGCCAATTTTCGACGCGTGTGTACGGGGCATTAGGCTGTAAAAAAAAAAAAAACACTCAACACTCCTAAAAGTGGCAGAAAAAAGGCCCTGTCTACATGAGGCCTTAGGCTCCGTTCAGATATGTGCAAGCGCATTTGTGCATGTTGCCCATTCATTTCAATAGGCTGCCATTTGAATGGGGTATAAGGGGAAAGAAGTTCCTGACTTTTTTACCCTCCCTGGCGGTATTCCCGAGTGTGGCTCGGGGGTTAATTTTCAGTACCAAAAGCGGTAACCCCCGAGCCACACTCGGGATTACCCCAGATTTACACTCACCTTCCCTGCCATCCTCCCGCTGTCCTCTCGCTCTGTACTCGCCAGATGCCGGCACCTGTCTTCCGGTTCCCTTCCCTGCGAGCGTTGCAATGCAGGGGGGTGGAACCAGCGGGAAATTCAAAAATGTAAATACACCAAATGAGATGATACAAAGTTATGATCCTAACGGATTACACTGTATCATCCCATTTCACCACAGGATTTCACCTGGTGACTTTTCCAGTGCCCTGCCTGTGCTTTTCCAGTTCTTTGTGCCTGGAAAATAGAGAACGACCATGGCTTCCAAAAAGTGTTTGTTTTTTTTTTGCGCAAAAGCACTTTTAGACAAACTGGAAAACAGCGACAGAGAAATGGAGTTACTTGCAGAAATGAGCGATAGCGATTTGTGGGAAAATTCGTCATCAGGTACGGAAAGTGACGACAGCGACGATTCTAATAGAGGTGAAAGGTATTAAGAATTAGGTTCAGATGGGTTAATAGAGATGTGATTTAAACGCTTTCTTTTTGATACTTGTAATTTGAAATGTGAATGTTTATAAAGATGCCTCTAATAAAAGTTAAAATTTGAAAAAAAAAAAGGAAATCCAATGATATGCGTAAAGTAAAATACAAAATCAAAAACATGTAAAAGACAAAAAATATCCATATAAACATATAGCCAAGTTATGCTTGCAAATATATAAATCAGAAAAAGGAGGATAAACTCCAGCTCACAAGTGGAGACGCAGCCGAAGTCTGTCGTGGTGGAATAACCAGTGGCCTCCCGTCCATTGGGGGCGCAGGGGCGCCGCCCCCCCATCCATGTGTCCCGCCCCCTAACCTACATGCAGGACGCCGGACACATGGATTCTAATGGGGGTTTTTTTTTTTTTTTTTTAAGCACGTGATTAGAGCCAGAGGCTCTAATAGGCTTCAAAAAAGGGTGGGCTCGGGGCGCACCCAGTTGTGTGACAATAGCGAATGCATATTCGCTATTGCCACACTGATTCTCCTCCTGGCCAATCGGCCGTTTCCCGATTGGCCGAAAGGAGAAGCCATCCCATTGGCCAAGTAGGAGGAGGAGGAAGGAGACGCAGGGGAAGCCCACGGAGGAGACTACTGAAGGGGAAGCCGCCGCCGCTGCCTGCCCAGGGTGAGTGAGCCGGCGACCGGGGGGGGGGGGAGTTAGGTGTGCGGGCCGGAGCTGGTGTGGTCAAGGAAGGGGGGGGTATGGTATGGACAGTCTGCCGCCCCCCTGGCCCATGGAGCACCAGCCGCCACTAGGAATAACCCCACCAGGTGCAACATTCTGAGTCCCCCATGTCCGCTGGGAGGGGGGGGAATGTTGTATCTGGCCGGGTTATTCCGCCACAACGGACTTCGGCTGCCCTGCAAACCAAGTGTTTCCTCTCCCAACAAGGTAGCTTAGCACTTTGTAAAATAAGAGCCTCTCAGGAGCAGTTCTCTGCCCTGTGCACTCCCTCGCCCCCATTTACTTCCCCACCAACACTACGTGCTAGATTTATACTCCAGGAGTATACCGGAAAGTATTCACAGCACTTCACTTTTTCCACATTGTGTTATGTTACAGCCTTATTCAATGTAATATTTTCCTTAAAATTCTAAAAACAATCCCCTATAATGACAACAAGATAGAAGTTTGTTTGAAATCTTTGGAAAATTTATTAAAAATAAAAAACAAAAAAGAAAAATCCCATGTACATACATTATCTCACAAAAATGAGTACACCCCTCACATTTTTGTAAATATTTTATTCTATCTTTTCATGTGACAACACTGAAGAAATTACACTTTGCTACAATGTAAAGTAGTGAGTGTACAGCTTGTATAAGTGTAAATTTGCTGTCCCCTCAAAATAACCCAACACACAGCCATTAATGTCTAAGAGCCGGTTCACACTGAGGTGACACGACTTCGGGGGGTGACCTGTGAAGTCGCGTGCACCGCGACTTCGGCGCGACTTGCAGGGACTTCACATAATGGAAGTCTATGCAAGTCGCTCCGAGGTCGCCCCAAAGTAGTACAGGACCCTTTTTCTAAGTCGGAGCTGCTTGTGTCGCTCCTATTAGAACGGGTCCTGTACTACTCAATGGACCGCGACTGACCGCGACTTGTCAGGCTGACAAGTCGCGGCAGTGTGAATGGGCTCTAAACCACTGGCAACAATTACACTCACCGGACACATTTTTAGGTACACCTGTTCAATTGCTTGGTAACACAAATTGCTAGTAAGCCAATTACATGGCAGCAACTTAATGCATTTAGGCATCTAGACGTGGTGAAGACGACTAACTCAAGTTCAAACTGAGCATCAGTGACTTTGAATGTGGCATGGTTGTTGGTAGCAAAGTATTTCAAGAACTGCAGACCTATTGGGATTCTCACCTACAACCATCTCTCAGGTTTACAGAGAATGGTGGGAAAAAGAGAAAATATCCAGTGAGCGGAAATGCCTTGTTGATGTCAGAGGCGAATGGGCCAGTACAATTTTGGGGCGTGGTTCGTCAATGGCTCCGTTAGAGGCCGAGCAGTGAGGAGCTCTGCTTGGTGGAAGAGAGCGCCGTGCAGTGAGTGAGTCGGCTCTCCCCCCCCCCCTACCCCGCTAGGTGCAGAGTGGGGCCCGAGGCTCATGGAGGACGGTAATGGGGAAATCCAGGCTCGGGGAGCCATAAAGCAGCGGTGGTGGCAAGGAAGCAGGCGGTCATACGCTGAATGTGCGGGATCCTGCCTCAGAGTGAGAGAGGTACAGCATAGGGTGAAAGACCGTGCGGGTCGGCGTGGGGCTGAGGGGCTGTGGAGGAGGAGAGCCGGGGTCGAGTGCCAGCTGGGACAGTAGATGCGGAGGTCGCTGGTCTCCCCTGTATATATGACTCAAGCAGCCAGCCCGGAGCAGAAGCAAGCCCTAGAGAAAAGGACAGACATCACCTCTTTTTTTCTGAGAATCACAGTGGCATCACGAAGCACTGTTGAGACCAAGGCATCACAGAAACGCCAAACAAACTCAGGAATGGCAGTTCAGCAGAAAGGGCCCAAAGCTACAAACTACTGGGGTCTCTTCTGGTGGGAAGAAGCCTTTAGTAATGGATATATCGCATGAACAAAGGAACGAAGAGCCCAAAGAATCCTTGATTATACCGCAACAGCCCCAAATACCATCAACAGCGGATTGGGGTGAGTTTGTAAAGCTGATCCAGACGAAACAGGATATCCAAGACATGGCTGCAGCAATCGTGAGTGACATTAAAATGGAAATATGTGGTTTAAAACAAAAAGTTGACCAAATTAAAGGCAGACTGGTGAATACAGAGACAGTACAATGTGACTTTGAAGTCAGAATCTCTGAATTAGAAAGTTCACGAGCGCAGTTGCAAAAACAAGTTACCTGGTTGCGGCTGCAGCAGGATGATGCCGAGAACCGCAGCCGGAGGAATAATATTCGACTGCGGGGCTTGCCTGAATCCGTAAAGGGCCCAGAGCTCAGAACCACGGTAGTGGGTATTTTGAATGGTGTGTTGGAGAGACCCCAAATGGAAAAAATGGAAATTGACAGAGTGCACAGGGTTAAAGCGCCCCGAAGGACGGTAACAGAACTAATCCCAGATGTCCTGATTAGGATTCACCTGTTCTCACTTAAAGAAGACATAATGAGACAAGCATGGGCAAAAGGGCAGATTGAGTATGAAGGTTCTCAGCTGAAACTATTGCCAGATCTTTCACGGGGGACCCTAAAGATGAGAGCCGCAATTAAACCCCTCCTAGAGGTCATAAGAAAAGTGGGAGCAACCTATTTTTGGGGACACCCCTTCCATTTGAAAGTGGTGAAAGACAGAGAAACGTTCTTATTGAAATGGCCAGACCAGCTCCCCGGGCTCTTTACATTTTTGGGGTGCGCCCCGATCCATGTGAGTGACTGGATGGATGTCCTAGGAAACTCCGTGAACTATTACATGAATTAAGCCATACAACATGGGTGAAATTGGGAGCAGATAGGTGTGGGAGCAAAACGGATGCTCAGGACAAGGAGACATTAATACAACGAACCTAAAAGTGCTGCACACAGGTTCCTGGCCTATTCCATGTTTTTTTTTTTTTTTTCCGTTTTTTCCTTTGTTTGTTTCTGGGGTTCTCCCTATCTCCTCTTCTCCCTCTCTTTCTCTTCTCTTTCTGGGAGGGGGGAAAGTTAAGATGTGTGGAGGTCCCTGGTATCCCCACACCCGCCTCGAACATTTGCTTGGTCAAGATATGGGCGTTTTTTCTGCATTTTTTCTGTTTTACTTTTTATATGTCCTTACTATCTGAGTCACCCTCGAAGGGGAAGGGGGGGGGGTTACTTTTAGTGTGATTTGTGTTATTTTTCCATGCTTTTCATGTTTTTCTTATGGGAGATTTGTGGTGTGCGTTTTTGGATTTTTTTTTTTTTTTTTGTTTCACAGGAAAGTTGGATATTATATATTTGTATCTGTAGAAATCAACAATAACTTCACAAGGTGTTTTTTTGTTTTTTTATAAATTTTTTTTTTTTTTTGTTTCTGTTCGTGCCCCCGCCAGCCATGGAGGGCCGGAGCACGATCTTAAGGGTTAAGAGGGAAGGGGGCACTGAGGTAGAGGTAATTCGAGAGTGTTCCCTCACTTCGTGCGGGACACGCTTAAGACATAAAAAAGAAGATATGTGTGAGACTTAATAATACCGAATTTAAATCACTATTAGGGTGTATACAGAGGATATAGTGACTCAGGGAATAGTTGTGGTTAATAGCAACTAGAAGTGAGTAAGAGAGATCCTCCCAGGACCTAGCGCAAGTCTGAAGGGTTAAGATGGAGTTGAGGGGAGGGTAGATGTTTTGCAGAAGGGGGGGGGGTGAGGGGGCCCCGGGGCCCTCAGGAAGGGAGATGGGGGGAGGGGGAGGGGAATCCATAGAGTGATAGGAGTAGAAGGCACAAGCAAGGGATCTGACCATGTAGCAATTAAGTCCCCTTTATCTGCGACCTGGTTCGGGGTAGTATGACTAGATCGGGAGGCGTAAGAGGGGGTCTCTGGGGCGGGGGGGGGGGGGAGTAGGACATTGACATTATGTGAAGGGAGGCGATCGTCCGCCGAGTTAGAGCTCCTCTAGCTGGACACTTTAAATTTATAGTTTTACTGTCTGCCAGGGATAAGATAGGGACTACATCCTTACCACCACGTTAGGGGTGAGAGGGAGTAGAGCCCATTTTCTTAGCTCCAATTTTTGGAGCCCAGCCTTTTCTTCTTTTTTCTTCCCTCTTGTGTTCTTGAAGGAGAGTGTCCAGGTACAGTGGCTTGCTCGCGGGGTTTTGGGAACCACGGCCCCCTCAGTAGATAGCGCCTGGTTGCGCTGGTTTAGATAAACATTAGAGGGGGGTAGGGGTAGTGGGTATTAAACAGTATATACATACTTGTGTGGGTGAAGGGGGGTTTCTTTTCTTGTCAAATTTTTTTTTTTTACTAATTTTTTTTAATTATTTTTTTAATTTTTTTTTTTTTTCTCGCATAGGTTGTGTGGCCGTAGGGGGCAGGGGACCGTTCCACAATGGTGGCTGGAGGTGGGGCGACCCAGGGGGGGGCAACAGGTTGTAAGATTACGACCTATAATGTGAGGGGACTATCAACCCCACAGAAGCGTAGGAGACTTATGGGAGATCTAAAACGAGATGCTACACAAATAGCTTTCATTCAGGAGACCTACTTCCGCAAAGATGCAGTACCAAAATTGTACAATAAAGACTTTCCATGGGTTTACCACGCTACATCCCCTATTGCTAAATCAAAGGGTGTGAGCATTTTAATATCAAGTGCTATGAATTGGACCCTGAAAGAAGAATTGGCTGACCCAATGGGTAGGTTCGTGTTGGTGAAGGGGTGGATAGGACGGGTCGAGGTTACCCTCGTAAATGTCTATTTTCCCAACTATGAGCATGTAATGTTTTTACAGAAAATGATTCCAGTTGTCTTAGAATTCCTGGAAGGGCATTTAGTGATGGGAGGTGACTTTAATTATGCCCCAGAACCTCTGTTGGATACCTCCAAAAGAAGTTCATATATGTCATTTGCTAAATTACGAAGGCTACAAAAAGAGATCTCCCTCCTGGGCCTCATCGACCCATGGAGGTTGATGCACCCAGGGGAGAGAAATTACACTTTCTATTCTCCAATCCACAAGGCATATAGTAGGATAGACAGAATCCTGGTTACCCAGACAGACCTGCCGTTAGTGACAGACTCAGATATCGGAGATTTTTCAATCTCTGACCATTTTCCGGTGTATGTGAGTATAGAGTGGGAATCAAAAAACTGTAGTCCAAGATCATGGCGCATAAATGAGGCCTTATTACAATCCTCGGAAACGGAGGGGAAGATAGAGGAGGCGTTACATAACTACTTTTTGGAAAATACATCGGAGTCACTCTCACCTTCCACGATCTGGGAAGCGCACAAGTGCGTGATAAGAGGGGTTCTGATACAGTTGGGTGCACAGCGTAAAAGAGAGCGAGAGGCGAAAATTAAAGAATATCTAACTAAAATTGAACATCTGAGTAGACAGCATAAGAGAACGCTTGCGGAAGCTCACTTGATCCCTCTCATGCGGGTAAGAGAGGAATTGAATCAGATACTTTTTCAAAAGACAGTACGAAATATGTTATGGTTGAAAAGACACCTGTATGAATACGCAAATAAACCAGGGGCGATGCTGGCACGAGCATTGAGGGGCCCAAAAAGACGAACTCAAATTTTACGTCTTAGAAATACAAAAGGTGGGGAGGTTCACACTTCAGCTGACATAGCAGAAGAGTTCTGCTCTTTCTATCGGTCACTATATAACCTACCGGAAATAGGGAGCAAGAAAAGTCCAGAAAAGGGGAAGCAGATAGAGGAGTATTTACGAGACTCGGGCATGCGTACACTTTCAGAGGACCAAGTACTGACTTTGGAAGGCGAGATATCGGGGGAAGAGCTGGCCGCTGCGATTTCACAGACCAAGGCACATAATGCACCTGGCCCACATGGCTTTACTTTAAGTTATTACAAGAAATTTGGGGAGCGTTTAAAGAACCCCCTACTATCACATTTCAATGAAGTGGGAAGAAGAGCGGCGTTCCCGTTGGATTCTTTACGGGCACACATTACTCTAATACTTAAAGAGGAGAAGGACCCCCTGTGTTGCGGCAGCTATCGCCCGATATCTTTGATAAATGTAGACACGAAACTATATGCAAGAATATTACCAAATCGGCTCTTACCATATATGGCAGACTTGGTCCATTTCGACCAAGTGGGCTTTATTCCTACCTGGGAGGCGGCCCGGGACAATACAATCCGAGCCATAGATTTAATACATCGGGCACGTACATCACGGAAGAAGATGGTTCTCTTCGCAGCAGATGCGGAAAAGGCCTTTGACAGGGTGGGGTGGGATTTTATCCGGGCCACCCTGTCATACATAGGCCTGGGACCACAAATGCTGCAATTTATACTGGCACTTTATACGGTCCCTACGGCTGCGGTTAGGGTAAATGAATGGAGGTCGAGTTACTTCCCTATCTCTAATGGCACACGGCAGGGGTGCCCTCTATCCCCGCTTATATTCGTGTTGTGTCTGGAACCCCTATTGTGCAGAATTCGGAGTTCTCCGGATATAGCGGGAATCCAAAGCGGGGGGGAACAACACAAGGTGGCCGCGTTTGCGGATGACCTGCTGTTTTTTGCTACTAACCCTTCTCTTTCATTACCAAATATTCTAGACGCCCTGAAAACATACAGTGGGTTCTCTAATTATAAAATTAATGTAACTAAATCAGCGGCACTCAACATATCGTTATCTGACCAAGAAGAGAGAGCACTTCGAACAGCGTTCCCGTTTCAATGGGCCTCAGATACGCTGAAATACTTAGGGATACAGTTAACGGCAGATCCCGCGGATCTCTATAGAAAGAATTACCTTCCGCTTGTAGGAAAGATTAAAGCAGATCTTAGAATATGGCAGCTGTTGGCAGTGACGTGGTTTGGGCGCTGTAGCGTTATTAAAATTAATGTGTTACCCCGTATTTTGTATTTAATGCAGACAATTCCAATAGCAGTTCCAAAAGAATTCTTTCATTCAATCAAGGGCATACTCCGCGCCTATATTTGGGCAAATAAATCCCCGAGAATTAAGATGCAGACGTTGGCCTTACCCAAAGTAAGAGGTGGGATGGGATTACCAGATATCCTGAGATATTACAGGGCGGTCCATTTTGTAAGGGCGGTAGACTGGCACTTCAATAAACTTACCAAACGATGGGTGGATTTAGAGAATGAGGAATCAGGTCAGCTAACCCCCCCAGCCCCATGGTCGGTGTTCGAATCAAAAGACGCTATTCTCAAACATCCTACAGTGGGAGCGACTATAAAAGAAACTAAGAGAATTCAGTCGCATTGGAGGGTAGCCCCGGGTATATCTCCGATGACACCGATCTTGGGGAACCCGGATTTTCCCCCGGGGTGTATAAATGCCAGACTCCGTAGGTGGGCTCAGAATGGTAAAAGGCGCCTAGGTGATATATGGCAAAATGGGCCTATGCCCTCCCTAGAAGAACTTAGGACAGGTGCAGGAGAATCGCTAGATTATTTCAGCCTTTATCAGTTGTATAATTATATTAGATCAGTTCGGCAGAAAGGGTATGCACCACGAGAGCTAACGGACCTGGAAAATATGTGTAGAACAGGTAAAGCGACGGGCCATTTGATCTCAAGGTTCTATACACAATTGTCAGAAGAAGAGGGAGACCAACAATTGCCATTTATCCAAAAATGGTTAAACACCGTGTGGTCAAAAGAGCAGATAAATAAGATCCTGAGATTAGTTCACCAATCGTCACTAGATTGTAAGATCCAAGAGACAGGGTATAAAATTCTAACCAGATGGTATAGAGTCCCATCACTATTACACAGAATAAAAGAGGCGGTCTCAGGAAAATGCTGGCGGTGTGGATTGGAGGATGGAAATATGGTACATATTTTTTGGGGATGTAAAAGAGTGCAGCCATTTTGGAATAAGATAGCAGTGGCTATAAAACATATAGCCAACGTGGATATACTAGAGGACCCCGCGTTGTGCTTGCTGCATTTGACAGGAAGCTCAGTGCGGAGCTACAGGAAGTCCCTGACTCTGCGTCTGTTGAATGCAGCAAGGGCATGCATACCTATTTTCTGGAAACAGACAGTGATCCCAACTTACGAGTTGTGGTGTGGGAAGGTCAACGAGATTTTTAAGATGGAAGAACTGTCCGCCATATTGGGAAATTCAGAGGATCAAGTTAAGTTGAGATGGAGACCCTGGGTGCAATACTTGGAAGCCAATTCTTCTTAAAGGGAGTTTAAGAGAGGGTCATCCTGGGCGGAGCCTGGTCCAGGCCGCGGGGGGACGGTCCCCATACCCCTTCTGGCGTACGGTAATATAGTATGGAATACATCTTCATACGAAGAAATGTTGGGAATGAGTGTATAAAAGTATAAAAACTTTTTTTTTGTTTTTTTTGGTTTAATTGGGGGGAGGAGGGAGGGGGAGGTAAGGGGGTGGGGTTTGGTCAGATCATGACAATGTTTGTTTGAAATGTATGTATATATAAAAAATCACCAATAAAGATATAAATTTTAAAAAAAAGAGGCGAATGGGCAGACTGGTTTGAGATGATAGAAAGGCAACAATAACTTAAATAACCACTCAGTACAACCAAGGTATGCAGAATACCATCTCTGAACGGACAACACATCCAACTTTGAAGCAGATGGGCTACAGCAGCAGAAGACCACACCGGGTGCCACTCCTGTCAGCTAACTACAGGAAAGTGAGGTTACAATTTGCACAGGATCACCAAAATTGGACAATAGAAGATTGGAGAAACGTTGCCTTGTCGGATGAGTCTCGATTTCAGCTGTGACATTCTGATGGTGGGGTCAGAATTTGGTGTAAACAACATGAAAGCATGGATCCATCCTGCCTTGTATCACCGGTTCAGGCTGGTGGTGGGGGTGTAATAGTGTGGGGGATATTTTCTTGGCACACTTTGGGCCCCTTACTACCAATTGAGCATTGTATAAACACCACGACCTACCTGAGTATTGTCGCTGACCATGTCCATCCTTTATGACTACAGTGTCCCCATCTTCTGATGGCTCCTTCCAGCAGGATAATGCTCCAAGTCACAAAGATCAAATCATCTCACCACTGGTTTCTTCACCATGACAATGAGGTCACTGTACTCCAATGGCCTCCACACTCACCACATCTCATCCAATAGAGCGCATTTGGGATGTGGTGAAACGGGAGATTTGCATCATGGATGTGCAGCCCACAAATCTGCAGCAACTGCGTGACGCTATCATGTCACTGTAGCACTGGCCCCTTGAGGACTGCTGGATCTCACACTTACGTGTCCCCCTGGGTTACCAATAGCAACTTTGACATTCATGGTCTTTCACTTTACTTCTTGGCTCAGTCGATAATCCGTCCAGGGGTATGTAGTGGTTTTATATCTTATTTGACAAATTAGGGATGGGAGAAGGGAATAGTGGGATTCTCCAAATGAACTATGCACAATTGGTTGAGGACTCCTATCTTCAGGTACAGCCAGGCTGTTGATTCACTCCGCCACTTAAGGTGAATTAGAATTAAGTCTCTTTCCTAAGACGACTTGGTGAACTATTGATTGACTCTCCTCAGCATCCTCTCTCTCTCTCTTTACTGCTGACACCCATCCTCTGATTATCCTACACGTGGGGTGGCCCCCCTCAGGTCAGGCCCCTTGACACGATCCCATGTACTCATGATACTGTTTTTCCAGGGTCTCCCCCTTCAGTCAGCTCTCCTGGACTTCTGGATTCAGCTCCTCTCATCCGTTCCTCTAACCTTCAGGATGACCTCCTGCGACCGCATGCCACTGCTACAGAAGAAGAGACAGCCACCCCCTCCCTCCCTCCGTGACTCCGCTCTCCAGCCAAAGACCTCGCAGCACATGTGCTCCTGGCTTTTATACAGTATCCCAGAATGCACCGAGGTGACCTGCCCTCTGCCAATCACCAGTGTGAAACACTCTCTAGACATAATGAATCGCATACTGAGCACTATGAGCAGACCTCATTAATAGACTCTGCTCTCTGATAGGCAGAGAGCAATATAGATTTCCCTGCTGCTCCTCTGATAGGCAGACAGAGCCAAAAACGATACTCACTCTCTAGCACCTACCTAGGAGGGTGCTACATCACTATGGAGCAAATCCTCTGAGGAACGTTTCCAACACCTTGTTGAATCTATGCCATGAAGAATGAAGGCAGTTCTGAAGGCAAGGGAGAAAACACAGGCGCCACTCTGAGTGCAGTAACTTGAGATTTATTGCATGAATTCAATGGAACAAAGGGTACTCACAAATAGAATAAAATAAAGGCTCATGACAACACTCCGGTCGGATCAGGATGGCTCGAGCGGTGACGGTCGACAGGCTGTGAGCGGTAGCTAGTCGCTCTTCCTGGTCCCGGGGACACACAGAAGCCGATCCGTCGTCACTTCCGACGTGATGACGTCAGGGCGCCGGCAACGCGTTCTCGGAGCATGCGCTCCTTCTTCAGGCCGATACTGCGCCATTTTGGAAGTGGGATTAAATAGAGGAGGAGCCTGAACCTACTCAGTCCTAAAGCCCGCCTTATAATCAACTATAACGGCACATAATGTTACAACATACAGCATCTACTTCATGGATAAAGATTTTTAGCATTTTGGGCTGCAATGTACAGTACAAAAAACGAGCAGTGGTTGAAAAGGGCAAATACCAAGGAAAATAAAAACATTAATATGAAAAATAATGAAATTAAATTGCAATATCTTCAGCACATGAGAATAATGAAAAATATATAGAACATTATATGCTGAAAATATACTGAAAAAAAACTAAAGACTAAATAAACTGAAATAATAATAAAAATAAAAATAAAATTAAAGAATAAAAATAATAAAAAATATATATATATAAAAAAAAATTATAGAAATATATTAAATTTAAAATGTAATAGATTATATATATATATATATATATATATATATATATATATATATATATATATATATATACAGTATATAATGACTTCAAAATGGACTTATGTGCATATGAGACAGCCATGAATTATATATACAAAAAATAAAATTAATGTGTAAATATTAAAAATATTAAAATATTGAAAATGTAAATATGAGGGAATATATTAAAAGTATCTCAAATATTTCAGATATTTAGGAAAACATCTAAAATATTTCTGTATAGTTCTGAAGGCAAAAGGGGGTCCAACCTGGTACTAGCAAGGTGTACCTATGTGGCCGATGAGTGTACACACAGTGTATTATGCACAGCCCCACCTAGAGGGCAATACACTTATTACAGAAGCTCATGACTTTATTCTTCTTCTTTATTACTCAACTCCACTCTATTATTTTTATTCCAGGTTCTTATATAGCGCTGTCAATTTACGCAGCGCTTTACATATACATTGCACATTCACATCAGTCCCTGCCCTCAAAGAGCTTACAATCTAAGGTCCCTATATGTGGAATATTGAGAGAAAATAAAATGAAAACCTATGGTTTGGAAAAGACCGACCATATAGTTTCATAAAGGAAAAAAATGGACTTTCTAAGGCACATCGTAGAATGAATCGGTGCGACTCACAATTGATAAAATATATATAGTTTTATTCCAAAACAATTATGAACCGCTTGCCGACTGCCGCACGACTATTTACTGCGGCGGTCAGCCCCTCACAGGCAAAGTGACGTAGGGCTACGTCGCTAGCCTGTGAGGGTCTAGGGAGCAAGCGCGCACCACCGGAGGCGCGCTCCTGCGCGGTCACGTACCCCCCGCACGTGTGACCGGCAGACCCGATGTCCGCCGGTCACTTGCGATCGTCCGTTAGAGCTGGAGAAAGGCAGGCGGCTAATGTAAACAAGCCGCCTGTCATTCTCCCCTGTGTATGAATAGTGATCATACGGTTCTACTATGTAGGACCATTGATCACTGTTCTTACACCTCAAGCCACAGCCAATCACAGTTAGAATCACACCCCTAGGGACACACATAACCCCTCCCTCTCAAAAAAAAGTTAACCCCTTCACTGCCAGTGTAATTTTACAGTAACAGTGCATATGTATAGCACTGATTACTGTAGAAATGTCACTGGTAACCCCAAAAGTGTCAAAAATGGCAGTCAAGGCTCCGATCTGTCCGCCGCAATGTCGCAGTCCCGCAAAAAAAAATCGCAGATCACCGCCATTACGCGTTAAAAAAAAAAAACAACAAAAATGACAAAAATCTTTCCCTTTGTTGGTAAACGTGATAACTTTTGCGCAAACCAATCAAAATACGCTTTTTGCGATTTTTTTTTTACCAAACATATGTAGCAGAAAACAAATTGGCCTAAAATGTTAAAAAATTTTGATTTTTACATTTTTTTGGGGGAATTTCATATACAAAAGTGAAAAATATTGCTATTTTTGCAAAATCGTTGCACTTTTTTGTTTATAGCGCATGATCAAAAAATCGCACAGGTGATCAAATACCACCAAAAGAAAGCTCTGTTTGTGGGAGAAAAAGGACGCCAAATTTGTTTAGGTACAGCGTCGCACGACCGAGCAATTGTCCGTTAAAGTCACGCAGTGCTGAATCGCAAAATACCCCCTGGTCAGGAAGGGGGTAAAATCTTCCGGGGCTTAAGTGGTTAAAAGAGTGAGGAAAAAAACAGACAATCCTCATTCAAGTAACATACATAAACAAGAAAAAAGAAGAAAAAGAAACATTGCTAAAAAAAGTAACCCAAAACAGTATCTATCCCAATCGTCCCGGGGGACCAGGGGGAGGACTGTAAAGGTGAATACTATAAATGTTACAATGTCATATTTATTTAATCATTGCAGAATCATATCTGATCAGTAGGTCTACGCGTTTCACTGCGTGCTTCTTCAGGACCAATTTGTATCAGAAATATATATGTGGAATATATGACTTTATTCTTCTTCTTTATTACTCAACTCCGCTCTAAACTTTTCATATTATTGTTATACAGGATTTATATAGCGCCGACAGTTTGCGCAGCGCTTTACAATATCCCTTTTATTATAGAGCGGGGAAAGGTTTGTGTGTCTGTGGGGTTTTATTATCTGTCAGAGCAGGAAGTGATGGAAATCTCTTCAATGGGGACACATTTTGTAGCAGAGTGAGAAACGGTGAGCATGTGACAATCACACAGGTGTCACCTGAACAGGAAGTGCAGATAAATCTTCCCAAAGGGGTCACAGGCAGGCCTCATTTCCTTAAACCAGGACACATATTAATTACACAGGTTCTGTAGTTGATTAAGGTGGTAATTAAACTCAGTGCCTTATCTGCATTATATCAGCCTCAGGACCTGTGTAATTATTATGTGTCCTGGATTAAAGGGATGAGGTGATAGTCATAGGCAGGAATAAAACCTTGACAGAATGATCCCCCTTTCCTCATTGAATCCATAGATAAATAATAGCCGTAGTTGGGTTATCTTTATACACAGCAGCTGTTTACAGCGCTCTCCTTTTCCTGCACAAGCTGTCAGCCATGCTGTGGATGAAAGCCTGGCCTGACCCCTCCAATGGCGGAGATAGACCGGTTTCATATTCGGTGACGTACTTCCTGCGCGCCATGGGCTGGACGTCACTGTCCGGCGCCGGGTTTCAGTTTCGTTCCCTTAGCTGTCAGAGAGCGGAGGCTCCATCTCCGGCCTCCAGACCGACCAACCCGGCACCGTGCTCCCCTGCCTGGTGCTGCCCGGGCCCTGGCTCCGCGGCCCTGCTTCCAGCATGTCCCGGGACCCCGAGGAGGTGTGGAGTCCCGAATATGACTCCACCTGGGAGGAGGAGGGGGAGGAGGAGAAGACTCGGGGCCACAGAGAGCCAGGGAACCGGCGACAGGTGAGGGGGAGGGGCATGGGGGATGTAAGGGGTGATAAATATTAGGAGAGGAGTGCAGAAATTGTGTAGAGGTGAAAACATTTGATGGAGAGGAGGAGGAGTGCAGAAGAGGAGAGAGATGGAGAGGAGGAGGAGGAGGGGTGCAGAAGAGGAGAGAGATGGAGAGGAAGGGTGCAGGAGAGGAGGAGTGCAAGATAGAAGAGGTATAAAGAGGAGGGGTGTAGGAGAGAAGAGGGATGGAGAGGAGAGGTACAGGAGAGAAGAGAGGTGTAGAGGAGGGGTGCTGGAGAGGAAAGAGATTGAAAAGGAGGAGGAGGAGTGCAGAAGACAGATGGGATGGGGAGGAGGGGTGCTGGAGAGGAAAGGGATGGAGAGGGATGAGGAGGAGGTGCAGGGGAGGAGAGAAATGTAGAGGAGGCGAGATGAGAGGAAGAGTGGGATGGAGAGAGGGGGAGAGGAGGAGTGCAGGAGAGGAGGAGTGCAGGGGGGAGAGAGATGGAGCGGAGGAGGGGTGCAGGGGGGGGAGAGAGATGGAGGGCAGGAGAGGAGAGAGATGAAGAGGATGGGTGCAGGAGGGGAGAGAGATGGAAAGGACGGGTGAAGGAGAAGGATGGAGAGGAGGGGTGCAGGAGGGGAGAGAGATGGAGAGGGATGAGGAGGAGTGCAGGAGAGGGGAGGGATGGAAAAAAAGAGTTGCAGGGGAGAAGAGAGATGGAGAGGAGGAGAAGTGCAGGAGAGGAGAGAGATGGAGAGGAGGGGTGCAGGAGAGAGAGAAATTGAGAGGTGTGCAGGGGAAAGAGATATGGAGAGGAGGGGTGCATAAGAGGAGAGAGATGGAGAGGAGAGAGATGGAGAGGAGAGAGATGGAGAGGAGGGATGCAGGAGAGGAGAATGATGGAGAGGAGGGGTGCAGGAGAGGAGAATGATGGAGAGGAGGGGTGCAGGAGAGGAGAGAATGATGGAGAGGAGGGGTGCAGGAGAGGAGAGAATGATGGAGAGGAGGGGTGCAGGAGAGGAGAGAATGATGGAGAGGAGGGGTGCAGGAGAGGAGAGAATGATGGAGAGGAGGGGTGCAGGAGAGGAGAGAATGATGGAGAGGAGGGGTGCAGGAGAGGAGAGAATGGGGAGGAGAAGTGCAGGAGAAAAAGGTGGAGAGGAGGGGAGGGGTGCAGGCTTTGAGAAGAGGTGGGGGGTGGTATGCAGAGGAGAAGGGTGGGGAATACAGAAATTAAGGAGAAGAATAGAGAAGATGTAGGAGAGAACCACAGGAGAGATTAAGCAGAGGAACTAAGGAAATGAGGAGAGATGGAGGAATTTGGGAAGGATGTAACAGTTGAGGAGAGATGGGATAATTGGAAAGGAAGAGGGATGGTTGAACTGGGGGAAGGATTGAAGAATTAGGGAGGGATGGATACAACTGGGGAAAAAAAGGATGATATTGAGAAAGATGGAGGAACTGGTGAGAGATGGGGGTGATTGGAGATGGAGGAACTGGGGAGGGGTTGAGGAACTGGGGAGAGACAGAAGGATGTAGGAACTGGGGAGAGACAGAAGGATGGAGGAACTGGGGAGAGACAGAAGGATGGAGGAACTGGGGAGAGACAGAAGGATGGAGGAACTGGGGAGAGACAGAGGGATGGAGGAACTGTGGAGAGACAGAGGGATGGAGGAACTGGGAAGAGACAGAGGGATGGAGGAACTGGGGAGAGACAGAGGGATGGAGGAACTGGGGAGGGATGGAGGAACTGGGGAGGGATGGAGGAACTGGGGAGAGACAGGGATGGAGGAACTGGGGAGGGATGGAGGAACTGGGGAGAGACAGAAGGATGGAGGAACTGGGGAGAGACAGAGGGATGGAGGAACTGGGGAGAGACAGAGGGATGGAGGAACTGGGGAGAGACAGAGGGATGGAGGAACTGGGGAGAGACAGAGGGATGGAGGAACTGGGGAGAGACAGAGGGATGGAGGAACTGGGGAGAGACAGAGGGATGGAGGAACTGGGGAGAGACAGAGGGATGGAGGAACTGGGGAGAGGTTGAGGAACTGGGGAGAGACAGATGGATGGAGGAACTGGGGAGAGACAGAGGGATGGAGGAACTGGGGAGAGACAGAGGGATGGAGGAACTGGGGAGAGACAGAGGGATGGAGGAACTGGGGAGAGACAGAGGGATGGAGGAACTGGGGAGAGACAGAGGGATGGAGGAACTGGGGAGAGACAGAGGGATGGAGGAACTGGGGAGAGACAGAGGGATGGAGGAACTGGGGAGAGACAGAGGGATGGAGGAACTGGGGAGAGACAGAGGGATGGAGGAACTGGAGAGAGACAGAGGGATGGAGGAACTGGGGAGAGACAGAGGGATGGAGGAACTGGGGAGAGACAGAGGGATGGAGGAACTGGGGAGAGACAGAGGGATGGAGGAACTGGGGAGAGGTGGAGGAACTGGGGAGAGGTTGAGGAACTGGGGAGAGACAGAGGGATGGAGGAACTGGGGAGAGACAGAGGGATGGAGGAACTGGGGAGAGACAGAGGGATGGAGGAACTGGGGAGAGACAGAGGGATGGAGGAACTGGGGAGAGACAGAGGGATGGAGGAACTGGGGAGAGGTTGAGGAACTGGGGAGAGACAGAGGGATGGAGGAACTGGGGAGAGGTTGAGGAACTGGGGAGAGACAGAGGGATGGAGGAACTGGGGAGAGACAGAGGGATGGAGGAACTGGGGAGAGACAGAGGGATGGAGGAACTGGGGAGAGGTTGAGGAACTGGGGAGAGGTGGAGGAACTGGGGGGAGACAGAGGGATGGAGGAACTGGGGAGAGACAGAGGGATGGAGGAACTGGGGAGAGACAGAGGGATGGAGGAACTGGGGAGAGACAGAGGGATGGAGGAACTGGGGAGAGACAGAGGGATGGAGGAACTGGGGAGAGACAGAGGGATGGAGGAACTGGGGAGAGACAGAGGGATGGAGGAACTGGAGAGAGACAGAGGGATGGAGGAACTGGGGAGAGACAGAGGGATGGAGGAACTGGGGAGAGACAGAGGGATGGAGGAACTGGGGAGAGACAGAGGGATGGAGGAACTGGGGAGAGGTGGAGGAACTGGGGAGAGGTTGAGGAACTGGGGAGAGACAGAGGGATGGAGGAACTGGGGAGAGACAGAGGGATGGAGGAACTGGGGAGAGACAGAGGGATGGAGGAACTGGGGAGAGACAGAGGGATGGAGGAACTGGGGAGAGGTTGAGGAACTGGGGAGAGACAGAGGGATGGAGGAACTGGGGAGAGGTTGAGGAACTGGGGAGAGACAGAGGGATGGAGGAACTGGGGAGAGACAGAGGGATGGAGGAACTGGGGAGAGACAGAGGGATGGAGGAACTGGGGAGAGGTTGAGGAACTGGGGAGAGGTGGAGGAACTGGGGGGAGACAGAGGGATGGAGGAACTGGGGAGAGACAGAGGGATGGAGGAACTGGGGAGGAATGGAGCAATTGGGAAGGATGAAGCTATTTGGGAGAGACTGAGGAATAGAGATGATAGGAACTGGAAAAGGATGGAGCAGTTGAGGAGGGACTGGTGGGAAGTGGAGATAGATGGAAAGGAAAAGGGATGTAGAAATTGGGGCAAGGATGGTTGAACTGGGGAGACGGATGAATGGGTTGGGGAGGGATGGAGGAATTGGGGAGAGATTTGGTGGAGGGATGCAGGTGGGGAAAATGGGGAATAAAGGATGCAGGAATTAAGTAAAGATGGAAAGTTGGGTTGCTGAAGAAGGGAGAGAGGGAATGAAAAGATGGAGGATATAGAGAGGAGTGTTGCAGGAGGTGGAAATGAGAACTGGGGAGGGGCAGTAATTGGGAAGAGATGGAAAGATGAGACGTTGAAGGGAGGAGGGATGTAGGAGATAGAAGAGAGATGTAGAACAGTAAAGTTTATAGAAGGTAAGGGATACAGGGAATGGAAATGAAGAGGTGAGGAGGGGAGGCATTAATTGGGGTGAGATGGAGAGGAAGGATGCAGCCATTGGGGAGATATTTGATGTGGAGTGCTAAAGTGGCAAGGGAGGAGCACAGGATGGATGGATGGATGGGAAGAAGGATGAACAGGAGAGGATAAAATGGAGATAAGGGATGAAATAAAAGGGAGAGGATATGAAAGAAGGGATATAAGGGAAAAGACTGAAGGAAGGGGAAAAGGCGATGGAAAGATTTATGAGAGAGGGAGAATTAGGGGGATGGGGATGATGTTGGCGGGAAGGATTCAGTATGGGAAGCCGGAGGTAAAGGGTTCCAGGTACACAGAGGGGTTTCAGGTGGAGGGGGAAGGGATGGAGAATGTATGTGTGTTTCTATCATTGTGTGACCGTACCTTCTGCTTCCTTTAAAGAGGTTGTAAACCCGTTTAAAATTTTTTTTTTTTTTTTACATCCTGCAAGAGAAACACATAATGAGCTAGTATGCATCGCATATTAGCTCATTATGAAATACTTACCTTAGAACGAGCCCCCGCCGTGCCGCTCACTCACCTGTATGACGAGCGACATGTTCAGTCGCCCGTCTTCCGGGATCGCGGCATCCGGCCATCTGATTGGCCGGAGCCGCGGTGACGTCACTCCCGCGCACGCGCGCGGGAGCCGACGGTCACGGCACGGGGCTCTGAAGGAACGGCACGATCAGCCGTTCCTTCAGAGCGCATGCGCCAGTGACGTCACTGGCTGCATTAAAGGTAAATATCTCCTAAACGGTGCATGTTTAGGAGATATTTACAGTACCTATAGGTAAGCCTTAATATAGGCTTGCCTATAGGTACAACTTCCTGAGGAGGGTTTACTTCCTCTTTAATGAAAGAATCTCTGTAAGGCCCCTTCCACACTTGGGGACCGTTCAGATCCACCTGTCCGTTTTTCAGGCAGATCTGAACGGTCATCCCATGCATCTCTACGGGGCAGCGGATGTCAGCGGAGACATGTCTGCTGACATCCGATCCGTCAAATCTGGATGGATGGAAACCCTATTTTCCATCCGTCCAGCGGATGGGATCGGATGAGAACGGACAGGCCGTCCATTCCCATCCGATTCCCCCATAGAGGACAGCGGGGACCTGACAGCTCTGTCTCTGCACACAGTGCGGAG
The DNA here is from genome assembly GCF_965119305.1 of Pelophylax lessonae. NCBI lineage: Eukaryota > Metazoa > Chordata > Amphibia > Anura > Ranidae > Pelophylax > Pelophylax lessonae. Next base: position 202,757,676 of record NC_138778.1, read on the forward strand.
ACAGAGCTGCCATCTGCCTGCTCAGCGGGGGATCGGCGGATCGATCTCCCACTGAAAAAAACGGGCCGCCATTGCTGACGCTTCCTGTAAATGCTAATTGCCATGCTAACCCTGTTTCTTTTAGCCTGGGTTCACACTGGTGCGTGGGGGGCACCGCATGTGATTCATACAGGAATCTCGCCGCATATGATGTCTATGCGGTGTGATTTGAGCCATACGTTGTGTGGCTCAAATCGCATTTGCACCAAAATGGTGCAGGACCCTTTCTTTTTCCCGCACCTGAATTGCAATCACATCTGTTTCGGGGTGTCGTTAATCTAACATTGACATCCGCAGCAGATCGCATGGACACCCTGCAATTGCTGTGCAGTGTTTCTTGTGCATTTCCCACATCAGTGTGAACCGGGGTTAATACGTTAACTCTGACTGAAAACAAGTATGTAGATGAAAGGACCTCGGATCATATCTGCATTCTTGTTCCGGGTCAGTGAAGTTATTGAAACCAGAGGGCCAATGTGATGGCAAGGCAACTAAGATTTTCAGAGCTCAGCAGTGGCATGATGTCTTATATAACAGGTAAACATTAAAGTGGATCTACACTGCGTCTCCTACACTGCACCCCCCTACGCTGCCTCCCCTACGCTGCCTCCCCTACACTGCACCCCCCTACGCTGCACCCCCCTACGCTGCACCCCCCTACGCTGCACCCCCCTACGCTGCCTCCCCTACGCTGCCTCCCCTACGCTGCCTCCCCTACGCTGCCTCCCCTACGCTGCCTCCCCTACGCTGTACCCCCCTACGCTGCCTCCCCTACGCTGCACCCCCCTACGCTGCCTCCCCTACGCTGCCTCCCCTACGCTGCACCCCCCTACACTGCACCCCCCTACACTGCACCCCCCTACGCTGCCTCCCCTACACTGCATCCCCCTACACTACGTCTGAGCACCACAAACCAAAAACACTCTATTATTGAAAGCAATTGCTGCCATTGCCAACCCATCCTTGTCTTCATGCTTTATTTTGCTGAGAAATCCATTTGAAAAACACCCCCTAACATTTCTGGCCGTGGCCATCTTGACTAAGGGTAGATGATTTATGTAGCATTATATAGCTAGCAGGCATGCAAGCAGGAGGGTTTGTTTCGGTGAGAAAGCCCCTCCTGGGATGTATGACCTCATTTTGCCTAGGCCTGGAACCCAAAGTAACTGAAGAAATTGATAAAAAAAAATTTAAAACAAGTAAATATGATAAACTTTCCTAACTGTTTTATAATTCTAGCAGAATGAGGATTAAAAATAGTCAGTGTTGATTGGGAGAGTGAAGTTCCGCTTTAACCCCTTCATGCCTAAGCATAAATCAAATTTAAATGCCAAAACCAAATTTTGTCATTTTGACATGTTAGTAAAACTGTACATAGCTTTACAACTACTTTGTGCATCCAGGTGGATGTGTATACCACATTTGTTTTAGGACTAATTGGGCTTTCATTTGATGGTAAATGGTAATAGATATCTCCTGATTTTTTTTTTTTTTTTCACCAAAGAAAAACTGACCTAAAATAGTAAAAAATATTAAAAAAAAACATTTTTTTTAAAAGAAATTTACCTGTATATTTCTTGCTGCTACCATAACCTACCACCGAAGAATAACCCAAAATATATTTTCCTGCACCTGGCGATCGCAGCGATACCACATATGTGTATGTTAGTTGTTGCTTGTACCCGTAGTACAGCCCAGAATCAATCAGTGTGCATTTTTTTAAAATCCTACCTAAGGCCCCTTTCACACAGGCCGACCTGTGCGTTTTTTTGGCGGATCTGAACGGTCCCCCCATGCATCCCTATGGGGGATCGGATGTCAGCGGAGACATGCCCGCTGACATCCGATCCGTCTCCGTCAAATCTGGACGTTCCCATCCGATTTTCCCCATAGAGATGCATGGGGAACTGACAGCTGTGTCTCCGCACACAGCGCAGAGACACAGCTGTCACCCTGCTGCTCAGCGGGGGATCGGCTGCTCGATCCCCCGCTGAGAAAAACGGAATCAGTTCGACGGACGAATAGTGTGAAAGGAGCCCAATGCCTCATACACACGCATCGATAGTTGGCCGTGAATTTTCGACCAACGGCCGATCGGCCGATTTTCGGCTTCTTAGTATGATGCTTCCGACAACCGACTCCGACTTTTCGGCCGAAAAAAATCTGGTGTGCAGGCTATAAAATTTTTGTTGGCCGTCAACACAACGGCCGATTGTTCCTCAGTCAGTACAGATTTCGGCAGACAAAAATCTGATGAGCAAAACTGGGCATGCTCAGAGAAGAAAAAACACATGGAAAGTAAACCAACACATGACATCACTTCTGAAGTAGATTTTTGTTGGCTGAGAAAATTTGTGTGCAGTCTAGGCACATTCCAACCAACAAGACACCACTCTGGACAAAAGTCGGACGATCGGTCGGCCGATAATCGTTGCGTGTGTACGGGGCATTAGGCTCGATTCACATCTATGCATGTTGCTTATTGCGCATTTCTGTAGTGCTTTTTGCTGTGCTTTCCACGTTTTTTTTTTTTTTAAACCATGATTTTACCATAATTTGCATTTTTTTTATGCTTTTTTTTTTTTTTTTATATTGGAAAATTTGTTTGGCCGATTTAAAAACTCAAATCGCAGTTAAAACGCACTGCATGCTTTTCTGCAGCTTCTTCATTGAAATCTATTGAACCAAAAAAGCAGTTTTGCTTTTTTAAAAAAGTCCCTGATCCTTCCCAAAAACGCAGAGGCACAAAAATACATTGATGGGAATGTGTTCAATAGGAACCCATCTTAAAAAAAAAAAAAAAAAAAATGTCCTGTATTTCTGCAAAAAAAAGCATGAAAAACACACTGCTGTGAATGGAGCCTTAAACACACTGATACTGAATGGATAAATATATATATATATATATATATATATATATATATATATATATATATCTATATATCTCTATATTAAAATATATATATATTAAAAAAATAATCCTGTCCAAAAAATAATGACCTCTGACCCAAACACTAAACCTGCCACTGACCTAGATCAAACCCTGATCTAGGTTTTTTTTTTTTTTTTAATTTTCTTTTTTTCTTTTTTTTTGTTTCTCTGCAAGGACAGAGAGTGATACAATGTATCTGACTCGTCCAATCACAGAGAAAGAAAACAAAGGGGCGGGCTTCACGGTGCCTGATCACTGTGATAGCTAATCAGAGGCTATTACAGCGATCAGGTGATCCGGAATCGGCCAACCAGGGTCCCGATCGTTAGAGCGGGGCCTGGGGCTCTAGGTGAGACCCCGGTCTCTGTGCTAGGAGCACGCTGTGCGGCGCCCTCCCAGCACAAAGGGAGGTATGAAAATATGTGGCCCCACTAGAAAAAGCCCAGTCCAGTGGGGCCGTATATTTACGCACTGTCGGTGTAAAGGGGATAAGAACCTTGGCGTTGTGTACAGTTTGTGAAGTATATTATTTCTGCCTATTTGGTCATAACAGGTTTTGCACAGTGATTGTGCTGTCCTGCTTCTCTTTATCTCAATGCATCTCTACCAGTCACGTCTGACTGATTGAAAACAATGCACTCTCAATGTAGCCGAGTTTGTCAGGAAAGCTAAGGCCTTAAAGTTCAGATAACCACTATGAAGAGCTTCTCCAAATCCTTATACACAGCAGGTAGAATAGGTATTGAACACGGCACCAGTTTTCTAGGAAAATACATTCGTAAAGGTGCTACTGACATGAAGTTTTCACCAGATGTTGGTAACAACGTATGCAATCCATACATACAAAGTAGGGCTGAACGATAGTCGATGTGATATCGACTATCGTTCTGCGGGCGTGGGCGATATTCATATCGCCGAAGACATGATATTTAGCATTAGCATTAGGCAGGGAGAAGTCGGGACTCGGGGGGAGGACTCACAGTGCTGGTAGCCGATCGGAACTCCGCCCCTCCAGCCTGATGCAATCCAGCCCTCCCAGCTCTGCCTCTAGTCTCCAGCCGACCATTACTCCGCCCTGCTCCGCCCATTGTCTCTCCATTGACTATTTACAACACATTACAGCCTGATCCCGCCCCCGTGCATGCCCCCGATGCAGCCAGGAGAGACAATGGGCGGAGTAATGGTCGGCTGGAGACTAGAGGCAGAGTTGGGAGGGCTGGAGGGGCGGAGTTCCAATCACAGCCGAAAGCATGGGGAAACGATGTCGACACAACACCGCACACGGCGGAACAATAACACAAGCCGCACATTGTTGTGCACGTGCGGACAGCCCGGATCACGGAAGACACCGGACTGGGGGGCCCCCGACCCTACCGCACACGTTACCCAGGTGACCGCTGTTTACATGGCAAAGGGGAGGAGCCGCACATAACATGCAGATACTCAGTGGGCGTCATACCTTGTGCCTGCTTCGGGCCCACAGCTCCTCCGTCTCCGCAAGTGAGGATCAAAGGAGGTCACCGGCGGATACTCCTACCACCACTGAGAGTCCCGACTGCACTGTCAGTGTCTTCTGCATTCCACCCAGTTCCATATCGCGATATATATCGTTGAAAACCATATATCGCAATTTACTTTTTTTCTCAATATCGTGCAGCCTTAATACAAAGAAACCAAAACAAATAGCTTCAGAAATTAGGTTATGTGTAATAAAATGGAATGACACTAGGAAAAAGTATTGAACACCTGAAGAAAGGGAGGTGCAAAAAGGCACGGAAAGCCAAGACACCAACTGAAATCTATCAGTAATTAGAAAGCAATCCTGCCCCTTGTCAGTGCAAATTATTATCAGCTGGTTCAGTCTCAACTGATGGCCTATAAAAAAGTGTCCCATTACCAAGGTGTCACACAAGAAACATCTCATGATGGGAAAACGCACAGAGCTCTTTCAATACCTTTGCAACCTAATTGCTGCAAATCATACTGATGGCATTGGTTACAGAAGAAGATTTCTAAAAAAAAAAAATGTTCCAGTGAGCACTGTTGGGACCATAATCAAGAAGTGGAAAGAACATAATTTTACTATAAACCAGCCACAGCCAGGTGCCCCTCGCAAGATTTCTGACAGAGGAGTGAAAATAATTAGAAGAAGAGTTGTCCAAGGGCCAAGGACCACTTGTGGAGAGCTTCAGAAAGACCTGAAATTAGCAGGTACAATTGTTTCAAAATCTGCTGCCATCTACCAGGATGATGAAGTTGAAACGAGGGTGGACATTTCAGCAAGACAATGATCCCAAACACAAGGCCAAGGAAACTCCCAATTGCTTTCAAAGAAGGAAAATAAAGCTTCTAGAATGGCCCAGCCAATCACCTGCCTTGTATCCAGTAGAAAATCTATGGAAAGAACTAAAGATCAGAGACCAGGTGGATTTGATTTAAATCATCATTTTTAAAGAGCAACGGTCATCTCTGTCCCGCAGAAGCTCCTCCTCTGACTGTTGACTCACCGAGAGTCCCATTCATTTTATTGGCATAGCTGGTGATGCGTCAGTGACACAACAAGGTGAGGGATGTGGTGGCAGCAGGTGAGTGGATGCCCGCTAACAGGCGCTGCCATTATGGATCTGAAATGACAGGTGCTCTTTAAATGTAAGGACTTATTCTTGCTGGTAGATAGTATGAAATTGTGTGAATGCATCCATGCAGTGCATGTTATCTCAGCTTGCAGAGCTTGGATTCATTGAATGATTTACCAAAAATGTAAATATTGCAGAATATACAGCCTCATGCTACATAACTAAGCTCCATTTCAGGCTGAATAAACTAAATCAATAATGTATCTTAACCGCTTGCCGACCGCCGCAAGTAAATTTACTGCGGCGGTCAGCCCCTGCCAGGCAGAGTGACGTTAATTAACGTCACTAGCCTGGAAGGGGCTGGGGAGCGAGCGCCCGCGGAGGCGCGCTCCCGTGCGGTCACGGACCCCCCGCGCGTGTGACCGGCGGACCCGATGTCCGCCGGCCACTCTGCGATCAGCGGGGGAGAGGGAGAAAGTCAGGCAGCTTGTGTAAACAAGCTGCCTGTCATTCTCCTCGGTGTAAAGACACTGATCACACGGATCTACTATGTAGATCCGTTGATCAGTGTCTTTACAGCTCAAGCCACAGCCAATCACAGTTAGAAGCACGCCCCTAGGGACACACACAGCCCCTCCCTCCCAAATAAAGTTAACCCCTTCACTACCAGTGTATTTTTACAGTAACAGTGCATATGTATAGCACTGATTACTGTAGAAATGTCACTGGTAACCCCAAAAGTGTCAAAAATGTCAGTCAAGGGTCCGATCTGTCCGCCCCAATGTCGCAGTACCGCAAAAAAATCGCAGATCGCCGCCATTACGCGTTAAAAAAAAAAAAACAACAAAAATGACAAAAATCTTTCCCTTTGTTAGTAAACACGATAACTTTTGCGCAAACCAATCAAAATACGCTTTTTGCGATTTTTTTTTTTTTTTTTTTTTACCAAACATAGGTAGCATAAAACAAATTGGCCTAAAATGTTAAAAAAATTTTGATTTTTACATTTTTTTTGGGGGGGGAATTTTATATAAAAAAATGTGAAAAATATTGCTATTTTTGCAAAATTGACGCTCTTTTTTTTGTTTATAGCGCGTGATCAAAAAATCGCACAGGCGATCAAATACCACCAAAAGAAAGCTCTGTTTGTGGGAAAAAAAGGACGTCAAATTCGTTAAGGTACAGCGTCGCACGACCGCGCAATTGTCCGTTAAAGTCACGCAGTGCCGAATCGCAAAATACCCCCTGGTCTTTTAGCAGGAAAATCCTTCACTCTCTCAATCAACATTGATTATTTTTATTCCTCATGCTGCTAGCATTAGTAAATAGGAATGTATATTGTATTTACTTGTTTAAAACTTAGTTTTTTACATTTCTTCAGTTACTTCCTGGTTTCCTGCCTAGGCAAATGATGTCATACATCCCATAATTCTTCTGGAGAGGAGGAGGTTTTTTTTTTCCAGCTAAGCACAATTTCCCGCATGCATACTTTAAGGGCAGGAAGTAAATGCTACATGAATCATGTGCCCTTACTCAAGATGGCCACAGCCAGAAATGTTAGGGGGTGTTTTTTCAAAGCGATTTCTCAGCAAAATAAAGTATAGAGACATGGATGGGTGGGGGAGTTTGCTTAATAATAAAAATTAATTAAATACCGTTTTTGGTTTGTGGTACTTTAAACAGAAAACTATCTTTAGACAGATTTTTACTCCAAAAGCATTTCATTAAAACAAAATTTGATTAAAAAAAATATATATTAAATAAAAATAATAAGAATAATTGATTTTTATCCACCCTGATCAGAGTTCATAGAAGAGGCCCACAGAACCTTCAAGATCTGAAGATTGTGGAAGAATGGGCCAATATCACACCTGAGCAATGCGTGCGACTGGTTTCTCCATACAGGAGGCGTCTTGAAGCTGTCATTACCAACAAAGGATTTTGTACCAAATATTAAATACATTTCAAGAGTAACTCCACTTTTGTTAACCACTTAAGCCCCGGAAGATTTTACCCCCTTCCTGACCAGGGCCTATTTTGCGATTCGGCACTGCGTGACTTTAACGGACAATTGTGCGGTCGTGCGATGCTGTACCTAAACTAAATTGATTTCCTTTTTTCCCCACAAACAGAGCTTTCTTTTGGTGGTATTTGATCACCTGTGCGATTTTTTTTTTTTTTTTTTTTTTGGTCATGCGCTGTAAACAAAAAAAGAGCGTCAATTTTGCAAAAATAACAATATTTTTCACATTTTTTTTTATATGAAATTCCCCAAAAAAAATTTAAAAATCAACATTTTTTTAACATTTTCGGCCAATTTGTTTTATGCTACATATGTTTGGTTAAAAAAAATCGCAAAAAGCGTATTTTGATTAGTTTGCGCAAAAGTTATTGCGTTTACTAACTAAGGGAAAGATTTTTGTCATTTTTGGTGTTTTTTTTTTTAACGAGTAATGGCGGCGATCTGCGATTTTTTTTGCGGTACTGCGACATTGCGTCGGACAGATCGGACCCTTGACTGACATTTTTGACACTTTTGGGGTTACCAGTGACATTACTACAGTAATCAGTGCTATACATATGCACTGTTACTGTAAAAATGACACTGGCAGGGAAGGGGTTAACTGTATTGGAGAGGGAGGGGTTAAGTGTGTCCCTAGGGGCGTGCTTCTAACTGTGATTGGACATGGCTACTGGTGTAAGAACAGAGATCAACGGTCCTACATAGTAGAACCGTCTGATCTCCATTCTTACACAGGGGAGAATGACAGGCGGCTTTGTTTACATTAGCCGCCTGCCTTTCTTCCGGTGTAACGAAAGATCGCGAGTGTCCGGTGGGGGGGTCCGTAAGTGCGCGGGGGGGTCCGTAACCGCGCCTCTGGCGGCGCGCGCTCGCTCCCTAGAAGCCTCACAGGCTAGCGACATAGACCTACGTCGCTCTGCCTGTGAGGGGCTGACCGCCACAGTAAATAGTCGTGCGGCGGTCGGCAAGTCTTTAAGGAAAAAAACGTTCCACTCTGGGTGATCTCTGTACATTGCAGGGGTTTTAACAAACGTTATTGCAGATTCCTACCTTTTTGTTATTCTGAAAATAATCATTCTTTGTTCCTCTGTGCTGAGTGGGTCTAATGGGAGTGGTTTCATAATTATCTATCAGCTGTGGCAGCTGCAGGGCAATAAAGAGGAAAGCTGTTGGGCCTGCATCCCTTTAGACGTGTTCCTATTGGGAGTATCTCCCTAAAAATGACATTTTTGTTGCAAGGGATGCCAGAAATCTGACTTGAATCTTAGTGCAGACTTCTGGGAAAATTGGTGAGCCAATCACACAAGCAGGAAATTATGTTTCTGGGGGTGTGGCCAGTATACATTCTGTGTACAGAACAGCTCAAGGCGGCCATATTGCATTGCATTTTCAGAAAATTACAACAGCTGCAGATTGAAAAGGAAAGGGGATTTTTAATAACATTCGATTATAATAAGATTTGTGTCACAATTGTATACTCTATATTGTTTTTTTCCTTATTTTTTTCCCCTCTCTTGACGAAAGAGGAGTTACGCCTTCAGTTAGCGTGTTCAATACTTTTCCCTGTGTCATTCCATTTTATTACACACACCTTCATTTCTAAACGTATTTGTTTTGTTGTGTTTGTATGTATGGATTGCATGGGTTGTGGTGAAACTTCATGTCAATAGAACCTTTACTGCCGGTTCACACTGATCCGACTTGTCAGGCGACTTGGTCGCCTGACAAGTAGCTTCCAATGCGGTGCAATGGAACCGTTCTAATCAGAGTGACTCAAGTCGCTCCGACTTAGAAAAAGGTTCCTGCACTATTTTTTTGCAAAGTCGGAGCGACTTGCATTGACTTCTATTATGAGAAGTCGTTGCAAGCCGCGCTGAAGTCGCGCTGCACGGGCGACTTCATTAGTCGCCCGAAGTCGGGGCGACTTTGAGTCGGATTAATGTGAACCGACTCTTTAGAAATATATTGACCTAGAAAAATAACGGGTTCAATACTTATTTGTCTCACTGTGTATATATTACAGTCCTGAAGATATGATACTGCTTACAAAATAACTTGAATTTTTTGTTATTTACCTATTTTTGTTTTTACTAATATGATTGCTGTTTATTTCTATTTTAGTTTAATTGTCGGAATAGGATAAGAGCTGCCAGGGACCTGCAGAACTACAGACATGGTTATGTGGATGACAGACGCTATCAGTGTTACTTGGTGAGTCTCTAGCTGCAGTTTTTTTTGCTGATCTTTGTTCTAATGGCGGATGGGGCAATTGTTTGGTCACCACCAGGCTTTAGTGGATGCCCTTTTCCAGCTGGGTGAAGTTATTGAGCGGGTTCTAATTTCCCCTGTGGTGGGCTTTTTTTCCCTTGGGATTACTCTGGATGCAGAATCATTCAATCCACTTCCTGTGAGCCCAGGTTGATTTGAACAAACCCCCACAGGGTGTTGTTTTAACCACTTAAAGACCAGCCGCCGTGTATTAACTGCGGCAAAGTGGCACTATTGCGCAAAATGGCATACCTGTACATCGTTTTATTCAATTGCCACTAGAGAGTGCCATCGTGCCGCCAGAGGCGTGATCGCGCCGTGATTGGCTAGTTCCCCGCTAGCCAATCACGGCGAGATCACACCTCTGGTGGCACGATGGCATTATCTAGTGGCAATTGAATGAAACGACGTACAGATGCACCATTTTGCGCAATAAATGGGTCCCACGGACCCGATGTCCACTGATCACCCGCGATCATCCCCGGGAGAGGCAGAATGTATACAAGGCAAATCGCTGTTCTGCAAAGGGACAAGATGAAGATCTTGTGTTCCTGCTAAGCAGGAACCCAGATCTGTCTTCCCCCAATCAGTGCAACCCCCCCCCCACAGTTAGTAAGCACCCCCTAGGGCAGTGATGGCGAACCTTGGCACCCCAGATGTTTTGAAACGACATTTCCCATCATGCACAACTACACTGCAGAGTGCATCAGCATCATGGGAAATGTAGTTCCAAAACATCTGGGGTGCCAAGATTCGCCATCACTGCCCAAGGGACAAAAAAAATGCACTGTTACTGTACTAATGACATTGGCAGGGACGGAGCTAACATCAGGGGTGATCAAAGGGTTAAATGTGTCCCTTGGGCAGTGATGGCGAACCTTGGCACCCCAGATGTTTTGGAACTACATTTCCCATGATGCACAACTACACTGCAAAGTGCATGGGCATCATGGGAAATGTAGTTCCAAAACATCTGGGGTGCCAAGGTTCGCCATCACTGCCCGAGGGACACATTTAACCCTTTGATCACCCCTGATGTTAACCTCATCCCTTCCAGTGTCATTAGTACTGTAACGGTGCATTTTCTTTTAGCACTTATCACTGTATTAAATATTGCTTGGTTTGTAGACACAATAACTTTAGTGCAAACCAAAAGGGCTGGCAGGAGGGGTGGATGGTGTGTACGTCTGACCGGTTTCACCGCACTCACCGGCTGCTTCACTACACCTGTGTCCGGCAAAACCGGTCAGGCGTACACGCCATCCCCCCTCCTGCCAGCCCGGTGATGGTGATGGAACCATGGACTATGGACATTTGGGAGATGTATTCACCTGCATGAAAATGATGGCTTTAACGTCTCTATGAACTTACTGGATGGATGCGTATACTCTCACCTATATTATAAGCTTAGCCATCCAACTGTGTGACCTGAGGATCCTTTCGTTGATCCTTTGTATGATACCTAATGGAATAATATACCTGGATGTGCGAGGGAGGCTTTCTAGTTCACACAGCTTATATTGAAACCGCATATGTCCCCTTTCACACAGGCGGTGCGCCTGGTGGACTCCGTTTTGCTCAGCGGGGGATCGATCCATAGATCCCCGCTGAGCAGGCAGATGACAGGTCCGTCTCCGCTTACTTTGCAGAGACAGGGCTGTCAGATCCTCACTCTCCTCTATGGGCGATCGGATAAAAATGGACCGCCTGATCCTCCAGATGGATGGAAAATAGGGATTTCACAGACCGGAATCGGATTGGATAGCAGTGGGTGTCAGCAGAGATGTCTCTGCTGACATCCGCTGCTTCATAGGGGTGCATGGAGCATCCCATCAGGTCCGCCTAAAAAACTTACTGGCGGACCGGATTGGAAAGCCCGTGTGAAAGGGGCTTATCAGATGTTCTGTGAGAGGGAAAGGAGGGGAATGCTAAAGCAAAAAATTCAAAATTCATGGCATTATCCCCAGATGAATCAAATAATGGGGTTTCCCGTCTGTTTTCCAAAGGGAGAAAACGACAGGGACAAGGTAGGGATTTTAAGGCGCCTAGTGATGATGTAAGCAACAATTTATAAAAGATCCAAAATTAAAAAATTCAACAATTTATTAATGTATAGAAAGTTAAAAAACGCATTTCATATAGACAATACAACGATATTATAATCCAGTATACATATAATGAACTCAATATTGGTGAGATCCGAAAGATGGCATATATATGCCTAAGGATCTACGTGTTTCACCCTTTTCAGGGGCTTCCTCAGGATACAGAATTATATGCATTAGTAACAAAAAGGAAAAACTTGAGAACTGGGAATGCTCCCACTGTTCATACCACACCAGCCGTGAATAGATGATATCACCCAGTATCAAGTTTAAACACTCATAAATGGCACTTCTCCAATATCAATATGTCCAAAATCCAAAAGGATATATCCCCTTGAAAACCATTCAACAAGGTTATATGTCCTTTTGGATTTTGGACATATTGATATTGGAGAAGTGCCATTTATGTGTGTTTAAACTTGATACTGGGTGATATCATGTATTCACGGCTGGTGTGGTTTAAAAAGTGGGAGCATTCCCAATTCTCAAGTTTTTTTCCTTTTTGTTACTAATGCATATAATCTTGAATCCTGAGGAAGCCCCTGAAAAGGGTGAAACACGTAGATCCTTAGGCATATATGTGCTATCTTTCGAATCTCGCCAATATCGAGTTCATTATATTAGTGATCGACCGATATCATTTTTTTTATTGCCAATACCGATATTTTGGTCATCGGATATCGGTATTGGCCGATATTTTCGGACATTTAAAAAAAAAAAATTATTTTTCACAGGTACTCTGGTGGAGGGATCTGGGGGTCTAAAAGACCTCAAACCCCTCCTCTGCATTTAAAAGCATTAAAAAGGCCAAGTTTGGCTGTTTTTGAATGCCCGCATTTTTTTGAATTTGCCGCTGAGTACCCGGAAGTGATGTCATGACATCACGTCCGGGTTTTTTACATGGAGACCGGATCAGAACCGAATGCGGCTTTGATCGGGTCTTCTCTTCGGCGGCTGTGCAGGTAGGATGCCCGAGTCTCCAGGTGGGATGGGACACCCGGGCGAGCCGCGGAAGGTAGCGGGAGGTGGGGCGTCCCCTCCCACTCCTTGTAATGATAGCCGAGCGGCTTCACAGCCGCATCGGTTGTCATTAGATGACAGCTGACCGTCGGCTATAGACGCCTCTAGCTGCAGGCATCACTCCGGTACAGCACTTTTCCGAAATATCGGCAATATCGGTAACCTCACGCCAGACGGATGGAAAATAGGGTGTCCATCCGTCCGGATTTCACAGATAGGATCGGAAGCAGATAAGCAGGCTGACACCCGCTGCCCCATAGGTATGCATTGAGCATCCGATCAGGTGCGCCTGAAAAACTGACTGGCGGATCTGATCGGATCGTTCATGTTAAAGGCCCCTAATTCAGGTTTTTATCTCAGTGTTTACAGTAGTTACTTTACCGGCATACTCCCACCATTTTAAACCACTTTTCTAGCCAAATTCATGTGAGATTAGGAGTATATCTTAGTGTGCCTATATTCATTTTTTTATTTTTATCTTAATGCATAGAAAGCATTAAGATAATAAAAACCTTCTTCCTTTACAACTCCTTTAAGTTCGGTTTGCAAAAGGCAGTGCTATTTGCAGAATCGGATCGCATGGGTGTGAACTCCTATGCGATCCAATTCTGGTGCGGAAAAAAAAAAGGGGGCCCTACACGAATTTGGTGCAAACAGTGTGATTTGAGCCATGCCGAATGGCTCAAATTGCACTGCTGCAGAGTCGCATGTGATCACCGCACCAGTATGAACCAGGACTTAATCTTGGACTTTAGCTTTGTTTTTGGCAGAATCCCCCTTTTTTTTTTTTTTGTTAAAGTTTTAAATGTTTTTCTCTTCCAGAGTCAGCCTTCACAAACATCCAAACCCAACCTGGAGTTTTATCAGGGCAGCAGGCGTTTTGAGCCTGACGGTAAGTACATGCTGAGCGTATGTTGGTCTCCTGTGTGAAAATCTAAAAAAAAACGGATAAGTTTGTTACTTGAAGATCTGTCTGTAGTCTGTCTTTGGGTCTGGATAGAGCAGGGAATGGTTAAAGCTGTTGTAAACCGCTGCACATTTTTTTTTTTTTTTCTTACCTGCAAGGCAAAGGCATAATTTGCTAGTATGCAATGCCTACTAGCACATTATGTAAAGTTTACCTGAAAACGAAGCCCATCTTCACCCGTCTTGCTTTCTGGTTCGCAGACTCCAGCTCTGTGACTGGCCGGAGCCTCAGTGAAGTCAGAGATGAGTAGAAAGTGACGCAGGGTTTAGAGATGAGTAGGAAGTGACGCAGGGTTCAGAGATGAGTAGGAAGTGACGCAGGGTTTAGAGATGAGTAGGAAGTGACGCAGGGTTCAGAGATGAGTAGGAAGTGACGCAGGGTTCAGAGATGAGTAGGAAGTGACGCAGGGTTCAGAGATGAGTAGGAAGTGACGCAGGGTTCAGAGATGAGTAGGAAGTGACGCAGGGTTCAGAGATGAGTAGGAAGTGACGCAGGGTTCAGAGATGAGTAGGAAGTGACGCAGGGTTCAGAGATGAGTAGGAAGTGACGCAGAGTTCAGAGAGGAGTAGGAAGTGACGCAGAGTTCAGAGATGAGTAGGAAGTGACGCAGAGTTCAGAGAGGAGTAGGAAGTGACGCAGAGTTCAGAGATGAGTAGGAAGTGACGCAGAGTTCAGAGAGGAGTAGGAGGTGACGCAGAGTTCAGAGAGGAGTAGGAAGTGACGCAGGGTTCAGAGATGAGTAGGAAGTGACGCAGAGTTCAGAGATGAGTAGGAAGTGACGCAGAGTTCAGAGATGAGTAGGAAGTGACGCAGAGTTCAGAGAGGAGTAGGAAGTGACGCAGAGTTCAGAGATGAGTAGGAAGTGACGCAGAGTTCAGAGATGAGTAGGAAGTGACGCAGAGTTCAGAGAGGAGTAGGAAGTGACGCAGAGTTCAGAGAGGAGTAGGAAGTGACGCAGGGTTCAGAGATGAGTAGGAAGTGACGCAGGGTTCAGAGATGAGTAGGAAGTGACGCAGGGTTCAGAGATGAGTAGGAAGTGACGCAGGGTTCAGAGATGAGTAGGAAGTGACGCAGGGTTCAGAGATGAGTAGGAAGTGACGCAGGGTTCAGAGATGAGTAGGAAGTGACGCAGAGTTCAGAGAGGAGTAGGAAGTGACGCAGAGTTCAGAGAGGAGTAGGAAGTGACGCAGAGTTCAGAGATGAGTAGGAAGTGACGCAGGGTTCAGAGAACAGTCTGCTGGAGGTGGTGCACAGGGGAGCTGAACCCTACATCTGTAGGCTGCATTTTTAGTATATTACCAGTGGGCACCACTGAAGCGCCGGCTGGTTACTTAACAGTAAGTAGTCTCTCATCCGGAGAGGAGGGAATGCTTCATCTAGTCCTCCCTCCCAGTACCTTATCTCCTGCACATCCCACCCGCTAGAGCTGCAGCAAGTCCCATGTAGCGATGGAGCACTTTGATGTAGAGGAGATTGGGTGCCAGAGGAGTGGAAGAGGGAGAGGATCAGATGACACATTCTTTCCCCCACCCCAGGTGACAAGTAATGCATGCGCACAGGAGTCGCCGGTCACGGCACAGGACTTTGAAGAAACAACACGGGTGGCCGTTCCTTCAGAGTGCATGCGCCAGTGATGTCACTGGCTGCCTGCACAGTAAATATCTCCTAAATGGCTCATGTTTAGGAGATATTTACACTACCTATAGGTAAGCCTTATTATAGGCTTACCTTTAGGTAAAACCTAAAGATGGGAGTTTACTTCCTCTTTAACCACTTGACGACTGCCTACCGCATATTTACTGTGGGTAGGTCGCTCGCTCTTAGGAGGCTAGGGGGCAAGCGCGTGCCGCCGTCAGCGCGCTCCCACCTCCGCTCGTCAGCGGGGAAGCCGATGCGTGTGTCAGGCGGCTCCGATTGTCGTCCGACACCCACGAGAGAGGACGACGGCCAGGGATGATCATAGAGCCCATATGATCCTTCTATATAGGATCACATGTCTCTATGGTCATTTCAGAAGCCACACCCCACCCCACAGTTAGAATCACTCCCCTAGGCTCACATTTAACCCCTTGATCACCCACAGAGTTAACCCCTTCCCTGCCAATGGCATTATTACAGTAACAGTGCATATTTATAGCACTGATTACTGTAGTAATGTCATTGGTACCCCCAAAAGTGTCAAAAATGTCAGTTAGGGGTCCGATCTGTCCACCGCAATGTTGCAGTCCCGCAAAAAATCTCAGATTGCCGCCATTACTAGTTAAAAAAAAAACAATAAAAATGAAATTTTTCCGGTAGTTAGTAGACGCGATAATTTTTGCGCAAACCAATCAAAATACGATTATTGCGGGGTTTTTTTGAGAATGTCCTATAGCAGAATGTGAAAAATATTGTTTTCTTTTTTTTTTCAAAATTGTCGCTCTTTTTTCATTTATAGTGCAAAAAAATAAAAATCACACAGGTGATCAAATACCACCAAAAGAAAGCTCTGTTTGTAAGGGAAAAAAGGACATCAATTTTGTTTGGGTACAGTGTCGCACGACCGCGCAATTGTCTGTTAAAATAACACAGTGTTGAATCACAAAATAGGGCCTGGTCATTAAGGGGGCAAATCCTTTCAGTCTTAAATTGGTTAAAACACATCAGATTTTTTTTTCTTTTGCCAATACTTATCCTTATCATCCTTGTAGACAATGTAGAACCGTCTTCTGCTCTCAAGCTTACATTACCAGCTGTCTCCCAAGGATACGGGTGCCAGGCCAAAAAGGAACCGCCTGCGCTCTGAGCGTACCACGGAAGAAACAAGCAGCTGCACACTCTGCGACTGCTTGTTTCTTCTTTTTTTATATCCTTGCCATGCTGCTCTTCTACAATATTATTATATGGTAAAAAAAAAAAAAAAGCAGTAATCCCATACATTGGCAGAGATATCCGGGGTGAGTATTTAGGCGACCACTACAACTGTAAAGATTGTACTAAAATGTCCATGTATATTTTTCTTGTAGGATTGTTGTCTTCTCATTTCTGAACTCCCGAGGAAGCGGTTCAAACCGCGAAACATGTTGAATATCGGCTAACTGTACACATCATCCAAAACTATATGTTGTGCTCAATAGTATGGGTAAAATATTATAGTTACAGTTAAGCCACTATAATGGGTTAATTTTCATTCTTGATTTTTATTTTTGTGGGCAGTAATTTGTACATCTTTTCTTTTCTTTTTTTCTTGCTTAAAGAAAAAGTAAACTCTGCATTCCATTTAAATTTTTTTTATATAATGTCAATCTTAAAAGTATTCTCAATCATTGCATAGGGTAATAATAGTAAAACGCTTCTTACTTGGGTCTCTTTCAGACGGACGCAACGCCCCAAGGAGTCCGTTCTGCTCAGCGGGGGATCTATCCGCCGATCCCCGCTGAGCAGACAGGTGACAGCTTTGTCTCCGCTCTGTGTGCAGAGACGGCGCTGTCAAATCCCTGCTGAGCAGACGGATGACAGCTTTGTCTCCGCTCTGTGTGCAGAGACAGCGTTGTCAAATCCCCGCTGAGCAGACAGGTGACAGCTTTGTCTCCGCTCTGTGTGCAGAGACAGCGCTGTCAAATCCCCGCTGAGCAGACGGATGACAGCTTTGTCTCCGCTCTGTGTGCAGAGACAGCGCTGTCAAATCCCCGCTGAGCAGACAGGTGACAGTTTTGTCTCCGCTCTGTGTGCAGAGACAGAGCTGTCAAATCCCCGCTGAGCAGACAGGTGACAGTTTTGTCTCCGCTCTGTGTGCAGAGACAGAGCTCTCAAATCCCCGCTGAGCAGACGGATGACAGCTTTGTCTCCGCTCTGTGTGCAGAGACAGCGCTGTCAAATCCCCGCTGAGCAGACAGATGACAGCTTTGTCTCCGCTCTGTGTGCAGAGACAGCGCTGTCAAATCCCCGCTGAGCAGACAGATGACAGCTTTGTCTCCGCTCTGTGTGCAGAGACAGCGCTGTCAAATCCCCGCTGAGCAGACAGGTGACAGCTTTGTCTCCGCTCTGTGTGCAGAGACAGAGCTGTCAAATCCCCGCTGAGCAGACGGATGACAGCTTTGTCTCTGCTCTGTGTGCAGAGACAGCGCTGTCAAATCCCCGCTGAGCAGACGGATGACAGCTTTGTCTCCGCTCTGTGTGCAGAGACAGCGCTGTCAAATCCCCGCTGAGCAGACAGGTGACAGTTTTGTCTCCGCTCTGTGTGCAGAGACAGAGCTGTCAAATCCCCGCTGAGCAGACGGATGACAGCTTTGTCTCTGCTCTGTGTGCAGAGACAGCGCTGTCAAATCCCCGCTGAGCAGACAGATGACAGCTTTGTCTCCGCTCTGTGTGCAGAGACAGAGCTGTCAAATCCCCACTGAGCAGAGGGATGACAGCTTTTTCTCCGCTCTGTGTGCAGAGACAGAGCTGTCAAATCCCCGCTGAGCAGACGGATGACAGCTTTGTCTCCGCTCTGTGTGCAGAGACAGAGCTGTCGGATCCCCGCTGTCCTCTACGGGGAGATTGGATAAGAATGGACCACCTGCCCGTTCTCATCTGATCCTCCAGATGGATGGAAAATAGGGTTTGTATCCATCTGGATTTCACGGACAGGATCGGATCGGATAGCAGCGGGTGTCAGCAGACATGTCACCGCTGACATCCGCTGCCCCATAGGGATGCAAGGAGCATCCGATCAGATCCGCCTGTAAAACTGACAGGCGGATCAGATCGGATCGCCCGTGTGAAAGGGCCCTTACTATTTTTGAATAACATCTTCTGGGAATAGGCTGCGCCATCTTTAGTAATGATTTCTACCTCCCCTGTGGACATCATTTACGCCCTTCCTCTTTTTCCCACCCGAAATCTCGCGCATGCGCGGTCGTGTGCTAGCCAAGCCTCTTTCTTGTCTCCAGTCACAAGGGGAGAACCGGGAAGCTGAGGAGGAATGCACAGTATCGCGAGCCTTCGTATCTGTGCCGCTGTCAGAGGAACTGATATACGAGGCATGATGTTGATGGGGAAACCGCACACATAGCGTGCCGTGAATCTAATGACAGACAGCGCATTGTGCCGGTTATATAAGAAAACAAAGCAGGACGGATTGTAAGAAGATTACACAAGTAAGGAGAGTGTCACAGGCAGCGATGACTAGTGTTACTAATGCGGAGTACAATGTGCAAACGTTTTGATGGAGAGTTTACTTCCTCTTTAATGGCTTAAAACTTACTATTTCAGGATGGAGGTACCTTGTTTGTAACCGCTTCTTGAAGACAGCCTTTCTGTACTTTCCATCTGCAGAGACCATCATATGACCACATGCCTTGGCATTGGGTCACATGACCTCAACTAACTATATGGGAGTGGCTTTGTGGGTGAGATTAGAGAATTACCCTACTAAGGAGACCTCTCATAATGTTGTGTTCCTGGGAACTGTATAAAGTCAGATCTGTGTTTGGGATGGAGTTGATTCATTGGTTTGGCCGAGGCAAGGTTCACCTGTTCTCTGTGTCCTTTGCAGGGCTGTACATAACGGAACTGCTGGAGAAATGGAAGGAAAAGTACGAAATTCTAGAGAGGAACCATTCCTATATCCAATGGTATGTGCACCAGACATGTACAGATCCTATAAATGGCCTAAATGTGGCTGTTGGAAGTCCTAAACATTTTTTGCTTGTAGCAGCCAGTCATGTTCTCCTTTTGCATTCTGCATGTGGAAATGTAAGGGAGCATCGGCAGTGGGAAGTTCATTAAGCCCTAGTGGGTGTAACAAAACAAAGGTCCACCGGATTTTCAATGTATGTTCTTAAATCTGAACGCCAGGCAAAATTTTATTTTTTATTTTTCTTTCTAATGCAGTGGTGCTGTGCCCAAACTGCATGGGTAACTGCTCATTTTTGTCTAGGGCAGTGATCTCCAAACTGTGGCCCTTTGCTTGCCTATATCCTGGCTCAAGGCACCATCCCATCCACTGACCCCAGTGATGGGGTACTATTCCTCCCCTAAATACCAACAATACATCACCATTTCTCCTACTGATAGCAACAATGAGGCACTATTCCTCCCACTAATACCAATGATGAGGCACTATTCCTACAACTGATACCAAGGCTAGAGGCCCTAGTCCTGCCACTAATACAAATGATGGGGCACTATTCCTACAACTGATACCAAGACAGGGCACTAATCCTCCCACTGACACTAACGATAAATGCCTAGTCCACCTACTAATACCAATCATCGGATACTATTCCTACAATTTACAGTGGGTACGGAAAGTATTCAGAGCCCCTAAAATTTTTCACTCTTTGTTATATTGCAGCCATTTGCTAAAATCATTTAAGTTCATTCTTCTTCCTCATGAATGTACACATAGCACCCCATACTGACAGAAAAACACAGAATTGTTGACATTGTTGCAGATTTATTAAAAAAGAAAAACTGAAATATCACATGGTCCTAAGTATTCAGACCCTTTGCTCAGTATTTAGTAGAAGTCCCCTTTTGATCTAATACAGCCAGGAGTCTTTTTGGGAAAGATGCAACAAGTCTTTCACACCTGGATTTGGGGATCCTCTGCCATTCCTCCTTGCAGATCCTCTCCAGTTCTGTCAGGTTGGATGGTAAACGTTGGTGGACAGCCATTTTTAGGTCTCTCCAGAGATGCTCAATTGGGTTTAAGTCAGGGCTCTGGCTGGGCCATTCAAGAACAGTCACAGAGTTGTTGTGAAGCCACTCCTTCGTTATTTTAGCTGTGTGCTTAGGGTCATTGTCTTGTTGGAAGGTAAACCTTCGGCCCAGTCTGAGGTCCAGAGCACTCTGGAGAAGGTTTTTGTCCAGGATATCCCTGTACTTGGCCGCATTCATCTTTCCCTCGATTGCAACCAGTCGTCCTGTCCCTGCAGCTGAGAAACACCCCCACAGCATGATGCTGCCACCACCATGCTTCACTGTTGGGACTGTATTGGACAGGTGATGAGCAGTGCCTGGTTTTCTCCACACATACCGCTTAGAATTAAGGCCAAAAAGTTCTATTTTGGTCTCATCAGACCAGAGAATCTTATTTCTCACCATCTTGGAGTCCTTCAGGTGTTTTTTTAGCAAACTCCATGCAGGCTTTCATGTGTCTTACACTGAGGAGAGGCTTCCGTCGGGCCACTCTGCCATAAAGCCCCGACTGGTGGAGGGCTGCAGTGATGGTTGACTTTCTACAACTTTCTCCCATCTCCTGACTGCATCTCTGGAGCTCAGCCACAGTGATCTTTGGGTTCTTCTTTACCTCTCTCACCAAGGCTCTTCTCCCCCGATAGCTCAGTTTGGCCGGACGGCCAGCTCTAGGAAGGGTTCTGGTCGTCCCAAACGTCTTCCATTTGAGGATTATGGAGGCCACTGTGCTCTTAGGAACCTTAAGTGCAGCAGAAATCTTTTTGTAACCTTGGCCAGATCTGTGCCTTGCCACAATTCTGTCTCTGAGCTCTTCAGGCAGTTCCTTTGACCTCATGATTCTCATTTGCTCTGACATGCATTGTGATCTGGAAGGTCTTATATAGACAGGTGTGTGGCTTTCCTAATCAAGTCCAATCAGTATAATCAAACACAGCTGGACTCAAATGAAGGTGTAGAACCATCTCAAGGATGATCAGAAGAAATGGAAAGCACCGGAGTTAAATATATGAGTGTCACAGCAAAGGGTCTGAATACTTAGGACCATGTGATATTTCAGTTTTTCTTTTTTAATAAATCTGCAACAATGTCAACAATTCTGTTTTTCTGTCAGTATGGGGTGCTATGTGTACATTCATGAGGAATAAGAATGAACTTAAATGATTTTAGCAAATGGCTGCAATATAACAGAGTGAAAAATTTAAGGGGGTCTGAATACTTTCCATACCCACTGTATATCAAGACGGGGCACTAATCCTCCCACTGACACCAAGGACCGAGCCCTAGTCCTTCCACTTATGCCAATGATGAAGCACTATTCCTACAACTGATACCAAGAAGGGGTACTAATCCTCCCACTAACACCATAGATAATCCCTAATCCTGCCACTAATACCAATGATGGTGGGGCACTATTCCTACAATTTATATCAAGACGGGGCACTAATCCTCCCACTGACACCAAGGACAGTGCCCTAGTCCTTCCGCTAATGCCAATGATGAGGCACTATTCCTACAACTGATACCAAGAAGAGGCACTAATCCTCCCACTGACACCATGGATAATCCGTAATCCTGCCACTAATACCAATGATGGTGAGGCACTTTTCCTACAACTGATATCAAGACTGGGTACTTATCCTCCCACTAACACCATAGATAATCCCTAATCCTGCCACTAATACCAGTGATGGTGGGGCACTATTCCTACAACTGGTATCAAGACGGGGCACTAATCCTCCCACTGACACCAAGGACAGAGCCCTAGTCCTTCCACTAATGCCAATGATGAGGCACTATTCCTACAACTGATACCAAGAAGGGGCACTAATCCTCCCACTGACACCATGGATATAATCCCTAATCCTGCCACTAATACCAATGATGGTGGGACACTATTTCTACCACTGATATCAAGACAGGGCACTAATCCTCCCACTGACACCAAGGATAGAGGCCCTAGTCCTGCCAAAAATACCAATGATGGGGCACTATTCCTCCCATGGAACCAATGATGGGGCACTACTCCTCCCCCTAAAACCAATGAGGAGGCAGTATTCCTTCCACTAAAACCATTAGGAATGCACTATTTCTTCCGCTAAAACTGAGGAGGCACTGTTTACTTTCAATGATGCCAAGGCACTTTTATTCCCACTGGACCCCTAAACTTACCTGGCCCTCTGTTTATAAAGTTTTAGACCCCTGGTCTAGGGGATTGGAGAGCTGAGATACTTACTTACCTAATCCTCCTAGCACAAGACCGGTCCCTGCGGCTCCTGCACCTCCCACTTACAACTGGGGTTGATGTGATTGGTCATAGCGATCACATGGTACAGGGCCAACTTTGTTGGGGGCTGAAGAGATCACAGGGGGGTGCCAGTGCCCACTCTTGAAGCTGCGTATGGGCAGCGGCCGATGGGGGAGGGTGCATATATACGCGCTCCCATCCGGCCATTTAAATAAACCTGTAAGGGGGAGAATTGCCTTCACTTCCTGTCCCAACCACAAGAAGAAGAGGAAATATCTTCAATATCTTCGAAATAAGGGACATTGCTTTATAAATCTGTTCTGTCTGAGCCAAGTGTCCACATTTAAATGATGTTCCCATTACTATGTATTTGTTTTATTTGCAGGCTATTTCCTCTGCGGGAACATGGTATGAACTCTTGTGCTAAACCACTGACACAGGTTGAAATTGAGGTACAGAACTTCCTTAAATGTTAAACTCTGCATGATTGCAACCATTGAGGAATTATCTGCATAATCTAGTTACAGAGCAAAATATAAATACTGCACACGTGTTTGTTTAAATGACTCCTGTGGTATTTATCTCCAGAAGTGGTTCAGTAAAAAAAAAAGTTTTTCTTAATATTGCAATATTTAGTGAATTTTTGTTACTCCTTATTTTAGTGCAGACGGGGCTGCAAGAGAAGATGGAAAGAAGTAAATGTGACTACTGCTCGGGGTTATTGGTTGTCAGGGAGCCAGCTACCGCCAGCATCCTAACAACCAATGACTCATCCAATGATTGACTACTCCTGCTCAGGGTTATTGATTGTCAGGGAGCCAGCTACCGCCAGCGTCTTAACAACCAATGACTCATCCAATGATTGACTACTCCTGCTCAGGGTTATTGATTGTCAGGGAGCCAGCTACCGCCAGCGTCCTAACAACCAATGACTCATCCCCACCTCGCTCAGTCATCTGTCAACCGTGGATTCCTGGCTGGCAGGTGAATGTGAACAAAGGGTTGAGGACAGTGTTAAAAGACTTGGGGGTTCCCCCACTAATTTATACCCTGCCCTTGAGGTCTAATATGAATTTTAAGGGGGGGCCCAAGCAAAAATAAACAGTATGAGGTCCCCCCAAATTCTATACCAGCCTCTGTCAAGAAAAAAATAGCATGATGTCCTCTAAGCTTATCCAAGCATGCCAGGAAAGGGGTGGGATGGGGGGGGGGGGGGTGGAGACAGGCAGGCCAGGAGAATGGGGGAGATGACAGTGCGTTCTTCCCCTCTGAACCAAACCTGGCTATATGCCCTCAACATGGAGGGAGGGGGGCACCCTATAAGGTGTCATGTTGATGAGAACAAGGGCCTCATGCCCACAACCCTGGCCAATGGTTGTGGCGGTCTGTGGGTAAGCCCCTTGTAATATAATACATAAAAAAAGAGTTGGGACTTTGAGTGAAGGACATGACAAGGCTGGTAGGAAAATAAATAAGTGTACGAAGAGAGAGTGTTGAGTATAAAATGACACAGAGCCAGAAACCAGAAAGTGTAACTGATGCATTGTGGTCTGACAGAATAGACATGTGAATAAAGACCCACAAGGGTACACCAAGTGGTGGAGTGAAGAAAAAGAAGCAGGAAAAACCCCTGAAATAAAAGGGGGGTGGGGGACCAAAACAGGCACCCTGGAGGCTCTGGGTAGAAGCAAAAAAGATCCATAAAAATAGAGAGAATGCCACAAAAGAGAGAAGTGCCGAAAACAGAAACCAAAACTCCAAACGTGTGCCTCATACCCACCAAAGAACCGCCAAACAGAATGCCCCCAACATCATGTCAGTGTGCTGAAAGGATCTCCAGAGGGGCCAAGAACGCCAAAAGCAGAACCGCCCCGTGGGATACCAGGAACACACTTGTCATGGACTGCACAGCCGGCGTGGTAGCGCCAAAATGAGATGCCACGATGCGCAGCGATAATGTCCACCCGATCCCCCGTGCCCGGAGAGGGCAGAGGGAGAAAAGGAGGACCCACGCTGTGCATCGCAGCTCCCAGTGATAGACCACAAACGGTCAGCCAATGCCGGAAGCCGATTTGAATGTAAATAAGGGATGTGATATCATCAAAATTCTGAAAACAATATTTCATACAAGTATAACTGATGCCTAATAAATATACAGAAACCACCCAACAGTAGAAAGGGGGAGTTTTTGACACAGCATGCAAGGCTATAGGATAAGGGCCGCCATATGCGGTCACAAAAGTATTTAAACAAAGACCTACCAGCTGAAGTAATGCCCCTCCATCCCGGATGAGCAATAATAGGAGGGGGAAGATGTGGGACTTTATATGAGGCGCAAGGTGGGACATGCCGTGTGCCTCCATCCCTATTGAATTATACATAAAAAAGAGTTGGGACTTTGAGTGAAGGACATGACAAGGCTGGTAGGAAAATAAATCAATACATTTATTGTTGCATAAAAATAAAAAACATTGCATATTACAGGATATTCATAGTGTGTGTGAGCTGATAAGTTGTCCCCAAATCCAGATAATAAAAAATCAACATCACATAATTCCATGGAGTAATAGAGTATATAAACATATGATATTATAATCGCTGCATCAGACAGGCTCAACGCGTTTCTTGGACTGGATCTGCCACTTCTTCAGGAGTAGGTGTGTGATGCATATCTGCAGAAAATATATATATATGTATATAGGAAACTGCAAAGATGATAGATTCAATAAAAAACTGGGAGGGGGAAACCAAGCACCCATATCCCCAAAACTTACAATGCAGCTCAGGTTGTTTGTGGCGTTGGAGACAAGACATGACCATGAGTATCCCTCCCGAGAGCTGAGGGGGCACAGACCAGGTGGACAAGGCAAAGCACACCGTACACAGCAGGAGTGTGGGCATGAGTGATAAAGTAGATAGTAATGCATGTAGCAGCGTAAAAGGATATCTATCACAAAATAAGGAAAAACAAGAGAGTATGTACTTAATTAAAATCCATAACACTGCTTATGTGGTGAGAGAATATATAGATACAAAGAATCCAAAAGTAAGTGTAGGAAGAGAGAGTGATGAGTATAAAATAATAATGTAATGTGATAATAAGGGGGCCTCCCATCCAATGGGAATGAGTAAGGGGTACATATTACCCCTAATCATTCACACACAAAAATGCACACATTAAAAAAAATGTTGTTTTTGACATGTCCTGCTAATAAACAAAAACCCATTGACCACCTACACACCCACTCCTGTCCCTTCCCTTTCGTAACATTTCTGGGTCCCCACCACTAAAGAAAACAAAAAGGGCGAGGTCTCCTGTGTGTCATCATTGCGAAAATATTAATGGGATCCATGACAATGATGGTGGAGACTCCCAGAAAGTGGGTTGTAGAACTCTGGATGTCATTCAAACCAGATGAGAAACGGAATATGTAAAAGGAGACTATTCAGCGCTCTAATCTCATAGATAATGGTGAATAAGCAGCTGAACACCGGTAAAGGTCAAAACTAACAATACCCAATAAGACATAAAAATACAATGAAGGTGCAGTGCTAGATTTGCATACAATACATCGCATGTACAGCTTAATGTATACAAAAATTGTCCATGATAAATATGATAGTCCTTTTAAACTTCACAAAGGTAAGCACAAAGATGAGGATTTAGGAGACCCGTGCTGTAAAGGATGAATACATGCACCACTTCAATCGTGATTCCGTCACCAAAGTAAGTACAAGCCTCTCACCTCCATCACTCGACCATTAAAGGTCATTGCACTTTAAATCAGGGTAAAACCAGATGGACTTCTGCCAAACCCGATCTCCTATGCTCTGCAGCAAACTCCAGACCGATCAGCAGTTTTGCATCCCATAAAAGACATAAGAATATCTAGTGCTCTCCGTTTTTGAAATACCATTTATTGCAAAGCTTAAAATGAAACTACTCACAAAGGTGGCACTTTCCTAGTGCATAAAGAACGTCCGACAAGCATGATACACAAATGTGCTCCGATGTCTCGATCCCTTCGGAGCATCGCAGGTGACGTCACAGCTCCTCGTCGCGGGGGGAGGAGCTGTGACGTCATACATACATTAAGCTGTACATGCGATGTATTGTATGCAAATCTAGCGCTGCACCTTCATTGTATATTCAGATGAGAAACGGAGCTGGCTTGGAGACCAGTGAGTCCGTATTGGACAAAGCAGAAAAGGAGGTGAGCAAAGCTGCTTTAAGATTTGGACATTACGATTCCAGAGTCTTAAGAAGCTGTCGGTGAATCCTTCTCAGTACAGTCAATACAGTTTCGTCTGGGGCTACTTGTAATTCTCTTTTGTTCTGTCACATATACAGCTTACTGCATATTCTGCTTTTCTAGGAGATGAAGAAAGATAAGCGCTTCCCAGGGAGGTTCATTGAAGCCTACAAACTCATGTTGGATTTTTATGGCATCCAACTGAAAGACGAGAAGAAGGGAGACGTGACCCTAGCAGATAATTGGGAAAGCAGATTTAGGAATCTGAATGAGTAAGTTATAAGGCAGTGGAGCCATATTTAGGATGTATGTACAGGTAACATTCATCGCATTTCTAACCCTCGTCCTCTCGATTCCTGTTCACAGTCACAGTCACAACAACCTGCGGATCACACGCATACTGAAGTGTTTGGGGGAGCTGGGGTTTGAACACTACCAGGCTCCTCTGGTGAAGTTCTTCCTGGAGGAAACCTTGTGCAATGGCAGACTACAGAATGTAAAAAGAAGTGCTCTGGACTACTTCATGTTCACCATCAAGAACAAGAGTGAGCGCCGGAAATTAGTGCACTTTGCCTGGAAGAATTACAACCAAGATAATAAGTTCATCTGGGGTCCTGTGGAGAAGCTCCGAACCTACCAACCACCAGTGGAAAATGAGCAAGGAACTGATAACAAGCAGAAAGAAAAGAATGATGAAAGGGATGAAGAAAGCCAAATAAATGGACAGCTAGACAGCTGTGATATCTCTGATGAAGAAATGTTAAAGTATTGTTCTGACTTGGGTAGTGAAAATGTTGAATACCAACGAGACTCTAGTAAGCCTGATAAAAAACCCAGTGAAGAGTGCATACCTCTGCAAGAGTCGCATAGGAAAAGTCCAGACGAGAATTCCAGTAGGTGTTCAGAGGCAGTATATAACAGCAAAGGTCTGTTCTCCAGTTCTTCAAGTCCTAGTATGAATGGAGTGCAGCATCTTACAGAAGATGTGGACAAAAAGTCCAGTGAAGAGGGAAGAAATCAGGTTTCCTATGAAGTGTCACCAAAGCATGACCATAAAGTGCCTTCAGCAGTAGGACACCAAGAAGAAGGCAAGGAAGATGGGCAAGTTATGGAAGAAGCAGTCTCTAGGAATCTCCAGCAAGAAAACCAAGAAGAAGGCAAGGAAGATGGGCAAGTTATGGAAGAAGCAGTCTCTAGCAATCTCCAGCAAGAAAACACCCACAAAGATAATACACCAGTAGGAACCCCAAGGAAACGAAAGCGACAAAACAGGGAAGGGACATCTGATGGAGGTCCACCAAATTCTAATGACCACTCTGGGTTGCCCAAGGAAGATGGAGAAGATGATCGAGTGGATGGAGTTAACGACAAAGTGAAAAAACTTAAATTGAGTGAGCAGCCAGGTTCAGAGAGAAATGAAAAGATTGCAGACGACTTACCAGGCAGAGATCCCCAACAGCCCGATGATGGTTCTGACATTAACCAAGAAGGAGGGGAATGTAGCCAAACAGAGGATGAGGAAGCCAAAGAGGAAACGCCAAAACCGAATGAGCATTCAAGTTTGGAGGACAATGAAAAAGATGACCCATCAATGAGCAGCACTAGTGAAGATCCTAAATAGTCTGAAGCTGATCTGGTCGGAAGCTGAAGTGGATTTGGTATATTGGAAGCCAAAGTGAAAACAACTTAACCTGCAAGGGCAGCCAAATCCTGAGAATAGTTCAAAGGTTGCAAATATCCAGCAGGTTTTGCGAGGAGGCAGGTTAGTCAAACTTTCTCAAATGTTGACTCACAGAACCTTCTCGAAGGTCATTCTATGGCAGAGCAGGGAAAATGTAAACCCTCATCTCCACTAAAGTTCTAGGCCAAAATGGGCTTCTTTAATGGCAGCACTGGAAAAAAGACAACCTGTAAAGATCTTTCTTAGCGGATACCAAGCTGTGGAAGATACCGAAGCTTTAGGTCTTAAATTATTCACAATCCTCTGTTGGTGTGTAAGTTGGACAACACAGACCGTCCACGCATCAAGCCTGACATCTGTTCCTGCGGCCTTATCTCCACCACAAGCCAGAAAACCCCAGATGCATTTTGAATGTAACCGAGAGAGGAGGGAATGACTTCTTTAAAGCTCAGCTGTCACTGGCATAAAGTGACTTTTTTTTCTTCTACACTGGTGCTAGTGGACCTTTTCAGAACCTCTCGTCTTTTTTTTCCCCTCCGCCATAAATGTCTCCTTAGAAATATTGTTTCTCCATTATTTAAAAAAGTTCTTTCTAATTGAATAGTTTAGTGACGTGTTACATCGTCCTTGGCTAAGAATATGGTTTGTGATGGTTCCTTTTATCTTTTTTTTCTTTCTGAGAAAACTTTACAGCTTGTTTGTGAAATTGATGCCTCAATACAACAAGCTTTGGTGTAAAGTAGATTGGCTTCTCAGATGTACTTGAACTAATGTGGGTTGATGCTGGTAGGTTAACCACATATCTCTTGGGACTTCGGGAGCAGGATCTCTTCAGTGGAGTTCCCAGGTCTTCCTCTATAGCACGGAGTTTCACTGAACTTGCTGCATTCCGCAACATGCATAACAAAGGTAAAAGGGGGAGAGTGGTTGGACTCACTGTCTATGGTATTGCTAATGTACAGTTGTGCTAAAAAGTTTGCATCCCCTAGCAGATATGGTGACGTTTTGGCATTGGTATTGAAAATATGATTGATCATGCCAAAAAAAACGGTCTGTTATTAAAGGATAATAATCATACGAAGCCATTTATTATCCCTTTGTTTTTTGGCTCCTTTTTAAATCATATTAATAACAGAAATCCCCCAAATGACTGGGATCAAAAGTCTCCATCCCCTGGAATGTTTGGCCTTGGTACAGACACACAAGGTGACACACACAGTTTAAAATTTCAATTAAAGGTTAATTTCCCACATCTGTGGCTAACAGTCAATTAGTTTGTTAGTTCTCATGTGGATGCACTAAGCAGGCTAAATACTAAGTCATGGGGAGCAAAAAAGAGCTGTCAAAAGACCTGCGTAACAAGGTAACCAAACCTTAAAAAAAAAGATATCCAAAACCTTGAATATGCCAGTCAGTACTATTCAATCACTTATCAAGAAGTGGAAAATTCGGGGATCTCTTGATGCAAAATAGGCCCTGGTCTTTGAGCAGCCAAATCCTCCGGGGCTTGAGTGGTTAAAATTTCAATTAAAGGTTAATTTCCCACATCTGTGGCTATTTAAATTGTAGTAAGTGTCTGTGTAAAAACAGTCAATGAGTTTGTTAGCTCTCATGTGGATTCACTAAGCAGGCTAAATACTAAGTCATGGGGAGCAAAAAAGAGCTGTCAAAAGACCTGCGTAACAAGGTAACCAAACTTTAAAAAAGGTGGAAAAGGATCTAAAAAGATATCCAAAACCTTGAATATGCCAGTCAGTACTGTTCAATAACTTATCAAGAAGGTGAAAATTTGGGGATCGCTTGATGCCAAGGTCAGGTAGACCAAGAAAGATTGCAGCCACAACTGTTAGAAGAATTGTTCAGGATACAAAGAAAAACCCACAGGTAACCTCGGGAGAAATACAGGCTGCTCTGGAAAAAGACTGTGTGGATGTTCCAAGGAGCACAATACGATACTTGAACAAGAATGAGCTGCATGGTCGAGTTGCCAGAAGAAGCCTTTACTGCAGCACTTCTTAACCGCTTGCCGACCGCCCACAGTATATTTACTGTGGCGGTCAGCCCCTCCTGGGCAAAGCGACGTAGTACTACGTCGTCACCTCGTTCACGGCATCCCCGCGCGAGTGAGGGGCAGCTCCGATGGCCGCCGGCCACTCGCGATCTCCCGCTGGAGAGGGAGAAAGGCAGACGGCTGATGTAAACACAGCCGCCTGTCATTCTCCCTGATGTAACTGCAGAGATCATACGATCCTGTTATGTAGGATCGTATGTCTCTGTGGTTACATCACAAGCCACGCCCCTTTACAGTTAGAATCACGCCCCTAGGGACACACCTAACCCCTTGATCACTAATAAAGTTAACCCTTTCCCTGCCAGTGTCATTTTTACAGTAACAGTGCATATGTATAGCACTGATTACTGTAGTAATGTCACTGGTACCCCCATAAGTGTCAAAAATGTTAGTCAGGGGTCCAATCTGTCCGCCGCAATGTCGCAGTCCCGCAACAAAAATCGCAGATTGCCTTCATTACTAGTTAAAAGTCAGCAGGAAAATCCTCCGGGGCTTAAGTGGTTAAGAAGTGATTAACCACTTAAGCCCCGGAGGATTTTAACATTTTAGGCCAATTTCTTTTCTGCTACATATTTTTGGTAAAAAAATCGCAATAAGCATATTTTGATTGGTTTGCGCAAAAGTTATTGCATTTACTAACTATGGGAAAGATTTATGTCATCTTTATTGTTTTTTTTTTTTTAACTAGTAATGGTGGTGATCATTCCAGGGAGAAGAACAGTCCGATGTGTTTACAACAGCCGACCGTCCTTCTTTCTCAACGGGGAACGATCGCGGGTGTCAGGTGGCAATCGGAGCCGCCTGACCCGTGCATGGGCTTCCCCGCTGCCAAGCGGGGGCGGGAGAGCGGCAGTGGCGTGCATTTGCCCCCTAGCTCCCTGTTCGCGACCAATGTAGACCTACGTCGATTCGTGCAGAAGAGCCACATTGCCGCAGTAAAAAGGCGGTGGCTAGTCGGGAACTGGTTAAAGCGGAGTTCCGGCCACAAAAAAAAAATTTCAATGAACATACCCCCGGGACAGTCAGGGCTAGTACATTCCACAATGGCTAGCCTCTGATCTGTCCCGGTTCGCACTTACCTGCAAGAAGAAATACTCACTTTTAAAATTTCTTCTCCAGCGTTGCCATCTCTGTTGTGGGCAGCTGAAGCCAGCGCAATCCTCTTCTGCGTCCTCTTCCGTGTCTTCTTCTCCCAGAATGCGCCTTCACCGGCCCCGCTCGTCACTTCCGGTGCGGCGCCGCATTCCTCCACAGAAGCTGTTTAGCAGGGAATGCGGCGTTGCACCGGAAGTGATGAGCAGGGCCGGTGCAGGCGCATTGATTCCTGGGAGCGATGGCATTCAGCTCCCAGGAATCATTGCAAACCGGAAGTGACGGCGCGTGCCGCGGCCGCCGAGGGAGGAAGTGGAAGAAAGGTGAGTATTTCTTTCTACAATAACAATGTAAGTAAAAAAAAAAAAAAAAAATTCCTAACTATCCATTTCCTTTTCAGGTGAAGAAAAGCAAGCGGATGGCCACAAAATCGATTGTCGATTTTGTGGCCGGAACTCCGCTTTAAGATAAAAAAAAAAACTTCTGACTTTACAATCCCTTTAAGAAAAATAAAATTTGAAGTAAGGTAAAGAGAAATGTGCACTTCTAACGTTCCCAATATACCGAAGTGCTGATCCCTCCATAAGGCTTCAGACAGATATTTGATCCAAGGATCAGTCATATTTTCAATATCCGTGTCGTAATTTCTGGCTGGGGTTGCCAACATTTCAGCAGGACTGTACAGATCTGGGCACTTGGGTGCAGAGACGTCTCTAGGCATCCAGGAGAAGTAAATGGGCGATTTGTCCTGCTAGCAATTGTGGAAAAGTGAAGTAATAATTTCGGGCAGACTGACCCTTTTTAAAAGCTGCATCCTCTCATAACTAACCTTGTAAGGGCGGACTACGGCAACCAGGGCTACTATCCAATAGTATCTAGTACTGTAGAATCTCAGAGATCCTTCCCAAAATCAGGGAAAGGTTTTCATTGCACGGTTTCAGGACAGCTAATCAATATGCCCTCCCACAGTTGAGAACTCCTTGGGGGTGGAGCCTTATTATATCCCCTCCCTTGAGGAAAAACAAAAAAGAATCCCACCAACAGAGTGGTGGATGGTCATAGCAAATTGAGGTGTTTCGAGCTCTCTGTCTCCTCCCAAATACAAGTGTTTTGTTCTGAGTGGACGTAGCCTTTTAGATTTTTAAATTTCTATTGTTTATGATGTTATTGTTTACACTTTAGTTGGACTCTGCCAGTTAACCCTAACATGTTCTATTGCGCAGTGCCCGGAAAACATGAGGGTTTATTACTCGTATGCTGTATATTGGATGGTTGGTAATTTTTAGGGTGGGGTGGGGTGGGGGAGGGAACGGTGGGGAAACATTTGACCTTTTTTTTTTATATTTAAATAGGAAAAGCAGAAAAAAAAAAGCCTCTGATAATTGAAGATATTTGTAAAATAAGTTTAAATATGAATTGTTCAAAGTATGTTTTTGTTTATTTGTTTGTAAACTTAAAAAAAAAAAAAAAAAAAACTTAAATGACCCCCCCTGTAGTGGTTTCTTTATTGATTTGTATAGGACAACCATTGTGCATGCTGGTTTTGGGAAATGTGTAATGAAAGTTGGAATAAAGGTGAACCTTTTTTTCGTTTTGGGAGGAACACGGAAGGGCTCAAGTGGACCTTTAGGCCCCTTTCACACACTCCGTCTGTTTTTCTCAGCGGGGGATCGATCCGCCGATCCCCCGCTGAGCAGGAGGATGACAGCTGTGTCTCCGCACTGTGTGCGAAGACAGAGCTGTCAGTTCCCCATGCATCTCTATGGGGGAAATTGGATGGGAACGGACAGTCGATCCGTTCTCATCCGTTCCGATCCGCTGGACAGATGGAAAATAGGGTTTCCATCCGTCCAGATTTGACGGATCGGGTCGGATGTCAGCGGACATGTCACCGCTGACATCCGATGCCCCATAGGGATGCATGGGGGGACCGTTCAGAAAAAAAACGGAAAGGCGGATCTGAACGGTCCGCCTGTGTGAAAGAGCCCTTAGGGTCCTTTTCACACGGGTGCACATCCGTTCTGCTCAGTGGGGGATCGATCCGCCGATCCCCACTGAGCAGGCAGATAACCGCTCCATCTCCGCTCTGTGTGCAGAGACGGAGCAGTCCGATCCCCGCTGTCCCCTATGGGGAGATCAGATGAGAATAGACCGTCTGTCCGTTCTCGTCCGATCCTCCAGACAGATGGAAAATAGAGTTTCCATCTGTCTGGATTTCACGTATCGGATCGGAGAGCAGCGGATGTCAGCGGAGATGTCTCCGCTGACATCCGCTGCCCATAGGGATGCATGGAGGATCCGATCAGGTCCACCTAAAACACAATCGGATCGGATCGTCTGTGTGAAAGGGGCCTTCCAGTTTGGTCAAACTGAATGCAGCTTTGAAATCGTGCAACTTCACTTGAAATTGCACGATTTCCAAGCTGCATGTCAGTGCGACTTGGATGACGTCCGTGCGACTTCATGCACAGATTTCTACAATTCCCACCTGAATTTGCAAAAAGTAGTGCAATAATAACTACTTTCAAAATTGGTGCAACTCCGATGGACCACACCGATGTGACCGCTTCTATTGTGGACAATAGGAAGATATTGATGATAGGATAGGGGGTGTGGTCACACCAAATTTTGATTTGATTTTGGACGCTCACTTTGCATTTTGTGAATTGATAAGGATAAACAATCCAAAAGTTTGCTAGTGCACCTAACACTACTATTTCCACAATGCTGCTGTTTAATGCTGTCTCCATTGCTCCCCCATGTGAAGGAGACCCCTTTAGGCCCCTTTCACACTTGTGCGACTTAAAAGTTGCATGATTTTGCCGCAATGTTGCCGCGATTTTGACTGGGCTTTAGTTGGACTCTAATTGAAGCAATGCCTATGTCTTTGGACCTCAAAACGCATTAAAATCGTGCCAAAGTAGTGCAGGGACTAATTTGAAGTCGGTGCAACTTCAAGTTGCACAGATATGAACGGTACTCATTGGAAATAATGGAGAACGACTTGTTTTGCAATTTTGCAGTCCCAAAACGCAGGACAAGTCGGCTTTAGGCCCCTTTCACACTTGTGCAACTTGTCATGCAACTTTGGACATCAGAGTTGCAGGACATGTTGTTTGCCATGTGTTCCAATGATACCCATTCATATCTGTGCAAGTTAAAGTTGCAGCAACTTCAAAGTAGTCCCTGCACTACTTTGGCCCGATTTTTAATGCATTTTGAGGTCCAAAGACATAGGCATTGCTTGAATCCCAGTCAAAATCGTGGTAAAATCACGCGACTTTTAAGTCGCACAAGTGTAAAAGGGGCCTTAGACAAGAAGTGTATTACTGGTAATATCACCAGGTGAAAATGTAGGGATATGTGAGATGTTTGTTTTTCTCTTCTCTTTTTATTGTTAACAGCAGTTTAAAATTAATAAAATACAAACTAGGGGAAAGATTTGTGTAATTTTTTGTTTATTTTTACTAGTAATGGCGGCGATCTGCGATTTTTAGCGGAACTGCGACATTGCGGCGGACAGATCGGACACCTAACTGACACTTTTGGGGGTACCAGTGACATTACTACAGTAATCAGTGCTAAAAATATGCACTGTCACTGTACTAATGACACTGGCAGGGAAGGGGTTAACACTAGGGGCAATCAAAGGGTTAAATGTGTGCCTAGGGGGTGCTTACTAACTGTGGGGGTGGGCTTGTTGTTTGAACACAGAGACCTTTGTTCCTAAATAAGAGGAACACAGGATCCCTGTATTCATTACTGACAGAACAGCGGTCTGCTGTGTTTACAACAGTAGACCGCCGTTCTGTCTCCACGGGGAGCAATCGCGGGTGCCCGGTGGCAATCGCGGGTGCCGTACCCACTGATTGGCTTCCCTGTGGCGAATGGGTATATGCGTCCCCGCTAGCAGTCCCAGGAAGCGACATACAGGTGCGTTGTTTCGCAGGGAAGACCCGACCTGCCCTCGTAAAACTAAGGCGGCTGCTCAGCAAGCGGTTAAACAGGCAAAGTGACAGGATGTCTATACAGAGACCCTATCGCCAATTACTGTAAAATCAATGAAAAATCGTATACTGTAAATGCTGATTTGCAGTGTTTTTTCTTTCTATAAACATATCACAGGCGCTCTGTGATGATTTTAAGAGAGAAGAACGGTCAGCTGTGTTTAGGCAGTGGCGGGTGGTCGGGAAGTGGTTAATCTAGTTATTTAGTTCCTTTAAATTCAGTTGAGTCGTTCAATTCGTATTTGGGATTCGTAGTCGGAATTCGTTTTATGTCTTTTTAGAATTTTCTTCGAATTTACCGTTTTTTTTTCCGATTCAAAATGTTCGAATCGATATATTTTGAGTCAGTCGAATCGAAAAACTTTCGATTTTTTTTTTTTTTTTTTTTTTAGATTCGAATGTGGTAAAATGAACAAACAAAAAAGAAAAATCTTCATCAAGTGATTATAATCACTCTTTAAATTAGCTTAACAAAAACAGCATTAATTAAAAATGGTACTGTAATAACACAGTCTTTAATTTCAGAAATGTATTTTACGGTTAGAGTTCGACTGGAGTTCGATGTAAAATTTGATTCGAATTTTAATTAGAATGTCGGACAAACTTCATTTAGTTATTCAGGGCATTCGGTAAATTTTGTTTATACTGTAATTGGGATTATCGGACATACCCGAAAAACTAATAAATGTATCTTAATGTTTATTCGGAACTAAGTGCGCACGTCTAGGTGGCACCTACTGACAGTTTCAGGGATTTTGGATGCCTACACAAGGGAGGCTCACACTCACAGGTTCATACTTGCTCGCAGTCTGTGAGCTGATTGCAGATACAGGAATTGCACCTATGACTGCACCTGCAGCCAAATTGCACTGCAATTATGAGACGCGCGGGGCTGCCATTTATTCTAAATGGCATCCCCACGCATGTCAGCCCGCGGGACATTTGCGGGTGCAGGAACCGCAACAAAATCACATAGTCAAAAAGACTGTACAGTTTCCCTGTGGCCACATTTTTAAAAAGGTTCCTGTAGGAAATGCAGGCACAGCAGCCTATTCAAATGAATGGGCTGCGGTGTCCAAGCGACTGCGGGCCACACGACCCGCACGGGCGGCACAGTGGTGTAGGGGTTAGCACTTTCGCCTAGCAGCAAGAGGGTTGCTGGTTCGAATCCCAACCACGACACTACCTGCCTGGAGTTTGCATGTTCTCCCTGTGCCTGCGTGGGTTTCCTCCGGGTACTCCGGTTTCCTTCCACACTCCAAAGACATGCTGGTAGGTTAATTGGATCCTGTATAAAAAAAAAATAAATAAATTGGCCCTACTGTGTATGTATGTGAGTTAGGGACCTTAGATTGTAAGCTCCTTGAGGGCAGGGACTGATGTGAATGTGCAATGTATATGTAAAGCACTGCGTAAATTGACAGCGCTATATAAGTACCTGAAATAATAATAGTAGTGTGACCTGAGCCTCACAGGTAAATGACAGGCAAAAATTGGATTAATGCACACATAATCTTATGGGAAGATTTTTTGCTGAAATGAATGGGCTGGTGACAGGGTCTCTTTAACTACAACTTGATTGCCTAATTGGAGGGGAATTTAATGGGTCATTCAGGTGGACACTAGCGCTACACAGTATTGTAAGTGTAAATGATAAAAGTTCTACAATCAGATTGTAACATTTGCAAACTGTGAGAGTAAAAATTTACTTTCAAGGACCCTAAAAATGTCAAAGGAGGAGGGAAGGCATACGTGACCCCGGGGCTGTTGGTCACTAGGTCCAGTAACGTAGAGCTGTCACATTCCTCAGGTCCTGCTTGACAAACATCTTAAACCCAAAGACCAGGAATGTTCAATAAAGGACCTCAAACACCCTTCCCAGGGAGGTAGCACCCATAGTAAACAGTCAGATGGAAGGCGAGAACTACATTTTATTCTCCTCTTTCTGCTGAGAAAAAGTCCGACGACCACCAAACCTTTCAAAAAAATTGTTCCCTGGAGTTGGCCTGCTTGATGGCAATCACTTCATTAGTAGGACATTGAAGGCTCCCTTACATTGTTGCATCGTGTTGCGATAAGGCAGTCCATTATTTTTTTAACACAATTGCACCATTTTTTTCCCCAGCTAATTGACCCTAAAGGAAATGTGCAAATATGTTGGTTGCCATTGTAGATCTTTTAGTTGGTAGGCTGGAGTAATGGCCCAGGAGCTCCAACCGCATTAAGCTCTGGTTCACACTGGTTTTCCTGGGAGACGTACGATTGCGGATTTTGTCTGCTGAGGATAGGGAGGTACTTGACAAACCCCTATCACTCTTGGAGATTGAGGCTCCTATCCAATCCTTCCCCAATCATAAATCCCCAGGGCCAGATGGACTTCCGGGAGACTGGTACAAAGCCCATATGGCCCTATTGGGCCCTATGTTACAAAAACTTTTTGCTCATTGTTTGCAGGTTGGACAATTACCAGATAGTATGTATCAGGCAAATATCGCTCTATTGCCCAAGTCTGGCAAAGATTTGATGCAGTGCTCTTCCTATAGACCTATATCACTTCTGAATTATGGCCTAAAGATCCTCACTAAAGCCCTAGCCAACAGGATAATGCACGTTACCATCAATTATCAACACTAACCAAACTGGCTTTATGCCTGGCAAATCCACTGATGTTAATATCCGCAGGGTTTTCACACATCTCCAGCTTCAGCCAGAGTCTTGGTAGCCTTTGATATCGAAAAAGCTTTTGACACAGTCCAATGGGGTTACTTGATGCAGGGGTTAGAGCTCTTTGGTTTCGGCCCAGTCTTTCGGAAGTTGGTTGAGATATTATACAAAGTCTGTAGCTAGCATTAAGCTGAATGGCAAGTTGTTGTCTCCCTTTCCGATCCAGAAGGGAACAAGGCAGGGGTGTCCTCTTTCCCCTGCCTTGTTTGCGCTGGCCATGGAACCAATGGGGGAGGCATTGAGGGCATCCGATAAGGTAGCTGGGATTCGTGTGGGCTCCATTGTAGACGAGGTAGCGCTCAATGCAGATGATTTAATTCTCTTTCTACTGGGCTCTGGCCCTTCACTTTGGAAGCACTACGGATCCTGGACCGCTTTGCCGCCCTTTCGTGGTCTACATACTAATTGGGGTAAATCCCTTGTGTTACCGATTGATCAAGGGGCTAAAAGTTTGGCTGACCCCAATTCTCCTTTGCAATGGACAACGACTATTAAATATTTAGGGATCAATATTTCTCCTAACACTATAAGGATTTTAGACATCTTAATTTGTCCCCAGCTCTTCAGTGGTGTAAACAGAGATTGAAAGCCTGGTCACATCTCCTTTTATCCCGTATCGGGAGAATTTATTTAATTAAAATAAAAATCCTTCCAGTTCTATAATACAGCCTTAGGCACACCCCAGAGTGGCTACCGAAATCCTTTTTTAAACAAATAGATTCACTTATAGGCTCCATATGGCAATACCAAACAGTTGGATTTAGCAGGGAAGTTTTATGCAGACCTTGGACGCAAGGGGGCTTGGCTCACCCAGACTTTCATACCTACTATTTGGTGGCCATGCTTACCCACGCTCATAACTGGCTTATCTCTGATGGCACAAATGCCTCAGTAGTATTAGAAGCTGCGCATTCAGGATCCTATGAGACCCTCCGTAATCTTCTCTACAGGGGTCTGAGAGTCTCTAACCTGCCCCTTACAGCCACTATGAGGGGCAATTATTAAGGCCTAGCATGTTGTCATTACTAAACCCAATATAGTGAGGGGTAAAAGGACCCCATCAACTCCACTTTGGTTCATTCCTCACCAGACCCCGGTCTTTGGGCTGCTAAAGGAATCAGATACTTTTCAGATATTTGTGATGGGAGTGCACTATTTACGTTTGATAGGTTGAAAGATAAATTTACACTGCCTGATGCGTTCTTCCAATTCCTGCAACTCCGACACGCCTATGCAGCGCAATTTGGGTCCTCCTTGTTTAGATTGAAGCAGGACGATTTGGAGGTTCTCCTCCGGGATGACGCTCTGCCGAAAGTCGCATCTGGAGGACCAGATACCCACATTAATTACGGACTCCAGGGAAACGGCCAGGCAGGCTCAGGCTAACAAGAATAAGAAGGACGATATAGAGAACCGCCTGCGCAGAAATAATGTTTAGATAGTGGGGCTCCCA
The DNA here is from genome assembly GCF_965119305.1 of Pelophylax lessonae. NCBI lineage: Eukaryota > Metazoa > Chordata > Amphibia > Anura > Ranidae > Pelophylax > Pelophylax lessonae. Next base: position 202,797,795 of record NC_138778.1, read on the forward strand.
GAGAAGGGGGAGGGCAGGGACCCCACGGACTTTGTAGAACACTGGCTCTGTGAGATCTTTGGGCGTGAGTCCTCTCCTCTATACGCGGTGGAACATGCACACCGTGTTTCCACTAGGGTGCTACCTGGTAATGGTCCCAGGCCCATGCTTGCCAAGATTTCACACTACAGGGAGAAGGTGCTCCGCCTTGCTTGTGAAAAAGCCGATATCAGATATAATGGAGCCAGGGTGTCCTTCTACCCGGACTTTTCGGCGGATGAAAAAAAAAAAAAATAGTGCACAGAATTTATTTTACACCACAATGACTACATCGTATATACCCTAATTCCTCTTCTTGCTGTTGGAGATGCTCTAGTGACCCTGCTGGATTTGCCCATATCTTTTGGGAGTGCCCTCAGATTAGTAGCTACTGCTGGGAAGTGACCCAGTTTATATCTACCCTGACTATTAAACAGGTCCCTGTAAAATTTGGTGTTCGCCTCCTGGGGTTAGTTGACTCTCTGGCTGCTTAGTAGGGCGATGCGTACTCTCTTGGGTCTCTTATTCTTTTATGCCGGGAAGGCGATAGTGCTCAAGCGGAAATCAGACCCCTAATCTGTCCTTCTGGAAGCGTTTAATCAATAAGGTTGTACCCCCTATACAAAGCTACTTATTTGTCCCAGGGTTGCCCTAGGAAATTTGAGAAGGTCTGGCATTTGTGGACATATTTGAGGTGTACAACAGATGATCAGGAGTCCACAGGCTGAATTCATTGCCCCCTGATAAGGTTTAGTTTATTATATGAACAAATGTATTCCTCTGCAGGAATAGTATTCGCCGATACCAATTACAAATACCTATCGCCTAGGAAGAGTAGGTAGAAGGGTGGTTTGGGAGTTGGGTGAGGCTGGGGTGAAGGCAGGGTGGGGGATAAGTGAGGACGGGGGGGGGGGGGGGTAGGAGGGTAAGTGAGGACAGGGTGGAGGGGAATAGAAGGGTAACTGATGGCAGTGTGGGGTGGGGGAGCAATAAGGGACTCTGGGAACACAAAGGACAGAGAGAGCAGCGCCATCTAAGTGCAGACTGACTGCAATTTAATATATAAAATGTAAGAAATACACTCACAAGGTTAATAACAATTCCAGCATAATGAATGTGGTGCTCCTCTGCTTTACTCTCGGGTGGTAGCCACTGGTGTGTCGGTGGGCAGAGGTCTGTGGGCACTGATGACGTATTGATATCGGTACAACCCTAATTAACCACTTTACCACCGGAGGATTTTGCTGTCTTACGTCTTTGCTGTCTTACGTCCAGGCCACTTTTTGCGATTCAGCACTGTGCGACTTTAACTGACAATTGCGCGGTCGTGCGACGTCATACCCAAAGGAAATTTACGTCCTTTTTTTCCCACAAACAGAGCTTTCTTTTGGTGGTATTTGTTCACCTGTGCGATTTTTACTTTTTGCGCTATAAACAAAAAAAGCGTAAATTTTGAAAAAATAACAATATTTTTCACATTTTTTTTATATGAAATTCCCCCCCCCCCCCCCCCCCCAAAAAAAAATGTAAAAATCAAATTTTTTTTAAATTTTTGGCCAATTTGTTTTCTGCTACCTATGTTCGGTAAAAAAAATCACAATAAGCGTATTTTGATTGGTTTGCGCAAAAGTTATTGCGTTTACTAACTAAGGGAAAGATTTCTGTCATTTTTGGTGTTTTTTTTTTTTTTTTTTAACGAGTAATGGCGGCGATCTGCGATTTTTTTTTTTTTTTTTTTTTTTTTTTTTTTTTTTTTTTTTTTGCAGGACTGCGACATTGCGGCGGACAGATCGGACCCTTGACTGACATTTTTGACACTTTTGGGGGTACCAGTGACATTACTACAGTAATCAGTACTATAAATATGCACTGTTACTGTAAAAATGACACTGGCAGGGAAGGGGTTAATTTTATTGGAGAGGGAGGGGTTAATGTATGCCTGGTGCTTACTAATGTGTGTGGGGGGAGGTGACTGAGTGACACAGGGACAGATCGCATGTTCAGCTATGCTGAACCCTGCAATCTGACCCTGCCTGTCACTTAGGAGATCCGCCCACTCTGTTTACACAGGCGGGCGGATCTCCACACTCGATTCCCCGACGATCGGGGAAGAGCGGCGGCAATCGCCGCCGCTCCCCCCCTGGCCCGACTCCCGCTGTAACTGAATACAGCGGGAGCGAGCCTCTGGCGGCGCGCGTGCGCCGCCCACAAGGGGAGGAGTCCAGCGACGTAGGTCTACGTCGCTGGACGGGAACTAACCACTTTGCCGCAGTAGAGCTCTAGTGAGCGGTCGGCAAGTGGTTAAAATAGAACTCAAGTCAAAACATTTTTTTTGATTACCTACCCTACGGGATGGTTATAACAGTTGTCCCATTTTTTTTTTTTTTTTGTCATCTATGTCCCATTGGGGTGACTTCCCTTCATCTCCTGTCCTGTAGCCACAGCAAAAAGGGGAAATCCCTTCAAAAGTAAGGAAATCACCCTGGTTGTGACCAGAACTGGTGTCCCCATTGGAAGACTTCCCCTCTATTCCTGTTCTGGTGAGAACCCAAAATTTGGGACCTTACTTCACTGTCACTTTCAGCATTAACATAAGAACAGGGCGGATTCAATGGCACCAGGGGGCGCTGGTCCTGACGGCTGCTTCTGTCACTGGCTGTGGAAGATTTTAAGAAATGTGGCTTTGGACAGCATTCTTTAAACTGAAAGGGGGCCCTGGCTGAAAAGTAGGTTTAGCACATTATGCTACTTTACCCAAATGGGAAAAAGCCGAATTTACACTTTGTGTGCACCGGACACCGTTACAACCCCAGATATTACCTTGTAAAAGTAGCAGTGATATCATCACTGTGCTATATATAACCTTTGCAGAGGGCAAAGCTGTGGGAGGGGCACAGCAGGCTCCACCCTCTAGAGGCTGCCTTCAGAAAACAGGAGGGTTGGAGACAAGACCAGTCACCCTGCACAAGGAGAGAGAGCAGCAGTGAGCTGTCTTTATCACACAGAGGGAAAGTCTCACACCGGATTACTGCACAGATCTGGAAGAAATACACAAAGCACAGCCAGATCCCAGGAAGAACACACACCACAAAGTTCACTTTTAAATCTGAGCAACAAGAAAATCAAATCATCCATTCAGGCCTGGTCTTCCTCACTCCCTGGTCACCCTGGCTATACACGCAGCAATTAAATGTGCAATTTAACTTTCCACTACAATTTTTGATTGAAATCACAAAGCAATTTAAAGCTCACCACAAGGGAACAATCTGATTGTACAATCTCCTTGTACCAAAAGTAATGTAGTGCAAGGGCCCGCTTGGTTTGATGCAAATTGTATAGATTAGGTAGGTTCCCATATTACACAGCTTTTTACAGTACAATCTGATTGTACTATTATCTTTCACTCTACCAACTGATTAATGTAATGGAATACAATCTGAACTCATTATATATATATTTGCTAGGGACAAACCAATATAGTTTTTTCAGGGCCGATACCAATTTATTGGTCACAACGTATCGGTATCGGCCGATATGGGCCGATATTTTGTACATCCTATGTCAGGGTCGGAGGCTAGTCTTCTACTCCTAGAACCATTAGATGGTGATGCTCATGTAAGGGTAAAGTGATGTCACATAGCATAATTCCATTTACAAATGTTATTGAATATGCCACTCACATGTGCAAAAGATATAAGCAATTCCACATTAGCAGATCTGCTGGCAGATCGGTATCTCTCACCCACTTGTTGTAAGTGATACCCAGGTGATACCGGTCCGTCCGGCACCCACTCGATACTGCTCCGTCCCTCACCCGCTCCATCTCCCACCCACCCAATACCACTCCATCTCTCACCCACTCCGTCTCTCACCCACCCGATACCGCACCGTTTCTCACCCACTCCGTCTCACCCGCTCCATCTCCCACCCACCCAATACCGCTCCGTTTCTCAACTACTCTGTCTCACCCGCTCCATCTCCCACCCGATACCGCTCCGTTTCTCACCTACTCCGTCTCTCACCCACTCTGTATCCCACCCACCCGATACCGCACCTTCTCTCACCCACTCTGTCTCACCCGCTCCGTCTCCCACCCACCTGATACCGCTTCGTCTCTCACCTGCTCCGTCTCTCACCCACTCCGTCTCACCAGCTCCATCTCCCACCCACCCGATACTGCTCCGTCTCTCACCTACTCCGTCTCTCACCTACTCCGTCTCTCACCCACTCCGTATTCCACCCACCCGATACCGCTCCGTCTCTCACCCACTCCGTCTCTCACCCGCTCCATCTCCCACCCACCCAATACTGCTCAGTCTCTCACCTACTCCGTCTCTCACCCACTCCGTATCTCACCCACCCGATAACGATCCGTCTCTCACCGACTCCGTCTCACCCGTTCAGTCTCCCACCCACCCGATACCGCTCCGTCTCTCACCCACTCCGTCTCACCCGCTCCATCTCCCACCCACCGACCCGATACCGTTCCGTCTCTCACCCAATACCGCTCCGTCTCTCACCCACTCCGTCTCTCACCCGCTCCGTCTCCCACCCACCCGATACCGCTCCGTCTCTCACCCGCTCCGTCTCCCACCCACCCGATACCGCTCCGACTCTCACCCACTCGTCTCACCCGCTCCATCTCCCACCCACCCGATACCGCTCCATCTCTCACCTACTCCGTATCCCACCCACCCGATACTGCACCGTCTCTCACCCACTCCGTCTCACCCGCTCCGTCTCCCACCCACCTGATACCGCTTTGTCTCTCACCTACTCCGTCTCTCACCCACTCCGTCTCACCCGCTCCATCTCCCACCCACCCGATAAGTGGCACCCGGGTGATACCGCTCCGTCCGGCATACGATCTCGGAGGTCACGTGGTCATGCCGAATGGAGCGGTATCACTTACAACAAGTGGGTGAGAGATACCAATCTGCCAGCAGATCTGCTAATGTGGAATTGCTTATATCTTTTGTACATATGTGAGTGGCATATTCAATAACATTTGTAAACGGAATTATGCTATGTGACCTAATTTTACCCTTACATGAGAAATATTTGGAATATCGGTAATATCGACCAGTTCCAGGGCCGATACAGATATATCGGCAAAAAGTGAATATCGGCCCTCTGATAATCAGCTTTGTCGATAATCGGTCGATCCCTAATATTTGCGTCATATTACATAATTTTGCGAGGTAATAGGAGATTGTATATGGATTGAACAATCAGATTGTTAGGTATATGGTAACCCTAAAGTTGGTTGTACAAAGATTGTATGGTCAGATTGTGACCTGTATGGCACCCTAAGACATAAAATTATAAAATTCAACTGCAATGAAATGGGATACAAATTGACCACATCAAATCTGCCAGAAAAATAAAAATGTTTTACTTTCATAGAGTTTATTATAGATTTTACAGATAGATTATAATCAGTACAAAAAACAATACCAGTTCCGACAACAAGGACGTTTGCCAAGGCAAACACCAAAGATTCTGTCCCTCATCTTAACGTCTTAAAGACGACAAAATGTTTAATATCAGGCAAAAAAAAAAAAAAAAAACGGTTGATTGAGGTATCAGGCATGAGGCTTACACAATACTGACTACTCCTCTGGCAGGCAGTAGATTACAAACACCTAAAGGTTTCTAGTCCCTGGAGCAGTCCTATATCCAAAAGAACAGAAATGGAAAAGGAAAAAGTAGAAAGAGAAAGAAAGAAGAAGCACGAAGAGGATCAGACTAAAAATAAAAAGGAGAAAAAGTAAGATAGTATGGTCCATCATGGAGTCGGAGCCAGAGATGAGTTCCCCCATTCCGGTAGGAGGAAAAGGTTTAACCCTCCAGAGAGACCTGCATATAGTCAGCCCACGGCTCCCATGTCTGTTGAAACGTATGGACTGTGTCTCTCAAGATACTAACAATATTCTCATGTATCATAATCCATGTAATTTTCCTCTTTGCCTGCTTCCAGGATTTAGCTACGGTCATCTTAGCACCCAGGAAAATAAAGAAGATCTAACGCTGTAAGTATTTAGGTAGGCCAGGGATCAGGGCATGAAGAAGAGCCACCCGCGGAGTTCGGGGCACCAACTGTCCCGTCACCCTCCTGGATCAGAACGAAAATACCATTCCAGAAACTACGGATCCTAGGGCACTCCCACCAAACATGGCACATCGACCCCGTCATCTGGCAACCTCGAAAACATAAGGGCGATGCCGAAGGGTACATTCTGGCCAACCTAGTTGGCACCAAGAACCAACAGGTGAGCACCTTTAAATTTACTTCAACCAGAGCAACATTCATAATGCCCCTATATGATCCTCGGCCTCTACCCTCACTTGGGTCCACGTCCCAGTCCATCATAAAGGGGAACTTAGGAGGGGGACTCAGTAGCAGCCCATAAATGAGAGAGATACCCCCCCCCCCCCGCCGATCTGCATCCTGCGTACACCATTTTTCGTAGGGAGGTCACTTGGTAGTGATCCGGTTTAACGGGCCAAAGAGATTGAAGGAAATGTGAAATTTGCGAAAAATCCAATTTTTTAAAATATATTTTCAATTATATCGTTTAATAAACCGTACGGGAGCCGTCCCTTATTGCCCAGTTTTAGCAATCCACCAAAACGTGGTTGGTCACTAGAACCTGTGGGTGGACGGTTGCTTTATCTCTAGCGATTACTGGAATTTACAATGCAGCCGTTCAGAGTTTGGACGGGCCATTGCACTTGCATGTACTAGACGCAGTCATGGCGAACCTTGGCACTCCAGATGTTTTGGAACTACATTTCCCATGATGCTCATGCACTCTGCAGTGTAGTTAAGCTTCATGGGAAATGTAGTTCCAAAACATCTGGGGTGCCAAGGTTTGCCATCACTGTTAGAGCATAAACACAGCTCTGTGCCCCCTTTGGGTGGATTCCCCTTAATTCCTCAGTTGGTGACCACACACAGGAAGTGAGGGGAAAATGTATCCATTGAGGTCAGAGAGATAGAAAACAAAACCAGGGTTCTAACCCTTCCCCATCCTATCCAGAGCTGTGAATTTTTAATTGTCTTTATTATTATAAATTATACGATTTCCTTTTTTTAAGCGGGACTAAACTCAAAAAATGAAGATTTGCTATGTAATAGGGAACACGTATTCTCTCGTTCATTGTGTCTAAGCTGTACCCAAAAAATGTATCCTTCGTCAAAAATTTCCCCCCAAAATAGCAGTGCAGTTTCTGGTATGTGAGTGTGCCTAGGCACTGGGGATAGCTGGATCTCTGCAGTGTGAGATCACCTAAGGCACTGCTGCCTCTGACTGCTAGTCTCAGGAGATTTGGTGATGTTAATGCTGTGCAGCTCACTGTTCCCCTTGCTGGAGGCTCTGAAATGAGGAAGCAAGGCCCTGCCTCTACCAAGATGGCCGCCTCCAGTCAGAGGCACATCGCATGGGTAAGTTAGCGATGGGGTGATCGGCTGCAGAGAGACCACTGCCAATACTGGTCATTGCCCTCTGCCTTCCAGAGTTCATCTTTGCATGGCTGAGTCCACCTAAGTACAACTAAAGGCAAAACTTTATTTTTACTTTTGGATAGAGTGGAGATGGATTAGAACCCCCTGTCAGTTTTTTTTTTTTTTTTTTGCTGTCTGTCCCCCTTTTCATCCTCTTTATTTGTCCTGTTTACCATTATCACTGAAAGTGATAGAAACAGAAAATCTTAAATTTTGGGTTGTCCCCAGAAAAGTAAGAGGGGAAATCTTCAAATGGGGACACTAATTCTGGTTCCCAAGGCATTTCCCTAATTCCCAGGGCTTTACTCTCACTTCCTGTTTGGCTATGGGACAGGAAGTGAAGGGAAATCTCCCTAATGGGACAAATAAAATAAATCTGACAGAGGTTATAACCGACCCTTACTCTATCCAAAATGAAAAAAAAAAGTTTTGACTATAGTTCTACTTTATCCCAGGAGTGAGCAAACTCTAGCCCTGCAGCTGTTGTGAAACTAGAAGTCCCATCATGCCTCCGGGAGTCATGCTTGTGACTGTCAGAATCTTGCAATGCATCATGGGACTTGTAGTTCCACAATAGCTGGAAGGCTGATGTTTGCTTACCCTTGTCCTAACCCATCCTTGCTTCCAATTTATTTATTTTTTGCTGATTGCCGCTGAATTTTTTAATATACCTCCAGCCTTCTACAGAACAAAACAGCTGCTGGAGCCACCCAGCTGGCCGTCGTGCCCAGTGCAGCTCCTGGCATCCTCAGAGGACAAGCGTTGTTACATGCTGCCATAGTGGCAATAACAATGTCGCAGATGCTGGTGCAGTGACAGAAGAGAAGCAGTGTATAAACTGTTGGCACTATATAACTAATGTATAATAATAATAATAATAATGTATGATGATAATAATAATAATAATGTATAACGAAAAAGAATAATAAATATTATTATGTAGTGTAATTATCACAAATAAATGTAACAAAATAAACATATTATTATTATTATTAATAATAATATTATTATTATTATTAATAATAATAATAATAATGTATAACAACAATAATAATACATATTATTAATATTATTAATAATATTATCATATTATTATTATTAATAGTATTAATAATATTAATAATAATAATGTATAATAATACACATTATTATTAATAATAATGTATAACAACAATAATAATAATACATATTATTAATATTATTAATAGTATTATCATATTATTATTATTAATATTAATTATTAGTAATATTAATAATAATGTATAATAATACATATTATTATTAATAATAATGTATAACAACAATAATAATAATACATATTATTAATATTATTAATAGTATTATCATATTATTAATATTATTAATTATTAATATCATTAATAATATTAATGTACAATAATAATAATAATAATACATATTATTAATAATATCAATAATAATAATAATAATAATAATATTACGTTTATTCTGTTATATTTGTCTTATTTCTTAAGGTGACCTATCAATTCATCGGATACACGTATTGTTATTTTTTGAAGTGCAGATATAAATGGTTATATAATATTATTAATAATATTATCATATTATTATTATTATTATTAATATTCTTAGTAATAATAATGTATAATAATGTATAATAATACATATTATTATTATTATTAATAATAATAATAATGTATAACAACAATAATAATAATACATATTATTAATATTATTATGATATTATTATTAATATTAATTATTATTAATATCATTAATAATAATAATAATAATAATGTACAATAATAATAATAATACATATTATTAATAATATTAATAATAATAATAATATTACATTTATTCTGTTATATTTATTGTCTTATTTCTTAAGGTGACCTATCAACTTGTCGGATACACGTATCATTATTTTTTGAGGTGCAGATATAAATGGTTATATTGCATAAATGGATACATTTTGGCTAGCAACACCATAACCAGTCAAGAGGAAAATAGGAGACAAACGGCCAACCTAAGATTGTGAATTTCTGTTGGTTGAGGGTTGTATCCTGCTTAAAAATCTAACTATTTGTCTGCCAGGAGGACCTTTAGGAGATCTGTACTTTCTGGTAGGAGGATGGGTTCATGCTAAGCTGAGACTGGGCTTTCCAGGTTGCCACCTCTCCCGTGTCCTTGTTTTTCCTTGCATTCCAGAGACTCCAGCTGCCAATCAGCCATGCCCCCACTCATAGGTGGGTTTTTAGTTTGTCTTCCCTCCCTTCGCTCAGTCTCTCTCTCCTCCTCCTCCACTGCTCTGAAGCCCCCTTCCTCTCCACATCCCAGGACCAGCAGAGAGAACTCAATCAGGAGTCAGACACCCCTCACTCAGGGGCTGCAATCCAGGAGGAGCGAGGGGGATACAGGGACTGTAGGCAGCCAGCAGAAGGGTTGAAGGATTCGGAAGGAGAAAGATGGTCTGGTTCCCAGCTCTTGGGTTCCTTTTATTGGTCCACTTGGTGGCACCCCAAGCACCGGTAAGTCACACTGCATTCTACTTGCCTCCTCTGTATTGGCTCCAATGTGGCATCTCCTGTAGCTATATCTATCCTCCAATCTGGCCAATTCCACAAAAATCTTTTTTCCCTTTATCCTATGGGAAAGGGAACCCTTACTTTGGCTACACAAATCATTTCCCAAACTTTTTGTCTCTCGTGTATGGTCACATTTGTCATCTCCAGCTAAGAAACCCTTACGTATCGGAAACGGGGCTCAGGACTTTCACCAGTAATTGGCACTGCCAAATTTGTCCTGCTTATTACCTGCCTATTGCACCGTAGTCAATGATTGCACACAGCAGTAGAAGTGGATACCTTAGATTGTAAGCTCCTTGAGGGCAGGGACTGATGTGAATGTACAATGTATAGGTAAAGCGCTGCCTAAATTGACAGCGCTATATAAGTTCCTGTAATAAATAATAACAAATTTACACAAGATACCGTTCTTCCTTTCCTAAAAGTTGTATGCTCTCGGAAAGCTAGTCGCTGATTATTTGATTTATGAGTAAAGATCGGAGTTAAGGGTTCATCAATCCATCTTTACAAATCATAGTTGTTTCTTTTTGGTCTGACGCTGTATCATCTGATCTGATTGGCTGGTATTTGCAGTGCATCATAACTTTTTTTCTGCCCACTTTGCTACATTCGTTTTTTATCTCAATAGAAAATCATACTTAAAAAAGTTTGTGTAAATAACATGATATAAAAAAAATAACAGGCTGTAATTATCTTTCCACTATCTTCAATAAATAAGGTATTTAAAGTCCCCAGATGGTATTCTAATCTCAGCAACAGCCTACTGCTTGATAGATTGGCTTTCAGCTTTCCAGAACCCCTCTGCCACTTACTGTTATAGTTCTCCAAACTATTAACTAGTTAATTAACTTTAGATGGAAGCTGCGGGACCCGTGAACGCAATGCACCTTGTCTGGACTGTATGTGTCAGTTGATGTCCATTGTATGCCAACATAATAATGGTTAACACAACTTAGTGGAAGAATTTCCTCCCTAAGATGGTATAAATGACCCTTATTAGTACAGGTAACTCCAGATGGTATCCTACTCTCAGCACTAGTCTTCTCCTTGAAAGATTGTCTTTCAGCTGTCCAGTCCCCCTCTGCCACTTACTGCTGTAGTACCCCAGACTATAAACTATTTAACTTCAGATGGAAGCTGCGGGCCCCTCAATGCAATGCACCTTGTCTGGGCTGTAATAGTCAATTGACGTCCATTGTATGCCATAAGATATAACACAATTTAGAAAAATAATTTGCTTCCTGATAACAGTGCAAGCGACTCCTATTAGAACAGGTAACTCCAAGTCGTATCCTACTCTCAGCAACACCCCCCTCCTTGCTAGATTGGCTTTCAGTGCCCTGTTCATTGTTCTGCATCCCCTGCCACTTACTACCATGGGATCCCAAACTATGGAATCTGTGGGGCCCCCAAATGCAGTGCACATTGTCTGGGCTGTATTCATCAATTGATGACCACTGTGTGCCATTAACACTCACCATTAACACAGTTTAGAGGAAGCATTTGCTTCCTTATAATGGTTCAAGTAACTGTATTAGTACAGGTAACTCCAGATTGTTCAGCACCCCCTCCCACTAACCACCATGGCATCCCAGACTATGGAATCTGAATGCAATGCACCTTGGCTGGGCTGTATTCATCAATTGATGACCACTGTGTGCCATAAGCTACAACATACTCACCCCCTTCCTTACCAGATTGTCTTTCAGTACTCTGTTCCTTGTTCTGCATCCCCTGCCACTTACTACCATGGGATCCCAAACTATTGAATCTGTGGGGCCCCCGAATGCAGTGCACCTTGTCTGGGCTGTATTCATCAATTGTTGACCACTGTGTGCCATTAACACTCACCATTAGCACGGTTTAGAGAAATCATTTTCTTCCCTATAATGGTGCAAGTAACTAACTGTATTTTAGTACAGGTAACACCAGATTGTCCAGCACCTCCTCCCACTAACTACCAATGGCATCCTAGACTATGGGATCTGAATGCAATACACCTTGTCTGGGCTGTATTCATCAATTGATGACCACTGTGTGCCATAAGCTACAACATACTCACCATTAACACAGTTTAGAGGAAGAATTTGTTACCTTATAATGGTGCAAGTAACTATATTAGTACAGGTAACTCCAGATTGTTCAGCTCCCCCTCCCACTAACTACAATGGCATCCCAGACTATGGAATCTGAATGCAGTGCACCTTGTCTGGGCTGCAGACATCAATTGATGACCACTGTGTGCCATAAGCTACAACATACTCACCATTAACACAATTTAGAGAAAGAATTAGCTTCCTTATAATGGTGCAAGTAACTGTATTAGTACAGCTAACACCAGATTGTCCAGCACCCCCTCCGACTAACTACCAATGGCATCCCAGACTATGGAATCTGAATGCAATGCACCTTGTCTGGGCTGTACTTGTCAATTGATGTCCAATGTATTAGATGAGCTACAATATACTCACCATTAACAGAATTTAGATGAAGAATTTGCTTCCGTATAACGGTGCAAGTAAACCTATTAGTACCAATAACTCCAGATGGGATCCTACTCTCAGCAACAGCCCACTCTTTGGTAGATTGGCTTGCAGTGTTCCATTTATTGTTCAGCCTTACTACTTACTACCATGGCATCCCAGACTATGAAATCCGAATGCAATGCACCTTGTCTGGGCAAGTGATGTCCACTTTATTCCATAAGCTACAACATACTCACCATTACCTACTTAACTTCATATGGAAGCTGCGGGGCCGCTGAATGCAATGCACCTTCTCTGGGCAAGTGATGTCCAATGTATGCCATAAGCTACAACATACTTACCATTACCTACTTAACTTCATATGGAAGCTGCGGGGCCGCTGAACGCAATGCACCTTGTCTGGACTGTATGTGTCAATTGATGTCCACTGTATGCCATGAGCTACAACATCATTTAGAGGAAGAATTTGCTTCCTTATAATGGTGCAAGTAAGCCCTATTAGCACAGGTAACTCCAGATGGTATCCTACTCTCAGCAACAGCCAACTTCTTTATAGATTTGTTTGCAGTGTTCTGTTCCCTGTTCAGCACCACTGTCCCTTATCGCCATGGCATCCCAGACTATAAACTAGTCAGTTATTTCAGATGGAGGCAGTAGGGCCCCTGAATGCAATGCTCCTTGTCGAAGGGGGGGGGGAGGGTTATTTACTAAAGCTGGAGAGTGCAAACTCTGATGCAACTCTGCAGAGAAACCAGTCAGCTCCCAGGTTTAGTTGCCAAAACTTACTTGAACAAGCTGAAGTTAGAAGCTGGCTACCATGCACAGCTGTACCAGACTCTGAGTGCTCCAGTTTTAGTAAATTTCGTTTTCCAATGTATGCCATAAGCTGCAACATAATATAGATCACACTATTCAGAGGAAGAACTTGCTTCATTAAAACAGTACAAGTAAACTCCATCAGCTAGTGTCCACCATTCTCCAAGCCAGAGTCGTCAGTTGACTTTGTGCATTGCTTCTTGAAGGGTCCACCAAGAGTTACTACAAACTGTTTCATTAAAAAAAAAAAATTGCACCTATTATTTTTTTCTCTATTGGGTTAACTTTATTTTTATTTTTTTGCATACTTTGTGTCAATGAGTCTTTTTTTCTTATGCCCTGTACACACGTGCAGATTATCTGAAGACTTTTGTCTGCAGATTTACCAAAACCATATAATATGAGGTCAAACCTAAACACTTTCAATTTGTATGCAATCCGGCAGGCCCTTGCACTACATAGAAAAGGTAAATCTGAAGACAAAAGTCTTCAGATAATCTGCACGTGTGTACGGGGCATCAGTCTCTATGGTCTACCCCCACAGGGATCTCCTTTGCTTAGTAATATAGTATAAAAGGATAAAGATAGAAGCAGCAGTCAATTATTACGTAAGATTCTAGGTCTGAACAGGAAAGGTAATTGTTGATTGGTCAATATGGATTCCTCAAATGTGTTCTAACAGTAGAAGTATAGCTGATCCATGTTTTGTTCTGTCTGCATTTAGATCCATCCTCAGGATCAACCAGTGTTTATGTTTTTTTAATCCTCTTTTTTTATAGTGTTATAAGTTTATTATACTGTACTGTCTATTACTAGTTTCTTTGCCTTATTATATTCCGCTATGGAATATTAGTGAGGGGAGCATTCCACCCTCGAAAACAAAGACCCTCTTGTCTTGGGTTCCACGTATGGTGCCATTTTATTCCACTTCCCGTCTGAGGTCTCTGATGTTTAGCCGTGCTGTATAAACATTTTACACATGCGTTTTGTTCTTTCGTGTCTGCTGGAACACTGTAAGGCTTGTGTCTTATGTTCTGTGATGGCTCTTTATTGCCTGATTTAGTTTGACATTCGGCCCTCATGCATCATCCTATAAAAAAAGAAAAATAATAGTACAAGTTCTAGTACTACATACAGCTGGGGAAGGAGGGGTTCTTTTATTTCTTCACACAGTCATCCTTCATGGGTGATGTGGACAAGACAAGCCAATAAGATGCTGGCCCATTAGGTCTGGCATTGCCCATCCTTGGTGAAGGGCTTGTAGGTGCCTACAAAGTCTACTTACCCCCAATTGTTGGCCATTAAGATTTCAGCCCCAGATTGAGCAAAGTTACAACCAGCACATGAGAGGTGTGAGTCAAGGGCTGTTTTTGCTTCTACTGAAGAAGATGAAGGCCAATTGATCAGATGGTGGATATGTGACAGCAGGATGGGAAATCTTTGCAGCCAACAGTTATCAATGGCTTGAATGGCAAGCATCAATAGGGAGACTAGGCTATCTAGGTTGTGTCCATTGGTGGCATTTGGGCAATTACCAGGGCAAGCGGTGGACTTTGGTCAAACAGGTCAACCTGCCCAGACTAGGGCACTAAAAGAACCAACCTGCTATATACCCTGATTGACTGGCAGAAGATAGGGCCATATACCTAGCCAATGTGGTCCTCATATAACTGTGTCTACACTCTAGCTCTAATCGGCTACTAGATGGCTTATCGACCCGCTGCTAATCATCAGGAGTCTAAAATGATCTTTCTTTACCAATAATTGACTAATGTATATTTTATTTGATTACATCCAATATGTTATTAACAGAAACTCAATCTTACCATAGCTTCAGCTGAATTGCCTTTGATAATAAGGCGATTTTGGCTTAAATGAGCTTTTCATCCTACAGACACCAGTCATAGTGGTCTTATAACTTAAACTCCGTGATGAGATTTTCTTTCATGTCACAAAACCTGCCTCTGCTGGGAGTTGACTCTATATACCTACTACTCCTTCAGAAAAAAACACTTTTAATCTACCTCCATGTTCAGCCAGTGCTCCCTTCACCCCTTGACATTTTGCAGCTTAATTGTGGACTAGATGAACCATTCTCAACATTCCATGTCTCAATGCATTCTTCAGAGTATGTTGTGAAACCATATGTATATGGAATGTGACAACACAATGTGGCTAAGTCATAGGCGGCATACACAGACATGTGTAATATAGGTGGAAGGAATCGGGGCAATGCTTTCCTAGGCAAAAAATGACCTTATGTGCCAGATAACTTGGCTGCTTGTGTGCTGCCCTTTGCCTATCTCCTTTTATGACTTGTGTGCTTTCCCCAGGCCTATACAACTTGTGTTCTGCCCCCCCACCTATAAGACTTGTGTACTGCCCCCTACCTATAAGACTTGTGTTCTGTCCCCTGCCTTTAAGACTTGTGTGTTGCCCCCTGCCTAAATGATTTGTGTACTGCCCCCTGCCTATAAGACTTGTGTTCTGTCCCCTGGCCTATACAACTTGTGTACTGCCCCCTACCTATAAGACTTGTGTACTGCCCCCTGCCTATAAGACTTGTGTGCTGCCCCCTGCCTATAAGACTTGTGTATTGCCCCCTACCTATAAGACTTGTGTACTCCCCTCTGCCTATAAGACTTGTGTACTGCCCCCTGCCTATAGGACTTGTGTACTGTCCCTTGCCTTTAAGACTTGTGTGTTGCCCCCTGCCTAAATGATTTGTGTACTGCCCCCTGCCTATAAGACTTGTGTTCTGTTCCCTGGCCTATACAACTTGTGTACTGCCCCCTACCTATAAGACTTGTGTACTGCCCCTGCCTGTAGGACTTGTGTACTGCCCCCTGCCTTTAAGACTTGTGTATTACCACTTCCCTATACATCTTGTGTGTCGCCCTCTACCTACTTGACTGGTGTACTGCCCCTTGCATTTATGACTTGTGTGCTGCCCACCACCAATACGACTTGTGTACTGCCCCCTACCTATACAATTTGTGTGTTGCCCTCTGCCTATTTGACTGGTGTACTGCACCTTGACTTTAAAACTTGTGTGCTGCCCCCTTTCTATACGACTTGTGTACTGCCCCTTGTATATAGAACTTTTGTGCTGCCCCCTGCCAAAACAATGTCTTTGCTGCCTCCTGCCCATACAATTTGTGTGCTGCCCCTGCTTATACAATTTATGTGTTGCCCCTTCTTATTCAATTTATGTGTTGCCCCTTCTTATACAATTTATGTGTTGCCCTTTCTTATACAATTTGTGTGTTGCTCCCTGCCTATATGATTTGTGTACTGCCCCCAGCCTATGTGATTGGGGCACTGACCCCTTGCCTATAAGACTTGTGTGCTGCCCTGCTTATGCAACTTATGTGCCCCCCTTACTTAAAGGATCCTGATACATTAGCCCGACTCAAATATCATCTTTGGAGAAGGGTTTCAAACTCATCACAAAGGTGAGGAATGTCACATTGGAGGTCTTCCCAAATAATCGTCACCTTAGTGTCTAAGAAGGACATGTGACCTCATGCTCTCACCACCCTGGAAAAGGATGGTCAAGCTCCATCTCAACAATGGAGAGTTAATTCACATCTGACAATAACTGACAGGTCAACCTGCCCAGGATAGGGCACTAAAAGAACCAACCTGTTATATACCCTGATTGAATGGCAGAGGATAGGGCCATATACCCAGCCAACGTGGTCCTCATATAACCGTATCTTCACTCTACCTCTAACCGGCTACTAACTAGCTACTAGATGGCTTATCGCTGCTAATTATCGGAAGTCTAAAATTATCTTTTTTTTTTACCAATAATTGACTAATGTATATTTTACTTGATATAAGACCATTGCATCCAATATATTATTAACAGAAACTCAATCTTACCATAGCGTCAGCTGAATTGCCTTTGATAATGAGGCGATTTTGGCTTAAAGGAGCTTTTCATCCTACAGACACCGGTCATAGTGGTCTTATAATATAAAACTCCGTGCCAAGATTTTCTTTCATGTCAGAAAAGCTGCCTCTGCTGGGGTGCCAAGGTTCGCCATCACTGGACTAGACCAGTGATGGCGAACCTTGGCACCCCAGATGTTTTGGAACTACATTTCCCATGAGGCTCAACTACAGTGCAGAGTGCATCAGCATGATGGGAAATGTAGTTCCAAAACATCTGGGGTGCCAAGGTTCACCATCACTGGTCTAGTCCATTTAAGATATTGACCCTCTAAGAGGCTTGGTCTGGCCATAAATTATACAATTTTCTTATTTAATTTCCCTTAGATTTACCTCCAACTAAGTAGTGCAAGGGCCTGCCTGATTGCATACAAATTGAAAGTGTTTAGGTTTGACCGCATATTATATGATTGTGGTAAATCTAAAAATTTGAATAAGAAAATTGTATGGCCAGCCCTAAGGTAGAGCAAAGGGCAATAATAATGTAGAGGGGGCAGCATATAACTGCAGCCAATCAGATCTAATCTATCATTGGCTAACAGCACTCCCCTCAAGGTAAGCCTAATTCTGATTGGTCGTAAACCAAGATATACATTTTTGACCCTCTCTTGTACCAGGTATTCATTTTTTATTTTTATTTTCTTGGCCCAGCCTCTTTCAATTTAAGTAGCCATCTTGGATCATCTGGATACCTCTTAGTACTGATCATTCATTCTTGTTAATTGTTGTCCCTGGAAATGTCCCTATGTTCATCGTCTTCAATTTTTGTTAATATTTTTTGAACATCGGGGCTGTAGGTCTCATAAGTGTTCTTTTATAATTGAAACAGAATGGTTCATTGGGGTATGTAGGGTATCCGGTTTGACCGACTGGGATTCTTGCCATTGGAGGGTCCTGGAGGTTTTTTTTTCCAGGACATACCTGGAAATATATTTTATAATAATAGAATTGATGATTCCTTAGCAATATTTGGCATAATATGAACTTTCTGACCTGATGTGATCTTGCCATTGTGATTATCTGCTAGTTGACAATGTCTCCTTGTCTGTCTTTCTGCAGAGAGCGGGACCTCCAGGACCACCTGGCCCACCTGGACCTCCTGGAATACCGGGCAAGGATGGAATAGATGTGAGTAATTCTGATTGTCTGAGGGGTGGACATAGTGGCTGGGGTAAGAGTTGTGTGCATAGTAGCTGAGGAGGTTAACCCTCTCTCCGCTGGAGGGGGCACCGTTACGGTGTATATCTCTTCGTCCTGTGATTGGTTGGGGTGGCATGTCACGGGTTAAAGGAATTCCTGTGTGCAGGAGAAGCAGTGAGTTTATTCAGTGGGGTACAAAGGATGCTCTGTGTATTGCTCTCAGCAGCCCCCCCTCCCCTGCCAGACTCCAGCCAGGAGGGACCAGACTGTGCACAGAGGTCCTTGTGTGCTGCCGCCACATATGTGAGCATTGCCTGCTCCTATCAAAGGCTCAGAGTCTCCATCCATCCCGAGGAGCTCAGACTTCTCTGGACAGGACCCGTCCTTATTCACTTACCGACCTTTAAATAACACAGCCTATTTCTGTATTAAGGGATCAGTGAGCGTGAAATACAATTTATCTTTGTGTAGAAGAGATATTATTGCTGTTCTGAAATATGAATGTAAATGGTACTAGTATAGAAGAGCCTTGTTGTGCAATGCTGACTTCTGCTTCTGAAGGCAGCGCTGTTCAATGCATGCGGTCAAACCCCCAAAAGGCTGCATTTTGTCTGCTTTGCCTGCAATGTGAACAGTTCTTGATCAGATCAGCTGTATTCAAAGATACATTACCCCCCCCCCCCCCTCCAAAGAAAAAAAAAATTGCAAAGCTTTTTTTTTTTTCTCTTGCAGAAGAGACATACTTTATCTCCGCTGCAATACAAGTTTCTTACCTGCTTGCTTGCCAACTTTTTTTAAATGTGAATTAAGCTGCACATATGTACATTCCTTGCATGCCTGGAAGCTGGGATGAATTAACCCTTGTGCGCATACACAGGAGGTACACCATTTCAGCACAGCCAATTAAAATGACCAAAAAGATGCCAATAGGTGCCCCCTCCCCTTCCCATCATTCATTTTAGATATTCTTTATATGGTTGGGCCAATAGACATGTCCCTGGGCATCTGGATGACCAAAAGACATGTCTCTGGGTATCTGGTAGTCCATCAGACAGATCTCTGGGTATTTGGCTGGTTAGTAGACATGTCTCTGGGTATCTAACTGACCAATAGACATGTCTCTGGGTATCTGGTAGCTCATCAGACAGATCTCTGGATATCTGGCCTGCTAGTAGACATGTCTCTGGGTATCTAGCTGGCCAATAGACATGTCTCTGGGTATCTGGCCGGCCAATAGACATGTCTCTGGGTATCTGGTCAGCCAATAGACATGTCTCTGGGTATCTGTCCAGTCAGTAGACATGCCTCTGGGTTTCTGGTAGGCCAAAAGACATGCCTCTGGGCAACCAACCAGCCAATAGACAGGTCTCTGGGTATCTGGCTGGCAAATAGACATGTCCCCAGGTAGCTGTCCAGCCAGTACACGTCTCTGGGTATCTGGCCAGCCAATAGACATGTCTCTGGGTATTTGGCTGGCTAGTAGACATGTCTCTGGGTATTTGGCTGGCTAGTAGACATGTCTCTGGGTATCTAGCTGACCAATAGACATCTCTTTGGGTATCTGGTAGACCATCAGACAGATCTCTGGGTATCTGGCCTGCTAGTAGACATGTCTCTGGGTATCTAGCTGGCCAATAGACATGTCTCTGGGTATCTAGCTGGCCAATAGACATGTCTCTGGGTATCTGGAAGGCCATCAGACAGATCTCTGGGTATCTGGCCTGCTAGTAGACATGTCTCTGGGTATCTGGCTGGCCAGTAGACATGTCTCTGGGTATTTGGCTGGCCAAATGACAAGTCTCTGGGTAGCTGGCCAATAGACATGTCTCTGGGTATCTGTCCAGTCAGTAGACATGCCTCTGCGTTTCTGGTAGGCTAAAAGACATGCCTCTGGGCAACCAACCAGCCAATAGACAGGTCTCTGGGTATCTGGCTGGCGAATAGACATGTCCCCAGGTAGCTGTCCAGCCAGTACACATGTCTCTGGGTATCTGGCCAGCCAATAGACATGTCTCTGGGTATCTGCCCAGCCACTAGACATGCCTCTTGGTATCTGTTCAGCCAGTAGACATGTCTCTGAGAATCTGGCTGGTCAATAGACATGTTTCCTAGCATCTTGCCAACCAATTGACATGTCTGTGATTGTCAACACTCTTTGGTGACAGTTGCTTCACTTGCAACACTGATTACACTGTTTTGCTCTTGCTAGCAAGAGGTCACCATTTGTCACTGACGGGCGCCCCCTGAGAGATTTCAGCTGTCTCAGCGGTGACATTGCAGTGCTGGAGGGCTAGTAATAATGCGCTGGTATACAATGCATACTAGCATATTATTACATTGCCTTGCAGGGATTTTTTTTAATCACCTGTGATTTCCTATTGCTTTAAAAACTGATAAGCTTCAATATACTACATGTTTGTTTTTGGGGGTACGTGTAGATGTGCTTCAGTGCCATTAAAAATGTTGCTAGTTATTATCAGTAGGGTATTTGAAGGACTAGCATATGTCCCATGGCATTCTGGCATGTTGTCAGTGAAAGTCTGTGAACCATTAGAAGGTTTCTGGAACTTTGCACAGGTGGCCCCTAAAGTTTGACCTGCTTTCCAGTTAACTGACAGATATTTAAATTTGCAATGTAATTTTATTCAACAAATGGTTTAATTAGGCTCGGTTTGCACTGTTGTGCTGCATTAGTGCATCCTCTGCTGTAATTTTTACGCAACTTCAAGATGCCGGACACCCTGCTTCTTCTTCTAGAGCAAACTAAGGAGCAAACCGTGGGCCACATCCAGCCCACTAAGAGATTTTATACGGCTTGTATCTAGGGTCAGTGGCATATTCTCAGACTCGGTACATAGACGGAGGATTCAGATCAGTTGGTCTCTGCTTCTGATGGGGATCCTGATGCAGAAGGGGACATTTTTTTCCGGCCCATGGATGAGGACTCTGATGAAGACCCTAATGTAAGGGGGGCTATAAAGTGCTGGGGGGACCTTTTGATGTAAAAGGGGACTTTGATGTGAAGAGAGTTTCAGATATGAAGTTATTTCCAGTAGTGTGTATATTCATTCATTTACATTTTATTCATTAATTTATAAAAATTATTTTTTTGGCCTATGGATGTCAAGAGCCCCCTTTACCATCAGAAGTCAAGAGTCCCCCACCCTCCCTTACATCACTGTGCACCACCCCCCCCCCCTCCTTAGCTTGTTCTGCTGCCAGGAAGAAGCTGGAATGGAGGTGGAGAGCAGAAAGTGCAGGATCTGGAGGAGGACCAAAGGAGGGGGCTTGAGTTAGCTGTCAGAGTCTGCTTAATGCCTAGACCAGGGCAGGCAGAGATGAGGGGGTGTTGTAGCTGCTCAGAGAGGTGCAGGATCTGTAGGCATTCTGTCCTCATTTCTCCTGCTGACTGCTAAAACCGGGGGGGGGGGGCAGAGACAAGGCTCTCTGCAGTTGCACGGAGAAGTGCAGGATCTGGAGTTCTCTGTGGAGTAGACTGTGGAAACAAGGTGGAGGTGGGTTGCCACAGCTGCAGGAGAGGTGCGAGGGCCACATGAAATGGCCTGGCAGGCCGGATTTAGGCCGCGGACCTTGTGTTTGACACATGTGCTCTACAGGGTGGGTTATTCAGTATCTTGGAGTTTCAATACACTTACAGTGGTGAATATTGGACTGTGGCTTCGATACAAACATTGTGTTGCCAGAGGAGGCCATAGGCAACCGGCACCTGACCTGAGAGCAGACCTGTGGGAAATGCTTTGTATCTACAGTATAATGAGGGTCGTTGGAGTAAAATATTCCATTCAGTAAAAGGCATTACTACACATGTTACAATCTGACTGTACAGTCTTTAGATCTACCAACATCTATGTAGATCATAAGCCTACATGAATCTTTACATCTTGAGTGGATACATTAGTTTTGCCCTCATATTGCATGGTTCCGTAAATCTAAATGAGATTGGACAGTCAAATGGTAATGTGTATGATGAGTTTTTAGCCAGGTGTTACAATCATTCCTGGTATGACTCCCTATTAAAAAAAAGTCACTTAATCTCGCCCCTCATTTTTCTTGACTCACTAGTTGTCCACCATAGAGGCAATCCAGATTTCTGAGATCTTTCATCCCTAACCATCCAGTTTGGGGATTGGGTGTCCCTAGGATTATTATTGTTAGTCCAAATGAAGGTTGTTAAAGCAAACAATTTTCCTATACCATCAAGTTCACTATGAGCCTGCTCAGCCTCCCTTATAAAATAGTGATCTGATGGTAATATAAAGTGTATATACCATCTCTTCATTTAATTGAATGCTTGTGAATATTGATTGAAATTTCAATAAAACGAAAAAAAAAAAAAAATAGACCCAATATTGCATAATTACTTTTTACAACAGGATTGTGTTGAAGTGCAGCCTACATCAATTGGTAATTTAGAGCACCCCTCAAAAAGAGTCTAAAGGGTTATGCAAGGATATCTATAGCCATCCAAAGACTTAGGCCTCCATCAGTCCATATTCATGCAGGTAGTTTGGAAATGGCAGATATTGAGAATGTGGTCAGTCTGTGGATGTTCTGCGGAGATCTGTATTTTACATGATGTTCAAACACAGGGGTCTTCAAACTTTCTAAACAAAGGGCCAGTTTACTGTCCTTCAGATTTTAGAGGGGCCGGAACTGTGGCTAGTGGGAATAGAAAATGTTCCATCTTTGGTGTCATGAGAGTAATAGTGCTCCATCGTTGGTGATAGTGAGAGGAATAGTGCCCCATCATTGGTGTCAGTGAGAGGACTAGTAGTACCCCATTATTAGTGTCAATGGAAGGAATATTACCTCATGATTGGTGTCAGTGAGAGGAATAGTGTCCTATTATTGATGTCAGTGGGAGGAATAGTCTTTCTAAACAAAGGGCCATTTTACTGTCCTTCAGACTTTAGAGGGGCCGGACTGTAGCTAGTGGGAGTAGAAAATGTCCTGGTGTCGGTGGGAGTGAAGCCCCATCTTTGGTGTCAATGAGAGGAATAGTGCTTCATCATTGGTGTCAGTGAGAGGAATAGTGCCCCATCATTAATGTCAGTAAGAGGACTAGTACCCCATTATTAGTGTCAGTGGAAAAAATAGTTCCTCATAATTGGTGTCAGTGGGAGCAATAGTGCCCCAATTTTGGTTGTCAGTGGCAGGAATTATGTCCCATTGTAAATGTCAGTTGGAGGCATAGTGCCCCACTGTTGGTGTCAGTGGCAGGAATGATGTACCATTGTAAATGCGCAGGCCAGGGCATCCTTTGTAGCTGCACATACTTTTCTTCCGTTCCCACACTTTTCCACCAATGATATAAAATACCCAGTACAGTTGAGTGGAAGGCATGTGTCGGTGGGAGTGAAGCCCCATCTTTGGTGTCAATGAGAGGAATAGTGCTTCATCATTGGTGTCAGTGAGAGGAATAGTGCCCCATCATTAATGTCAGTAAGAGGACTAGTACCCCATTATTAGTGTCAGTGGAAAAAATAGTTCCTCATAATTGGTGTCAGTGGGAGCAATAGTGCCCCAATTTTGGTTGTCAGTGGCAGGAATTATCCCCCATTGCAAATGTCAGTTGGAGGCATAGTGCCCCATTTTTGGTGTCAGTGGCAGGAATTATGTACCATTGTAAATGTCAGTGAGAGGTATAATGCCACGAGGGCCGGATAAAGGCAAGCATAAACGGTTTGCATCTGGCCCCTGGGCCACAGTTTGGAGACCACTGCTCAATCAGATGGTGGAGATTGCAAGGGTGACACATACGGACCTGCAGGGGTCTTTTGCACTTGGTAACATCTACTATCTGCTCTCCCAAAAAATTATTGCTGCTTGTCTCAAGTCAACCTAGTTGCTTGCGCAGGCCAGGGCATCCTTCGTAGCTGCACATACTTTTCTTCCGTTCCCCCACTTTTCCACCAATGATATAAAATACCCAGTACAGTTGAGTAGAAGGGCATGTGGCTAATACCCTGTAAGCTGGTGCTTGGTGATTGGTTCAGCACTGACACCCGGGGGTGTGGGGGGGGGGGGGTCCTTAGCACTGTGAATGCTACGGCAGAACAGCAGAAGGTACTTGAAGCTTGGACAAGGCTGTTTTTCTTTGCTTTCAGTGGCTGAATGGAGCAGGGAGAGAGCCAAGGAAAGTTGGTAGAGTGGGCAGCAAATCACAGGTTCACTTTAAGTCCACCTGGATGTTTCACAACATTACTAAAACAATGTTTTATAGACATATAAGACCAACGTATACATTTTTAAGTATATGCTGGAGAAAACAAAACAACGCCAAAACGTTATACCAATGTTGAGCCATGAAGGGTGGAATCTGTTGGTGCCTACTGCTTTGCTGCCTCGGGGTTTGGATGTCTTATGGTGATTGAAAGACCAGGAAATTCCAGGCTGTATCAGGAAATTCCACAGTTTAATATAAGGATGTCTGTCTAAAACCCAAAAGTCAGGTCATGCAACATACCGATGGTCTAAAACATAGAAAAAATTAAACAACAAACTGGCTTATACAGAAGAAAGTTCTGTATTTTACATAAGGACAAGTCAGGGTCTTGACCACAAACACGTTGAAATGCTGTGGTGTGACCTTTAAATGGATGCTTGAACAAGACCTTCCAAACATGCATGATCTGAAGGGGTTGGATTGAGGTTATTACCCATGCAGGAAAGTTGAACTAGCTACTGAATATAAGGGTTTACAGTTTCATCAATGACTTTTTTAAAATTTTGTATTCACTGAATACACGAGAAAGAGAAAAATATTAGGTGTGTATATAAAATAAGTACCAATATAGAATTTCACAAGTGTCAGAGGATCAAAATCACCACATCCCATAGGAGTAAACAATCAGTGAAAAGGCAATAGAAAGATATTTTTAAGGTGCTGAACTCACATACTACAGAAAAGATATATATGATAAAATATCCATTCATTTTAAGTATAACTATTAAAAAACAATAATTTCACATTGTTTATAATGAAACCATCAAAGTTGGTCCACACAGCTTGAATATGTTGGCAGTAAATTCAGCTCTACATGTTTCACCCAAAAACCTTGGCTTCCTCAGAAGACTTAGGAATGCTGCATAAAATACCACTAGGGATAAAGTATAATATTTGTAAGTGAACCAACATTTTGAATTTAACAATGTCTTCACAACAGTATTCTTTAAAATACAACAATAACAGAAAACATGTTCATAGGTCATCTGAGGGGGGGTCTCCCATCTTACAAAGGACGCCCACGATCACTGGGTATTTCAACAGGTAAAACAAGGAAAACTCAGGCACCAAATGAGATCGCCCGCAAAGCGGCCATAGGAGGAATAAAGCCCAAGTCTATCTACCTATGAATAATGAACATAAAAGGATTACAACCCATATTAATCCCCAGTCATACTGTATATACTCGAGTATAAGCCAACCCGAATGTAAGCCAAGGCACCTAATTTTACCACAAAAAACTGTGAAAACTTATTGACTTGAGTATAAGCCTAGGGTGGGAAATGCAGCAGCTGCTGGACCCAACTGGACCACCGCGAGACCCAAAACAGGGGCTGCGGGCATGGTACAGGAGATGCAGGGCTGTGGGCATGGCACCGTAGATGGTACAGGCATGGCACAGATGGTACAGGAGATGCAGTACTGCGGGCATGGTACAGGATAATCACTGCATTACCTTTCCGCCTTACATTTAAAAATGCATCTATGCATCTGTAAAGCCGGGAGCCAACAATACATTAGAGCTGCGAGCAAGTTTAAATGACATTTTGTCCTTTAGAAATGTCAGTATTGCTGCAACAGGCTACATACATCCTACAGATGCGCCACTTTACAGGCACACTAAGCGGACCCCCCAGGCACGATATTTAAAGGAATTTTTCATTTTTATTGTTTCATTGCATCAATAAAATCAATGCTCCTGTAAAAACAATAGTTTAAAAAAAAAATTTTGCATTGATACATGTCCCCTAGGGCAGTACCCGGGTCCCCATACACTTTTTATGGCAATAACTGGCATATAAGCCTTTAAATCGAGGACTTTTGATTTTTCATGTTCGTGTCCCATAGACTTTAATAGGGTTTGCATGTTCGCTAGAACTTTTTCCTTGTTCGAGATGTTCTGGTGCGAACAGGGGGGTGTTCAGCCCATCACTAGTCCTCATCAACATGGGGACAAGGTAGTTTGGGGGGCACTCCAAAGCAGCCTCCCCATGTTGAGGGCAAGCAGCTTGGTATGGCTCACTCGCCCCCCCCTTTTCCTGACCTGCCAGGCTGCATGTTCGGATAAGGGTCTGGTATGGATTTTAGGGGGGTCACCATGCCGTTTTTTTTTTTTTTTAATTTTGGCGTGGAGTCAACTCGTGCACCCCCTAAGTTAACTACGACCCACCTCTTCCTGTCAAGGCCACACCCCTTCCTGTTTCAGACCCGCCCTGTCATCTGTAAACCACACCCCTTCCTCTTTAGGCTCCACCTCTTCCTCTCTGTACATTAAAAGTGGGTACAAAGTGCCTACTTGTATATTTTGTTGTTTTGTATGGGAACATCGGTTCGTGGGAGTGCTCCTGGGGTCCCCCACTAGGCAGCGGGGATGCCAATCCACAAGGCCATCGGCCGCAATTGCCGCTGGGCATCCGTTGTACACACAGCAGACCGTTGTTCTCTCTGAAATGATCACAGAGCACCTGTGATCCTCCTATTTA
The DNA here is from genome assembly GCF_965119305.1 of Pelophylax lessonae. Classification (NCBI taxonomy): domain Eukaryota; kingdom Metazoa; phylum Chordata; class Amphibia; order Anura; family Ranidae; genus Pelophylax; species Pelophylax lessonae. The sequence goes on from NC_138778.1 coordinate 202,825,016, forward strand.
GAATCACAGGTCTCTGTGTTCATTTCACAAACCCCCTCCCCCAGTTAGAGTTAGAAAACACCCTCTAGGCTCACACTTAACCCTTTTATCACCCCCGGGTTAACCCCTTCCCTGCCAGTGTCATTATTACAGTAACAGTGCATATTTTTAGCACTGATTACTGTAGTAATGTCACTGGTCCCCCCAAAAGTGTCAAAAATGTCAGTTAGGGGGTCCAATCTGTCCGCTGCAATGTCACAGTCCTGCTAAAAATCGCTGATTGCCGCTATTACTAGTAAAAAAAATAAAATAAAAAAAATCACAAATCTTTCCCCTAGTTTGTAGACACAATAACTTTTGCGCAAACCAATCAAGATACGCTTGTTGGGATTTTTCTTTTACCAAAAATATGTAGCAAAATACAAATTGGCCTAAAAGGATGAAAATTTTTGATTTTTCAATTTTTTTGGGGAATGTTATATATCTGAATGTGAAAAACAATATTTTTTTTTTTCCGAATTGTTGCTCTTTTTTTGTTTATAGAGCAATAAATAAAAGTTGCACAGGTGATCAAATACCACCAAAAGAAAGCTCTGTTTGTGGGAAAAAAAGGACATTAATTTTTTTAGGGTACAGTGTCGCACGACCATGCAATTCTCCTTTAAAATAATGCAGTCCTAAATTGCAAAAAATGGCCTGGTCATTAAGGGGGAAAATCTTCCAGGGCTGCGGGCATAGTGCAGGAGATACAGGGGCCGCGGGCACGGTGTAGGGGCTGCAGGCATGGTGCAGAAGATGCAGGGGCTGCAGGCATGGTGCAGAAGATGCAGGGGTTGCGGGCATGGTGCAGGAGATTCAGGGGCTGCGGGCATGGTGCAGGGGCTGCGGTCATAGTACATGAGATGCAGTGCTGCGGGCATGGTACAGGCATGGTACAGGAGATGCAGTGCTGCGGGCATGGTACAGGTGATGCAGTGCTGCGGGCATGGTACAGGAGATGCAGGTATGTGGGCAGCATGGTACAGGAGATGCAGTGCTGCGGGCAGGGTACAGGAGAATCTCCTGTACCCTGCCCGAAGCACCTGCATCTGCTGCGGAGGAGTCTCACTCACCTTGAGGTGCCTTACACTTAAAAATGGCGCCGCCTGGGCCTTGTCGGCCTAGGCCTAAATACAGCAGTGCGTGGAGTTCCCCTTAAAATCTGTACCCAAAGGGCCTGGCATAGATTTTGGGGGGGGACCCCACGCCATTTTACTTTAAGATCTGTTATAGGGTTCCCCTTAACCACTTAAATACAGGGCACTTTCACCCCCTTCCTGCCTAGACCAATTTTCCACTTTTAGTCCTCATTGGCATCTATGGGAAATATTGGTTAGCGTGACATAGCACTACTCCCTGTCTTCAACATTGGTGTCTATGGGAAATGTTGGTCAGCTTGACATGGCACTGTTCCCTTTCTTTAACATTGGCGTCTATGGGAAATATTGGCCTGCTTGACATGGCACTGTTCCCTGTCTTGAACGTTGGCGTTTCAGAGAAACATTGGTCAGCTTGGCATGGCACTGCTCCCTTTCTTTAACATTGGCGTTTATGGAAAATATTGGTCAGCTTGACATGGTACTGCTCTCTCTAACATTGGAGTTTCTGAGAAATATTGGTCGGCTTGGCACGGCGCTGCTCCCTGTCTTTAACATTGGCGTTTATGGCTGTCATGGTAGTCACCGTCACTAGGAATGAACGACAGAACCTATATGTGGGCTTTGTTATTGTTAAGTGCCTGCATCTCATTGTTCTATTGTTTCTGTCTGCCTTGGGATCAACCTATTATGGGATGTATAAGTGTATGTGGGTTAGCTGCTTGAGGGGAGGGGGTGATTTCTCTAGCAGCCCTTCCTAAAGACTGTGTGCTGTTGAAAAGTTGAATATATTTGTGTGTCATGTTACGGAATGTAGTTTACCCCGCCCTGTGTCATTATGCAAAGAGGGGGGATTGTCCCCTGAGTGTATATCTCTTTGTGCCTGTGTTTGAATAAACAGTCTTATGCTTCTTACCACCCTACACTGATGTCTCGACAAGTGACTGGGTGGGCTAAGGGATCTTGGATCCTCCTGGTACCAGGCAAGGGAAGCTTATATGGCGGACATACTCTTCTTGGGTACGGGGTCCGTTACATTATGGAAAATAATGGTCAGCTTGGCATGGCACTGCTCCCTGTCTTTAACAATGGTGTTTATGGGAAATATTGGTCAGCCTGACATGGTACTGCTCCCTGTCTAACTTTGGGAAATATTGAAAGCGCTAGGATAGATAAACTTAAATGCTGGCTGCAGCCTACCTCCTATAAATAATCCAAAAAGGATGCATGAAAGAAAGGAAAAGGAGGCGCAAACACCTAGTGCATTACCCGTGGTACTGTTTAAAATGATTTAATAAAATGCTGAATGCATACTCACAAACATGAAGAATTAAAATCGTATTGCAAATTCCCGTCACCCATGTGTTGGACCATGTCCTGGAAATTGCGACCGCTAACGCGTTTCGGGAGTCAAGCTCCCTTCCTCAGAGCTCAGGAGAGCAGCACGCCAGTCTTCCCCTTTGGAGTGAGCGCTTGGCTGATTATTTGTTTGGAGTAATCCAAAAAGGATATATAATAGAAATGGGAATAGGGGGGGGAGGTAAAATGGCGCTGCCCAATATACCATACAAAGTAAAAGAAAAGGACCCAATGAAGGGTGTGCTTCTGTACCATGTCCATACAATCAATACATAATATTTAAAAAATAAATATGCAACTAAAGTGATCAAGTGCTTAGAAAAAAAATATTTTTTGTGTACAAATAGATAATGGAAATGAAAAGATATGTATAAGGTGCTTGACTATAAAGTGACTAGGTAAATGGTCAAATATAATCCATAAAAACACATAAAGTCACCCAGTGCTGAAATGTATAAATAGATATGTCTTGATATAATTAGAAATTCAATTCAGTGCAAATTCCAAAAAATCAATAATCAAAGGTGACTTGCAAAATATGGCAGTAAAAAAGTATACTGGAGTGTATAAGTGAAATCAACTCAGTGCAAAAGTCCAGAAATCAAATCGCATATAAAAGTGACTCTGTGCTATTAGGGAGTACAAAAAAGTGCTTGTGTCCCAATTCTTGTGACTCTCCAAGTGTGGCCGGTGTGATGGATCACTCGTGCTCCCCTCACTCCCAGGACCGTACTCACCAGAAATACTAACCCCCACAGGGGTAGTAAGCCTTGAGTAGTTGGAGAAATATGGCTCCTACGGACCTCTATTGGTATCCCATGGTTCCTATTGGTATCTTTTAGAATCCTCTTAAAACGTGACCAATATGCATCTAGGAATGCTCCGGGTATATAGGAGGAAAGAAAGGCTTGTATAGTGTATTACCAGTAAAATATATTGAAATTTATTGGTGATGTACTCACATAAAATGATGAATCACAGGCAATAAAAAATGGTACACAATCAGTGCAGTAGATCACAGCAGAACTCTTCCAGAATGCGATGCGTTCCAAGCGCCCGGAAGGGCGCTCCACAGAGACGGAAGTGACATGGTGACGCTCTATGCGTTTCGTCTAATTGACGTCATGGGGTCCCAAGTTGTCCTGCAACTTGGGACCCCATGATTTCCAATGAGTACCATTCATATCTGTGCGACTTTAAGTCAACGTGACTTCAAAGTAATTCCTGCACTACTTTGGTCTGACTGTGATGCGACTTGAGGTCCATAGACCTCAAGATTACACAGGCATTGCTTCAAGTTGCGTAAAATCGCATCAAAGTCACACCAAAGGCGCGGGACAAAGTAACGTGACTTTCAGGTCGTACAAATGTGAAAGGGGCCCTAGTCTTTTATGCTGCAACTACAAGCCCTGACGAAGGGGATTGGTGGGCCCCTGAAATGTGTTGGCTACTTCTGTGACTCTCACTATGGCAAATAAAAGTCAAGCAGACCTATTAAAGTTAGTTGGCGGTCTCACTTCCTGACCATCTTTTTTGCGTCACTACTACAGTGATTATCCTTTACAGCAGGGGTGTCAAGCTTGATTTCATTGTGGGCCGCATCAGCATTATGGTTGTTTTCAAAGGGCCGGTTGTATCTGTAAGACTATATACATACATTTATGCAGGGCTCTTTTTTTTTCTAAGAGAATAGGTGCAGGAGCTCAACCACCCCCCTCCCCCCATGCCGAACCACATTGATCAGTGGGTGTGGCCAAATTGCACAGTGGTAAGATTTTAACAGGGCAATAAATACAAAGAGTGCGTTATGTACTGAGTGAAGGGTTCAGGGGTGTGCTGTGTACAGAGTGCAGGCTTGAGGAGTGTGCTACATACAGAATGCAGGACTTAGGGGTGTGCTGTGCACAGTGTGCATGATTCATCTCTTTTTCACTGACTGTCCACATCTTACTTCCACCTCTCCCCCTGGGTTCGAGGGCCACATGAAATGGCCTGGTGGGCCGGGGGTTCGGCCCGCGGGCCTTGTGTTTGACACACATGCTTTACAGGTAGAGAGTGATGGGTGTCGCACATCAATTCAAAGCCTGCTGTGTGATAGTGAATGGCAGTCTCAGCCTGGATCCCTGCCAGGCCACGCCCTCACAATGTTTCACTCCGCCCACTGGAGCTTACCCATGGGAATTGAGTCTCCAGGTGGAAGGGGGTGGTAAATGTATCATTGACCACCACTCAGTGAGATTCTCCTTTACACTTGTGTCCACCAGCACTCCAATCTCTGAAATCTATCAAATCCTAGGCTCCAGGTTGCCTTTGGATAACCATTTTTGCAAAGCTGTGCAGATCCAATAGGTGTGTTTACAGGGTGTGCCAGATGTGCCTGGTCACACCCTAATCACCTGGTGCACATTAGCATTATTGCTTTGTGTAGAAGCGGGGAGATGGCAAAGATCTACCTTCTACCGGTTCTGCTATAAGAGATGTGCTTATGCACTGCTCTATCACTGTGCAGGCAAGGAGATCAATGTGCCAGGGGCATACTGTATATACAGTATGTACACACACACAGATGGATGTGTGTTTGAGCTTTGTGATGCACAACCTAATGCTATAAACTGCTCACACCTATAGCAGGTCCTATTGCTTTGTACCTCGATTACGCTACAACGTCTGGCTGAATTTATCCTAATGAATTTAAGGACAGAACTCTACCAAGTGCAAACAGATCACGCATTGATAAATAGAAAAGATGATTCCCTTACTTCAAATGACTTTTTTTAATTTTATATTGGGGTTTTCTTGCGTAAAGCAGTTGTTTCTTTTAATGCCTGATCTCTATACTGTATTTCCAGACAACTCAAATTGAACAGTCCCGTAATGGAAAATTAAACTTGTATTGTCCATTTTTTCTCTTTCAGGGTGAAGTTGGACCCGCTGGTTTACCTGGACCTGCAGTAAGTAAAAAAAAAATTGAATTTCAGAAACAAAACTTTTATTTTATTAAAGCTGAATTTCAGGCAAAATGATACATAAATAAGAAACGGTTTTCTTTGCAAATGAATTTTTATTTTGTCCATCCAGTTCTGAGATTTGCACATCTCTGCCCAAATCCCTTTCTGGCTGGGCAGGAGACCAGGTTTTTATCTGATGCAGTTAGGTAACACTTAAGGCCCCTTTCACACATGCGGTCCGTTCAGTTCATCAGTTCAGTCACGTCAAAATGTATCAGTTTTCCATCCGTTTTCCATCCGTTTTCCATCCGTTTTCCATCCGTTTTCCATCCGTTTTCCATCCGTTTTCCATCCGTTTTTCATCTGTTTTTCATCCGTTGTCATCCGTTGTCATCGGTTTTTCATCCGTTTTCCATCCGTTGTCATCCGTTTTTCGTCCGATCCGTTTTTTTGACGGATGAAAAATAGGGCATTCATCCGTTCAAAAAAACGGACATTGACAGGAGCGGATGAAAACGGATGTTAACTGAGGATCATTCATTGTCATCCGTTTTTACATAGAGATACATTGATATCCGTTTTTCATCCGTCAACGGATGGATGAAAAACGGACAAACGGACAGCATGTGTGAAAGAGGCCTAAGGCCTAAATTCAGCTTTAATAAAATAAAAACGGATGACAACTGACGAAAAACTGATTAAAAATGGATGAAAAACGGATGGAAAACTGGTACATTTTGACGTGACTGAACTGATGAACTGAACGGACCGTATGTGTGAAAGGGGCCTTAAGGTTTTGCTCTTCCCTTATCTTGTGACTAGACGGTGAAAGGAAAAGGAGCAGACTGATGAGCTTTTTTTTTTCTCGCACTCTGCTCTTTCCTCCTATCAGCGTGTATCTTTAGCACATGAGTACTGCAGCTTAACCATCTGGCTCTTTGTACTGCTTCTGCCTCTGAGCTTTGCTGTACAGGAACTGCAAGAGCTCATATCAGGTCATATTTAGGTACTTACATCTCTTGCATTTAAATAAATACATTTATTGGTGTATTGTTGAATATAGAGCTGCATATATGTGTATTATATCTGCCTGAAGTTCAGCTTTCATTTATATGTACACATTTATTAGTGTATGAGTGACTTATTTGTATTGGATTTTATTCTTACAGGGCCCCAAAGGAGGCCCAGGAAAACCAGGAGAAGCTGGAAAAGCTGGACTGCCTGGCCTTCCAGGAATTGACGTGAGTAGAAAATCGACTATGAATGTACCTGTAATGTATTGACTATGAATGTACCCATAGAAGAGGTGCACACATGCAGTGTGATATGTTGGAGGTACCCAGTCTGATCATGGTATATGGGTCCTATGTTATTATCCTGTGCTCAAATCCCAAAACTTGCACAAATATATAATTCATCAAGTGCTAAAGGGATGTGACCACATGTTAACACTAGAAATTCTGGAAGAACCCTTTGCACCCTGCTATACTCTTTTCTAGAAAACTTTGCAATGAAAAAAAATGGGATTTTTAATTCACACATATTGCAATACATGTTTAAGTTGGCCAACTGCATCAAAGTATTCCCTCTCTGGCCAGTCCTACTCTGCTCTGCAAAAATGCTCAATGGACAATACTGTCCCAATTGACATCAATCCCTATAGAGACACTACATGCTCTGTGTGCAACCAATCACTGCATGAAACACTATATTGTCCAAAGTATTGGGACGCCTGCCTTTACACGCACATGGCATCCCAGTCTTAGTCTGTAGGGTTCAATATTGAGTTGACCCACCCTTTGCAGCTATAACCGCTTCAACTCTTCTGGGAATAAGGGAAGGCTGTCCAGTGTCCACAAGGTTTAGGAGTGTGTCTATGGGAATGTTTGATCATTCTTCTAGAAGCGCATTTGTGAGGTCAGGCACTGATGTTGGAGAAGAAGGCCTGGCTTGCAGTCTTCGCTCATCCATGTGTTTATGGACCTTGCTTTGTGTACTGGTGCGCAGTCATATTGGAACAGGAAGGGGCCATCCCCAAACTTTTCCCACAAAGCCGGGAGCATTAACTTATACAAAATGTCTTGGTATTCTGAAGCCTTAAGAGTTCCCTTCCCTGGAACTTAGGGGCCAAGCCCAACCCCTGAGAAATAACCCCACACCATAACCCCCCCTCTCCACCAAATGATTAAGACAAGTGCACAAAGCAAGGTCCATAAGGACATGGATGAGCGAGTTTGGGGTGGAGAAACCTGACTGGCCTGCACAGCGTCTTGACCTCAATCCAATAAAACAGTGGTCCTCAACCCTGGTCCTCAGGGCCCACTAACAGGCCAGGTTTGCAAGACAACTGAACAGTGGCGGTTCTACATTAAATTGCTCCCCGGGCAAGACTCCCTCCCGGCGCCCCCCCCCCCCCCCCCCGAAAAATAACATGACAACATAACAATAAATGCAGAGTACCATAGCAATGCCCCCAATAAATGCAGAGTACCATAGCATTGTTGCCCCCAATAAATGCAGAGTACCATAGCATTGTTGCCCCCAATAAATGCAGAGTGCCACAGCATTGTTGCCCCCAATAAATGCAGAGTACCATAGCATTGTTGCCCCCAATAAATGCAGAGTGCCACAGCATTGTTGCCCCCAATAAATGCAGAGTGCCACAGCATTGTTGCCCCCAATAAATGCAGAGTGCCACAGCATTGTTGCCCCCAATAAATGCAGAGTGCCACAGCATTGTTGCCCCCAATAAATGCAGAGTACCATAGCATTGTTGCCCCCAATAAATGCAGAGTGCCACAGCATTGTTGCCCCCAATAAATGCAGAGTGCCACAGCATTGTTGCCCCCAATAAATGCAGAGTGCCACAGCATTGTTGCCCCCAATAAATGCAGAGTGCCACAGCATTGTTGCCCCCAATAAATGCAGAGTGCCACAGCATTGCCCCCTTTGATGTAGAGAGTGCCACAACATTGCCCCCTTTCAATGTTGAGATGCCATGCCAGAGTGCCACTTTTCAATGCAGAGCGCCAGCGTTCCCCCCGACCCGTCCGTGCACTTACCTCATAGTCACTCTCTTCACTTCTCTTCAGTCCTCCCGCGGCGCCTCCTCCTCGGCCAATGGCGTGGGGTTTGCCTTTCGGCCAATCAGGAAGCGGGAGGACCCGCTCCCTGATTGGCCAGGAGGAGGATCAGTGTGACAATAGCGAATTTTCATTCGCTATTGTCACACAATGGGCGGGCTCGGGGGGGAGCAATGCTCTGCTCCTCGGCTCGGCTGTGGCGATTTTAGGCATGGGCGAACGGGGCTCGGGCGGTCCGGTACCATTTGATCCACGGACCGGTACCGGTCCGCAGCCCGGGCATGCCGCCCCCCACGTGGTATGAAAAAATGCCGCTCCGGGCGGCTGCCCCGTTCGCCCGTGCCTAAAACCGCCACTGCAACTGAAATACATCCCAGGTGATATAATTTGCTGCTCAATGATTGCAGTACTCTAGTTTGCATCTCCCCAAGGAAATACTTAAAATCTGGCCTGTTAGTGGGCCCTGAGGACTGGAGTTGAGGATCACTGCAATAGAACACCTTTGAGATGAATTAGTGCAGAGACTGCGAACCAGGCCTTCTCATCCAACATCAGTGCCACCTCACAAATGCGCTTCTGGAAGAATGGTCAAACATTCCCATAGACACACTCCTAAACCTTGTGTACAGCCTTCCCAGAAGAGTTGAAGCTGTTATAGCTGCAAAGGGTGGGCCAACCCAATATTGAACCCTACGGACTGATACTGGGATGCCATTAAAGTTAATTTGCGTCTAAAAAGGCAGGCGTCCCAATACTTTTGCCAGTATAGTATATGACCCCATGGACATTGTTCTTTTTGATTTTTGTAAGGCAATCACATTTATTACACAGAGAGTTGTCATTGCATCGCCAGAACAATATATTTTGACCATAGTATATATATAATATACACTAGGGAATTTATTTGAGAATAGTAGAGGTGTTTTAGAAATTGGTCTTCAGCATTTGTGTACAATAAAGGGGATCAATACAATGCTTTGGCTATTGAGATTTGTGCATATATACAGTGCCTTGTGAAAGTATTTAGCCCCCTTGAACTTTGCGACCTTTTGCCACATTTCAGGCTTCAAACATAAAGATATAAAACTGTAATTTTTTGTGAAGAATCAACAACAAGTGGGACACAATCATGAAGTGGAATGAAATTTATTGGATGTTTAAAACTTTGTTAACAAAAAAAAAACTGAAAAATTGGGCGTGCAAAATTATTCAGCCCCTTTACTTTCAGTGCAGCAAACTCTCTCCAGAAGTTCAGTGAGGATCTCTGAATGATCCAATGTTGACCTAAATGACTAATGATGATAAATAGAATCCACCTGTGTGTAATCAAGTCTCCGTATAAATGCACCTGCACTGTGATAGTCTCAGAGGTCCGTTTAAAGCGCAGAGAGCATCATGAAGAACAAGGAACACACCAGGCAGGTCCGAGATACTGTTGTGGAGAAGTTTAAAGCCGGATTTGGATACAAAAAGATTTCCCAAGCTTTAAACATCCCAAGGAGCACTGTGCAAGCGATAATATTGAAATGGAAGGAGTATCAGACCACTGCAAATCTACGAAGACCTGGCCGTCCCTCTAAACTTTCAGCTCATACAAGGAGAAGACTGATCAGAGATGCAGCCAAGAGGCCCATGATCACTCTGGATGAACTGCAGAGATCTACAGCTGAGGTGGGAGACTCTGTCCATAGGACAACAATCAGTCGTATACTGCACAAATCTGGCCTTTATGGAAGAGTGGCAAGAAGAAAGCCATTTCTTAAAGATATCCATAAAAAGTGTTGTTTAAAGTTTGCCACAAGCCACCTGGGAGACACCAAACATGTGGAAGAAGGCGCTCTGGTCAGATGAAACCAAAATTTAACTTTTTGGCAACAATGCAAAACATTATGTTTGGCGTAAAAGCAACACAGCTCATCACCCTGAACACACCATCCCCACTGTCAAACATGGTGGTGGCAGCATCATGGTTTGGGCCTGCTTTTCTTCAGCAGGGACAGGGAAGATGGTTAAAATTGATGGGAAGATGGATGGAGCCAAATACAGGACCATTCTGGAAGAAAATCTGATGGAGTCTGCAAAAGACCTGAGACTGGGACGGAGATTTGTCTTCCAACAAGACAATGATCCAAAACATAAAGCAAAATCTACAATGGAATGGTTCACAAATAAACATATCCTGACCTGAATCCAATCGAGAATCTAGAGAAAGAACTGAAAACTGCTGTTCACAAACGCTCTCCATCCAACCTCACTGAGCTCGAGCTGTTTTGCAAGGAGGAATGGGCAAAAATTTCAGTCTCTTGATGTGCAAAACTGATAGAGACCTACCCCAAGCGACTTACAGCTGTAATCGCAGCAAAAGGTGGTGCTACAAAGTATTAACTTAAGGGGGCTGAATAATTTTGCACGCCCAATTTTTCAGTTTTTTATTTATTAAAAAAAGTTTGAAATATCCCATAAATTCCACTTCATGATTGTGTCCCACTTGTTGATTCTTCACAAAAAATTACAGTTTTATATCTTTATGTTTGAAGCCTGAAATGTGGCAAAAGGTCGCAAAGTTCAAGGGGGCCGAATACTTTTGCAAGGCACTGTAGACCCTTTCCACATCTGGTTGAGTCTAAAACTAGAATTTTAGTTTTTGGTGTTTCAAAATGCAAATGTTCCAGTGGATATAGTAGTGCCAATATGGGGCAAAAGACACAAGTTGGAGGAGAGCTGCCAGGTTCTGGTCTGACCACTGCGCTGCAATGCAATAGAAATAAGATATACCTGTGCTCATTGCAAGGGTGTGTGGCAGTGTGCAGAGGGTTTCTGTGACCTCTGCAGACATCCACAGTCTGGCCAACATCCAAGTTGTTAGTTCTTCTTAATTGATCAGTCCTGCTCTTTCTAGATAAGGCTGACCCATAAGGTGTCATCTTGGTGCATAATCATCCAAGCTGAAGGGAAAGAAGAGTGCATGCCCATGTCACCATTGTCCTGCAAATGAATCTCCCCCCAACCGTCTAGTGTTTCTAGGTCCTTGGATCATTTTTGTAACATAAACTGAAGGATCTGTTGCCATTTTATTATTTATCCATATGTCAGATGGTTCATATGAGATGTCAGTCCCAAAATTCCGAGTGGTGGGAATGTTAGACAGCAAGGGGAGGAGAAGACCAGAGGAACTTTGTGCTGCTGAATCCAAGCAAGTAATAATATAATTGTACACAGACTGTCCCAATAATCTCTAACCTAAAATTAAACTAAAAGTACAAAATATGAACACTCAACTTACAAACTTAGGCCGGCCACACACGGTTCAAACTCAGTCGGTTCAGCAGTAACCGGATGAGATTCAAACCGTTATTGGGCAGGCTGACTGTACCAAGTTGATTAATCAACTTTGGTACAACCAGCCGGCCCAATTCACTTGGGATTATCGCAAGCAGGTGATAATCACTGTCTTCTTCTTTGGAACAATTGCTCAGCAGGAGGGATTCCCTGTGGTTGCAAGAAAGGAATTCAAACCTTGTATGGCTAAAGCCTCGTACACACGCAACGATTATCGGCCAACCGATCGTACGTTTTTTGTCCAGAGTGGTGTTTTGTTGGTTGGAATGTGCCTAGACTGCACACAAATTTTCTCGCCCAACAAAAATCTACTTCAGAAGTGATGTCATGTGTTGGTTTGCTTTCTTTGTGTTCTTTCTTCTCTGAGCATGCCCAGTCTTGCTCATAAGATTTTTCCCTGTCGAAATCTGTACTGACTGCACGAAAATCGGCCGTGTTTTGACAGCGGACAAATATTTTATAGCCTGCACACCAGATTTTTTCGGCCGAAAAGTCGGAGTCGGTTGTCGGAAGCATCATACTAACAAGCCGAAAATCGGCAGATCGGTCGTCGGACGAAAATTCCCTGCCGATTTTCGACTCGTGTGTATGAGGCTTAAGTCTAAAGCCTCGTACACACGCAACGAATTTCAGCCGACCGGGGTCATTTCTATAATGCCCACTAATATAAAGGGTCATTTCTTTAAAACCCACCAATGTAAGGGGTCATTTCTATAATGCCCACCAATGTAAGGGGTCATTTCTATAATGCCCACCAATGTAAGGGGTCATTTCTATAATGCCCACCAATGTAAGGGGTCATTTCTACACTGTCCATCAATGTAAAGGGTAATTTCTTTAATGCCCACCGACCCATGTAAGGGGTCATTTTTTACACTGCCCATCAATATAAGGGGAAATTTCTATAAAACCCACCAATGTAAGGAGTCATTTCTACACTACCCATCAATATAAGGGGTTATTTCTATAATACCCACCAATGTAATGGGTCATTTCAATAATGCCCACCAATGTAAGGGGTCATTTATACACTGCCCATCAATATAAGGGGTCATTTCTATAATACAGACCAATGTAAGTGATCATGTCTATACTACCTATCAGTGTAAGGGGTCATGTCTAGACTGTCTAGACTGCCCATCAATGTAAGGCGTCATGTCTATACTTCCCTAGGCATGTCTATACTTCTACTGGGCATGGGTTATTTCTATAATACCCACCAATGTAAGGGGTCATTTCAATAATGCCCACCAATGTAAGGGGTCATTTCTACACTGCCCATCAATATAAGGGGTCATTTCTATAATACCCACCAATGTAAGTGATCATGTCTATACTACCCATCAATGTAAGGGGTCATGTCTGGACTGCCCATCAATGTAAGGCGTCATGTCTATACTTCCCACCAATATAAGAGGTAATTTCTATGATGTCCATTAATGTAAGAGGTCATGTTTATGCTTTCCAACATGTAAAGGGTCACTTCTACACTGCCCATCAATGTAAGGGGGTATTTCTACAATGGCCACCAATGTAAGGGGTCACTTCTACACTGCCCATCAATGTAAGGGGGTATTTCTACAATGGCCACCAATGTAAGGGGTCACTTCTACACTGCCCATCAATGTGAGGGGTCAGTACAATTTTTCACTACCTATGTTTCTTTTCTGGGCATAATTATTATTATTTGTTTCATTTTATGAATATGAAGTGAATCCCTTTCTTAATCCTTTTTTTTAATTCCCTGCAACCTGCTGATCACGCTAATATATATCAATAACAATTCTAGCAAAGGTTCCCTGGGGCCATAAAAAACCCATTTCAAGTAGGTGAATTGCCCTATGCAATTCACTTATACATATAGACTGGTGGTGTCCGCTGTTAGTTTTGGTAGAGTTTTTCCTTTAATTCAGCAAAAACAGATTATTATTTCAGGAGACAAAAGACAGTTCTGGTGATTAAAAATGGCTAATGAGTTTTAAAGCTCATCTGACTTCATTGCTAGTATGGCTACTAATATTATTGTTTTTTTCCAGGGCCTGACTGGACCTGATGGGAAATCCGGACCTGATGGACCTCCAGGAGAAAGGGTACATTGTTCCTACCATGTCTAAAATGAGCTCAGCCATAGATGTTATGGCATACAGTCAAATGATGAATGTAATGGTGATGGGTTTACAGGCTGTTTGAGAAGTGTAAAACGTAATAGGTAACCAGGACGTTCTGTTAGATGGGAATTTGTAGCCTTACCTGATGTTTCTCTGTATCTAATTTTGCTGATCTTTGCCACCAATCGCATTGGCATGTAACTTTTTTGCCTTCTGAAACATGGCAGGTTTGTGATGCTTACAGGAATCTGCTGAGAGTTGGAATAGAGGGTATTCTTCTGCATTACTGTATTCGGGGCATTAATATAACATTGTATAGTATAGATCAATATTAATGTAATGTGTTTTGTTACAGGGAGATATTGGACCACCTGGACCTGATGGACCTTCAGTGAGTACAGATCTAAAACTCACACATAAGTATTACATGTGACTTTCAGATTGTTCAATAAATGTTTCTTTAAATGTTTTATTCTCCTGTCTTTATAGGGAAGAGGACCACCAGGACCTCCTGTAAGTGACTGGTAAACTTTATTTGAACAGCAATACCAAATGTTTCTCATTGGAGTCAAAGCTTCCCTGCATTAGTCCATGATCCATCTGAAGTTGCATTGGTTAAATCCAATCTTCGTGGCTTTGTCTACTGAGACACCCCTCGATATGTGTACCCAAATCAAAAAGTTTCTAACATTTATTGCAACAACTTGGCCTTACTTCCATGCGATTTTTGTTCCTCACTAGCCAAAATAGTTTCCTGATATCAATCTTACTGTTTGATCTCTCTGTACTCTATCCTCCCTGTTATAACCTGCCACCATCTTCTGTATCCTGGCTGTATCTTCCTCCTACCTCATACCATCCATCCTCTATATCCTGCCTGTATCATCCCCCTCCCTGATACCATCCATCCTCTATATCCATCCTGTATCTCCCCCCTCCCTGATACCATCCATCCTCTATATCCTGCCTGTATCTCCCCCCTCCCTGATACCATCCATCCTCTATATCCTTCCTGGATCTCCCCCCTCCCTGATACCACCCATCCTTTATATCCTGCCTGTGTCTTACCCCTCCCTGATACCATCCATGATCCATCCTCTATATCCTGCCTGTATATTGCCCCTCCTTGATACCACCCATCCTCTATATCCTGCCTGTATCTTCCTCCTCCCTGATACCATTCATACTCTATATCCTGCCTGTATCTTCCCCCTTCCCTGATACCCTCCATCCTCTATATCCTTCCTGTATCTTCCTCCTCCCTGATACCATTCATCCTCTATATCCTGCCTGTATCTTCCCCGTTCCCTGATACCATCCATCCTCTATATCCTTCCTGTATCTTCCCCCTCCCTGATACCATCCATCCTCTATATCCTGCCTGTATCTTCCCCCTCCCTGATACCATCCATCTTCTATATCCTGCCTGTATCTCCCTCCTCCCTGATACCACCCATCCTCTATATCCTGCCTGTATCTTCCCCCTTCCCTGATACCATCCATCCTCTATATCCTGCCTGTATCTTCCTCCTCCCTGATACCATTCATCCTCTATATCCTGCCTGTATCTTCCCCCTTCCCTGATACCATCCATCCTCTATATCCTTCCTGTATCTTCCCCCTCCCTGATACCATCCATCCTCTATATCCTGCCTGTATCTTCCCCCTCCCTGATACCATCCATCTTCTATATCCTGCCTGTATCTCCCTCCTCCCTGATACCACCCATCCTCTATATCCTGCCTGTATCTTCCCCCTTCCCTGATACCATCCATCCTCTATATCCTGCCTGTATCTCCCTCCTCCCTGATACCACCCATCCTCTATATCCTGCCTGTATCTCCCCCTCCCTGATACCATCTATCCTCTATATCCTGCCTGTACTCCCCCTCCCTGATACCATCCATCCTCTATATCCTGCCTGTACTCCCCCTCCTTGATACCACCCATCCTCTATATCCTGCCTGTATCTTCCTCCTCCCTGATATCATCCATCCTCTATATCCTGCCTGTATCTTCCTCCTCCCTGATATCATTCATCCTCTATATCCTGCCTGTATCTTCCCCCTTCCCTGATACCATCCATCTTCTATATCCTGCCTGTATCTCCCCCTCCCTGATACCATCTATCCTCTATATCCTGCCTGTATCCCCCCCTCCCTGATACCACCCATCCTCTATATCCTGCCTGTATCTCCCTCCTCCCTGATACCACCCATCCTCTATATCCTGCCTGTATCTCCCCCTCCCTGATACCATTCATCCTCTATATCCTGCCTGTATCTTCCCCCTTCCCTGATACCATCTATCCTCTATATCCCGCCTGTATCTTCCCCCTTCCCTGATGCCATCCATCCTCTATATCCTGCCTGTATCTTCCCCCTCTCTGATGCCATCCATCCTTTATATCCTGCCTGTGTCTTCCCCCTCCCTGATACCATCCATCCTCTATATCCTGCCTGTATCTCCCCGCTCCCTGATACCATCCATCCTCTATATCCTGCCTGTATCTCCCCCTCCCTGATACCACCCATCCTCTATATCCTGCCTGTATCTCCCTCCTCCCTGATACCACCCATCCTCTATATCCTGCCTGTATCTTCCCCCTTCCCTGATACCATCCATCCTCTATATCCTGCCTGTATCTCCCTCCTCCCTGATACCACCCATCCTCTATATCCTGCCTGTATCTCCCCCTCCCTGATACCATCTATCCTCTATATCCTGCCTGTACTCCCCCTCCCTGATACCATCCATCCTCTATATCCTGCCTGTACTCCCCCTCCTTGATACCACCCATCCTCTATATCCTGCCTGTATCTTCCTCCTCCCTGATATCATCCATCCTCTATATCCTGCCTGTATCTTCCTCCTCCCTGATATCATTCATCCTCTATATCCTGCCTGTATCTTTCCCCTTCCCTGATACCATCCATCTTCTATATCCTGCCTGTATCTCCCCCTCCCTGATACCATCTATCCTCTATATCCTGCCTGTATCCCCCCCTCCCTGATACCACCCATCCTCTATATCCTGTCTGTATCTCCCTCCTCCCTGATACCACCCATCCTCTATATCCTGCCTGTATCTCCCCCTCCCTGATACCATTCATCCTCTATATCCTGCCTGTATCTTCCCCCTTCCCTGATACCATCTATCCTCTATATCCCGCCTGTATCTTCCCCCTTCCCTGATGCCATCCATCCTCTATATCCTGCCTGTATCTTCCCCCTCTCTGATGCCATCCATCCTTTATATCCTGCCTGTGTCTTCCCCCTCCTTGATACCATCCATCCTCTATATCCTGCCTGTATCTCCCCTTCCCTGATACCATCCATGATCCATCCTCTATATCCTGCCTGTATCTTCCCCCTCCTTGATACCACCCATCCTCTATATCCTGCCTGTATCCCCCCCCCCTCCCTGATACCACCCATCCTCTATATCCTGCCTGTATCTCCCCCTCCCTGATACCATCCATCCTCTATATCCTGCCTGTATCTCCCCCTCCCTCTCACCATCCATTCTCTATATCCTGCCTGTATCTCCCCCTCCCTGATACCATCTATCCTCTATATCCTGCCTGTATCTCCCCCTCCCTGATACCATCCATCCTCTATATCCTGCCTGTATCTTCCTCCTCCCTGATACCACCCATCCTCTATATCCTGCCTGTATCTTCCTCCTCCCTGATACCATCCATCCTCTATATCCATCCTGTATCTTCCCCCTCCCTGGTACCATCCATCCTCTATATCCTGCCTGTATCTTCCCCCTCCCTGATACTATCCATCCTCTATATCCTGCCTGTATCTTCGCCCTCCCTGATGCCATCCATGCTCTATATCCTGCCTGTATCTCCCCCCTCCTTGATACCATCCATCCTCCATATCGTGCCTGTATCTCCCCCTCCCTGATACCATCCTTCCTCCATATCGTGCCTGTATCTCCCCCTCCCTGATACCATCCATCCTCTATATCGTGCCTGTATCTCCCCCCTCCCTGATACCATCCATCCTCTATATCGTGCCTGTATCGCCCTCCTCCCTGATACAATCCATCCTCCATATCGTGCCTGTATCTCCCTCCTCCCTGATCCTACCCATCTTCTTTTCCCTACCTTCCATATTGATCCCCTTCCAGTAGCTCCAATGTTTTTATATTTGTTGTTCTGCATTTGTTGCCTTTACCCTTTCGATGTTTTTTTAACCCTTGTATCTTATTTGGTGTATCCTGACAGCCTGCCCTCACTGCTCTACCTGTACCTCTACGTCTTGTTGACCCATATAGTCTTAATGCATGGCTTGTGTTCTTGTGCCAGTAGCTCTTGTGGATTTCTCTACTTTTTGGAAACCTGTTATTATGGCTCATAGAGGATGCCTTTGCTGATCTCTACTTTTTAAAATGCTGGTTTCCTGGCTGTGTATCAATACATTTTTATCAATATTTAAATCAGTGTATCAGCAGCAGTATGCATATAAGGACTTCTAAAATTTGTCTCACCTTCCCATCTATATACTTGTTTCTGCTCAAAAACTCAGAGCATATGGAAGCCAATAGGTCACCAAATCAAACAAATAAGTAGTATTTTTAGATGGAAGGTAGCCCCAAGAGTTTGTCATCTCAAGTTTAATCTAACAACCAGTTGTAGAGGTTATTCTGTATCAGATTTTGGTCATGTTGAGCCAGGTCACATTGCATTAATCAGCAACATCCTTTGTGTGACTACAGATTGTGTCTGATCTGTGTCTTCCTTCCAGGGTCTGGCTGGACCGAGTGGCTTACCAGGCGGTAAAGGACCCCAGGGACCAACGGTATGTTATTTTTTGTTTGCTACTCTGAACGGGTATCCTGAACCAGGGCTCAACAACATAACTTCAAGGGCTTAATTTAAATGCAACTTTAACTCAGCAAATTGGACCCTGACTCTCAAATACATTAATAACTAAATATCACCAGTGGAGGCTCCTCCTTATTTTACTGCATGTGCCCACATTGTGGAGATTTTCCCTTACTTCCTTTTCTGGTGTAACGCTCACCCTTAGAAGGGGCTGTTGAAGATAGACAGGTTACCAAATAGTACAGAGGCTGCCAGTCACCCAAGCACAATCCCACACTCAGACAATTAAGGCTTAGTCTAGGGGATGTCTTTTTAGGGTTTATTGCTCAAGAACTGGAGGGGGGTTTAGGGTTATGGGATACTCCAAAAATATCAATAATCACAGTAGGAGGGCAAACTTCTGTCCAATTTACCCAAGAGAAGCTTTTCTGGAGGCAGCAGGGTATGGCTAGGATGTTGACTGCCCTGCAACAGCAGTCCATCAGTCCATAAAGCAGCCTCTGGCAACTGGTTGTTCTTTGGCACTTGCCCAACTATCAGTCCCGGTGAAGTCCCTGCAAATCCTCTGCGAAGGTTAGAAGGATTGCTCTTTCAGTCCAGGGTTTAGAGACAGTGCCCTTCAAATAGGGTAATTCTTTGGCAATAATTTTCAAGTCTTCAGCCCAACAACCACTGAGGCCCAAGCAGCAATTTATTTTCTATCAGCCCCCCCAGGAGACTGGAGCCCTCCCTTACAAGGAAAGAACAATCTGCTCAGGCTTCCTGTACATTTATCACCTCCTCAGCCACTGGATGTCCCCTTCCAGGGATTGACCAGAGCATAATAAATATTCAGCTGATCATTTAAATCTCCCTCCCTATCCCCCTCCATGGATCAACAACCACTCCACTCACTACAGTGAAGTCAAAAACTAAATTTACCAAGCAGTCTAAATAGGGGGGGGGGGTGCTACAATGGTATCTCCCCACAGGAAAAGGTAGTGAGGTTACTTGCAGACAACCCAAAAAACCAACCAAAAAAAAAAAAACCAAACAGACTCTAAACCAGTTTTTCTCAACCTCTTTACCCAAGAGAAGCCCTTGAAATTATATGCAGGTCTCGGGGAACAGTGGAAAAAATACCTCCTTAATCAGCAGTTTTTGGGAAAAATGTTCCCCTTACAGTGGTAGTCAGAAAGCCCCCCTTCCAGACAGCTTAAAAGATCACAGGTGACCTGGCGCTGGTAAGCGGCACTAGACTTGGACCTATCCAGGCACCATCAGATGGAAGGTCAATCAACCACAGCTCAAGGAACCCCCAATAACCTCTAGAGGAGAATGGCTGCTCTTAACCATTCCCAAAAAAAGGGGCAAATTCAACAGTATAAACCTGACAGAGGTTATGTTCCAACTCAATGAAAAAATGTTTACACTTCAAGTGTTAAAATGTTTAAAACAATAATCACAAACCAGGCGCTCCTGGGATGCCTGTAGAGATGACTTGATAAAGCGCACAGCGCGAAACATGTAGTCATGGCAACCATATAGCTTATAGTCCACCCTGGTTCCTGGTATTTCCCCGCACCAGCCTGTCCGGCTGATGTCACCGCTACGGAACTACAGCGGAGTCCTTTCATCCTCGCGCCGGCTGGTTTCCGGCTTTGTGCACACACTGCTCAGCAGTCCTGGGAGACTGACCTCCTCGCACTCGTGTTGCTTGCTGCCAGGTGCCCTTGTCCACTCCAGCCCAGGGGGATGTAAGCATTTTATGTACTTTGTTTTTAGGTTATCAATACCAATAAACTGTTAACCCTTCCTATACTGGATGTTCACCTGACTTCCTTATCCATTGCATCCCGGTGTGGTTCATGCGCTGCCTTCCTCATGTACTTTTGTTAAAATGTTTAAGATCAACATTTAAAGTCCAATTTAACCTTAATTTTCTATTAGCCTGATGGCATCAGGCTGCCAAAAAACTACAGTACTGTGGTCAGCATGTATATTTTTTTATAAAAATATATCAAACTCCCCTATGCCTACAGCACACTGGAGATCTCCTATAAAGAGCACAGCAGTCCAGAACTTTAGGGGTCCAACACACCAACGTCTACACGATCAATAACACTATTCTGGGAGAGTGACCATTGCTGATTTCAGCACAATAGTTGTGACTGTGCAGTGGACATATTGGACTGGTTCAGCTGGACTTTAAAGGGAATCTATTGACTATATATTCCATTTTTAATTGTTAAAGAAGTATTAAATAAAATAGCATTGTATCATAAAACCATTGATGAATTCTGCGCATTCATTTAGTCAAAAGCCTTTGTATTTCCATCGAGCTGTATACTTTGCTTTTCCATCTTCAAGCCTTGATGAAGGGTCTTTGGCCCCTAAATGTGCCGACACTATTATAAAATCTTCCATTTTATCCCATTGAAAACATTTTTAATCTGGACGAGTGACTGGCTTCAATCTCAGATTCTTTTAGTTACTCTCTAATATGACAGCACTAGTAATGAATGCATTGTTACATGCTCTTTAGAAGAGTCTTGAAGCTTTTGTTTGTCAGAAGTCATTATTAAGTTCATGTGTGATCTTTATTATACAGGGACCTGCAGGTCAAGCTGGCCTTCCTGGCCCACCAGGACCACCAGGCCCTCCGGTAAGCTGCTCTAATTATATGTGATTGATTACCGTGGTTTTGTGTTTATTTCCCGTGTCTCTCAAGTGTAAATTTCCTTTCCTGTACTGGAAAAAACAGCAGCTAGAATCTTATTTGGTAAAGACGTTATCCTCTATACTTTGTTAACGATCCACATTGTAATATGCCAGCCCAGCAGGTAAAAGGCCATGAACATTTTGCAGTTGCTAGACTGGAGCCTTTAATTAAAAATATCAAAAAAAATAAAAGATATGTAGTCACCTAAAGCAACCAAAGAGATTGCTTTATTTGGTTTAATGTTCCCTGTCTTTCCACATAAGGTCTTATACCCAGTAGGTATATATTACCATGATGAATGATTAGTGATAGGATCCTGAAGCTTTCTCTCCTCTCATGCATTCTCTGATTTTTTATCGTAGGGTCTTCCAGGAGTTGTTCCTGACAGCAATGGAGATTTGCAGGTAGGTTTTCAAATGTTCTGGCCCCATTAGCCTTGGCCATTTTAAGGACACGTGAACAAGTATCCATAAATGAATAAGTATGAATGACAGTCCTTTTTCTTCAATGCAGTGTCCAGCTGTTTGCCCACCTGGCCCACCCGGTCCTCCTGGCATGCCAGGATTTAAGGTAAGACTATCATAAGCTCCTGTCAGTTCTGCCCATTTCAGACCTTTACGATGGGGAAGGGGGCACTACCTTTTGTGGTTGCATGGAACGAAGGATGCTTTGGAGTATCGTTGGAGTGCTGGTCAAGGGTTCTGTCAATTTCAGACTAGTAAGATGGGGGAGGGGGACACTGCCTTTTGTGACTGCATATGAATCTATCATAGGGCTATCGTAGCCAACTGTCAGTCATGAATCTGAGATTGGCTTTGTGTATCGTTGGGATGATAGTTAAGAGATCTGCCCATTTCAGACCAATAAAATGGGGAAGGGGGCACTGTCTTCTGTAGTTGTATAGGAGTCTATTGTAGGACTATCGTTGGCGCCTGTCAGTCGTTAATCTGAGGTTAGTATAGTTTATCATTGGGTTGATGGCCAAGACTTCTACCGATGTCAGACCATTGAGAAGGGGTACTGCTTTTTGTGGTTGCATAGGAGTATATCGTAGGCATCTGTTAGTCATGGATATGAAGTTGGTTTGGGGTATCGTTAAAGGTGCTGTTTAAGGGTACTCCCCATCTTAGAATATTAAGATGGGGACGGGGCACTGCCTTTTTTGGGTGCATAGGAGTCTATCATAGGACTATCGTAGGCACCTGTCAGCCAAGGATCTGAGGTTGGTTTGGGGTATCGCTAAGGTGCTGGCCAAGGGTTCTACCCATCACAGACCATTAAATGGGGGCACTACCTTTTTTGGTTGCATAGGAGTCTATCGTAGGACTATCGTAGGCACCTGTCAGTCATGAACCTGAGGTTAGTTTGGGGTATCGTTAAGGTGCTGGCCAAGGGTTCTACCCGTCACAGACCATTAGGATGAGGACACTACCTTTAGTGGCTGCATGGCAGACTATCGTAGGCACCTGTCACTTATGGATCTGAGGTTGGTTTGGGGTACCATTAAGGTGCTGGTCAAGAATTCTACCCATCTCAGACCAGTAAGATGGGTAAGGGGGGAGGGGGGGACTGCTCTTTGTGGTTGCATAGACGTCTATCTAAGCTCCAGTAATAGTATTTGATAAACAGTCCTGGAGAAAATTATTTTATATAATGTCTTTATGAGATTTCTATGAAAACTAGAGAGATAGTTATGTTCTAGAGTGGTGGTGGTCTCTCTAGTCAGATGGTCTTTGGGATGGAGGGCCAGGGAGCTCTTTATAGTAGAGCTATCATTAAAAATCACACCTGGCATAAATCAACTGGGCACATGTCAATATCACTCTGCCAGAGCAGCATCATCATATAAACTTTTTCATGTCACTTATAGCCTAAGCAAAGATCACATTTTTTCTGGCTGCATTGTGGTTGTTTAACATCATTAGAAACTGTAGTTTATTGTTTTTAATCAGTTTTATCAATCACATAAAATGATCAACAGGAAGCAGAGCCTGCTCATGTACTGAACAAAAATGGCTGCTGGTTGAAACACAGACATACTTTGATGGGAAAAACTATACATTCAAAGAGCTATAGGTTCTTGACTTTTTTGTTTGCTTGGCTGTCTCATGTAAATACACCCCTAGGTAGCTGTGACTTCAAAATGGTGGTCATTTGAGGTTTTGAGATACATTGGGACTTGTAGTTCCAGTAGAACCATCAGTTGTGGCTTCAGTCTAGTGGTCATGTGTGCTTATGTGAGATAAACTAAGATTTGGGACTCTAGTAGGACCATCAATTGTGGATTGAATATGGTAGCCACTTATAGGTCTGAGAGATATTGGGACTGTAGCTCCAGTAGGATCATCAATCATGGTTTCAGTAGTGGCCATGTGTGGTTCTGAAACTTGGATTTGAGACACTGGTAGGACTATCAACTGTGGCTTGAATATGGTGGCCATCTGTAGATCCAAGATATATCACCACTTATCCATCTAGTATGTTAATCACTTCTTGATTACATTGGCTTTTGTTTGATCACTTAATTTAGCTCCAAGAGGCGTTGGTCATTTTATCAGCTGTAGTTGGTCTTTCCAGTTTTGGAGATGTGCTTGTAGAATGATGTGTTCAGTTGATTTCTTAGATGACTCCACATTGTTGTGAGGCTGGGATTGATTTATTATACATTTATAGGTGCAGCCTTCTTAATGGTATCTTGAGCAATTTTAGGTAATTGTAGAAAATTTAAAGGAAATTTTACAACTTACTCTTCTAAAGTGGGCATATGGTACAAATTAATTTGCACCTAAATGTAACATAGTATCAGCGTCTTACTTTCCCCTATATAGCAGGGAGAGATACGTGCAGGATTTGGATCAAGTATGCTGCCTGCAAATATGCTGACAAGGAGGAAAGAATAGAGTGAGCAGAGGGGTGGCCTTATCAGTCTCCTGCTGCTCCCTCACTTTCCAATCATTCGACAAGAGGCGAGAGGATACCATCCTATCTCTTCTACAGTCTTTACCTTTAACAGGGAAAGTGGTGCCACTTGGATATGATGCCTAGCAATGCTGTGTAAACCCCAGGTTTAGACAGATAAAAAATAAAACTCATTTGACAGGTAAAACAGCTCCCATACATTTATTTAGACGATTTGCTGGAGCTCAGATTTAACAAACGTGTGCTTTCACATTTATGTTATGGGATTTAATATAAAGATTGTAAATTAGCCACTAGAGGGAGCGCTCAGTGATGTAGTACAATTAATTTGTCTCTCGCTCTCCTAACAAGCTTTAAGATTAAATATCAGCAATGGACTGGCCAACTTTTAGACTTGCATTATGAGATGGAGCAGTAAAGTATGACCCTTAGATAGTGCTGCAAAGAAGAAAGCAAAGGCTGCATGTGCAATGGTCACCTATGGCTGCCTCCATGTACTTATATGATACAGACTATTCATTGAAGGAGTTGATCTCCTATACCTGTTTCTATAAAACATTTTAAAGACTTTACATTCCCTTTAAGAAGTGCTTACAGCCCATCTCTATGTCTGACTGTATTCTCCATGGAGAAAATAGAACAGTGCTCTCCACCAATCATAGGCCACGATGGGAAGATTATGGTAGTGCAGTGATTTCAGCATGGTCTGAGGAACCTCCAACTGTATTTTTATGAATGGCCTTATTTTTATTTTTTTTGTTTGTTTTTAATCCTTCTCGTCTTTTTTTTATCTTATTACAGGGTCACACGGGGCACAAAGGAGAGAGAGGGGAGTCTGGAAAGGATGGACAGAAGGTAAAATCAGGGGTGATCGGTCCATAGGTATACTAAGGCTTCATGTACGCACAGAGTAAATTGACCACCGGCCGCGGGGAAATACAAAACCGGCAAAATTGCACCAGGATTTTGCCGCAGTTTGTGTTTGCCGGCAGCTGGCTGTCAAAGCATTCCTATCCTGATCATGATTCTTCCTTGTTCAGGAGATGGAGGATGTGGGAGGTTGGACCTTCTCTAGCCCCAGTAGCATCTAAATTCTTGTAAAAGCCTATGTGTACATGGACACTAAAGCCTCGTACACACGCATCGATTATTGGCCGGGAATTTTCGGCCAACGTCCGATCAGCCGACTTCCGGCTTGTTAGTGTATGATGCTTCTGACAACCGACTCCGACTTTTCGGCCGAACAAAATCTGGTGTGCAGGCTATAAAAATTTTGTTGGCCGTCAACAGAACGGCCGATTTTCCGTCAGTCAGTACAGATTTCGGCAGACAAAATTCAGATGAGCAAGTCTGGGCATGCTCAGAGAAGAAAAAACACACGGAAAGTAAACCAGCACATGACATCACTTCTGAAGTTGGTTTTTGTTGGCCGAGAAAATTTGTGTGCAGTCTAGGCACATTCCAACCAACACAACAACACTGGACAAAAGACGGCCGATCGGTCGGCCGATAATCGTTGCGTGTGTACGAGGCATTAGGCTTTTATGGAGCTGAGTTCAGGAGCTTTGGCAAAAAAAAAAAAATGCCAAAAGCTCCTAAACTCAAGTTTAGAAGCTGCAGTGTACATGAGCCCTAAGAGATTCGATCTACAGAAAAATCAGACTACATGTGGACTATCTATGCGGAATGTATGTGGTTGCAGAAAAGACTGTTGGCCCAGTTGGAATTTTTCAGCTGATAGTCTACTAATCACCAAAATGACAAGTATCTGACACCCAGATATGCGGGCCCATCCACTGGTGGACAGAGTCCAAGTGTGCAAGACCCATTGGGCCCCTTTAATAAATGACAGGCTTTGTCATCATAGATCAGTTGATAGAAATTGGCCATATCCAGGTCTATGTGACAGTGGAAGGGGTCCCAGCACTTATCAGACCCACATCTAGTGTAAATATATCCCTTAGCCCCAAAGGGGGCCCATGTGCAGTTGCACAATTTGCACCAATGATGTGGCTGTCCCTGGGCTCCCCATAGATGAACATGTGTATTGAGCAGAATGTCTACTTTTGGTTGAGCTCAACCTTCACATCTGTCATCGTTATTTGTTTGTGGCTCACTGTAGGCAATGTTATCTAATTACCACTAATGATTCAGCCTGAAAGGTTGTTTATTTTTGCAAAGTTTCAATTGCATTCCATTATAGAGTTAAGCTTATGTGTGTACATGTTGCCCAGATGTTTTGATTGAGTCTTTCTTCTCCGCAGGGAGATCCTGGACCACCAGGACCAGCAGGAATCCCTGGCAGTGTGGGCTTACAGGTAAACCAATCATCTTCTCCCGTTCAGAATGCTTTTTGGGATCTGATGGTATTCCGGGTCATCAGGGCTTTGTGCACACAACACATGGCTGGCAGGCTCCGGCTCCTTGTGTTCTCAACAAAGATTGTACATCAGATGCTCAATGTTCTGCTCAAATATTTTACAAGCATTCTTAAATACCCAGATTGTTCATTTAGACAGGGCCGTAGATATTTTTTTTTCCTGGGGGGGGGGGGGGGGGTTCAGCCTTCAGTAGCCAGAGAACAATAATTAGCACGTCTGCCACGCTGTGACAAATTTTGGTGTATATATACAGTATATACAGCGCCCCCAGCAGGCACATCTGTTAGTGAAGCAAATAGTAAGCATGGCTTCAATGTCAGCCGGGCCCTGCCTGTCAGCCTCGTGAATAAGACAGGTGGCCTTCCCAGTAGTAGTGCGGCTCCTCCAGCTAATAGGCTACACTAGCCTAGCTGCTGTGAAATTGACCGATGCTCTGGGGGGGTTTGGACCCCTTACCCCCCCCCCCCCTTATCTACGCCTCTGCATTTAGAGAGTCCTTAGTGGGGAAACACAGTCTGGTTATACACAGTGATTTGTACTTTCAAATGTCATATATAAAACTTTGTTGTCTGCTGCGTGCGCCCACCTCCAAAAACTAAATTACCCAAAAAAAAATCAAATATAAAAAAAAGAAACAAAAACGAACACTAACCAAAGTCAGTAAGTGGCAACAAAAAATGAAATTATAATCCGCCCCTGCCCTAAACAGACTCAAATATTGATGCAAGGCTTCCAAGCAAACCTCTATGCCAGCCTTTCTCAACCTTTTCAACACAGAGGAACCCTTGAAATAAATTTTGACGATGAGCCTTGATCACCAATGGTGTCATTGGTCCCTTACATTAGAGCCCCAGTGAAGTTTCCCCCTTACTTTGGGGTCCCCATAAGAGCCCCACCCCTCATACACCAGGGTCCCCATCGGAGTCCCCATTTACATCAAAATACCCATCACAACCCCCTTACATCTGTGTCCACATTAAAGTCCCCCTTACATCAAAGCTCCCTAAGATTAGAGTCCCCCCTTACATCAGAGTCCTTCCATACATGAGAGTTCCCAATAGAGTCCCCCTTACATTAAAGACCCAATCAAAGCCCCCCTTACATTGGGGCTCCATCAGAGTCCTCTTTTCCATCAGGGGCCCCATCAGAGTCCCCCCATAAATCAGGGTCCCCATCAGAGTCCCCCACTACATCAGGGTCCCTATCAGATCCCCCCCTCACATCAGGGTCCAGATCAGAGCCCCCCCCTACATCAGAGCCCCAGTCAAACTCACCCCTTACATTAGTGCTCCTATCAGAATCCACCTGTATATCATGTTCCCCATAAGAGCCCCCCATACATCAGGGTCCCCATTAGAGTCTCCACATACATCAGCGTCCCCATCAGAGTCTCCACTTAAATCGGGGTCCCCATCACAGTCCTCCTTACATCCCCTATTACATCAGAAGGCCTGATAAAATCTTGCAGTGGGCTGATTTGGACCTGCAGGTCATAGTTTGAAGACCCCTGGTTATGATTTACTAGTCTGTTGTTTCTTATTTCAGGGCCCAAGAGGACCAAGGGGCTCAGTCGGACCCCAGGGAGGAGCAGGAGACAGGGTAAGTGCCCATTTCCAGGACCTTCCTAGAGCTGCATGTCAATGTTAAAATAGTATTACACTTTTAAAGTAAAACTCCACTTTGTAGGAGTCCTATGTGTGCAGTCCAATGCAGAAAATGTAGAACTCATTGTCTAATCTCTGGGTGACGCATGGCACATTACCCATTCACTCCCCGTTTAATAGTGTCCAAACCATTGCGGAGTGCTCAGCTGATTAGACATTTTGGCCAAGGTGGAGTTATGCTTTAAAATGACATCTGTTTTTTTTTTTTTTTTTTTTTTTTTTAGCCTTTGGCTATCATGTATTAATTGATCATTTCATGTATTCATTTCTATTATTAATTTCATGTATTTCATGATATCAGGTATTAATTGAACATGTATTAATTAGTCATCTCCTTTTTCTAGGGAGACAACGGATTTAGGGGACCTTCAGGTCCTCCAGGACCTCCTGGGAAAGCTGTACGTATGAGCTTGAGGCATGTTTCCTCTCTTATAACTGAGTATTCACTTGATGACATGTATCTCTGACCCATCACAGTGTTGTTATTATATAGGAGACGATTATGGCAAAAGGTTGGTTAATGCACATAAACGCTGCTAAACACATAACAAACACAAACCCAAGAGGATCTGGGGGTTACTGGATCATGATGACGTTCAATGTTCTTGTCATCCGGGTCCAGATGTAGGAGGATGTGTAAAAAATGTATCTAGGGGTTTGAAATGTCGATTTGGGAACTCTAACCTCAGTGCAAACCATGATATATATCGCCCCTTCTACATACTATAGAGAAGCCCACAGCTGTAATACAGACATAATAGAACACAGCAATGACCCAACCATGCGTCTGGCCCCCTAATCTACATGCAGGGCACTGATGCATGGATTCCAATGGGGTTTTTTTTTTCTGAAGCACGAGATTAGAGCCAAAGGCCCTAATAGGCTTTAAAAAAAAGGGTGGGCTCGGGGCGCAGAGCACTGCGCCCTGAGCCCACCCAGTTGTGTGACAAAAGCGAATGAATATTCGCTATTATCACACGGATCCTCCTCCCAGCCAATCAGGAAGCGGGTTCCGAGACCCGTTTCCCGATTAGCCAAAAGGAGAGGCCATGCTATTGGCCAAGGGGGAGGAGGAGGGAGGAGACGCAGGGAAAGCTGCCGCTGCCTGCCCTCCACGTCAGTCCAGGGAGGGTGAGTGAGCCGGCAATGGAGGGGGGGTGGGGGGGTGGTATGGTGTGCGGGCTGGTGTGGTCAGGGGGGGTATGGTGTGGTCCGTCTGCCGTCCCCTCCCCCCAGCCCATGGAGCACCAGCCACCACTGGGCAGATCGCCATTCTTTTTGCCTCTGGAACGATCTGGGGGTCCTAGCGGACATTGAGTCCACCAGACTGGCTGATTGGCTCCTGCTGTGTCTAATCACAGCGGGAGCGGGTCGTCCACAGCATGCCCCAGACCCGGAAGAAAAAAAATCAAGTACAGGTACGCGATTTCGTGCTAAAAGGCTGCCCTGACGCAGTATATGTATGACGTGGGGTGGTCCTTCAGCGGTTAAAGGGCATGCAAACCTAAAACTCTATTTTTGGTATGTTTGGCACCATGCCTCACTGTATACAGTTTTCTTAAGAAAATAATTTTTTGTGAATCTGTTGCAACATGTCTTACCAGTTAGACACAGCACTTGCTGTTGTAGGCAGCCACATGGCCAATCAGGGCAGTGCATGAGGCAGGCTGACAATGCTGATATTTATGGAGATGCAGTGGCTTAGGGTTGTCAGCTTACCGCATGCACTCCTGTTTTTGGCCATTGGGCTGCCTCTAAAGGCTTTCAGATGAGCAGCTCAACAACCAACTGAAGCAAACATACGCAGTAGGCTGACAAAGTTGCTGCTCATTTTGAGGCAGTAGCTTTAAGTTGTCATCCTGCAACAGGAAGTGCTGTAAATGGTGGGAAGATTCAATAAAAAAAGGTTTGCTTAAAGCGGAACTTTACCCATAACAACTTGATAAAAAAATAGCAAGGAACATACATTCCACATTAATAATTATGCTACCAAAATTAGTGTGTGCTTTAAATTGCCTCCAGCATTGTTCCTGTTTCTTCTTGCTGCAGGCTGCTTTTTTGCTGAAGCCCAGAGCCCCTGAACAGCAGTAAATCATAAAGCAGACCTAAACTCATCAATTTAAAAAAAAAAAAAAGATACATGCCTGGAATGTCAGGATCAGGGCTGGGACAAGGGGTGGGTAGGAGGGCTGTCTGCCCTGGGCACTGTGTATCATGTGAGGTGGGGGGTAGGGCACCACAAGGAGACTGGAGGGGAGAGGATTTGTGGTGGAAAGGGGGATTTGGGGGGCGGCAAGGGGCAAGTATTGTTCTAGGAGGGAATATTTGGGGGGGGGTGCAAAGAGTGGTGATCTAGGGGGATTTTTGTTGGGAGGGGAGAAGAAGATTTGTGCTGGGGAGGAGGGGTTTGAAGTGGGGTGGAGGGAAGATGTGTACTAGGAGGGTACATTTTAGGGGTAGAGGAATTGTGCTGGGAGGGGTGTTTTTTTTTTTTTTTTTTTGGGGGGGGGGGCATTTGAGCAGGGAGGATTTGGGGGATGGGAAAAGATTTTTGCTGAGGGGGGATTTCAGCAGGGAGGGTAAATGTGTACTTGGAGGAGGCAGAATTAATGTTTAGGGGGTAAAGCATGCAGATTAGTGCTCAGTTAATGTGGGGAGAAATTTGCTGACACATAATGCTCATACATCTTGGGGGGAGGTGGGGGGGGCACAGAGTTTGGCATGTTCGCGCCCTGGGCTCCAGGTGACCTTGTCCTGGCACTGGCCAGGATTGCTAACTGTCACATGTGCTTGTGTCCTAAAGCAAACTGTCAAACCATCATATGGCTGGTGTTATAACTGATCACATGTGCAGCACCGTGGCAGTTGCAGATCAAACAGAAGCAGCTTTCTTGACTGTAAAGGATAGGAGGGTTTAAATCCGCTTTAAGGCTATTAGCAGATCGGCCTCTACAATCTCTGCAGTGCTAAAAAATATAAGAGCAACTGAGCATGTGCAGAGTAGGGTGAGACAGTGTATTGGGTTCAAATTAGCATGCCTATTGCATACTAGCCACAGCGCTTGCAATACTAATAATCAGATCAATAAATACATTCCTTAAAAAAGTGCTAGCGCAAAAAATTATAATGAAGGAGTCCAAAAAGATGAATAAATTCCCCAAAAAATCTTAACATAGGTGTATAAAGTGCATAGCCGGATATACGCTACTCCGTGAAGTCCGTAAACATATAAAGTGCTTTGTGAAACTCAGAAGATAGGGACAACAAGCCGTCTGCCAGATTCCTTCCCAGTGGATGGAGGGTTAATAGATGGAAGAAACACCCCAAAGTGTCTATAGGTAGGTAGATTTTCAACTCACCAGAGGTAGTTGATCTTAATTACTGTACAGCAATAAGATCAAAGTAGGCTTATGTGGTCACCATGACCAGGAAGGCTTATCCCCAAGGAAAAAAAAAAATCCTGCCAGTTCCTTGTGCAACACAATGGATCCAACTGGAAGATTTACCACGCAACAGAAAGAAAGGAGATCGGACTCCTCATAGTGAATTCCATAAGCTTTAATGCCCAGTTTTTAGTGGGCTATAAATGTCTAGGTATACAGATAAAAGATAATATTTAAAAAGAACTCCTTTTCCCGTCTAGTTCCCCGCTCAGCTACAGAAGCTAGAGGCTGGGGATGGAAGGCAGCAAGTAGCGGCGTGCGTTCCAGGCTGCGTCACATGATGTCACCACATGCGTTCCAAACGTACGCGTTTCGTCACTAACAATGACCTTTTCAGAGATGGACAGTGTATTACTGGATTTTATACCATATAGGAACTTATCTTTAATGTTTTACATATCTATACCTGAAGTGATCTGGCAGGACTTAATTTTCTGACTAAAGTTCCACTTTAAGAAAGCTGAATATACTGAACAATAGATATAGAATTTACATACACTTTAACGTTCCTTTAGAAGCAAACTCTTTTTCAGTTTTGAATAGGGAGGCATTGTTTTAATCTTTCCTTACCCTACTTAAAAATGTCCTGATCTGTGTCTCCATTGGAGAGATTTCTCATCACTTCTGCCCTAACTGGAAGCAGGGGGAGATCTTCTTATCACAGACCCAGGCATTTTATGGCCCCCAAGCCACATCCAGCCCTTTGGCTGTCTGTCCCTGTTTAATCAGAAATGTAGGAGTGTGAAATCCCTGTATCCTGGCCGGCCAGTCAACAAGATGGCGGCAACTGTGCCTCTGGCCTCATTGGTCGGCCAGTTGCCAAGATGGTGGCTTCAGTCCTGTAGGAGTGGTGGCACTACCCCTCAAGAAGCTAGTGCAGACCATGAGAGATGGGCAACAAGGATACGATTAGTGTGAAGGCATGTGGGGAGACGCTGCCAAGTTCTGCTCTCCAGGCCACAGGCAACGGGTGAAGCCTTTGCCCCCACTAGTTGACCTTAACTTCCCCCATGATATGGAAGTGACATCACAAGCTAGGGGTGTGTATAACAGAAAAGGCCCTTTACGACAGTCCAAGTTTCTCATGTGGCCCTCTAGGAAATTAATTGCCCAACCGTGCCCTATCAGGTACAACAAAAATCAATAAAAACAGAGGTTCTAACCCAAAAAAGTTTTGGCTGGAGATAGACTTGTACTATAGAATTCAAGCATATGTTAATCATATTAGAGGAGCAGCGAGAAATGGCACGAGCCTTCATTGTTTTTGTCTGTTGTTTTTAGGGGGATCAAGGTGTGAGGGGTCCCCAGGGATACCCAGGACCAAAGGGTGACACGGTAAGTGACTAATATAACTGTTTTTTCATCTTCTTTTTCCAAAAATAGATAGTTAGCTTCATCCTGGTTAAATTAAATAAAGGAAATCCATAGATGTCAGAAGTTTGTTGGTGGAACATTCCAAGATGTTTCTTACTGTTTTATTTTATTTATAAAGATAAAAGAGTTCACTTTTAATAGATGAATGTAAATCTGTCTGAGTTGGATAATTATTTATGTTACTTGTGCTTTAGGGCAAATCAGGTCCAAAAGGAATGCCAGGAGGTCCGGGCCCAGTAGGAGAACCGGTAAGAGATCTCACCATTACAATGAAAGTTTGAGAGATGGTTATAGCATACTATAATATACTAAGAAATATACTACTTCACCTGTTTATAATGTGCTGGCATAGTACATATCATGGAATAATCAGAACCATGCATATTAGTCTCCGCCCCCGAGGAACTTACAGTCTGATGTTTCTACAACTGCTACACACAGACAAATAATCTGCTACCAGTTTGGTCTAATCTGAGTCTTACCCAAGCATGCTTGTTTATGCACAAAAATAAGAATAGCCGGGTAGAACATAAAATGTAGGAATATGGCATCCGAACATCATCTATAGTAGAACTCCAGGCTGATATAGAAGACACACATTATTGTAGCTCTGTATTGAATAATACTGTGTTTTAAAAGCAAGCAATGTAGGGATCTAAATTGCTGTCAGCTACCTCAATCCCCTGTACAGCAGAACTTAGACTGGAAGATGAAGAAGCAGCACAAGTAGCCAACCAGGGAACTGCAGTGCTCCTGTGCTAACAAAAGACATGCTGATAGGAGGAAAGAGTAGCATGATAGAGAAGATCATCAGTCTGCTACTTCTTTCACTGCCCAGTCACAGGGCAGGACAACACCTGTAAGTGTTACTGAACTGCAGCACCTAATTCCTTCCCTGCCAGGGGGAGCTGTGTGACAGAGCTGTGTAAATCTCAGGGCTGGAGGGATAGATATGTTGATCATTTGTCAGGAAAAACATCTGCCATAATACCTGTTTTAATGGATAATAAAAAAAAATGTATTCTGGCTCATTGCAATGGTTACTTTTGAGTAATCTTTAGTTAAAGCTGAGCTCCAGCCCCCCACCAAAAAATTAAGTCAGCAACTTCAAATACTGTAGATGCTGACTTTTAATATCAGGACACTCACCTGTCCAGGGATCCCGCTATGTCGGCACCCTAGCCGATTTTTCAATCGGCTCTCGGTTGGTTCCGCCGCCATTCTTTATAAGGGAAACCAGCAGTGGAGTCTTGCGGCTTCACAGCCGATTCCCCACTGGGTATGCGCAAAGCTTTGTGAATGGCCCGGGAGCGAGGGCAGGAGAAGGGGAGCAAAACATCCGGGGGATCTCAAAACTATGAGGTCTCCTGGAGGTGGGGAAGGGTACCTGTCAAAAAACACGAAGCGGCTCCCCCTCCCTCCCGAAAGGTGCCAAATGTGGCAGCGGAGGGGAGGAGGCAAACAAGCGCAGCTTCCCCATTTGGGTGGAGCTCTGCTTTAAACCATTTATTTTTTACACGCTTACTTAACCTTAGCCCTATTGTTATATTACAGTTACAGTCTATGGATTTGAAGATTTCCTTTCTGTTTCAATATTTTTATTGAGAATTTTTTTAGGGTCCACAACGCAGGTGGAGCATATCAAAACATTAAAGGGGAATCAAATATTACCACCAGTTATTTCCAACACAAAGAGATTCCATATAAAGTATAAATTCAACATAAAGAGAAAGGGTTCCTATAAAGCAGTGATGGTGGACCTTGGCACCCCAGATGTTTTGGAACTACATTTCCCATGATGCTCAGCTACACTGCAGAGTGCATGAGCATCATGGGAAATGTAGTTCCAAAACATCTGAGATGCCAAGGTTCACCATCACTGCTATAGAGCAAACAGCAATCCCACTCAGAAAACCCCCTGCCAGGGGAAACATTAGAACCCATACTATGTGAGTGTATATAATATGAAACCACAAATGGAAGCAACACAACTAAAGGAAAAAGGGAAGTGCAAATCCAAGAAAGAAATAAGGAAGGGAGGTGGGAGACAAAGAAAAGAAAAGAAAGGTACAAATGAAAAGAAGGAGGGGAAGAAGAATGAAACAAAGCAAAAGCAGAAAGAAGGAACGTCCGAACACCCGCCTCCACATAGTAGTTACATAGTAGATAAGGTTGAATAAAGAAAATAGTCCATCCAGTTTAACCTGTGTAGGTGTGTCAATGTCTATGATTATTTCCCATATCCCTGTTTGTTGTGTTATTTAAGTTGCACGTCCAAGAGTCTTTAAAAAAAATCAATACTCTCGCTGACACCACCAACTGTGGAAGAGAGTTCCACATTCTTACCGTCCACCTCTCACATTCCTCAGTCAGCTGGAAGTTGGAGATACTTAATCCAAGGGTCCCAAACACAGTCAAATTTACTAGCCTAATCCTGCAAGATACTGACCAGCTTTTTGTTGAGCATGATCCATGTCAGTTTATTTTTCATGATAGCTAAATCTACCTCTTGTTTCTTGGGGTCTGACAATGGTTTCAAAGATTTCATCCCGATACCTAATGGCAGTCAGGGTGCCATTGTCTAGCCTATAGAGGTCTGTGCGTCCCTCCATGGATATGCCTCCCCAGACCATTACTGACCCACCACCAAACCGGTCATGCTGAACGATGTTACAGGCAGCATGACGTTCTCCACGGCTTCTCCAAGCCCTTTCACATCTGTCACATGTGCTCAGGGTGAACCTGCTCTCATCTGTGAAAAGCACAGGGTGTCAGTGGCAGACCTGCCAATTCCAGTGTTCAATGGAAAATGCCAATTGAGCTCCATAGTGTCGGGCAGTGAGCACAGGGCCCACTAGAGGATGTCGGGTCCTCAGGCCACCTTCATGAAGTCTGTTTCTGATTGGTCAGAGACATTCACACCATTGTCCTGTTGGAGGTCATTTTGTAGGGCTCTGGCAGTGCTCATTCTGTTCCTCCTTGAACAAAGAAGCAGATACCGGTCCTGCTGATGGGTTAAGGACCTTCTATGGCCCTGTCCAGCTCTCCTAGATGCTCCTGAGACTGTGCTGGGAGACACAGCAAACCTTCTGGCAATGGCACGTATTGATGTGCCATCCTGGAGGAGTTGGACTGCCTGTGCAACCTCTATAGGGTCCAGGTATGGCCTCATGCTACTAGTAGTAACACTGACCCTAGCCAAATGCAAAACTAGTGAGAAACAGAAAAGATGAGTTGGGGAAAAAATTCAGTGGCTTCCATCTGTAAAACCATTCCTGTTTTAGAGGTCATCTCATTGTTGCCCATCTAGTTCCCCTGTTGTTAATTTCATTTCCACCAAAGCAGCTGAAACTGATTAACAACCCCCTCTGCTACTTAACTGACCAGATCAATGTCCCAGGAATTTAACCAACGCGATAACATACTCTGGTTAAATAAGTGTTCCTTTAAATTTTTTGAGCAGTGCATATTCACACAGAATAGATCAGGGACTGAACTTTAATCCAAAACCGGTGAACCATGGCACAGGTCCACCATATGTGGAACTAGATTCCCCTTCTAATGGCCATCTGTATATTAGATGAGGGAAATTATTACCCTAAAGTCTCAGCCACATTGAAGAGTGCTACGCTAACTACTAACAGAAAAGTACAAGCACTGTGCAGTACTACTAAGCAGGATGAAGAGCCTGCTTATGTAATGAACCAATATGGCTGCCCCCTCTCCTCGTGTAAAGGTATAAATGCAAATCTATACATAGAAGAACTGGATGGACCCATGTCTTTAATCAACCTTCTCATCTATGTGGATATACAACTTTGAATATAACACACTGATTATGTTACCTAGTTATGATATAATGAATGGTTTCTGATATAAGCCATATGTACCATTATTTGGTTTGGAAGTCATTTTTTTTTTGTCTCCTGGCAGGGAATGCCCGGAAAGGATGGACGGGATGGAACCAATGGCCAGGACGGTGAAAAGGTTTGTACTGATTGGCCGCAGGAAGTGCCTCGGTGTTTCTTCAAATAGACAAATATATGAAATTCAAGAAGGTCCAAGATCTGTAGGAGATTTTTTGCCCTTACTGAGCTGGATTCATAATTCTGATCCTTGTGTTGCCCCTCTTCTATCCCAGGCACCTGGTCAGACTTAAGGTAGAACTGTGGGCAACAAAATATTACATATATGAGATGTAAAGTTAACACAGCCGTTTTTTTATTTTTTTGGAGTTCCCCCATGACATTTTTATTACCTGCCGAGAGATTCGTTATTTTTCTGTTTTCTTTTAACAGGGTGACAACGCTGTTCAATCTACAGCAAAATTGGACAGCTGTATTGTCACCCTGTGGAGAGGATAGTTTCAGATTGGCATGTGGTTTGATATAGACTTTCAGAAAGTGAACGACAAACTAAAGCCCAACTCCAGCTAACACTTATTAAGCGCTTGACCTCCAGAAGTTTTTCCCCCTTCATGACCAGCATTTTTTTTACCGATACGGCATTGTGTTATTTTTAACTGACAATTGTGCAGTTGTGCGACGCTGTACCCAAATAAAATTTGTTGTTTTTTTTCCCCCCAAAAATAGAGCTTTCTTTTGGTGGTATATGATCACCTCTGCGGTTTTTATATTTTGCACTATAAACAAAAGAAGACCATTAACCACTTGCCGACCGCCGCAAGTACATATACTGCGGCGGTCAGCCCCAGCCAGGCAAAGTGACGTACCGGTACGTCACTAGCCTGTCACCGGCTTGTGAGCCAATAGCGGGCGAGCGCGCGCCCGCTGAGGCGCGCGCCTGCCCCGGCTCATTCCCTAACAAGTCAGTGCATGTGACCGGCGGACCCGATGTCTGCCGGTCACTCGCGATCGTTCGCCGGGAAGGGAGAAAGGCAGGCGGCTAATGTAAACAAGCCGTCTGTCATTCTCCCTGGTGTAAAAATGAAGATCTATGTAGAACCGTTGATCTCTGTTTTTACACTAGTAGCCATGTCCCATCACAGTTAGAAACACGCCCCTAGGACACACTTAACCCCTCCCTCTCCAATACAGTTAACCCCTTCCCTGCCAGTGTCATTTTTACAGTAACAGTGCATATGTATAGCACTGATTACTGCAGTAATGTCACTGGTAACCCCAAATGTGTCAAAAATGTCAGTCAAGGGTCCGATCTGTCCGCCGCAATGTCACAGTCCCGCAAAAAAAATCGCAGATCGCCGCCATTAATCGTTAAAAAAACACCAAAAATGACAAAAATCTTTCCCTTTGTTAGTAAACGCGATAACTTTTGCGCAAACCAATCAAAATAAGTTTTTTGCGATTTTTTTTTTTTGCCAAACATATGTAGCATAAAACAAATTGGCCGAAAATGTTAAAAAATTTAGATTTTTACGTTTTTTTGGGGGGGAATTTCATATAAAAAAAATGTGAAAAATATTGTTATTTTTGCAAAATTGACGCTCTTTTTTTGTTTATAGCGCGTGATCAAAAAATCGCACAGGTGATCAAATACCACCAAAAAAAAGCTCTGTTTGTGGGGAAAAAAGGACGTCAAATTTGTTTAGGTACAGCGTTGCACGACCGTGCAATTGTCCGTTAAAGTCACACAGTAAAAAATCTCAAAAAAAACCCTGGTCAGGAAGGGGGTAAAATCTTCCGGGGCTTAAGTGGTTAATTTTGAGAAAAAACAAACAATATTTTTTACCGTCTGCTATAAAACACATCCAATAAAAAAATTTAAAAAATCAAATTTCTTCATAAATTGAGGCTAATATGTATTCTGCTACATGTTTTTGGTAAACAAAATCCCAAAAAGCGTATATTGGTTGGTTTGCGCAAACGTTATAGCGTCTACAAACTGTGGAATCATTTTATTTACTTTTGATTTTTTTTACTAGTAATGGCGGCGATCAGCGACTAATAGCAGGACTGCGATATTGAGGCAGACAAATCGGACACCTAACTGACACTTTTGACACTGTGGGAACCAGTGAAACTAATACGGTGGTTAGTGCTAAAAATATATGCACTTTCACTGTACTAATGACACTGGCTGGGAAGGGGTTAACATCAGGGGCGATCAAAGGGTTAAATGTGTGCCTAACCAGTGTTTTTCTATACTGTGTGAGGTGCTTTTACTAGGGGAAGACATTAAATTTATTCTCTGCTCTGCAGGGACACAAACTCCACCCCTTCCCTCCTGTCAGAACAGTGATCTGCCTCATTTACATAGGCAGATCGCCGTTCTGTCTCTCTGCCTGACGATCGCCTGCCGACATTGGGTATTGTGCACCTGCCGATCAGCCGAAGCGAGCCAACGCCAGCACGCATTCGCTCCACCAACCTGGAAGTGACGTATATATGCATGATCTGCTGCACAGGTGCTACCTGTAGCAGTAAAACTGCTATAGGGCGGACTTGAAGCCATTAAAGAAGAACTGAACTTTGGAAACTGGTCCAAAAAGAAGTCAGGGGACAAAGGACTAGTCACAAGTACTGCCAGTGGTCTCCATGCAGTTAATCTTTTCCCCCTTACTGACTGACCATGCCTTGTTTTGCACCGTGTCCCTGTGTGGAGGCGGCCATCTTGGTAGAGGCAACGCCTATAGTTTTCAGATTAGGTATACCTACCAAAAACTGCCTACTGGACAATGAGCAGCCAAATAATTACTCTTATGAAGGATTGTCGTATAAACATACATATTCACAAGCAGGCAAGGAGGAGGGAGGTTGAGCCGTGTCAGGGGAAAATGGTTGTGACTGCCAAGGAAAATCCACCTAGATCAAATGTTTCCCTGAGACAGTTTAGGCCAGAGGCATAAAAACTCCGTACAGAGCTGGACTTACTGACCCTGTGTATGATCATTAGATCATTTCTGTCTTCCTATGTGTTTCAGGGTGACCGGGGAAGGCTAGGAGTTCCTGGAGAGAAGGGACCCAATGGGCTACCTGTAAGTATCACAACCTCCTGTACAAAATAATCAGTACATTGTTTCTTGAAAATATCGAATTTATCTAATAAAATGCAGCCTATCCATTCACTAGAGACCAATGACATCACTGAGAATGCAGCCTATCCATTCACTAGAGACCAGTGACATCACTGAGAATGCAGCCTATCCATTCACTAGAGACCAGTGACATCACTGAGAATGCAGCTTATCCCTTCATTAGAGACCAGTAACATCACTGATAATGCAGCCTATTCATTCATTAGAGACCAGTAACATCACTGAGAATGCAGCCTATCCCTTCATTAGAGACCAGTGACATCACTGAGAATGCAGCCTATCCCTTCATTAGAGACCAGTGACATCACTGAGAATGCAGCCTATCCCTTCATTAGAGACCAGTAACATCACTGATAATGCAGCCTATCCATTCATTAGAGACCAGTAACATCACTGAGAATGCAGCCTATCCATTCACTAGAGATCAGTGACATCACTGAGAATGCAGCCTATCCATTCACTAGAGATCAGTGACATCACTGAGAATACAGCCTATCCATTCACTAGAGACCAGTGACATCACTTAGAAGGTAGCCTATCCATTCACTAGAGATCAGTGACATCACTGAGAATGCAGCCTATCCAATCACTAGAGACCAGTGACATCACTGAAAATATAGTCTATCCATTCATTAGAAATCAAAGAAAATGCAGCCTATCCATTCACTAGAAAGATGACATTACTGGGAAAGCAGCCTATCCATTCACTAGAGACCGGTGACATCACTGAGAATACAGCCTATCCTTTCACTAGAGACCGGTGACATCACTGAGAATGCAGCCTATCCATTCACTAGAGACCAGTGACATCATGAGAACACAGCCTATCCATTCACTAGAGACAGGTGAAATAACTGAGAATACAGCCTATCCATTCACTAGAGACCAGTGACATCACTGAGAATGCAGCCTATCCATTCACTAGAGACCAGTGACATCACTGAGAACGCAGCCTATCCATTTACTAGAGACCAGTGACATCACTGAGAATGCAGCCTATCCATTCAATAGAGATCTATGACATCAAAGGAAATGTAGCCAATCCACTTATTGGAGATCGGTAACATCACTGGGAATGCAGCCTATGCATTCACTAGAGACCAGTGACATCACTGAAAATATAGTCTATCCATTCATTAGAAATCAAAGTCATCAAAAAAAATGCAGCTTATCCACTCACTAGAAAGATGACATTACTGTGAAAGCAGCCTATCCATTCACTAGAGACCGGTGACATCACTGAGAATACAGCCTATCCAGTCACTAGAGACCAGTGACATCACTGAGAATACAGCCTGTCCATTCACTAGAGACTGGTGACATCACTGAGAATACAGCCTATCCTTTCACTAGAGACCAGTGACATCACTGAGAATACAGCCTATCCATTCACTAGAGACCGGTGACATCACTGAGAATACAGCCTGTCCATTCACTAGAGAGTGGTGACATTACTGAGAATGCAGCCTATCCATTCACTAGAGACAGGTGACATCCCTGAGAATACAACCTATCCATTCACTAGAGACCGGTGACACCAATGAGAATGCAGCCTATCACATTCACTTGAGACCGGTGACATCACTTAGAAGGTAGCCTATCCATTCACTAGAGATTGGTGACATCACTGAGAATGCAGCCTATCTATTCACTTGAGACCAGTGACATCACTGAGAATACAGCCTATCCATTCACTAGAGACTGGTGACATCACTGAGAATATAGCCTATCCATTCACTTGAGACCAGTGACATCACTCAGAATACAGCCTATCCATTCACTTGAGACCGGTGACATCACTTAGAAGGTAGCCTATCCATTCACTAGAGACCGGTGACATCACTGAAAATACAGCCTATCCATTCACTAGAGATTGGTGACATCACTGAGAATGCAGCCTATCCAATCACTTGAGACTGGTGACATCACTCAGAATGCAGCCTATCCATTAACTAGAGACCAGTGACATCACTGGAAAAGCAGCTTATCCATTCATTAGACCAATGACATCACTGGAAAAGCAGCTTATTTATTCACTGTATACTGTAAAAACAATAAGAATGGATTGCTTAAATGGTATAGTTTTGAATATTGTGCACCGTGTTTCTTTCAACAGGGGCTTGGTGGTAAAGCTGGAACAAAGGGAGAAAAAGGTCAACTGGTAAGTGACCTGCAGATAACTGAAGATCACACACAATGATAAATAGTTCAGGTTTATTAGATCATGAACAATGTTTCTTCTTCTAGGGCAGCGGCGGAGAGCTGGGAGAAGCTGGACCTTCTGGAGAGCCAGGTATTCCCGTATGTATCCAACAACACCCAAAAGGGGTGGAGCAGGAGGGGTTTAGTTAAAGGGGGAAACTCCTTTAAGCTGTATATACGGAAATCACAACATTTTCTTTAGGGTATGCAAAGGCTAAATGACACTCTTCCCATAGAGCTTAACAGTAGAAAAACTGTACTGATAATCAGGGCAGCCATCAGACATTTTGGGGCCCCATACACAGCTTTGGGCCTGAATGGGATCAGTGGCAGCGGTGGTGAATGGGATCAGTGGTGGTGGATGGGATCAGTGGTGGTGGTGGTGCATGGGATCAGTGGTGGTGGTGGTGGTGGATGGGATCAGTGGTGGTGGTGCTGGATGGGATCAGTGGTGGTGGTGGTGGATGGGATCAGTGGTGGTGGTGGTGGATGGGATCAGTGGTGGTGGATGGGATCAGTGGTGGTGGTGGATGGGATCAGTGGTGGTGGTGGTGGATGGGATCAGTGGTGGTGGTGGATGGGATCAGTGGTGGTGGTGAGGATGGGATCAGTGGTGGTGTTGGTGGATGGGATCAGTGGTGGTGTTGGTGGATTTGATGAGTGGTGGTGGTGGTGGATGGGATCAGTGGTGGTGGTGAGGATAGGATCAGTGGTGGTGGTGGTGGTGGATGGGATCAGTGGTGGTGGTGAGGATGGGATCAGTGGTGGTGGTGAGGATAGGATCAGTGGTGGTGGTGGTGGATGGGATTAATGGTGGTGGATGGGATCAGTGGTGGTCGGGATGATGTCAGCTAGTGATGGCACCAGGCCCCGCTCTCAACTGTGCATGCAAGGAGAATTCCCGCACACGCGCATCGCCTAAACAAGAAGCTGCCATTAATATGGGCAGAAAACCCAAACGGAGCGGCCATACATCAAAACTAAAGGAAGCGACGGGCAGCGAGCAGAGGGTGGCGCCCCCCACAGTGGTGGAACACCAGTGCCCCGCTCTCGGGCCCCTCTGTATGCCTGGGCCCCTTACATGTGTATGGGCTGTCCCCCCCTGATGGCGGCCCTGCTGATAATGATGTTCTCTCTCACTCACATCCAAGCAAAAACATTCAGTATACCTTGCATGGTAGTCACTTTACATGTGAAGGGAAACCCATGTTGAGAGAAAGTGGTTTTCTATCTCAAGTCTTCTACTAATAATAATAATAATGGTTTTACAATAAGTAATTGGCCCTATGTCTTCTTACAATTTTAATTAAATATACATCAAACGGTAGCAGAACTCTCACTTTGTTTGAAAACATCATGATGTAAGCTAGAATTTCCCTTTAAGAAGTAATTGAAACATCTTAAGTAAGTAACCCTACTTAAAATGGATCATTTAGTTATGGGGGGACATCAACATTCTAAATCAACTATGAAGTTCTATTATCCCCTGGCGACCATGGAAGGAAGGTTTTCCAATATGTGCATGACTACAACCTCCAACAGGTCCATTGTGATCTCACTCAGTCCAAGCAAGTTCATATTTCCCCATTGGAGAGTTATAATATTTTAGGTGGTCTGACTCCATGCTTGACCTGAGACTGCTTGAAATAAGGACTTCAGTAGATAGGAGGATGGACTGATCCTCCCAACAGAGTCCCAGACAGACAAAATCAGTCAGCTAGTATGTTATCTCTTTAGGAGCCATTTAAACTTTGTAAATTTATATGTTTTAGGTGAATCCTCAAGGATTTGTCAATAGTTAAATTAAGTCAGTGTTTCCTAAAACTCTAGGTTAGTGGTCATCAAACATATTAGATTTAGGGGGCCTCAAGTGCGACCCATAAGACCATTGGGAGGCTTTATGGTAATATTCAGTGTATGTAATGCTACAGAATATGTAAAGAGACTGCTGAATTACTACAAAAGAGTGCAAAATGACTAAAAGAGGCAGTCAGAGACTGTTGAATTACCATGGGAAATGTTCAAAAAATGTGAAATTACTGCAGGAAACTGTAAAGGACTGCAAAAAACTACAGGAGAAGGTCAAAGACTGAAGGGAGATGGTGAGAGACTTTGGAATGACTACAGGAGACAGTTAAGCCCCGTACACACGCACCGATTGTTGGCTGACCGATCGGCCGTCTTTTGTCCAGTG
This sequence comes from Pelophylax lessonae, assembly GCF_965119305.1. Classification (NCBI taxonomy): domain Eukaryota; kingdom Metazoa; phylum Chordata; class Amphibia; order Anura; family Ranidae; genus Pelophylax; species Pelophylax lessonae. Next base: position 202,869,702 of record NC_138778.1, read on the forward strand.
TTGTTGTGTTGGTTGAAATGTGCTCTAGACTGCACACTAATTTTGTCGGCCAACAACAACCAACTGCAAAAGTGATGTCATGTTCTGTTCTACTTTTCGTGTGTTTTTTCTTCACTGAGCATGCCCAGTCTTGATCATCACATTTTTGTCGGCCGAAATCTGTACTGACTGATGAACAATCGGCCGTTCTGTTGTTGGCCAACAAAAATTTTATAGCCTGCACACCAGATTTTGTTCGGCCGAAAAGTCGCAGTCGGTTGTCGGAAGCATCATACTAACAAGCCGATAATTGGCCGATCGGATGGCGGCCGAAAATTCACGGCCAACAATCGGTACGTGTGTACGGGCCTTTAGGGAATACAGAATCAATACAAGAGAAGGTCAAAGACTGTGGAATTACAGGACAGGAGAGAGTTTCAGAGACTGCTGAGTTTGTCAGACACTGTGGACCTGCTACAGATATGGTTGGAGACAATGGACATGTTTGTAGGAGGCAGTCAGAGACTGGGAACATGTTAAATGAGACTGCTAATGATCACTCTCTTTATAGCCGTTTACAAAACAATGCTCCCACTTTGGACTACTGGGGCCCAAGGGTTGTATGTGGTCCTGGTGAACAAAAAGCCTTGGAAACCTATTTTTTGGCAACTTTTTGTTAGAACATCAGCTCTTATGTCTGTCCACTCTAGTTACGAGCTGGTTACTTCAGGCAATCAATTAGATCTTTCTTCAGCTGGTATGAGGATTTGTGTTTGGTGAGAGCAGTTGGCATTGGCTAGGTAGAATATTGGCTTGGAAAAGATGTACAGTATGCTTGCCAGAAGAACTTTGTGGAGGGTTTTTTGGTCAAGACTCTGCAGTTGTGGTCATACTTAGGCACTTTTCTGCCTTAAATATCACCAAATGATGACTCCATTTTGTAACTCCTCTACTTGTGTTGCCTGATTATTTCTCAAGCTAGAATGTGGTTTCTGCCTGATTTAACTGTAGGGATCACTAAACAAATGGGACTTCTTACTCCACTTTAATATCACACACTTTCCCTTGAGTACATTTTTTTAAATTTAGACACAAGTGCGGTGTCCAGAAGTGGGAAACAAAATACATTTAAAAAAAGGATATGCAGTAATGTCACACAGCAAAGGCTCTCATAGTGGCTATACAGCTTACAGCTGGACTGATCAAGACTTATATAAACGACCACAGATGCAACAGGAAAACAACACATCACTGCTCTAGTTTAGTTTAGAATAAGTTGGGGGATTTTCTGGTGTCTAAAGCCCCGTACACACGCAACGATTATCGGCCGACCGATCATCCGACTTTTGTCCAGAGTGGTGTTTTGTTGGTTGGAATGTGCCTAGACTGCACACAAATTTTTCTCGCCCAACAAAAATCTACTTAGTGATGCCATGTGTTGGTTTGCTTTCTTTGTGTTCTTTCTTCACTGAGCATGCCCAGTCTTGCTCATCAGATTTTTCTTTGTCGAAATCTGTACTGACTGCACGAAAATCGGCGTGTTTTGACGGCCAACAAAAATTTTATAGCCTGCACACCAGATTTTTTTCGGCCGAAAAGTCGGAGTCGGTTGTCGGAAGCATCATACTAACAAGCCGAAAATCGGCAGATCGGACATTGGCCGAAAATTCCCTGCCAATTTTCGACGCGTGTGTACGGGGCTTTAATCTCACTTCAGGTTAGAGTGTACTAGCATTATATACAAGAAGTGTATACTGTGTGTCTAAAGCATGAGGTTTACTTCTTCTAGGGTGAAGCTGGCCCCCCAGGAGAGAGAGGAGAAGCCGGCCCCAGAGGAGGAGCTGTAAGTAAAATGCCCAACAGACATCTAACGAAACACTTTGAGCCTCCTGCTTAAAAATGTCTGAAAGATCCGTCCGTGAAGCACAAGAAAATTCTTCCAATTATGTTTCTTCTATTAGCTACATTCATATAAGCCACTAGTCCCAAAATGAAGCTAATTTGACTTGTTCTTTATGGCACTCTAAATTAACTGTTATAAATTGTATGAAAGCCCATTAGGTCTTCCCAGGACAGGTGGTGACCCTGCCCATGTTCTGGTAAGGTCTAGGCCCTCAGCCACCCAAACCCAGAAGAGTAATTGTAAATTTCTTATTATAGGCAACTAAAGCCAAAGATTGCTCATATGGGGCCACATACTGTTCAGTCCATGACCATGAACATCTGGGTACAAACAAATTCTGCAAATGCAGGATAATCCATCTTGTTGAATTTCCCCTTATCCATACTGGCTTTTTGATCCAGTGAATGAGTGCAGACAATGATCCATGACACTTAACCAACTGTTTATGGCCAGCTAGAGCTCTCAGGAAAATATTCACTCTTCTTTATGGCTTCTACAGGGTGGCGTTGGACTACAAGGACCCATTGGAGTTCCTGGAGTGAGAGGCTTCCAGGTACATTTTTATTTGCTTTGTTACAAACAGCAGAGTGTTGAATGCTGCTTTTTTGTCTTTCATGTAACTATCACGGGGGAAATGTTCATTTTTACTTTTATTTCCCTTTTAGGGTCCAAAAGGCAACATTGGTGACCCTGGTTTACCAGGACCTACCGGCATCCGTGGTGGATTTGGTGAGCGGGTAAGACATGGGTAATTGCCTGCAGGACAGAATATAATAGATTTTGTGGCAGCACAGAGAAAATGGAATATGAAAGTATATAATATACTTACTGGCTACATACAATAAATTATGATGAATCCTTTCCCTGAGCAGGCCAGGCCTTTGGACATTGTTTGGATCAGGACCAGACAATTTTCCCCCCTGAGCGTGCCTGGCTTTTGGACATTGTCCACATCGTGACAAGTCGATTTGTCCCCTGGGCAGGCCTGGCCAATGAACATTCTCTGGATCGTGACCAGTCGATTTCTTCCCGGGCAGGCCTTGCCTTTGAACGTTGTCTGGATCATGACCAGTCAATTCTTCCTCTGAGCAGGCCTTGCCTTTGGATGTTGTCTGGATCATGACCAGTCAATTCTTCCTCTGAGCAGGCCTTGCCTTTGGATGTTGTCTGGATTGTGACCAGTCGATTCTTTCCCTGAAATAAAAAAAAATTTTTGTTTGCGCTGGCTAAATGTGAAACTGCAGCAACTCAAATTTTGGAAGCAGAAAAAATAATAATCTAAAAAATAATAGTGTGCTGTTCCTTAAAGATTGTGAACAATTGTACCTAATTGTTACAATAACTAGAATTGAAAAACAATCAACTAAATGAAGAAAAATCAAACAAAGTGTAAACGAGTTGACTCAAGCAAGCTAATTACATGCGTCAAACTCTGATCATAAGTGTAAACAACAAGGTGCACAAAACAATATATATATTTATATATATATATATATATATATATATATATATATATATATACAATAATATAAACATGTGCATAAATAAAATTGTCAAAATCTCAGTGCATCGTACGAAAGTTCAAATATCAAGTCCACATCTTTGTAAAGTGCACATATAAGAATATAAGGTTCATAAAAGTCAAATATTCCGCTCCGTGTTCACCAGTGCTCAAGAGTTGGAAAAAAAGTGCTCCTTCAACCAGATAAATTGACCTCTTACCGGACACAATAGATCACTATTACAGAGATCAAAGCCGCTTATGAGGAAGTGACCACGGATGTAGGTAACTCAAAAGCCGAATCTCCAAAACCTAGCAGGGATAGGCTCCACTCATCCAGAGATCGTTTATGAAACGGGGAGAAGACTCAGTGTAAATCAGCCAGACATTTATTTAAAAACAATAAAAGTTACATTTACATTGAGGTTAAAAAATGAACGCATGAGTCAGTATCTCTAGCGGCAGTATCACCCGTCTTGCTAGTCCCGATGACATTATGCATACTCTCCGGCCCGACACATTTCCACACAACTGTCTTCTACTGAAGTTGGAGGATCACGTGTCACGTCAGTCAACAGGCTCATATTATTCCCGGCATTAATCACAGTTTGCCAACACTTGTTGCTCTGCAGTACTCACACAACTTGCCATTGGGAGTTGGGCTCCTTGATAGCTTTCATAAGTCAGCTCATTTGCACTTTGCTTTATTCAATTCATTCAGTTGATTGTTTATTATATCTTGTTATTGTAACAATTGGTTACAATTGTTCACAATCTTTTAGGAACAGCGCACCATTATTTTTTAGATTCTTTCCCTGAGCAGGCCTTGCCTTTGGACATTTACTGGATTGTGCCCAGTCGATTCTTCCCATGAGCAGGCCTGTCCTTTAGACATTATCTGAAACAGGAGAGCATGCTCCAAAGTGTGCAGGCCCCTTTATGTCTAGTAGGACCCTTAGCAAGTTCCTTACTGAATGGTAAATCTCTAGATGTCAACAGAACTTTGCTAACGGATGTCAGTCAGCCATCTAGAAATAATGCCATTAGGACTCAGCAGTCTTTGTTTATCACACTGTCAGATGTACTAAGCATTCTCCTGTACAAAACAGAGGGGCCACTAATCCCAAATTAACTTGCCCAATTAGTCAGCAATTAGTGTTGGTGCTCAGGATATAAAATTGGGAACACCTGCTGGTCAGGAATGTGTTACATGTTTCATGCATTCAAGATCATAACCTAAACCCAATGTTCTCTTCTCCGATAGGGTCCTGTAGGAGCTTCAGGCCCCAAGGGTAACCAGGTAAGGGCTAGGGCTTTGAAAGATATTAAATAAAAGTATCTCTAGTTTTACTTCATGTTCGTTAAATTGTCGTTATTTCTTTTTACTTTGGTTATGTTTGGAACACTTTGAATGTATTTGGAAACCTTTTGGTGTGTTTGGAAACAGCAGTTTGCGCAGTATAAAGTTCTGAAGTGAATTATTTGCTGCAAAGGAGAAGGATAGGCTAGATAGACATGCCCCTTTTTATTAATGTATGAAGGTCTTAGTGTATTTTGGAAATAAATATAATTTAGACCCCAGCTCTTGCATGACTAGATATGTTCAAAGACGTGTAAGCCTGGATGAAATAGCAGGTTCCTGCTTCATGTGTTACTAAACCTGTTCAGTGCCTTGAAATTGACATGTATATTAGGAGAATGGCTGCTTTCATTGGAACATAATGACTAGTGGTTTGCTATCACTTAAGACCCTAGAACCGTGGTATTATACAAGCAACCATGAGAGAGGTTAGAGTTATAGTGATGTGTGGAGACAATTATACCTTTAATTTGCTAGCCCTACCAATGTAACAGGCAGAAAACTTTAAAAGCATGGAGGAGTTGCACCTCCCAAGAGTTTATATGGCTTCATTGAGGCCTCTTATCTACCGGCTTTCATTGGAACCTAATCATACAAGTGTTTTGCTTTAACACACAGCCTTGATCTCTTGTAAATGCAGACAACCATTTCTGTTTTCAAGGAGGTTGGAATGTGGAAGAGTTTGGTGTTACTTAAAGTGGTGTATCAAAATATGTTTAACTATTCCAATCCCTAACCCGTAACCAGTACCATGGTAAGAGGTAGAAATGATGGAGGCATACACAACTAGTGTAGACCTAGTAAAGGATAGACTAGATAGACATCTACCTACCTAGTAAAGGCTAAACCTTTTTTTCTTTAGGTCTAGAAAGAGCAGTGAGGGACAACCCTTGTTGGGTTTTTATTGCTATCTTCCTGTTGGGGAAATTCATGCCTTTGTGTGTACTGGTGGCTATTAACACTGGGATACAAATGGCACTTTTCCACTGCAAGTACCGGCTCCGCTCTACTCGGCCCTGCTTGGCCCTGTTTGCTTTTCCACTGCTGGTACCGCATGGTACGGTGTTGGAACGGTTCGGTACGGTACGGTATGGTTTGCTTTTCCACTAAAGTAGTACTAAAGTTAAGTGGGTGGGATAACAACAGGGTGGGTGGGATTCTCTGAGCAATCAGTGGCTAGTAGTGACTGCAAGGATTGTGGGATATGGTGCCGGTAATGGTACCTGTTGGAACCACAATCGAGTAGGTACTGTTTTTGAGAGCCGTACCGTTCGGTTCCATGCAGTGGAAAAGCGCCGCCGTACTGTACCGTACCGAACCGTTCCTACACTATACCATGCGGTACCAGCAGTGGAAAAGCACAAAAGCGAGCCGAACCATTCGGTTCCATGCAGTGGAAAAGCGCCAAAAGTGATGAGAATTCCAGAATTAGTGGGAGATATTCCATTGTTAACACCTGTTCCACTTTGAAGAGCTTTTCTCCCGCTTTTTGTTGTAACTTTAAGACGGTGATTTGAAGTATCCGTATTGGAACATAGATTGCAAAAAAAGAAAAGAACAAAAAACAAAACTTTATGACTTTAACCATTCCCTACACTTTCCAATGTTTGGCTTAACACATGAACATTGCCTACCACCTGCCCCGTTTCTTTAGGGAACTATATTCCCTGCTATATAAATATCGTAGATGTTCTTGAAACAAAATGCTTTGATATGTATTTATTTAGTAGATGGTTTGTGTTACATAGTTGGTTACAGCTTCCTTCGTGCTGCTAAAGTAGCTCAGGTTTGTAATGAAAAAACAAAAGTTGACCAGAGCAACCAATTAAAATTTAGCGTTTGGTTTTCAACTGTGCTAGAAGCATGATGGCTGGATCGTGAGTGCTGTGTGCAGCTCCTCCATTTAATGCAGTTTCACATATGCTGTATGGAACTGTCACTTTCTTAATTTGCTCTGTTCTCTGTGGTCCCGTGTTTATTCTTGTCTCTTTCTTCAGGGTATCGCTGGCTCAGATGGACTTCCAGGAGATAAGGGAGAGATGGTATGTTATATACACCTTCATGTAGACAACATCATTTGGCTAACGATGGGTCTACAAACTTTTCAGTATGAGGGCCACATCATATATTTTACAAATATTTGCAGGTGGGAAAAACACATTTTTTTTTATAAGTGAACAAACCAATTTTTAATGAATTATTTATTTTTACTTGTAATCAGCATGATATGATTTAGAACAACAGTGAATGAACCTTAGTAAAACAAAGCAAAGAAGCCTATCAAAGCCCCTCCTTACATCGAAGTCCCCATCAGAGTCCTCCTTACATCAGAGTCCACATCAAAGTCCTCCTTATCTCAAAGCCCCTCATCAACGTCCTCCTTACATGAGAGTCCCCCCTTACAACAGGGTCGCCATCACAGTCCCATCTCACATCAGCCTACATGCCATAGTTTGAAGATCCCTGGTCTTAGAAGACATCATTGATAATGATTAAGCGATCTTAGAATCGTGAAACGCATTTACCTGTCCCGTGTTTATGTGAAGCACTGTATGTATTATACTCTACGGGGGATTAAACACTTCATTCTTCAATTTCTCTTGAGTGCGGTCACATTTTCTTTGAATCATTGCCTATTTCACATCAGCCTACATGCCATAGTTTGGAGATCCCTGGTCTTAGAAGACATTATTGTTTACACTCATAATACTCCATCTGTATTTGACAACTATTATGAGGCAGGCTTAAGAATATCATGCCCAGGGGCACAGCTAGCCTACCACAGCCAAATATGATACCTGTATTTGCATTTTATCAATAACCATATGCACAAATGTATTAAATAATATATAAGACTTGTCAGAACTCAAGGCCTCTTCTGGTTAATAAACTCATCATGGCAATACTTCTGTTTGTGTAACAAGGAGAAAATTAGAAAATAATTTTCACATCGGAGTCCGAGTGAGGTCAGTTCTCTCAAGGTCACAGGCCAAAGGAAAGCAGATAGCTATATACAGTAGTGCCCAGCAGCTGTCATTGACTGCGTGTCCCATTTGGATTATTGAATTGCTTTGTAGTGGTAAACTCAGTTGGTATAGCAGCTTATTTTAGCACCTTTAGTTGATTGCATACAGCCAATTGTTTGCGCCGATATATTCACTTTTGCACCATGCCATCATATGTTAGGTCAAGGGGGCAAATGCCTTCAGCCTGCCCCCTTGCCCAATCTTCCCCTGTTCCCTAGCATGGAAGGGTGTGGGAAATACAGGTATTTTTTCTTGCATAGGGGAGTAAATTTTTCCCTGTGTTTTGTCTTTTAGGGACCATTTGGACCAGTTGGACAGAAAGGAGAGGTAAGAATGACTATTAGTAATTCTTTAAACAGGATCCTTGTTTACATGTCCTTCTGGACTGGTATGGACAATGTCAACCAAGAAGTTATATGAAGCTTGTTATACACAAAGTGACAACTATACTGTATGGTGTTCTCTGTGGGGTTGTGTTGGACATTTGTGAAATGACTGTAAGTGCCAGTATAATACCTGGAAAGAATATGGAGTAACAAAGAGCCTGGTAGGAATAGATTTTTTTTACTTCCTTCTCTATATGTACCCAATTTATTATATGGAAGCTGCTGAAAAGAGCACAAAACTACTTAGATAATATTAAAAACTATGTCTGGTTCACTCAAATATAGACTTGTAAATGCAAATATGAACAGCAATGAGTGCAACAAGTGTTTAGAAAGCACTAGCAAAGCTAACTGTGGTATCATTGTGACTGTTAGAGGTAGCATTAAAAGCTTGTTTAAAATGGTAGCCAACACCAGCAATAAATGTGTTCAGAATGCGAGGACTGTAGTCAAAAGGCTCTTTCAAGTTTTCAAAAAGCAGTTTGAAGCTTGCTAAAGGTTTGTAAGTTATTGCTTTAGTACAGTTCATGCTAGCATATAAAAGCTGAAACCTGTGCAAACATTTTATACTAAATGTATTGGTTTTACTGCTCAGCTTCTACAAGACCAATTGACTGAAAGTTCCATTGTATGTTCTTCATTACCCTTCTGTGTCTCTACCAGCCAGGAGTGAGAGGTGAACCAGGTCCTAAAGGTATCTCTGGACCTAACGGTACATCTGGAGTACTAGGAGTTCCAGGTCCACCAGGACCAATGGGGTTGCAAGGAGAACAAGGCGTTCCAGGATTAACCGGCAAACCTGGAGTCCCTGTAAGTAAATCTTGGTTGGTGCTTCTAGCTCATTCTTAACTTGGAGAAGGGTCAAGGTTCTCTATGCAGTCAGGGTCTTGGATGTTGGGTCTTTCCTGTTCACACAGATCACTTTTACTTTCTAAGTTCATCATACCATTGCCAATTTACAGTATAAGCTGTGAAAAAATTTGCCTTTTCTGGCACCTTTTAATGAAGCCTTGGACCATATGCTCTGCATCTGGACACTACCTAGTTTTCCAACATGACTTTGCCCAAAATGGAATTAATAATACACTGAAATATTACTTTGAAAATTGATTAGTTAGCGAAAACATGTTACCCTGACCATACAGGGCAAAGCATCAAGTTCAACGTAATAATGGGCTCACCAGCAGATCCTGGAAGCCAAACAGATTTGCAGAACAGAGAATGGGAGATAAGAATAAACTGCTGGTAGGGCGATTATTAAAGTAAACCTATACAGGCAAAGCACATGTTTAAGCTGGCCAAGTTGTAGCACATTACTAATAATATGCTTTGGTTTCTAGGGCAAGCTGGCCAGTGAGCAGCGCATCCGGGAGTTGTGTGGTGGAATGATTAGTGGTGAGTGTTTTATCACAGTTACGTGATAGTTTATGTTTTTGGAGTTTTGTTCAAGATGTGCAAAGAGAGATCACACAAACACTTGTAGGTACAACATTTAACTAAGTAATGACAGATACAGATAACAAGTGTAATAATATTGGAAAATATAACAGGAATACTTAACTGGAGATGCCTTTTCGGCAAGGAATCCTGCCGACTTCTATTGCGGCTTGGCACAGATGATCAAAACCAGGCACGTGCCTTTAAGCAGCCCTGAGATGATAATACAAGTTTTAGCTGGAGTATATACAGGACTAGTGGGAAACTAATAACCAATTATTACTCAGATTACCTTTTTATGGAAGATAGCACATTCCTTTAGTATGGAGTCAGCTAAACTAACCATCCTTATATGTCTTTATATTCTGTATGGCCCCTTAGCCAGGTTTAGAATTCATCCTTAGATATTGTGGGCCAATAAGAAAATATGAAATGTCCCCATCAGTGAGTCATTCTCCATTTCATAAATTTATATTATTGGCCATATAGGTGGCAGGTTCAAAGCTCTGAAGCTTCTTGAAATGTAAAAATAATCAGGGGGTCCTGATATGGGGCTCTCTGTAGCTCCTGCACAGTCCAGCAGTACAATTTGCCAGACAGTCACAAACATTGTGGCTCATGTATCTGCCTATTATTTCATCTCAGCAGATTATTTTCTGCAAACTCTTGTTCCCTGTTAACCTGCAAGCCAGGTATTCAAAAAAACATGAAAGGTTTATGATCCTGAGGCCACACGTAAGTTTGCGCAATGCCTTATTTTTTATTAAGGTTCTAATATTGCACACATCAAGCCCATCCCGCGGTTAGCATAAATCAGTCCTCACCATTTATATTTTTCCCCATCACTGCTGTCTGACTTCAAAAACATTTGTATGCATAGAGGCTACATATCACATATCAACTTGCTGGGCAAACGGTATAATATTCTGCATTAGTAGTGGACTGATTGCATTGTTCTTTGATGCTGTCTTCCATTTTGGATAATGATAATGGTTTACCTTATGTCTTCCTAGATCAAATTGCACAGCTAGCTGCTAATCTCAGAAGGCCTTTGGCTCCAGGGGCAGTTGGTCGACCAGGTCCTCCAGGAGCACCTGGACCTCAAGGTGCCATTGGACGTGTTGGACATCCTGGTTCTCGTGGTCCTCCAGGATATAGAGGGCCAACTGGAGAATTGGGTGATCCTGGTCCCAGAGGTGAGGGCATGCTGCTCATACACGTGTTTATTTTTACATTGATTGGTCACATTGACAACACAACCTTCGCCATTTGTCAGTACCACCTGTTATACCATACCAACTTTGGAGGGAGTACATGTACCATAAAAGATGGCCATCTTACACTATTATAGTAAAAATACTGGCAACTAAATACTCTGTAAACCTGTAAGGCAATTTTACCCAGAATCCCCAGTTAATTGTAACTGTCTGCTACTATTTTAGGTAACCTGGGTGAGAAAGGAGACAAAGGACCTGCTGGAAGAGGCATCGATGGCCCACCTGGAGATCAAGGAGAACAAGGTATAGCCATCACGTTAATGGGACACATGTATCCATCTTAATTCCATCTTCATGATGACTAGCACATCTCCTGCAGTCTGCTTTGTATGGCACTTTCTTATATATATATATATATATATATATATATATATATATATATATATATATATATATATATATATATATAAATGTAATAAATATATGTGTGTTCCAATCTTTGTGCAAATTCAGAGCCTCCACTCCCATTACTTCACTATTATAAAAATAAAAAAAACCTTCTAAAGCCCTTTTTAACCTCTCCTGTGAACCTCCAAGCATTGACACCCTGAGCTTCTCATAGAGCATAATGTAAAAAACATATTCTCAAGGAGCAACTCATTTTTATATGGCAACCGTTTTTGCACATCATAGGAATTGTTACCCATTGCATTGATATCAAAGACAATGGACTGAAGGAGGTAGGTCCACAACTTAATGTGAAGTCCACAGGCATTAAAAGGGGCTTGGGACTTAAGCAGACTGGTGGGCTGTCCATAACAGCTCACAGACCAACTAATTAAAAAAAATAATTCAGATAAAACAATAATGACTGATATAAGCAGCTAAATACATGTTTATATGAGGCCTGTAATAGGTATACTTTGCAAAAGAAATCCATTTTTGAGTGAGAGTTTGAAATAATGTGGTGAGTTTTCTGTATGAAGACCACAGTTTGTCCATACATGCTCAACTCAGCATCAATACTGACGGCCAACATGGAACAGTGTGTTGGCTCAGGTGGTAATAGCTGTTCTTTTGGTGGAGAACTTATATCAGATCTCCAGAGGTCAATTTACCTCTGAACTTTTTTGTAACATAAAATGTTGTACAAATGGGATTTTCTTAAATGTGAAAAAAGTAAGACTCTTCACTTACAATTTATTTAATATAGCCTAATTCAAGGCACTGGTACTAAATTCTTATGCCACATCTACTACCCTAGTTACTAACTCCCTGAGCTGGCGCCCAAAATGAACATATCTTGCTTTCATTATGTATTTTACAAAACCTGTGTGTCCAAACTCGTGGTCAACAGCCAATCTGACCACAGCCTCATATAAGAACTATATCAAAAGTCACCCTGCATCCATAGACAACAAGGGAAATAAGTTACATCTAAGATTCTAGTCCTCCAAAGCCATAGGAGCACACTGCCCAAACATGCAAAGTCCGTGGATCAGCAAGCAATGGGTCTGATCTATTTCTTTGAATTCTTGTATCAGTTATGATGGCCTACACCAAATATCCAAACAATCATCATCCAACACCACTGCAGGGTCTTACCTGTCTGCTAACGGCATTAGCTACATCAATGTAGAATATTAGGAGTCAGTGATCAGTTTATTTATTAATCCTTGATCTACATTGTATTTACTAAGTTTTGAAGCTTGAAATGGCTGGCTACTAAGGGTCCATTCACACTAGCGCGACTTGTCAGGCGACTTGGTCGCCTGACAAGTCGCAGTCGGTCGCTCGCCATTGAATAGTACAGGACCCGTTCTAATAGGAGCGACACAAGTCGCTCTGACTTAGAAAAAGGGTCCTGTACTTCTTTGGGGCGACCTGGAGGCAACTTGCATTGACTTCAATTATATGAAGTCCGTGCAAGTCGCGCCGAGGTCGCCCCACCAAGTCGTGTCGTGCCAGTCTGAATGGGCTGTAAAACTAAGTCAGCGTTGGGTTCTGGCTCAGGGGTTTAGCTGCCAGTCTACAGACCAGCTGAGATTTTGGAGTTGCTGGATTGAATCCTGCTTTAGCTTTTTGAATTGCTGACGTTTAGTCCTGAATTAGGGGAACTAACACACAGGCTACCAAGCAGAGGTGAATAGCTCAGAGGATGAGTGTTGACCAGGGCGCCATAGACACAAGTTCAAATCCATAAAGTGCTGCAGCCCCCAAGGGCCTCTTCATGAGAGCACAAGCTCAAATCTCTAAGTGAAAGCCTGGAGGCCATGGACAACCCACCAGTCTGCTCCAGTCCCACGCCCCCACTGGCCTGTAGCATGTGTGGGCATCACATTAGGTTGAGGGCCCACTTCCTTTAGTCCAAGATCTGTAATATCAATGCAAGAACTACATTTGGAATGGGCTGTCTTACTTGGGCAGCCCAGAAAGAAATACTTTGCAAAAAACATTTTTTTTTTGCTGCACTTTCCTTTTTCACAACTATAGATATACACGCACACACGCACACACGCACACACACAATTCAAACTCAGGTCTCCAGCAGACCAGTCAGAGGTCTTTACCCATTGAGCTTTACCTGTGCTCAATCATCAAGCTGGTAATTCTCCTATTTCAGAGTTATGCCTCGTACACACGCAACGATTGTTGGCCGTGAATTTTCGGCCAACGTCCGACCGGCTTGTTAGTATGATGATTCCGACAACCGACTGCGACTTTTCGGCCGAACAAAATCTGGTGTGCATGCTATAAAAATTTTTTTGGCCGTCAACAGAACGGCCGATTTTCCATCAGTCAGTACAGATTTCGGCAGACAAAAATCAGATGAGCAAGACTGGGCATGCTCAGAGAAGAAAAAACACACGGAAAGTAAACCAGCACATGACATCACTTCTGAAGTTGGTTGTTGTTGGCCGAGAAAATTCGTGTGCAGTCTAGAGCACATTTCAACCAACACAACAACACTGGACAAAAGACGGCCGATCGGTCGGCCGATAATCGTTGCGCGTGTACAAGGCATAACAAAGACATTCAACAGTCAGAAAAGACAGCCAAATAATAGATTTTAATTAAGGTCTCCAGCACACCAGGCAAAGCTATTTCATCAAAGTATCAACTTCAAAAAAGGAGGACTAACATCTCCAACAAGCAGCTCCCATATTTCTTAGGTTGGGATTGGGTTTATGGAGCATATTAGCAGTTAAATCAGAACACTTACCCTCAAAGCTATTACCTGCTTTCAAGAAATATATGGCATTTGCTAACTAGAAAAGGCAAAGGTAACAAAGCCAAGTCTCCATCACAATGATCATAGCCTATACCCACCAAGCTTTCATGACTACTCAGACAGCACAAATAGGCCACAAATTAAAAACTCCCTAGCTAGTTATGGAAGGCTTCAGGTTTAGGTCTCTTACCCTTGGAGCTATCACATGAAAGGCTACAGCCTTTGTTCTATTTCAGAAGAATCGACAAATAATAAAGGACCATTGGCATGTCAAACCTTGTCTCTGGCTCTGCATGTAGAGCTTGTTAGCTCATGAGCCTTCACTACCTCTAAAAACATCCTTCTTTTTCAGAAGCACAAGAGCATTGTAAGAGTTATCTACGGAGGTTGTAGAAAGACTGTAAACAGAATCCTTCTGCATGATCATGACTGTAGGATATAGAAAATCAGTAGATAATTCTCTTCTTTTATTTTCAGGTGCCCAAGGAGCTCCTGGCGTAAGTGTAGATGGTCGGGATGGTTCCTACGGTGAGCCTGGTTACCCTGGAGAGCCTGGAAGACCTGGTGCCATAGGAGCGCAAGGTACCCCTGGAATATGCGACACCTCCGCTTGTCAAGGTGCCATGGCTGCAGAAAAATCAGGTTCCAGAAAGTCATAAACATGACTGTGAACTAAGAAAAGGAACTGTCTTTAATACAGCCCTCTTTCATAAGCAAGACCTTCCCAAGCATTCGGAGAGGGTGGGTCTGTATCATATCCCCAAAAAGAATGGTGGAGGACCAACATTAATACATCAACTCCATAAAACAGGAGAACATTCGATTAAAGTACCATAGGTGATTTTATTTTGTTTATACATTAACTATAACCCCCTTTCCCTAAAACCCACATTTATTTGTTACCTCTTGGAAACCCCCTCATCTTTAGCGTTCTTTTTTGCCATCTTTGCTTGGTTTGCGCATCCCAAGTTCACAGGCCCGTGACAATAAGTCTACCATCCAGACTAGCCAGGCCAAGCACATCTAATCCTCTCACAGCCTTGCCTTGCTAGAGGTAAGTGTACATAGAAAACTTTCCACAGAAGACAATCTGGATATTCTACTCTTATTATTTTTTTTCACCTCCGTCAACATTTGGTGAAATCAGACACTATGGTGTGACTGCCGTGTTGTAATAACTGTTCCCGAAACCTAGATGCGTACTGTAAAAATTGTCTTGTAAAAATAAAGAATTGTTTTTTTTAAAACCATGATTTTTTAACACGTCCTGTTTTAGCGTACCGCGGACAAATAAACGGCTGCAAACAATGTGAAGATCGGTGATTGAAATTTAGTATTTATTTTGGTGACTTTTGTGTACAATGAAAGCTGTTGCACCGTCTGTTGTAAGAATGAAATAAAGCCACTTTCACCACACGGAAATCCATCAAGACATCTTTGCAATTTATTGACAACTGAAAACTTTACTACAGGGGTACAGGATTGTGAAGTGCGCCCGAAAATTGCCCCGTACAACAAAAGGGCATCGTAGCTAAAAAGATAAATATGGAATATAATAAAAAATATACAGTATCTCACAAAAATGAGTACACACCCTCACGTTTTTGTAAATATTTTACTATATCTTTTCATGTGACAACACTGAAGAAATGACACTTTGCTACAATGTAAAGTAATGAGTGTACAGCTAGTATAACAGTGTAAATTTTCTGTCCCCTCAAAATAACTCAACACACAGCCATTATTGTCTAAACCCCTGGTAACAAAAGTGAGTGCACCCCTAAGTGAAAATGTCCAAATTGGGCCCAAAGTGTTAATATTTTGTGTGGCCACCATTATTTTCCAGCACTGCCTTAACCCTCTTGGGCATGGAGTTCACCAGAGCTTCACAGGTTGCCACTAGAGTCCTCTTTCACTCCTCCATGACAACATCATGGAGCTGGTGGATGTTGGGAGACCTTGTGCTCCTCCACCTTTTGTTTGAGGATGCCCCACAGAGGCTCAATAGGGTTTAGATCTGGAGACATGCTTGGCCAGTCCACCACCTTTACCCTCATCTTCTTGAGCAAGGCAGTGGTCATCTTGGAAGTGTGTTTGGGGTCCTTATCATGTTGGAATACTGCCCTGTGGCCCAGTCTACAAAGGGAGATGACACTTGTTTTTGTACTCCTCACCTGGTTGCCGCCACACACATTTGACACCATCTGAACCAAATAAGTTTATCTTGGTCTCATCAGACCACAGGACATGGTTCCAGTAATCCATGTCCTTAGTCCGCTTGTCTTCAGCAAACTGTTTGTGGGCTTTCTTGTGCATCATATTTAGAAGAGGCTTCCTTCTGGGACAACAGCCATGCAGACCAATTTGATGCAGTGAGCAGCGTATGGTCTGAGCACTGACAGGCTGACCCCCCCACCCTTTCAACCTCTGCAGCAATGCAGAGACGTCATATCCAAAGACAACCTCTGGATATGACGCTGAGCACGTGCACTCAACCTCTTTGGTCCACCATGGTGAGGCTTGTTCTGAGTGGAACCTGTCCTGTTAAACCGCTGTATGGTCTTGTCCCCCGTGCTGCAGCTCAGTTTCAGGGTCTTGGCAATCTTCTTATAGCCTAGGCATTCTTTATGTAGAGCAACAATTATTTTTTTTAGATCCTCAGAGAGTTTTTTGCCATGAGATGCCATGTTGAACTTTCAGTGACCAGTATGAGAGTGAGAGTGATCACACCAAATTTAACACACCTGCTCCCCATTCACACCTGAGACCTTGTAACATTAATGAGTCACATGACAATGGGGAGTGAAAATGGCTAATTGGGCCCAATTTGGACATTTTCGCTTGGGGGTGTACTCACTTTTGTTGTCAACAGTTTAGACATTAATGCCTGTTTGTTGAGTTGAGTTGTTTTGAGGGAACAGCAAATTGACACTGTTATACAAGCTGTACATTGTACATGTACAAGTGTCATTTCTTCAGTGTTGTCACATGAAAAGATATAATAAAATATTTACAAAAATGTGAGGGGTGTACTCACTTTTGTGAGATACTGTAATAAAATATGTCTGAAAAACACTGCTGTTCTTTCATTACAAAAATGTAGCTTAGAAGTAGCCTCTGAAATTTCAGTTCCTGGATGGTGTATCCAATCCAGCACCAATCCGTGCACAGCGAAACACCTCCCCACTGGGTAAAGGGAACCTACCAAAAAAAAAGTACAGTTGGAAGGGGGGTTGGTTGCCAATGATAACCTCCTTTAGAAATCCTGTGGCTTCAATACTTTGTAAATGACTGACCCAGAAAGTCATAATGCTAGATGTCCTTATCTGTGGGGCTTCTCTCTGGTTTAAGTATTGAAGGTAAGGTCTCAGCATGACAACCAGGCAGCTAGCAATTTCAGCGAAAGCAGCCTCTATTTTTCATTAAAAAAAATGATACCTTGCGGTGGGCATGTGCCCATGCTGCATGGGTTAATTCAGGTTGTCATTGTTATAATGATTGTCAACTTATGAGCTAAAGGCCTTAAATGCAGCCCTTGAAATCATGAAAACAGCCACACATATATGTAATGATTGAGAAGAATGTCAGAAACTGCAGACCTAAAAGAAAAAATGAGGGTCAGAGAGTGTGGACATCCTACGCTTTTGGGTGGGGATATTCTGCAGAAGACAATATGAAACTGGAATCATGTTACTAGTAGAGGCTAGTAGAGATCAATGCCTTCACCCTAATTAATGTTTCCACTTCAGATTACTTAGGTCTGAGGGCCACACATAATATTCCAAAGAGCTTCAGTTTGGGAACCAGGGCGTTAAGTGCTTGTTTAGGTCTAGGGCAGGGGTCAGAAACCTTTTTCAACTTAAGGGCCGGATTCAATGTATGTGAATGCATGGAGGGCCGAATTCACCTGCTAATAAATAAAGATAACATTACACAACCCCCGCACCTCTGGACCTCTTTACATAACACAGTCCCGGCACCTCTGGACCCCTTTACTTTACATTATATTGCGCTCTGTCAGAGTAACCATCAGGTTCTTGGTCATCTCCTTGACTAACGGTCTTCTTCCCCGATCACTCAGTTTGCCCGGGTGGCCCGCTCTAGGATGAGCCCTGGTGGTTCCAAACATCTTCCATTTATGGGTAATGAAGGCCACTGTGCTTGGGACTTTCAATGCTGCAGACCTTTTTCTGTACCCTTCCCCAGATCTGTGCCTCAATATAATCCTGTCTCGGAGCCCTACAGACAATTTCTTGGACTTCATAGCTTGGTTTGTGTCCTGACATGCACTGTTACCTGTGAAACCTTATGAAAAGAAGTTGGTACCTCAAGCCAGGTAAGTTGGGACTTTATGGGCTAGTACAACGGGGTTTATGTTTATACAATTTATTGAAAAGAGGTTTGCAACATAAATATACAACGATAACCATAAGGTGTGTGGGTTATAGACCCATGAGTGATAGTGAGTCAGAGGAGAAATGGTGACATGGTGACAGTGGTATGTCTCTCTATCTGTCCACGCTTCTGGGGGCGTGGAATCTGTAGGGAGAGATATCCTGGATTCCTAAGCGTTTCGGCGTGCTGCCTTTATCAAGGAAGTTTTTCCACCATATCTGTAGACAAAGTAGATGAATAATTAGTAAGTATTATGCTTCCAATAGAAAGTATTCATTGGTCGCCTAATAATTTACATACTTGGTAAAAGAGGTCTGCTCTTGGAACCTTGCTTCTGGTCCTTATATTTCCACACAGGAATTAAAGGTTGAACACTGTCGCTGGAGTATATAATATATGATATTGATAAGTAAGTATTATACAGACAGTAAGTACCTTCAAGCTATACATAATTATAAGACACAAATCATGTCCACTTACTTATCAATATCATATATTATATACTCCAGCGACAGAGTCCAACCTTTAATTCCTGTGTGGAAATATAAGGACCAGAAGCAAGGTTCCAAGAGCAGACCTCTTTTACCAAGTATGTAAATTATTAGGCGACCAATGAATACTTTCTATTGGAAGCATAATACTTACTAATTATTCATCTACTATGTCTACAGATATGGTAGAAAAACTTCCTTGATAAAGGGAGCACGCCGGAAACGCGTAGTAATCCAGGATATCTCTCCCTACAGATTCCACGCCACCAGAAGTGTGGACAGATAGAGAGACATACCACTGCCACCATATCACCATGTCGCCATTTCTCCTCTGACTCACTATCACTCATGGGTCTATAACCCACACACCTTATGGTTATCGTTGTATATTTATGTTGCAAACCTCTTTTCAATAAATTGTATAAACATAAACCCTGTTGTACTAGCCCATAAAGTCCCAACTTACCTGGCTTGAGGTACCAACTTCTTTCCAAACTATTCTCTGGGATGACGGCTAAACCTACTTCAAAGGTTTTGGGAATCGCACCCCGTACACTACCTGTGGAACCTTATATAGGCAGGTGTGTGCCTTTCCAAATCATGTCCAATCTACTGAATTTACCACAGGTGAACTCCAATCAAGTTGTAGAAACATCTGAAGGATGATCAGTGGAAACAGGATTCACCTGAGCTAAAATTTTGTGTCATGGCAAAGACTGTGAATACTTATGTACATTTGATTTTTTTTTCTTCGTTTTTTATTTTTAATAAATTTGCAAAGATTTCAAACAAACTTCTTTCACGTTGTCATTATGGGGTATTGTTTGTCGATTTTTGAGGAAAATAATGATTTGAATCCATTTTGGAATAAGGCTGTAACATATAAAAATTTGGAAAAAGTGATGTGCTGTGAATACTTTCCAGATGCACTGTATGTGTGTGTCTTTCCTTTAACATCTGAGTATACAGTCCCCTTTAAAGTTCAACTTCAAGCAGAAAAACACAAATGAATGCAGCGCGGTAATTATTATTCTATTATTAAATGTATTTTTTAATGCAAAAAGTGTTTGGCGTCTTTTACACGAACGATCCAATCAGATCCGCCTGTCAGCGCTAACCGGCGTTGACCAGCATCAAGTAAGCGCCAACAAGCATTTTTCAGTTGTCCCCAGCAAATTGTGTATAGTTGAGCCAAAGGAGTATCCCACTCATCCCTTCTCCCATCCAAGTTCGCAATAAATATAAAAACCCAAAGATACTGGACTGGTCATTATCGCAGTGCTCACACTTGGAGAACATGCTAAAATGTGCTGTTGTTGTTAGCGGTAACCCAGGCGGACCCACATCCAGCACAATGGCTGGGAATTCTGCTACACCTTTTTATGCGGTATTTTTTTTTTTTTGTGAATTTCTGTTTAATGTTTTAAAACAAGAATAGAACAAACACAAACACACTGCCATGCAGGGCAACACATAAAAGAAAAACAGTCGACAACAGGCAAACAAACCCCTCCCCGCACCACCACCCCCCCCCCCCCCCACCCCAGGCACCACCCAGCAGGTCCAGCATAATGACAGACATGCCTCAAAGAGGCTAAAAAAAACCCCAATGAATTCCCAACATACTTATAGCATCCTCATGTTGCAAGCACATAGTGAGCATAGTGAACAGCATACATTAGCCTTAGTCTTTAAATGTAATAAGAGACAAGTTACCAAAAAATAAACGTCTTACGTCCACCCAGCAGACAATCAGCACAATGTTAAACAGCCCACGCCCACAACCACCCAGCCACTCAAGCACATAATGACATTAGGACACCCATGACCGTTCGACAGAGGTCGAGGCCGGAGAATCCAGCCACAGCTTCCACACTTTATCAAATTTGTGCGGACAGCCCCTACTGAGATACGTAGCTTTATAGAGCGGAGTCACCTTATTCACCAGACCCTTCCAAAAGAGGACTGTGGGAGCCAGCGGGGTCTTCCAGTGCAGGAGCAGGGCCTTGCGAGCATAAAAGAGAAATAGGCTTAACAACGTGCGAAGGGCCCTAGCGTGAGCCAACCCATCAACCAATCCCAGCAGACAAACCTCGATAGAATTGGGAACCGGTATCTTTACCACCTCCTCAATACAGGCCAGCACAGCAGTCTTGAAATCTCTGACCACCGGGCAGCGCTAGAAAATCTGCCCAAAATCTGCCGGAGAATGCGAACAGCGACAGCACTCAGCAGAGAACTCTGGATATATACGAGCCAACCTTGCAGGTGTGTAGTAGATCCTGTGCAGGAATTTAAAATGAATCAAACGATCCCTCGCAGATACCAGGTGAGCAAAGGGGGAACACCACATATCATCCCAGTCACCACCATCTAATTCTGGCACCTCCTCCACCCACCGCTCCCTTCACCTGCGTACCGCCAATGGAGAAGTGACAAGCAGTTTCCTGTGGAGTTCCGATAAAGGTTTCCGCATATCCTCAACCTGAACAGCAGTCTCCAACACAGAAGGCTTAACCGCCACACGGGGAGAACAAAACTGTGCGAGAAAAGCATGATGGAGCTGGAGATAGCAGAAGAGGTAGGAATTTGCCAGTTCAAAGCGGGCCTTCAGGGCATCGAAGGGGCAAAGTTTTCCGCCGGATGTAACATCCCCCAGCGTTTTGACCCCCCTGGAAGCCCAGAGGACCGGATCAGGTATCGAATCAAAATGAGGAAACCGAGGGTTCCGCCACAGGGTGGAGGAGGGAGACAACCCAGTCGCTCCAGGTTCTATCGTTGCCCGCATCTGATCCCAGGCTTTGATAGTGGAACGCATCGTCCCCGTTAGAGGGAAATCAGCCCTCGATCCACAATGCAAAAGGAGATGGAGACTCTCATAGGAGCCCAAAACAGCCGCCTCCAACACTGTGGCAGAATCCCCGTCACCCCCCCCCCCCCCGAAGCCACCTGCGTGCAAGCACCCCCTGACTTGCCAAAAAGTATTTGTATAAATCAGGCAAGGCAAGACCCCCCTGACCCCATGGTTCCTGAAGCACTTGAAGGCCAATTCTAGGTGGAGAATTACCCCATACAAAGGACCCAATCAGACCATGCACCCTACGAAAAAATAAATTGGGAATCCACACCCGAGAATTTCGGAGAAAATAAAGGAAGACTGGAAGAATTTTCATCTTAATTAGATTGATAAGCCCCAGAACCAATAATGGCAAATCCCTCCACACCTCCGCCCTTCGCTTAAGGACATCCAGCAGAGGCAGCAGATAGAGGCTAAGATAATCCGCCACCCGTGCCAAAATCCGGACCCCCAGGTAAGTGAATTCCGTAACCCACTGCAATGGCAACGTCCCATCAGCAGCAGCCCGAGTGCCAGAGCCATCCTGAGACCCGAGAACTTAGCAAAGGTATCTAAAATAGTAAATACCACCCGCAGAGATCTATCAGGGTCCCGTAGGAACAACAGCATATCATCAGCATAAAGTGCTAAACATTCCTTAATCGAGCCCACCTCCAACGCACCCACCTCCGAGGATGTACGCAATGCTATGGCTAAGGGTTCTATCATCAAGGAGAACAGGAAGGGCGAGAGAGGACAGCCCTGCCTAGTCCCCCTGCCCACTGCAAAGAAGGGAGACAGAGAGGACCCAATTTTCAGCGCCATCTGGGGGGTAGAATGAAGGGAGATCCACTTACAGAACTTGGGGCCAAACCCCATGCGCCTCAACACCAGCCCCATGTACGTCCAATCCACTGAATCAAAGGCCTTGGCTATGTCCAGCGACACCACCGCTCTAGTCGCTATGGAAGAATGTGCGATTTGTAAATGAGTAAACAGGAGGCGGAGATTGGTATCCATGGACTTACCTGGCATAAAACTTGTCTGGTCTATATCCATCAATGAGGGTAGTTTTATGCAGTATTTAATGAGCGTTATTGGTGTTTGCGCTAAATACTGCATACGAGCAATAGTAAATTTACGTTTTTTATTATTACCTGCGTTAAGTGGTTACCTGACCGTCATAATGCATGTGATAACCTTTAGTGAATGATGTGTGAATTAATGTGATGATGACATTAGCCTGGTACACACTAATAGCTAGGTTGAACTAAAAAAATGGTCAGCTCCTGTTGGAGCCGCTGTAATAACAATAAAATTGCCCCCCAAGCTCCCACAGTGCCTCCCAGGCCTCTAAGAGTCCTCAGGTCCACAAGCCCCCCAAATTCCCACAGTGTCCCCCTTTCTCCCACAATGCTATTCAGCCTGCTGCAGAATAATGCCAAAGCCAATGGCATTATTTTAACCCTTTTTCTGCTGCCCCTTTTTTATCACAGCACTGGGAGGTGTCAGCCCTCTGAGCTCTTCTGAACTTAATAGGACAGCAAAACATAACCCTTCTCTATTCTTTCCAAATCAAGGTAAGAGGCTGCAGCAGGGGCTGTTCCATCTCAGACAAACCAAGAACTGCACAAGCACCAAGGGGTTGTGTCATCTCTAACCTGGCATATCAGTCATCATCAGTAATGCACACTTGGCACAAAAGTAACAGCAAACCTCACCTTTGACTTTACTCCAGACCTGCTCAGGTATCAGTAGGTTTGTTGAGCTACAGCTCTTCTTTGTTAATTCCATTTCCTGCTGGTAACAGAAGTTCCTGTGAATTGACATCTCTTGGTACTTAGGTGCCACCATCATGGGGCAGGAGGGTTTGCAGCTGGAGGAGGCCTGAAAATGGGAAAAGGTTGATTGATCAATACTTTGATAACTCCAGCTTCCCGTAAAGGAAATGCCATATGTATTTAGGTTAATTTCATCAAAGAAGTCTTGTAACGATTCTTCTGTGCCTTTTCATAAAATAACTATGTCACCAATGTATCGTCTGTAAAATTTCAAAGTAGGCCGGTCCACACTATATATTTGCTCCTCCCATTTGTTCATAAACAAGTTTACTACACTCGGGACGTATCTTGCTCCCATAGCCATTTTGTTGGTTTGGACATAATGCTCCCCCTTGTACCAGAAATAATTACAGTTCAAGCCTTCCAGTATAACCCATTTCCAAAAATGTTGGTACACTGTACAAATTGTGAGTAAAAAAGCAATGGACTAATTTACAAATCTCATAAACTTATATTTTATTCACAATATAATATAGATAACATATCAAATGTTGAAAGTGAGACATTTTGAAATGTCATGCCAAATATTGGCTCATTTTTGATTTCATGAGAGCTACACATTCCAAAAAAGTTGGGACAGGTAGCAATAAGAGGCCGGAAAAGTTAAACGTACATATAAGGAACAGCTGGAGGACCAATTGTTAATTTATTAGGTCAACTGGCAACAAGATTAGGCATAAAAAGAGCCTCTCAGAGTGGCAGTGCCTCTCAGAAGTCAAGATGGGCAGAGGGTTACCAATTCCCCCAATGCTGCAGCGAAAAAAAGTGGAGCAATATCAGAAAGGAGTTTCTCAGAGAAAAATTGCAAAGAGCTTGAAGTTATCAATCATCTTCAGTGCATATAATCATCCAAAGATTAAGAGAATCTGGAACAATCTCTGTGCGAAAGGGTCAAGGCCGGAAAACCATACTGGATGCCTGTAATCTTCGGGCCCTTAAACATCACTGCATCACATACAGGAATGCTACTGTAATGGAAATCACAATATGGGCTCAGGAATACTTCCAGAAAACATGCTCGGTGAACACAATCCACTGTGCCATTCGCCGTTACCCGCTAAAACTCTATAGGCCAAAAACGAGGCCATATCTAAACATGATCCAGAAGCACAGGCGTTTTCTCTGGGCCAAGGCTCATTTAAAATGGACTGTGGCAAAGTGGAAAACTGTTCTGTGGTCAGACGAATAAAAATTTGAAGTTCTTTTTGGAAAACTGGGACACCATGTCATTCAGACTAAAGAGGACAAGGACAACCCAAGTTGTTATCAGTGCTCAGTTCAGAAGCCTGCATCTCTGATGGTATGGGGCTGCAAGTATGCATGTGGCATGGGCAGCTTACACATCTGGATAGGCACCATCAATGCTGAAAGGTATATCCAAGTTCTAGAACAACATATGCTCTCATCTAGACGTCGTCTCTTTCAGGGAAGACCTTGCATATTCCAACATGACAATGCCAGACCACATACTGCATCAATTACAACATCATGGCTGCGTAAAAGAAGGATCTGGGTACTGAAATCGCCAGCCTGCAGTCCAGATCTTTTACCCATAGAAAACATTTGGCGAATCATAAAGAGGAAGATGCGACAAAGAAGACCTACGACAGTTGAGCAACTAGAAGCCTATATTAGACAAGAATGGGACAACATTCCTATTCCTAAACTCGAGCAACTTGTCTCCTCAGTCCCCAGACATTTGCAGACTGTTCTAAAAAGAAGAGGGGATGCCACACAGTGGTAAATATCGCCTTGTCCCAACTTTTTTGAGATGTGTTGATGCCATGAAATTTAAAATCAACTTATTTTTTCCCTTAAAATGATACATTTTCTCAGTTTAAACATTTGATATGTCATCTATGTTGTATTCTGAATAAAATATTGAAATTTGAAACTTCCACATCATTGCATTCTGTTTTTATTCACAATTTGTACAGTGTCCCAACTTTTTTGGAATCGGGCTTGTATATACGCTATTTGTTCTTGTTTTAAATCTGTATACATCTGTAACGCCCATTTTGCACTCTTCAAGCCATCCTTCTGTACAGCATATATGGCATTTTCTTCATGGTAAGCTGGAGTTATCAAAGTCTTCATGAGGGTTATGCTGCCCCCTACAGGAGTAGAACACTAGGCAGAGAAAAGCTTGAGCACGCCTATGAGGAAGTCCCTGGGGGTATACTCCTACTTCCTGATATAGGTATCCAGTTTTGTAATAAGCAGTGTCAGAAGAAAAACAACCCAACTCCAAAAAGGGGCGGGTGCTGTGTTTGTCAATGAACATCAGAGAAATGGATTTTACGGTAAGTCAAAAATTCCATCTTCTCTTTCGTTCATTGACGAACACAGCTCTTCATCTTCATGACCGTAGTGACATCCCAAAGCAGTGTCAAACATGAGGGGGGGTACAGCAGAAAACAAACTTCCCAAAGGCTAAACATAGCCAACCAGGTAACATGGAGCTCAACTGAGAACAACTGGAGCTCACCTGAAAAAAACACCCTCAAAGAGGACAAGTCCTCTAAACAGCAGCCTGCAAAACTTTGCAGCCAAAAGAAGCATCCACAGATGCCAACACATCCACTTTATAAAACTTTGTGAATGTGTGCACAGACGACCAAGTGGGCGCTTTGCAAACTTGCACCAATGACGCCTGATGAGGGAAAGCTCAGGAGGCAATAAGCGCCCAAGTAGAGTGTGCCTTGGCAGGGAAAGGAGGAACCTGACCCCCTTATTAGAATAAGCCTGAACCACACTCTGCCTGATCCATCTGGAAATGCAGAAGCAGCCAGTTCCTTGTGAGGTCCATCCGTGAGAACAAACAGTGAGTCTGACTTTTGAAACGACTCCATAGCTGCCAGGTACGTCCTGATTGCTCAAAACACATCCAGGGAATGCAAAACAACTTCCTTAGGATGCTTAGGGATAGAACATAGAGAAGGCAACACAATGTCTTCATTCAGATGAAAATCTGAGACGACCTTTGGAAGGAATGATGGACATGGTCTAAGAAACACCTTATTGCTGTAAACAACTGGATAAGGTGAACGGCAAGACAGCGCTGCCAGCTCAGACACCCTGCTCGCCAAAGTAATAGCCACCAAAAAGGTCACCTTCTGGGACAATGTAAGCAGGGGACTCTCCTGATATTTTCAAAGGGAGGTTTCTAGGAGTGTGAGAATATTTCACCAGTTCATGCACTGACCAGATGTACAATCCAAGGGTGGCTGATGGCCTTTTAGAAGTGAAAGTACACACTTTTCCAGTGTAAGGTCCTTGCAGCTTTCCTTATTTCCACTGGGTGGCGGACAATGAATCTATACAAAAATTACAAAAAGGAGACACAAGCGCACAGCTGCCCTCACATAATAAAGTTTTAATAAAGACAATGGACAACACTTCTGTGGATGCACTCACATATTTCAAGGTGATAGCGGGCATATACATCGATGGATTTCCCTTTTTATCCTCTCTCTCCCACCGGATGGCCCCTTCAAGTGACCTGAAGAAGGAGGCTCTGCCTCCAAAACGCGTCATCATAGCAACCAAGTAAGCGTGCAACATCGTCCCGTTCTTCACTCCCTTACTATCTATAGCCTCTCAGCAGGTCCGCGGTGCCCATGCGCAGTGGGCGGCAAGCCGGCAGGTCCTGGCGCAGGTGCACTGGGCTGAGAACGCCGGAGCCTTATCGAAGAGGATTTGGTCCCGCCACCAGGCACATCAGGAGCGGTGATCAAGCTCCATATCACTGGAAGGGGCCATTCGGGGGAGAGAGAGAGAGGATAAAAAGGTGTCAGGATTATTGGGGAGATTAAATAAAAGAAATATGGAATTATAAAGGCCATGTATATTCAGTCATCTACATAGAAATTTTGAACAGTACAGCGTCCATCTTGCATAAGGTCACTGACAGTTCATGTTCTTTTGCAAGATGCCTTTATAGAGTCTTAAGTTCCACAGAAGATTTTCTTTGTATTTCTTAAAATTGTATATATGGGACTTTCTGGCATTTCACCTGATAAAAGCCTAGCCAGGATGGCACCAGATTTTAAGGGGGGTGATGTCTTTTTGATTGTCTGTATTTTACAATGAACAATAAGTTCAGTATATTTTTTTAAAGGTTCATTTAAAAATACGTTTTAGAAAACATTATATCATGTGTAAGAAAATATTAGTAATATTTATACGTGTGTGTAGCATAGACATCGTTCTAAGTGTATTATATACCATATTTTGGTTTTATATTTTTACACATAAGAATCTTACTTAGGTGAAGCTAATTACTTCATTTTAGAAACATTTGTGTTTAAGTTTTTATGACCGATATAAATACTATATCCTAGACACAAAGTCTGACAGGGTTTTGACACAGCCAAGTGATTTAATTATTTTTGCCCAGCCAGGTCAGAAGGTTATCAGTTAATAGTAGTACTATTGTATTGTTTATACTGAATTTAAAGAGCAATACAATACTGCCCCCTTTGGAGACTACTACTAAATGCAGTCTCGGGGTAAATCAGTAATTTCCATTATATATATATATATTGTATTAATAATATCTTCTTCTTAAATGGCTTACCAGATTTAATCCTTGCCAAGATACATGATGGAGATATTAGATGGACATGTATATATTATGAGAGTATGGACAGGTTTTGATGTTGTTTTTATGATTATTCTTAATTGAAGGAATTATTACATAATTTTAATATCCAAAATACTGGACGATTAGTAGAGGCATTGCCAATGACCTCACCAGTTAATGGATAAAATATCCCAACCAATGGGGATAAAGTTCCTCCTTCTGGGTTCAGCTTATGGTAATTTTACTGGTCTTTTGTTCAATACAATATAAAAAGGGAACTCCACACACACACATACGACAACATTCATTACACTTACAACACACACACTACTCACATCCATACATATACTCATCTATACATACTCCATCCTGCTCCATCATTTATCTTGAACTTTGAAGGACGCCAAACGAAACTCCTCCCTAACTAGCCACCATTTTGGGAAGGCAGCCATCTTAAGGACTCTGGTAACAACCATTTTAAGCTAGCAGCCATCTTAAATGTGGTAAATATACCTTTCTGTTTATTTGATTATTATTTGCAATTGTTTATTTCCTTCCTTATATGTTTGTGTCAGGGGTTGTGTCATCTCTAACCTGGCATATCAGTCATCATCAGTAATGCACACTTGGCACAAAAGTAACAGCAAACCTCACCTTTGACCTTTGACTTTACTCCAGACCTGCTCAGGTATCAGTAGGTTTGTTGAGCTACAGCTCTTCTTTGTTAATTCCATTTCCTGCTGGTAACAGAAGTTCCTGTGAATTGACATCTCTTGGTACTTAGGTGCCACCATCATGGGGCAGGAGGGTTTGCAGCTGGAGGAGGCCTGAAAATGGGAAAAGGTTGATTGATCAATACTTTGATAACTCCAGCTTCCCGTAAAGGAAATGCCATATGTATTTAGGTTAATTTCATCAAAGAAGTCTTGTAACGATTCTTCTGTGCCTTTTCATAAAATAACTATGTCACCAATGTATCGTCTGTAAAATTTCAAAGTAGGCCGGTCCACACTATATATTTGCTCCTCCCATTTGTTCATAAACAAGTTTACTACACTCGGGACGTATCTTGCTCCCATAGCCATTTTGTTGGTTTGGACATAATGCTCCCCCTTGTACCAGAAATAATTACAGTTCAAGCCTTCCAGTATAACCCATTTCCAAAAATGTTGGTACACTGTACAAATTGTGAGTAAAAAAGCAATGGACTAATTTACAAATCTCATAAACTTATATTTTATTCACAATATAATATAGATAACATATCAAATGTTGAAAGTGAGACATTTTGAAATGTCATGCCAAATATTGGCTCATTTTTGATTTCATGAGAGCTACACATTCCAAAAAAGTTGGGACAGGTAGCAATAAGAGGCCGGAAAAGTTAAACGTACATATAAGGAACAGCTGGAGGACCAATTGTTAATTTATTAGGTCAACTGGCAACAAGATTAGGCATAAAAAGAGCCTCTCAGAGTGGCAGTGCCTCTCAGAAGTCAAGATGGGCAGAGGGTTACCAATTCCCCCAATGCTGCAGCGAAAAAAAGTGGAGCAATATCAGAAAGGAGTTTCTCAGAGAAAAATTGCAAAGAGCTTGAAGTTATCAATCATCTTCAGTGCATATAATCATCCAAAGATTAAGAGAATCTGGAACAATCTCTGTGCGAAAGGGTCAAGGCCGGAAAACCATACTGGATGCCTGTAATCTTCGGGCCCTTAAACATCACTGCATCACATACAGGAATGCTACTGTAATGGAAATCACAATATGGGCTCAGGAATACTTCCAGAAAACATGGTCGGTGAACACAATCCACTGTGCCATTCGCCGTTACCCGCTAAAACTCTATAGGCCAAAAACGAGGCCATATCTAAACATGATCCAGAAGCACAGGCGTTTTCTCTGGGCCAAGGCTCATTTAAAATGGACTGTGGCAAAGTGGAAAACTGTTCTGTGGTCAGACGAATAAAAATTTGAAGTTCTTTTTGGAAAACTGGGACACCATGTCATTCAGACTAAAGAGGACAAGGACAACCCAAGTTGTTATCAGTGCTCAGTTCAGAAGCCTGCATCTCTGATGGTATGGGGCTGCAAGTATGCATGTGGCATGGGCAGCTTACACATCTGGATAGGCACCATCAATGCTGAAAGGTATATCCAAGTTCTAGAACAACATATGCTCTCATCTAGACGTCGTCTCTTTCAGGGAAGACCTTGCATATTCCAACATGACAATGCCAGACCACATACTGCATCAATTACAACATCATGGCTGCGTAAAAGAAGGATCTGGGTACTGAAATCGCCAGCCTGCAGTCCAGATCTTTTACCCATAGAAAACATTTGGCGAATCATAAAGAGGAAGATGCGACAAAGAAGACCTACGACAGTTGAGCAACTAGAAGCCTATATTAGACAAGAATGGGACAACATTCCTATTCCTAAACTCGAGCAACTTGTCTCCTCAGTCCCCAGACATTTGCAGACTGTTCTAAAAAGAAGAGGGGATGCCACACAGTGGTAAATATCGCCTTGTCCCAACTTTTTTGAGATGTGTTGATGCCATGAAATTTAAAATCAACTTATTTTTTCCCTTAAAATGATACATTTTCTCAGTTTAAACATTTGATATGTCATCTATGTTGTATTCTGAATAAAATATTGAAATTTGAAACTTCCACATCATTGCATTCTGTTTTTATTCACAATTTGTACAGTGTCCCAACTTTTTTGGAATCGGGCTTGTATATACGCTATTTGTTCTTGTTTTAAATCTGTATACATCTGTAACGCCCATTTTGCACTCTTCAAGCCATCCTTCTGTACAGCATATATGGCATTTTCTTCATGGTAAGCTGGAGTTATCAAAGTCTTCATGAGGGTTATGCTGCCCCCTACAGGAGTAGAACACTAGGCAGAGAAAAGCTTGAGCACGCCTATGAGGAAGTCCCTGGGGGTATACTCCTACTTCCTGATATAGGTATCCAGTTTTGTAATAAGCAGTGTCAGAAGAAAAACAACCCAACTCCAAAAAGGGGCGGGTGCTGTGTTTGTCAATGAACATCAGAGAAATGGATTTTACGGTAAGTCAAAAATTCCATCTTCTCTTTCGTTCATTGACGAACACAGCTCTTCATCTTCATGACCGTAGTGACATCCCAAAGCAGTGTCAAACATGAGGGGGGGTACAGCAGAAAACAAACTTCCCAAAGGCTAAACATAGCCAACCAGGTAACATGGAGCTCAACTGAGAACAACTGGAGCTCACCTGAAAAAAACACCCTCAAAGAGGACAAGTCCTCTAAACAGCAGCCTGCAAAACTTTGCAGCCAAAAGAAGCATCCACAGATGCCAACACATCCACTTTATAAAACTTTGTGAATGTGTGCACAGACGACCAAGTGGGCGCTTTGCAAACTTGCACCAATGACGCCTGATGAGGGAAAGCTCAGGAGGCAATAAGCGCCCAAGTAGAGTGTGCCTTGGCAGGGAAAGGAGGAACCTGACCCCCTTATTAGAATAAGCCTGAACCACACTCTGCCTGATCCATCTGGAAATGCAGAAGCAGCCAGTTCCTTGTGAGGTCCATCCGTGAGAACAAACAGTGAGTCTGACTTTTGAAACGACTCCATAGCTGCCAGGTACGTCCTGATTGCTCAAAACACATCCAGGGAATGCAAAACAACTTCCTTAGGATGCTTAGGGATAGAACATAGAGAAGGCAACACAATGTCTTCATTCAGATGAAAATCTGAGACGACCTTTGGAAGGAATGATGGACATGGTCTAAGAAACACCTTATTGCTGTAAACAACTGGATAAGGTGAACGGCAAGACAGCGCTGCCAGCTCAGACACCCTGCTCGCCAAAGTAATAGCCACCAAAAAGGTCACCTTCTGGGACAATGTAAGCAGGGGACTCTCCTGATATTTTCAAAGGGAGGTTTCTAGGAGTGTGAGAATATTTCACCAGTTCATGCACTGACCAGATGTACAATCCAAGGGTGGCTGATGGCCTTTTAGAAGTGAAAGTACACACTTTTCCAGTGTAAGGTCCTTGCAGCTTTCCTTATTTCCACTGGGTGGCGGACAATGAATCTATACAAAAATTACAAAAAGGAGACACAAGCGCACAGCTGCCCTCACATAATAAAGTTTTAATAAAGACAATGGACAACACTTCTGTGGATGCACTCACATATTTCAAGGTGATAGCGGGCATATACATCGATGGATTTCCCTTTTTATCCTCTCTCTCCCACCGGATGGCCCCTTCAAGTGACCTGAAGAAGGAGGCTCTGCCTCCAAAACGCGTCATCATAGCAACCAAGTAAGCGTGCAACATCGTCCCGTTCTTCACTCCCTTACTATCTATAGCCTCTCAGCAGGTCCGCGGTGCCCATGCGCAGTGGGCGGCAAGCCGGCAGGTCCTGGCGCAGGTGCACTGGGCTGAGAACGCCGGAGCCTTATCGAAGAGGATTTGGTCCCGCCACCAGGCACATCAGGAGCGGTGATCAAGCTCCATATCACTGGAAGGGGCCATTCGGGGGAGAGAGAGAGAGGATAAAAAGGTGTCAGGATTATTGGGGAGATTAAATAAAAGAAATATGGAATTATAAAGGCCATGTATATTCAGTCTTCTACATAGAAATTTTGAACAGTACAGCGTCCATCTTGCATAAGGTCACTGACAGTTCATGTTCTTTTGCAAGATGCCTTTATAGAGTCTTAAGTTCCACAGAAGATTTTCTTTGTATTTCTTAAAATTGTATATATGGGACTTTCTGGCATTTCACCTGATAAAAGCCTAGCCAGGATGGCACCAGATTTTAAGGGGGGTGATGTCTTTTTGATTGTCTGTATTTTACAATGAACAATAAGTTCAGTATATTTTTTTAAAGGTTCATTTAAAAATACGTTTTAGAAAACATTATATCATGTGTAAGAAAATATTAGTAATATTTATACGTGTGTGTAGCATAGACATCGTTCTAAGTGTATTATATACCATATTTTGGTTTTATATTTTTACACATAAGAATCTTACTTAGGTGAAGCTAATTACTTCATTTTAGAAACATTTGTGTTTAAGTTTTTATGACCGATATAAATACTATATCCTAGACACAAAGTCTGACAGGGTTTTGACACAGCCAAGTGATTTAATTATTTTTGCCCAGCCAGGTCAGAAGGTTATCAGTTAATAGTAGTACTATTGTATTGTTTATACTGAATTTAAAGAGCAATACAATACTGCCCCCTTTGGAGACTACTACTAAATGCAGTCTCGGGGTAAATCAGTAATTTCCATTATATATATATATATTGTATTAATAATATCTTCTTCTTAAATGGCTTACCAGATTTAATCCTTGCCAAGATACATGATGGAGATATTAGATGGACATGTATATATTATGAGAGTATGGACAGGTTTTGATGTTGTTTTTATGATTATTCTTAATTGAAGGAATTATTACATAATTTTAATATCCAAAATACTGGACGATTAGTAGAGGCATTGCCAATGACCTCACCAGTTAATGGATAAAATATCCCAACCAATGGGGATAAAGTTCCTCCTTCTGGGTTCAGCTTATGGTAATTTTACTGGTCTTTTGTTCAATACAATATAAAAAGGGAACTCCACACACACACATACGACAACATTCATTACACTTACAACACACACACTACTCACATCCATACATATACTCATCTATACATACTCCATCCTGCTCCATCATTTATCTTGAACTTTGAAGGACGCCAAACGAAACTCCTCCCTAACTAGCCACCATTTTGGGAAGGCAGCCATCTTAAGGACTCTGGTAACAACCATTTTAAGCTAGCAGCCATCTTAAATGTGGTAAATATACCTTTCTGTTTATTTGATTATTATTTGCAATTGTTTATTTCCTTCCTTATATGTTTGTGTCAGGGGTTGTGTCATCTCTAACCTGGCATATCAGTCATCATCAGTAATGCACACTTGGCACAAAAGTAACAGCAAACCTCACCTTTGACCTTTGACTTTACTCCAGACCTGCTCAGGTATCAGTAGGTTTGTTGAGCTACAGCTCTTCTTTGTTAATTCCATTTCCTGCTGGTAACAGAAGTTCCTGTGAATTGACATCTCTTGGTACTTAGGTGCCACCATCATGGGGCAGGAGGGTTTGCAGCTGGAGGAGGCCTGAAAATGGGAAAAGGTTGATTGATCAATACTTTGATAACTCCAGCTTCCCGTAAAGGAAATGCCATATGTATTTAGGTTAATTTCATCAAAGAAGTCTTGTAACGATTCTTCTGTGCCTTTTCATAAAATAACTATGTCACCAATGTATCGTCTGTAAAATTTCAAAGTAGGCCGGTCCACACTATATATTTGCTCCTCCCATTTGTTCATAAACAAGTTTACTACACTCGGGACGTATCTTGCTCCCATAGCCATTTTGTTGGTTTGGACATAATGCTCCCCCTTGTACCAGAAATAATTACAGTTCAAGCCTTCCAGTATAACCCATTTCCAAAAATGTTGGTACACTGTACAAATTGTGAGTAAAAAAGCAATGGACTAATTTACAAATCTCATAAACTTATATTTTATTCACAATATAATATAGATAACATATCAAATGTTGAAAGTGAGACATTTTGAAATGTCATGCCAAATATTGGCTCATTTTTGATTTCATGAGAGCTACACATTCCAAAAAAGTTGGGACAGGTAGCAATAAGAGGCCGGAAAAGTTAAACGTACATATAAGGAACAGCTGGAGGACCAATTGTTAATTTATTAGGTCAACTGGCAACAAGATTAGGCATAAAAAGAGCCTCTCAGAGTGGCAGTGCCTCTCAGAAGTCAAGATGGGCAGAGGGTTACCAATTCCCCCAATGCTGCAGCGAAAAAAAGTGGAGCAATATCAGAAAGGAGTTTCTCAGAGAAAAATTGCAAAGAGCTTGAAGTTATCAATCATCTTCAGTGCATATAATCATCCAAAGATTAAGAGAATCTGGAACAATCTCTGTGCGAAAGGGTCAAGGCCGGAAAACCATACTGGATGCCTGTAATCTTCGGGCCCTTAAACATCACTGCATCACATACAGGAATGCTACTGTAATGGAAATCACAATATGGGCTCAGGAATACTTCCAGAAAACATGGTCGGTGAACACAATCCACTGTGCCATTCGCCGTTACCCGCTAAAACTCTATAGGCCAAAAACGAGGCCATATCTAAACATGATCCAGAAGCACAGGCGTTTTCTCTGGGCCAAGGCTCATTTAAAATGGACTGTGGCAAAGTGGAAAACTGTTCTGTGGTCAGACGAATAAAAATTTGAAGTTCTTTTTGGAAAACTGGGACACCATGTCATTCAGACTAAAGAGGACAAGGACAACCCAAGTTGTTATCAGTGCTCAGTTCAGAAGCCTGCATCTCTGATGGTATGGGGCTGCAAGTATGCATGTGGCATGGGCAGCTTACACATCTGGATAGGCACCATCAATGCTGAAAGGTATATCCAAGTTCTAGAACAACATATGCTCTCATCTAGACGTCGTCTCTTTCAGGGAAGACCTTGCATATTCCAACATGACAATGCCAGACCACATACTGCATCAATTACAACATCATGGCTGCGTAAAAGAAGGATCTGGGTACTGAAATCGCCAGCCTGCAGTCCAGATCTTTTACCCATAGAAAACATTTGGCGAATCATAAAGAGGAAGATGCGACAAAGAAGACCTACGACAGTTGAGCAACTAGAAGCCTATATTAGACAAGAATGGGACAACATTCCTATTCCTAAACTCGAGCAACTTGTCTCCTCAGTCCCCAGACATTTGCAGACTGTTCTAAAAAGAAGAGGGGATAACACACAGTGGTAAATATCGCCTTGTCCCAACTTTTTTGAGATGTGTTGATGCCATGAAATTTAAAATCAACTTATTTTTTCCCTTAAAATGATACATTTTCTCAGTTTAAACATTTGATATGTCATCTATGTTGTATTCTGAATAAAATATTGAAATTTGAAACTTCCACATCATTGCATTCTGTTTTTATTCACAATTTGTACAGTGTCCCAACTTTTTTGGAATCGGGCTTGTATATACGCTATTTGTTCTTGTTTTAAATCTGTATACATCTGTAACGCCCATTTTGCACTCTTCAAGCCATCCTTCTGTACAGCATATATGGCATTTTCTTCATGGTAAGCTGGAGTTATCAAAGTCTTCATGAGGGTTATGCTGCCCCCTACAGGAGTAGAACACTAGGCAGAGAAAAGCTTGAGCACGCCTATGAGGAAGTCCCTGGGGGTATACTCCTACTTCCTGATATAGGTATCCAGTTTTGTAATAAGCAGTGTCAGAAGAAAAACAACCCAACTCCAAAAAGGGGCGGGTGCTGTGTTTGTCAATGAACATCAGAGAAATGGATTTTACGGTAAGTCAAAAATTCCATCTTCTCTTTCGTTCATTGACGAACACAGCTCTTCATCTTCATGACCGTAGTGACATCCCAAAGCAGTGTCAAACATGAGGGGGGGTACAGCAGAAAACAAACTTCCCAAAGGCTAAACATAGCCAACCAGGTAACATGGAGCTCAACTGAGAACAACTGGAGCTCACCTGAAAAAAACACCCTCAAAGAGGACAAGTCCTCTAAACAGCAGCCTGCAAAACTTTGCAGCCAAAAGAAGCATCCACAGATGCCAACACATCCACTTTATAAAACTTTGTGAATGTGTGCACAGACGACCAAGTGGGCGCTTTGCAAACTTGCACCAATGACGCCTGATGAGGGAAAGCTCAGGAGGCAATAAGCGCCCAAGTAGAGTGTGCCTTGGCAGGGAAAGGAGGAACCTGACCCCCTTATTAGAATAAGCCTGAACCACACTCTGCCTGATCCATCTGGAAATGCAGAAGCAGCCAGTTCCTTGTGAGGTCCATCCGTGAGAACAAACAGTGAGTCTGACTTTTGAAACGACTCCATAGCTGCCAGGTACGTCCTGATTGCTCAAAACACATCCAGGGAATGCAAAACAACTTCCTTAGGATGCTTAGGGATAGAACATAGAGAAGGCAACACAATGTCTTCATTCAGATGAAAATCTGAGACGACCTTTGGAAGGAATGATGGACATGGTCTAAGAAACACCTTATTGCTGTAAACAACTGGATAAGGTGAACGGCAAGACAGCGCTGCCAGCTCAGACACCCTGCTCGCCAAAGTAATAGCCACCAAAAAGGTCACCTTCTGGGACAATGTAAGCAGGGGACTCTCCTGATATTTTCAAAGGGAGGTTTCTAGGAGTGTGAGAATATTTCACCAGTTCATGCACTGACCAGATGTACAATCCAAGGGTGGCTGATGGCCTTTTAGAAGTGAAAGTACACACTTTTCCAGTGTAAGGTCCTTGCAGCTTTCCTTATTTCCACTGGGTGGCGGACAATGAATCTATACAAAAATTACAAAAAGGAGACACAAGCGCACAGCTGCCCTCACATAATAAAGTTTTAATAAAGACAATGGACAACACTTCTGTGGATGCACTCACATATTTCAAGGTGATAGCGGGCATATACATCGATGGATTTCCCTTTTTATCCTCTCTCTCCCACCGGATGGCCCCTTCAAGTGACCTGAAGAAGGAGGCTCTGCCTCCAAAACGCGTCATCATAGCAACCAAGTAAGCGTGCAACATCGTCCCGTTCTTCACTCCCTTACTATCTATAGCCTCTCAGCAGGTCCGCGGTGCCCATGCGCAGTGGGCGGCAAGCCGGCAGGTCCTGGCGCAGGTGCACTGGGCTGAGAACGCCGGAGCCTTATCGAAGAGGATTTGGTCCCGCCACCAGGCACATCAGGAGCGGTGATCAAGCTCCATATCACTGGAAGGGGCCATTCGGGGGAGAGAGAGAGAGGATAAAAAGGTGTCAGGATTATTGGGGAGATTAAATAAAAGAAATATGGAATTATAAAGGCCATGTATATTCAGTCTTCTACATAGAAATTTTGAACAGTACAGCGTCCATCTTGCATAAGGTCACTGACAGTTCATGTTCTTTTGCAAGATGCCTTTATAGAGTCTTAAGTTCCACAGAAGATTTTCTTTGTATTTCTTAAAATTGTATATATGGGACTTTCTGGCATTTCACCTGATAAAAGCCTAGCCAGGATGGCACCAGATTTTAAGGGGGGTGATGTCTTTTTGATTGTCTGTATTTTACAATGAACAATAAGTTCAGTATATTTTTTTAAAGGTTCATTTAAAAATACGTTTTAGAAAACATTATATCATGTGTAAGAAAATATTAGTAATATTTATACGTGTGTGTAGCATAGACATCGTTCTAAGTGTATTATATACCATATTTTGGTTTTATATTTTTACACATAAGAATCTTACTTAGGTGAAGCTAATTACTTCATTTTAGAAACATTTGTGTTTAAGTTTTTATGACCGATATAAATACTATATCCTAGACACAAAGTCTGACAGGGTTTTGACACAGCCAAGTGATTTAATTATTTTTGCCCAGCCAGGTCAGAAGGTTATCAGTTAATAGTAGTACTATTGTATTGTTTATACTGAATTTAAAGAGCAATACAATACTGCCCCCTTTGGAGACTACTACTAAATGCAGTCTCGGGGTAAATCAGTAATTTCCATTATATATATATATATTGTATTAATAATATCTTCTTCTTAAATGGCTTACCAGATTTAATCCTTGCCAAGATACATGATGGAGATATTAGATGGACATGTATATATTATGAGAGTATGGACAGGTTTTGATGTTGTTTTTATGATTATTCTTAATTGAAGGAATTATTACATAATTTTAATATCCAAAATACTGGACGATTAGTAGAGGCATTGCCAATGACCTCACCAGTTAATGGATAAAATATCCCAACCAATGGGGATAAAGTTCCTCCTTCTGGGTTCAGCTTATGGTAATTTTACTGGTCTTTTGTTCAATACAATATAAAAAGGGAACTCCACACACACACATACGACAACATTCATTACACTTACAACACACACACTACTCACATCCATACATATACTCATCTATACATACTCCATCCTGCTCCATCATTTATCTTGAACTTTGAAGGACGCCAAACGAAACTCCTCCCTAACTAGCCACCATTTTGGGAAGGCAGCCATCTTAAGGACTCTGGTAACAACCATTTTAAGCTAGCAGCCATCTTAAATGTGGTAAATATACCTTTCTGTTTATTTGATTATTATTTGCAATTGTTTATTTCCTTCCTTATATGTTTGATATTTCATATTCAAGGGTAATGAGATTACAATCCCAGCCGTATGAACCATATTAGATTTTTCTCTAAAAATCGATTTTTGTTTTTATACATTTTTATTAATATCAGGTTTAGCGCATTATTAGCGTATTAGTCTCCCATTTTGCATAGCCTGTTCTCACTCCATCTGCAGCGGAGTGACTGTTGGCTGTGCAATTCGCAGAGAATTGTGGTCTGATTATATAGAACACTTATATATGGTTTCTACCATACCTGGGGAAAACGTAATCTTGCTTCATTTTTAATTTCATTATTGAGCTACATATCACATTGCATTTATCGTTTTAAGTTTGTATTTTATGTAAAGTTATCTCTTTGTGTCATCTCAAGTTTAATCATTTATTGTGAATACATGTCTTGTGAATAAATATTCTTATATATTCCCTACTGTTTTCAATAGGATTGGTATATGTTGTTAAAAAGAAATTAATTGATTAAAAATAATTAGTTACATATTGATTTGTGGAAATAAGTTGAGATTCTCCTACCTTACAGATCTTTGCTTATTTCCATAAATAGACACTGTTATATCAGAGCAGTATAAATATTCTGACAAAGGGAAATCCATTGATGTATTTGCTCGCTATCACCTTGAAATATGTGAGTGCATCCACAGAAGTGTTGTCCATTGTCTTTATTAAAACTTTATTATGCGAGGGCAGCTGTGCGTTTGTGTCTCCTTTTGTAATTTTTGTATAGATTCAAGGAGTGTAAGGGTCAACGGACGTTGAAAGAAAATCACCAAGGCAGAGACCTGGCCTTTGATAGTACTCAAGGCCAAATGGTGCTCGACCCCTCGCTGGAGGGAAGCCAAGATCC
This sequence comes from Pelophylax lessonae, assembly GCF_965119305.1. NCBI lineage: Eukaryota > Metazoa > Chordata > Amphibia > Anura > Ranidae > Pelophylax > Pelophylax lessonae. Next base: position 202,910,049 of record NC_138778.1, read on the forward strand.
GAGTCACCAAAAAGGAGCAAGGGTGAACCCCAAGAGACTCACACCATGCAATGTACGTCTTCCCAAGTACGATAGTAAATCTTCCTGGAAGTAGATTTTCTAGCTTTTAAAGCATAGGAATCACCAAATCAGACAACCCTCTATCCTTTAGCACCTGGCTTTCAACAGCCAAGCCGTCAAAGCCAGCGACTGTAAAGCAGGCTGGAAGATCAGTCCTTGAGACAGCAGATCTTCCCTGAGAGGGAGTCTCCAAGGAACATCGGTGACCAGCCGTACCAGATCGGCGAACCAAGATTGGCGAGACCAGTCTGGAGCCACTAGAGTGACAGGAATCCCTTCTGCCTCAATACTATGCAGGAGGCGCGGCAGAAGCTTTAGAGGAGGAAAGGCGTTTATCAAAGGATAATGACTAGGGCGCCTGTGGCGTTGGCTAGAGGGTCCAGAGACTGTCTCTCTGAACTTTCCTGTTTAGGCAAGAGGCCAACAGGTCCATCTCAGGGAGACACAACTGACTGAACACCTCCGGATGAAGTGACCATTCTCCTTGGTCCAACACCTGTTGACCGAGATGGTCCGTCTGGAAATTTTCCACCCCTGGAATGTGTACAGCAGGGAGGGCTGGAACAAACTGTTCTGCCCACCTTAGAATGCCGGCTATGCAGAGGACGCCTCCCCAACTGGATAGGCTGGCATCTGTGGTGGCAACCATCCAGTACAGGGGAAGAAAACATTTTTCCTGAAGAAGTGCCTGAGAGCGAAGCCACCAAACCAGGGACCCCCTTGTTCTCCGGCTCAACATGATCAGATTGTCCAGAGACTGAGGATCGATGTTCAAATTCAACAGAATTTCCTTTTGCAGAGATCTTGTGTGGAACTGTGCAAATGGAACCGCCTCAAAGGTAGACACCATCAGGCCCAGCACCCGCATGCAAGTCCAAAGAGATGACCGTCTGCTGGACAGCAGAAGCTGAATCGCCATCTGCAGCTTCTGAAGTTTTGCCAGAGGGAGAAACATTCTGGCCGAGGCCAAGTCCAGAGTCAGTCCCAAATATTCCAGGCTCGTGGGTGAGACCAGAGCACACTTCTGAAGATTCAGAATCCAACCAAACTCCCTCTGCGTTTGCAGAGTGATCTCCAAGTTGGCCAACAGAGTAGTCGAAGACTGCTCGCAAAAGCAGATCGTCCAGGTACGCCAGTATAGTGATCCCCCGCTGGTGCAATAATGCTATAACCGGGGCCAGCACTTTTGTGAAGATCCGAGAAGCAGAGGCGAGACCAAAGGGTAACGCCACAAATTGATAATGCTCGCCCACGGCAAATCGGAGGATTCGCTGATGGGCAATACAAATGAGGAAGGTAAAGCATCCTTGATATCGATGGATGCAAGAAAGTCCCCCTGATGTAGGGATGCTACCACAGTGCGAATGGTCTCCATTGAAAACCTCTGTACCCGCACAAAGCAGTTCAGCGCCCTTTGAGGTCCAAAATTGGACACACCTTGCCCTCCTTCCTGGGAAGAGTAAACAGGTTTGAATAGAAACCTTGAAAGCGTTCCGACATCTGGATCTGATGAGACTGAGACAACAAGTCTTGCACTGCCCCATAGAGATCCTGTAAGCAATCTGAGGATAAGTGTAGGTTGGAAGGAAAGAAACTTGCCGGTGGGTATGATTGAAACTTGATCTTATAGCCAGATCGAACAACTTTGTGGACCCACTTGTCCTGAATTAGGAAGGTTTATAGGTCTGGAAAACAGCGAAGACGTCCCCCCACCCCTAATACGGGTGAGGGCGCCCCTTCATGCGGAGGAGTTTATGAAACTCTAGAAAAAGAGGGTCCCCGTCTGATACTGAATTCCTTACCCTCAAAAGCCTGAGGAAGAAGAGTACTCTTTCCCCCTGTGAGGCCTTTGATGATGTCATCCAAGGAAGCTTCAAACAGGCGATCTCTAATGAATGGAAGATCGGACAAGGCCTTCTTAGAAGCCTGGCCTGCGGACCAGCACTTCAGCCAGATAATGGGCCCCAGGACCACCGCAGAGACAGGCAGTCTAGAAAGCAAGGGAGCAGCATCCAAAGAAGTATCACAGACGAACTGCAGCCCTTGTACCAATTGATCCGCCAGCTCCTCAAACTCAGGAGGGAACTGTTTCTCCTCCAGGTCCCGGTGTAAAACTTTTGCCCATTCAGTCATGGCTTGTGACACCAGGGTGACGGTAAACACCAGCCTCAGTGCCGACCTAGCCACAGTAAACATATGGTGGGTCTAGGTTCCGACCTCCTATCAGCCGGATCAGAGAGGACCGGGGACTCTTCTACCGGTATTACAGTGGTTTTATTCAACCTGGAAACAGGAGAGTCCACTACAGGAGGTACCATCCATTTTTTAAGGAAGGAGTCCTCATAAGGATACCGCATTGCAAAGGTGTGTTTTGGTGGGAAAGGGGAACACCCTTGCCGCTTTGGAGGACCTGTATGGTTCCATAGGTGACCCGCACCTCTGATGATGCATTAGTCGCATCTTCCATATGTAAGGTTTCCCGCACTGATACAGTCAGTGCCTCTACTAGCGCATTTTCATGTTCAGCTATTCACTATCTGAGCACGCGGGGTGCGTGGACGCAGACCCCGAAGGGTAACTGGCATCTGTGGTGGCCAATTCAGGCCCCGGATCTGATGGGACAGGAAGTAGGTGAAGGTGGGGGAAGCTTTTTGGTAGTCCGTTTGCCCAGGACCTAATCCACTTTGGACATCAAGGACTCCAGGACTGCCATCAGTGCAGCCAGTTGTGGGGCCCCGGAGTGAGTGGCAGCCTCTGAGAGTGTATCAGGTGGTGAAACAGGATTAAGTAACTCCATGAATGGAGAGGGGAATCTGCACCCCAAGTGTAAAAACACACTGTAAAGGGACACCCCACCACGCTGTCTGCACCACAAGGCCCAGCACAGCACTACCGCTCTATACCAGCAAGAGGGAGAGGGAGCCCCAGGCACTCAACACCACCGGTCAGCTTACATTAAGCTTCTGCACACAGTGTGGCAATTAGTAAAAGGCATGTCTGGCTTTTAGCACTAGAGGCCGAGGACTTCCCACAGCCGAATCACCGCCCATCTGAGCTCCAAAAACATGGCCGCTGCTATTTTCAATGGGAAACTATAGGAAAATGGCCACCGAGGCTACACAAACATGGCCGCTGATCTGTAGCAAGCCAAGCTACAAGAAAATGGCGGCCCCGTGCACCAACACGTGGCTCCCAGGGGGGGTCCCAAGGCTGGAAAAACTGGTTCAAACAGGGAGGGGGCCCAGACAGGCACTCCCACCAGGTCCACCCCCCTCAAAACGTGATAATTTTGGGTGCCAGCGGCACGCTCCCCCCCACCCCTATCACCAGTGCCTTACCCCAATTCACCTAAGAAAGGTTTGTCCACCCCAAGGGGGGTGGGTGAGCAGATGGGGGACACAGGGGAGATGCGATTGGGAAGGAGGGGAACCCAGGGGTCCAACCATCCCAGGGAGGGGCCCACGTCCACCCCAAAACCTGCCAGGGGTATGGGGGGGACAGCCACTTACCATATTAGGAACAAGGTTGGCACTGCTCCGGACAGGACACCTCTCCATTGTAATGTGGGTGCTGTCGGCCAGGAGGAAACACTGCGACTTCGGCCAGAGCCAGTTCGTATGCGCCCTCGTGAAGCGTTTAACTCGCAGGCCAGCTCCCGTCCAGTGGAGCTATGTTGCAGCACACCTAGCACTGAGCTGCGATCTGCACACGCTCGCTGGCCGGACTGGGGGGACCCTAAGAATCTATATTATCTAGTTTGTCGCCCATAATAAAAGAAGGAAAAATGCCATTTAAAAAGAAAAACATAGCTAGGACAAAAGATCCTAGCAAGGAACTAGGTCCTTACTCCTGACTAGGCAGAAAAAAAAAACCTATAGCAGGATGTGGGAATTTACCCCCAGGGACTGCCCCATGGGTGTGTTCAAGCTTTTCTCTGCCTAGTGTCCTACTCCTGTAGGGGGCAGCATAACCCTATGGTCAGGAAGATGAAGAGCTGTGTCCATCAATGAACAAAAGAGAAATAGAAAATTTGAAGAGGAAGGTAAAAAGTATGGACAGGGAATCACTCCTTAAAGAAAGCAAGAAGAAGAAGTTGGATAACAACATGCAAATTGCCTTCCTTACTGGCTTTAACAGACAATACAAATCATTAGAGGGAATTGTGAAAAAAATTCTGGCCTATCCTGAAGTCAGACAAAACTTTAGAGAAAATACTTCCCCAACAACCTAAGTTTGTGTACAAAAGAGCATTCGCTCAGAAACTGGCTTGTCGATAACCCAATAGACCCCCAAAAAGAAGTCAGCCATTTTTCTAACTACAGATTTCAGAAATGTCTACCATGTATAGTCAGTAAAAAAGAACATAGGAAAAAAGACTAATTTAGATCTACGGCAACAGACAAGGAATACAGGGCACTATTTTTATCCACTAATACCAACAATGGGACATAATTCGCTCCACTGACACCAATGAAGTGGCAGAATTCCTCCCAATGAAACCAATGATGGGGCATTTTTTATTCACACTGATATCAGGACCTTTTCTACTGCCAATGCTCTCAATCTGCCCCCCCCCCCCTTAAGTCTGAAGGACAGTAAACTGGTCCTTTGTTTACAAAGTTTGGAGACCCCGGCTCTAGACACTTCAGAGAAGCCCACCAACAAGACCCCTCAGTTCTGACTTTCTATGGTATAGACAAAATTAAAGTCCACTTAAGGGGGGACAACAAGAAAGTCAAAACTTCACAAAATGAAACAAGATGGATACATTTGCTGGACACCCTTTATCCAGGGGGCCTTAAAATATATATGTACCTTAACAGTTTTATCTCTAACTTTTAACTAAATCTCAATTTCTTTCCCTATTGATGAAGAGTTTTGCTTGCAGTTTTTTCAGTTTTTCATAGTCCTCCTACAGAGTGCCAAATAATACCAGGTCCAATCCTCTTTTATACACATGTAAATTTATTTACTTTTTTTTATTTATTTTTTTTCCTTACTACCCCGAAAAAACTATGGAAGGATGCACTTATCTGGAATACCAAGTACTGTTGGCCCATAGTACACACAAATAGCTAATGAGCTAAAAGAAAACAAGCTCATTATACCATGGGGAAGCATAATTAAATAGAATCACTCATGTTATCGGAGCAGTGATAAAGATGGCCACTAATTTGTTGTCCCCGGGTTGCTCAGTAACTATATGATATATAATCTGGGAAGTGTAGCAAGATTGTACATCTCCTGATGAAGTCACTCTGATGAAATGCATAGAATGGAGCTTACAGTATCATTGTGTAATTTCTGATCCGTGGAATGCATCACGTCCCGGACTTTCTGATTTCTTTGCTCTTAAACTGTTTTTACCATGTAAGTGGGTTTTTTTAACAATGTTATAATAAATTCCCAGATTTGGAGAGGACATATTGAGGAAGGGGAGACATAAGATTCCTGAACCTGAGACCTAATTTTAGCTATTGTGGGCTGTGGATGCTGTTTACCCCCATGGTAGGAAGAGCTTTCTGATAATTGTGGTAAAGGAAGGGGGAGCATGAGAGGAAACACTGGTACACCGCATGGCCTTGTAAAAATATGCACTGATATTGAAGCCCCCAAATAGCACTTTATTACCGACTTCTAATACTGTGAACATTTTAAGCACTTTTTTATGAATTTATTACATTGCTGGAACTACATTTATATCAACTGAATGATACTAAAGATCAAGGGGGCACTTATACAGATATCAAGTATTGCTTCATGTTTATGAAGTTATCACTGTATATATATATTAGTTGCAGCATATTAAATCTGTATTTTATTTATCACCATTATTATTTGGGAAATGTAGTACTTGTCACTTATGTTCAGTAAGCACATTATTAGCACTGTTGGAACTGCGTTTATATTGGATACACAAAAATCCAGTGGGTACCTATACAGGTATTAGATATTGTTTTATTGAGGTATTACTGTATATATATATATTAATTGTATTAGTACTTTGAAGCAAAAATTAGCGTTCCACCAGTCAACAACTGCACCATCACCCCAAAATTGTATGACAGAAAAGGGTATGTAGGCTAAAGAGGGGGGCTATATCGGTGCTGTTTCCACCGAGAGACAAAGTAATTATTCAAACAGGATAAATATAAAAAAACCTTTTATTGAAAGTACGGTACATATTGTAAAATTCTGTACAACAAAAGTACAGTTATACAACCACAAACATATATCTAAAAACATATATGTGGACCTCTTAATGACACCTTACCCACACCCAGCCCCACATAAGTACATGTAGGAATGTCCCAGAGTGGTGCAAGGTAGGGGTCTCCAATGCATTTCGCCTATTCGGCTTCTTCAGGGAAGGGTAGGTGTAGAGGATTCACAAAATTCACAGTGTTGTTTATACTGACATACAAAAGAAAAGAAAAAAACAGAATTTTTGTAAATTCTTACTGTAAAAAACAGTCGCCCCCCCTCATACAGTCTTTACCAATGGGTATTGACTTCCTCTCCACAGGAGTAAGACTTGTTAAAAACAAAAGCATTTAGCATAGACACACCCATGGGGGCTGTCCCACTGGTCAATACCCCCCTGCAGTAGCCATCCCACTTCAGTTTTGATAGCATAGCAGTAAGTGTAAAAGAAAAACCCCAGAGAAAGGAATTTTACGGTAAGATTTTACAAAAATTCAGTTTTCTCTTACGTCCTCCAACAGTCGCTGCCCACTCATATAGTCTTCAGCAATGGGATGTCCCAAAGCAGTGTAGATATGAGGGGTGGGAGATGCAACCGTATAAAAGGCAACGCAGTACCCACATTAGAGAAAGGAACCTTACACGCACAGTAAGAGAACCTTCTGGGCAACAGAAAAGGCTCAACAGGAGTAACAACCCAGGAAAGCAAATAACCCAGGGGATAAACAACCCCAACAGCTAGGGACCCACAAAAAAACAAGGGTCCCCTATGGCACTGCCGCACTGAGAACTTTGCGGCCAAAGGAGGCATCAGCTGATGCCAGAACATCAACCTTATAGAATTTGGAAAAGGTGTGCACCGACGACCAAGTCGCAGCCTTGCACACCTGGGTCACCGAGGCCTGATGCCGGTAGGCCCAGGACGTACTCATCGATCTGGTAGAGTGCGCCTTAACAGGGAAGGGTGGAACCCGTTCCTTCAAAGCATAGGCCTGGACAATCGTCTGTCTGATCCATTTGGCAATGGTCGCCACAGACGCAGCCATGCCCTTCCGAGGTCCCTCAGAAAGGACAAAGAGGGAATCCGATTTCCGAAAGGATCCAGTGGACGACAGGTAAACCCTGATCGCCCTGACAACATCCAAGGAATGCAAGGAAACCTCCTTAGGATGCTTAGGCTTCGCACAGAGCGAAGGCAAAACAATGTCCTCATTAAGGTGAAAGTCAGACACCACCTTAGGGAGAAATGACGAGTTAGGTCGCAAGACCACCTTATCGTTATGAACCACCAGGTAAGGAGAGCGGCATGACAACGCCGCCAACTCCGACACCCTGCGAGCCGAAGTGATCGCCACTAAAAAGGCAACCTTCTTAGACAGCAGAGGCAACGATATCTCCCGGATGTTTTCAAAGGGAGAACGCTGTAACATGGACAGAACCAAGTTCAAGTCCCATGGAGGTAAAGGCTCCCTCCGGGGAGGGGCCAAATGTCGCACACCTTGAATGAAGGTGCGAATTAAGTAATGAGACGCCACAGGGCGTTGAAAAAGAACAGCCAGTGCAGATACCTGGCCCTTTATCATGGCCAGCGCCAGGCGCTGGTCCACACCAGACTGGAGGAAAGCCAACACTCGTCACCGAGTATGAGCGAGGAGAAAAACCCCTGGACTCACACCAGGCAAAATAAGCTTTCCAGGTACGGTAATACATTTTACCAGACGAGGCTTTTCTAGCCTTGATTAAGGTAGGAATGACCTCTGGGGAGAGACCCCTGTCTCTCAGGACCTGGCTTTCAACAGCCAGGCCGTTAAAGCCAGCGACTGTAAAGCAGGATGGAAGATCGGTCCCTGAGAGAGTAAATCTTCTCGCATTGGCAGCCGCCAAGGAGGCGCGACTGTTAGGTGAACGATGTCCGCGTACCAGGACCGGCATGGCCAGTTCGGTGCCACCAGAATCACCAAGTTCGGTTCCGAGGCCAACCTGCGAAGGAACCTGGATAACAACTGAATCGGAGGAAAGGCATACATCAGACGATACTGATGCCAAGAGGCCACCAGCGCATCCGAGGCGTCCGCCAGAGGATCGCGCGTTCTTGCCACGAACCTTTCCACCTTGTGGTTTAGCCGAGACGCGAACAGATCCACGTCCGGGGATCCCCAATTCGCATGAAAGTGGGGGGTGTCATGGCGCTCTTCTAATATCCCAAGGTGGTACAAGGAATGTGGGTGGATGGGAGGGGGGGTTATGGGGCTGCGTGGGGGGGAACAAAGTTTGGTACTGTAGGGAAGCTATAGTCCGCGGCAGCCGGCTGAAGCGTGGAGAAGCCCTGAGAGATGCAAGAAAGGAGAGAGCGGCGCCAGCTTAGTATAGTACAAGTTTATTTAACACTGTTAAAATTGGTGACTCACTGTCCGAGGTTGGGTGAGACCGGTACACAAAGACTGTTAGGGTCATCCATCTTCCTCTTCCATTATAGTGGTCATAGGAGAAGGTGGTGAGGTTCCAGAGGTATAGCCGAGCCGCTGTGGGGCTGCTAGTTGTCACTGGCCGCGGCGGAGCATGCACAACAGGGCTCCGGCTGCCGACTTCTGATCCCTGATGACATCACTTCCTGGCAGGAGAAAAATAGGGGTTGCACGCGTTCAGAGCATCCGTGCTCCTTCGTCAGGCATGCTCCGCCGCGGCCAGTGACAACTAGCAGCCCCACAGCGGCTCGGCTATACCTCTGGAACCTCACCACCTTCTCCTATGACCACTATAATGGAAGAGGAAGATGGATGACCCTAACAGTCTTTGTGTACCGGTCTCACCCAACCTCGGACAGTGAGTCACCAATTTTAACAGTGTTAAATAAACTTGTACTATACTAAGCTGGCGCCGCTCTCTCCTTTCTTGCATCCCCAATTCGCACACAGCATTTGGAAGACCTCCGGGTGTAGCGACCATTTTCCCCTGATCCAGGGTCTGGCGGCTCAGATAATCCGCCTGCCAATTCTCCACACCCGGAATGTGAACTGCCGAAAGCGCCGGGACATGAGCCTCAGCCCAAGACAGAATGTCGGTCACCTCACGGGCCGCCAGGGCACTCCTGGTGCCCCCTTGGTGGTTTATGTAAGCCACTGCGGTAGCATTGTCCCTCAGTACCCGTACAGGACGGCCCCAAAGTCGATCCAACCACTGGAAGAGACACAGTTTGATCGCTCTCAATTCCAAGAAGTTGATTGGAAAGGAGGATTCCTCCTCCGACCAAGTGCCCTGCACAGTTGCACACAGACAGGTTGCCCAGGACTCCACTCCAGCCCGACAGGCTGGCATCCGTGGTAGTCACTGTCCACAGTAACGGACGGAAGGGACTGAAGCCACCACAGAAGATCCATTCTGGTCCGGTGACTCAACGAGACACTCAGATCCAAGGACTGAGGTAGTCTGTCCCACCTGACCAGGATCTCCGCTTGGAGAGACTGTGTGCGAAACTGAGCAAATGGTATCGCTGCAAAGGCTGACACCAACAACCCCAGGCACCGCATACAGGTCCTGAGTGACGAGGAATTCCCCTGGACTCAGGGAGGCCACCACCGAGCGGAGGGATTCCATATGGAAATTTCGAACTCGCACGAAGCGGTTCAGAGCATTCAAGTCCAGGATCGGACGTACCTTGCCCTCCTTTCTGGGCACAGTGAACAGATTCGAGTAAAACCCCCCGAAACCTGTCCCGATGAGGCACCGTGACAATCACCCCCTGGGCAAGGAGATCCTGCACCGCTTGATGCAGGTCCTGTAAGCGCCCTGGGATCAAATAAAGATTTGAGGGAAAGAATCTGTCCGCCCGCCGCGAAAGGAATTCGATCTTGTATCCTGATCGAATGACTTCCTGAACCCACCTGTCCGGAATTCGGAGCAGCCAAGGTTGGAGGAAACCGCGCAAACGAGTGAGGACGTCCCTTCAGGCAGAGGCGGATTGAGCCGCCGCACCGGCATGGCCGGACTTTGGCTTGCCACGAAAAGGCTTGTTCTTTGGATTCTGGGGCAGCAGAGTGCTTTTGCCCCCAGTGACTCCTTTCACCAAAGTATCTAAAGCCTCGCCAAAAAGGTGAGACCCTGCATAGGGAAAATCAGCCACCCTTTTCCGTGACATCTGGTCAGTCGACCAGCTCTTCAACCAGATCAGTCGACGGTTAAGTACCGCAACACTAGACAGGTGCGCAGCCAAAGGGGCCTCATTCAAGGCCGCATCGCACAAATACATGACCCCTTGATGAATTTGGTCCACCATGTCCAGCGTAGCAGGTGGGGCAGGCTCAGACACTAGGCTGCGTCCAAGCACCTTAGTCCAATCTGCCACCACCAATCTACCACCACCACCACCGCCTGGGCCACCATGACAGAAGCGAAAATAGGTTTGAGCATGGAACCCGCCACCATGTAGGCATGGCGGACGAGAGACTCCAACCTTCTGTCCGTAGGATCCCGGAACACCGGGGTATCTTCAGTAGGAACCAAAGTAGCTTTGTTTAACACGGCTACAGTGTGATCCACCTGGGGAGCCACACACCAGCGCGAATCCGTAGAAGGCGCAAAGGGGTAGAGCAGTTGAAACCGTTTAGGCACCGTGAAGGGGCGTTTCAAACTGCGCCATTGTTCATTCACTGTGTGATGAAACTCAGCGGGGGAAGGGAAAACCCTGCGCCGACTTGCGGGAGATTTGGAGGATCGGGCTCATCCTCCAAATGTAGTGTTTCTTTTACAGAAGAAATCAACGCATCCATAGCTGCGCGTTCTTCAGGCGACCCGGGGAAGAATCATCTACCCCCTCCACCTCCGCCTCCCCCTCAGACCCCAGTGGGTCCAGGGACGAGCGAGACCCTGAAAAGGGCACACCACCCACAGCAGCCACATCACCATCTGAATCAGAGGAGAAAGATATTCTAGGCCTTTTTCTAGCAGCTCGTTCAGCCATCAGCACCTCCATCTTGGACACTAAAGCCGCCACCACAGCGGCCAAATTAGGTAGAACCACCAAGGCTGGGGGGAATTTGCTGTCCTGAGATTCCATTGCAGAAAAAACACAATGTGAAAGGCACTGGCCCTTTAAGAGCGCTGCGGACCACGCAGCCCACCGCTATATCTACCGTGTACACAGACCCCCAAAAGGGACAAAACTGAGTCAGAAGGGATAAAACAGAGTAAATATGGAAAGGGCAGTCTGCAGAGCCCCAACAGAGTGTTACCACACTGATCGCTGCTCCAGAGGAAAAGGGAGTGAGGTCACCAGAGGCTGAACTATATGCTGCAAGGCTAAGGGAAAATGGCTGCCTATAGGAAGTAATGGGAGCCTTTGGCAAGATGGCCGCCGACATGTGCTCGGAACGATCGTTCTGCCACACACAAGATGGCGCCAGATGGCACCAAAACCACTACATAGCAAGCTGTTGAAAAAGCCCATTGTGAAGCCAGACATGCTGCCCACACTTAAAATGGCGGACCGTGCGGTTTTTACCCGCAGCGGCCGCCGCACACATAGTCTGCACCTCCAAACACCGAAGTGACACAGGAGAGGGGCCCCCAAACCCACACAGCGCCAGCAGTATAATAGAAAAGACTCCCGCAGGGATCGCATCAGGGAGCCCCACAAACGCACAGACATGAGGGAACACACAGCACACAGGACTGCCACCCCAGACAGAGGCCCCACACAGAAAGTACTTACCTGTACCGGATGGCGTGGGGTGCCTTTATTAAACGGAAAGCCTCTGTCCTCAGATGACAGGGAATGCCGTCAGCCAAAACGCAGGACACTGCAGCACTGAACCGCAGATGTGTCCAGTGAGGTAGCCACCTCACAGGCTGCATCCCTGCTGCGAACAGGGATGGGTCGTTCTTAGTGCCAGGGAGAACACATAGCTGAACGCTCGATGGCGGGCTGGGGATCCATCTGACCCTCTGCCCTGGAGAGCCAGGGCGGCCAGTCCGATTCCCAGCTCCGCAAAATCCATCTTTATTTGAAGATCCGACTAAACTAAAGCTGACAAAATAAACAGCTAGTAAAGCAAAGAAAAAACTGACATTCTTGCAAATAAAAATCATAAGAAAAGATTAGAAGGCTGAGACTAGCCCCAGCACAGGGAAGCCTGTCTACTCCTAACGCTAGGCAAAAGACAAACTGAAGTGGGATGGCTACTGCAGGGGGGTATTGACCAGTGGGACAGCCCCCATGGGTGTGTCAATGCTAAATGCTTTTGTTTTTAACAAGTCTTATGCCTAGCTACTCCTGTGGAGAGGAAGTCAATACCCATTGGTGAAGACTGTATGAGTGGGCGGCGACTGTTGGAGGATGTAAGAGAAATATAAGTACAATGTGAAAGATATTAATTATCCAAAACTCTGAGTTTTTTTAGTATGTAAAGAATGTACATTGTACAATACACTTAAATAAGTATAATCATATAGTACACTTTAAACATAGCAAAATTAATCATACATTAATTCAATAAGGCTACATGTATCTTTATACTCACAAATAAAGACGGTCCCACATATATAGAGGCAGATCAGGCGCCTAAGAGTGTTCAAAGAATAAATTATCCATGCATAGGATCAAATTTCCACAGAGACAGTTATACACTGCCCAGACTCTCTGATTCTTAGGTTCCATCAGGAATACAGGGAAATCATCAAAAGAGCATATGACAATACCATTATCACAAAGAACACCTATGAATTTCTTAATGTAAAAAGTCCGGTCACGCCTACTTTTTACTCTTTGCCAAAAGTGCACAAATGTATTAAGAAACCCCCGGGTCGCCCTATCGTATCAGGGATAGGCTGCTTTTCAGAACAAGCTAGCAAAATAATAGACGATTACCGACCTTTCGTTAAATCCTTGCCCTCACATATACAGGATACAAGAGATCTCCTAAGAATTTTGGAGGATAAAAATATACCCGAAAACGCGTGGTTGGTAACTATAGACGTGGAAGCCCTGTATTGTTCGATCCCCCATTCCAGGGGGGTTGCGACAGTGGCTGAGTTCCTTAGAGAGAAAGATTGTTCGACCTGGAAATATAATGCGTTTGTTTTGGAACTCCTGGAATACATTCTCTCTAGGAATGTTTTTCTGTTTGACGGCTCCCCCTACCTCCAGGTGCAGGGAGTGGCGATGGGGACTAAATGTGCCCCATCGTACGCGAACCTGTACCTGGGGGGGTGGGAGCGTACCGTCTTCTATGGAGGGGACTCGTCTATGTACCTGTGCCACGGCTGAAGAAGCCGAATAGGCGAAATGCATTGGAGACCCCTACCTTGCACCACTCTGGGACATTCCTACATGTACTTATGTGGGGCTGGGTGTGGGTAAGGTGTCATTAAGAGGTCCACGTATATGTTTTTAGATATATGTTGGTGGTTGTATAGCTGTACTTTTGTTGTACAGAATTTTACAATATGTACTTTCAATAAAAGTTTTTTTTATATTTATCACTGAATAATTACTTTGTTTCTCAGGGCGGTGGAAACAGCACCGATATAGCCCCCCCTCTTGAGCCTACATACCCTTTTCTGTATTAGTACTTTATTCACATAATCACTAGATTGATATTAGGAATTTTCTCTGCAGGGGGGGTGTCAGCCGATGTCCTGCCCCGTGTGTTCAGAGTCAGACAGATCCTGCAGTGGCTGGCAGCTCCTTCAGTCCGTGCTGCTAGTGGGGGCGGAGCCTCGGCGGGAATAAGGGGGCGGAGCCTTGGTGGGAAGAAGGGGCGGAGCCTTGGCGGGAAGAAGGGGCGGAGCCTCGGCGGGAATAAGGTGAGTGCCCATTGCAAAAGTGTGTGCTGGATAGGAGGGGGATGGGGCTGCTACATATAGAGGAATTCATCTTTCTCTATTCTTCCTGCAGCTTCCTGCTGAATAACTGATTCCCCTCCTCTCCCTCCTGCAGGAAGAATAGGGAAAGATCAACTCATCTATATGCAGCTGCCCCATCCCCCTCCTATACAACTTCTTTTGCTGGCCCCCCAAAGTTCTTAACCTCCTCCAGTGCTCCTAATCCCTCCCTCAGTGCTTTTAGCCCCCCCCCAGTGCACTACCCCCCCCCCCTGTTCTTTAGCCCCCTCCAATGCTCTTCAACTCCCCACAGTGCTTTCTCCCTCCCCCCAAGTGCTCCCTGTCCCCCCCAGTGCTCTCCACCCCCATGGTTTTCCCTGCTTGCCCCCCAAGTGCTCCCTGTCCCCCCCCCCAGTGCAATCCACCCCCTGCACCTTCCAACCCCCCTACAATGCTTTCCAAACCCTCTCTTAATTCTCTCCAACCCCCCCCCCCCCCACCGTGCCCTTCAGCACCTCCAGTGCTCTCTGCTTCTTCTGTGCTCTCTGGCCCCCCTAGTGCTCTTCTATCTTCTATCATGTCCTCAGTCTCTGACCATCTACTGTATCATGTCTTCAGTCTCTGATCATGTACTGTATCATGTCCTCAGTCTCTGACCATCTACTGTATCATGTCTGCAGTCTCTGACCATCTCTTGTATCATGTCTGCAGTCTCTGAGCATCTCCTGTATCATGTCTGCAGTCTCTGACCATCTTCTGTATCATGTCCTCAGTCTCTGACCATCTCCTGTATCATGTCTGCAGTCTCTGACCATCTCCTGTATCATGTCTGCAGTCTCTGAGCATCTCCTGTATCATGTCTGCAGTCTCTGACCATCTTCTGTATCATGTCTGTAGTCTCTGACCATCTCCTGTATCATGTCTGTAGTCTCTGACCATCTCCTGTATCATGTCTGCAGTCTCTGAGCATCTCCTGTATCATGTCTGCAGTCTCTGACCATCTTCTGTATCATGTCCTCAGTCTCTGACCATCTCCTGTATCATGTCTGCAGTTTCTGACCATCTCCTGTATCATGTCTGCAGTCTCTGTGCATCTCCTGTATCATGTCTGTAGTCTCTGACCATCTACTGTATCATGTCCTCAGTCTCTGACCATCTCCTGTATCATGTCCGCAGTCTCTGACCATCTCCTGTATCATGTCTGCAGTCTCTGACCATCTCCTGTATCATGTCTCGCAGTCTCTGACCATCTCCTGTATCATGTCTGCAGTCTCTGACCATCTACTGTATCATGTCCTCAGTCTCTGAGCATCTCCTGTATCATGTCCGCAGTCTCTGACCATCTCCTGTATCATGTCTCGCAGTCTCTGACCATCTCCTGTATCATGTCTGTAGTCTCTGACCATCTACTGTATCATGTCCTCAGTCTCTGATCATCTACTGTATCATGTCCTCAGTCTCTGACCATCTCCTGTATCATGTCTGCAGTCTCTGACCATCTCCTGTATCATGTCTGCAGTCTCTGAGCATCTCCTGTATCATGTCTGCAGTCTCTGACCATCTTCTGTATCATGTCCTCAGTCTCTGACCATCTCCTGTATCATGTCTGCAGTCTCTGAGCATCTCCTGTATCATGTCTGTAGTCTCTGACCATCTCCTGTATCATGTCCTCAGTCTCTGACCATCTCCTGTATCATGTCCGCAGTCTCTGACCATCTCCTGTATCATGTCTCGCAGTCTCTGACCATCTCCTGTATCATGTCTGTAGTCTCTGACCATCTACTATATCATGTCCTCAGTCTCTGATCATCTACTGTATCATGTCCTCAGTCTCTGACCATCTCCTGTATCATGTCTGCAGTCTCTGAGCATCTCCTGTATCATTTCTGCAGTCTCTGACCATCTTCTGTATCATGTCCTCAGTCTCTGACCATCTCCTGTATCATGTCTGCAGTCTCTGAGCATCTCCTGTATCATGTCTGTAGTCTCTGACCATCTACTGTATCATGTCCTCAGTCTCTGACCATCTCCTGTATCATGTCCGCAGTCTCTGACCATCTCCTGTATCATGTCTGCAGTCTCTGGCCATCTTCTGTATCACGTCTGCAGTCTTTGACCATCTCCTGTATCATGTCTGTAGTCTCTGACCATCTACTGTATTATGTCTGCAGTCTCTGACCATCTCCTGTATCACGTCTGCAGTCTCTTACCATCTCCTGTATCACGTCTGCAGTCTCTGGCCATCTTCTGTATCACGTCTGCAGTCTCTGACCATCTCCTGTATCATGTCTGCAGTCTCTGACCATCTACTGTATTATGTCTGCAGTCTCTGACCATCTCCTGTATCATGTCTGCAGTCTCTGACCATCTCCTGTATCATGTCTGTAGTCTCTGACCATCTCCTGTATCATGTCTGTAGTCTCTGACCATCTCCTGTATCATGTCTGTAGTCTCTGAATATCTCCTTTAGCAAGTCTCCAATCTCTTACTCAAACTTAAACACATTGCTAATAATATTAGCTATCTATCTATGCTGAAGGTTGGACTGTGCAGGGGAGGCAGAGAGTGCAAAAGGGGGAACTGTGATTAGAGAGACGGAGGGCAGACTGCAAGGGGCACTGAGATGGGGGACTGTGAAATTTGTGCAAAAAATATTCTTGAAAACATTACATTTCTTTGTGGGTGTTATTACATTTTAAAGTCGGGGGGGGGGGGGGGGTGCCAGATATAGGATCCGCCCCGGGTGCCAAATGCTCTAGGTACGCCGCTGAGGTGACTATATTTGTTCATCACTGGCACCAAGAGGAGAAGCTTTCCACACAGTGCTTCACTTGTTAAAGCAGTGCCACATCTACTTTTCATTTCCCATTCATGTTTTATATGAGAAAGTAGAAAATAATTTTTTTTTCATCAATGTTTTTTAATGAATTAAAAAATAAAAATAAAAACCTAGTGGTAATCGAATACCACCAAAAGAAAGCTCTATTTGCGTGAAAAAAATGATATAAATTTAATTTGGGTACAGTGTTGTATGACCGAGCAATTACCAGTAAAAGTAGCACAGCGCTGAATAGCAAAAAATGCCCTGGTCACGAAGATGGCAAAATCTTCCAGAGGTCAAGTGGTTAATCATTTTCCCAGAGGGAAAGGACCATTCCAGCTGCTAGGGGTTGTTGTATATATGATTTATATTTGAGAGGATATTGGGATACATCTTACTGCTAGATTTTTACTTTTAATGCTATGAGATATATTGATTATAGAGAATCAGCTGGACTGAGCAAGTACGCAAATCAGAAAAAATAAGAAAGTCCTGCACACCTGGTTCTAGGTCAATTATTTAGAAGTTTAAGCAAGAGATTCAGCAGAACCAACAAGGAACTTGAGTTTTCAGAAGAGCAATGGTGACCTCTATATTTCTTTAGAGGTTTTCTTTAACTGATCTCCAAAGTCTGTGTACACTAGCCCCCACTCAGGGGGTCACCTTAAAATCAGATAGCTGCTCATGATGGTAACAAGTCATCTTTGGAGTGTGCATAACAGTTTCAAATACCAGAACATGTAGTTTAAAGAGTTGGAAGACAGGAGTAATCATCAGCATCCTATCAGGCATCAGACAGGGGGCAAGACTATCAGATCCCAGAGGGCACTAGTGGAGCAGTAATACACCTGAAGGCCTACATAGAGAACTCAAATTTCAGCCGTTTCTTACAAATTGGCTGAAATTTAAGCCGTGGGTGGTCCCTGCAAGTTTAACTCCGCTTGACAAAAATCAATCTTTTGTCAAGCTGGGTGGTACTGGCAGGCACCTCATAAATTTTCATTGTTCGGGTAATCATACGGACATGGCTACCTGGATACAATAGCAGGCAGTAGAGAGGTCTCAATCCACAATGTTGGCATTGAAGGGAGAATTTATTGATTTTTCTGTTGAACAAGAGAAATCAGGTGTGTAAGTTAGCCCTAAGGTCTTCTTTGGTCCTGAGCATGATGGAGAAGGCATTTTGAGAGGGCACACTGTCTTGCATGTAGTTTTGAAATGTGGTACCTATCTGCTGCTGTCAGGAGGTGCTAGTAAAGCGCATCTGAAATGCTGGTGAAGGATCACAATATGTAAACAGTTGCAATCAGGAAAGTCCAGCACACTTGAGGTGAACCCTTTGGGTTAATTTCACATGCAAGGGAAAAGTTTTAAAAATCTTTTTACTTGCACATGATTGGACGATGGAAGTCAACAGACCTTTACCTCTTTCACTAAACTAAGGGAAAATTCCCTTGCAAAGTTAAATTCAGTTTGCTAAGTAAACAGCCTTTTTGCTTTTAGACTCGACTCACACTAGTGTGATACAAATTTGATGAGATTTTCAGTGCAATAACGTAGTGCGACTGATGTGACTTTGAATGTGGCTAGCATATTTTTGGAGCCAAATCACACTGAAATTGCACCAAACTATCACAGGAACCTGTTCTAAATTCGCGTTGCATTGGTGTGATCAGGTACCATTGAAAATAATGTGATTTAGACTCAAGTCGCATCAGTGTGAGCCAGCACTTTGTAAATAATCAATCCTTACATCTCTATTTACTGTAATGTAATGAAAAGCAATTATAGACATGCATATAGTTATACAGTGGGGAAAAATTGGAATTTTGACTTACCGTAAAATCCATTTCTCTGATGGTCATTGACAGACACAGCTCCCTATCTTCTTGACCATTGGGTTATTTTGCCCCCTACAGGAGGAGGACACTAGGCAGGAAAAAGCTTGACTACACCTATGGGGCAGTCCCAGGGGGTATACTCCCACTCCCAGCTATAGACACTCAGTTTTGTTACAAGCAGTGTCAGAAGAAAGGCAACTCCCAAGGCTAAACCATAGCCAACCGAGTAACATGGCGCTCAACCATGAACAACTGGAGCTCACCTGAAAGAAAAAAAAAAAAAAACAATACACTCTCAAAGAGAACCAGGCTCTCTAAACAGCAGCCTGTAAAAACCTTGCAGCCAAAAGAAACATCCGCCTCCTGCCAACAAATCCACCTTATAAAACTTGTAAAAGCCTGCACAGACGACCAAGTGGAAGCCTTGCAAACCTGCAGCACTGACGCCTGATGACGGAAGGCCCAGGAGGCACTAAGCGCTGGAGTAGAGTGCGCCTATACAGGGAAAGGAGGAACCTGACCCCTAATGGAATAGACCTGAATCACCGTCTGTCTGATCCATCCAAAGGCAATTTCCTTAGGATGTTTAGGCCTGGGACATAGGAAAGGCAACACAAGGTCTTCATTCAAATGGAAATCAGAGACGACCTTTGGAAGGAACCACGGACAGGGAACAAGAACCACCTTATCTCTGTGAACTACCAGGTAAGGTGAACGACAAGACAAGGCCGCCAGCTCAGACACCCTGCGCGTAGCAGTAATAGCCACCATAAAGGCCACCTTCTGGGATAGCTCAAGCAGGGGAACCTCCCGAATATTTTCAAAGGGAGGTTTCAGGAGAACTGACAACCAAATTGAGGTCCCACGGCGGCAAAGGAGACTGCACTGGAGGAGCCAAGTGTTGAACTCCCTTGCTAAAAGGTAGCGCACCAAGGAATGTGTGGCCCATGAATGTTAAAAGAAAACTGCCAAGACCCAAACCTGGCCCTTAGGCCAGGTGCTGCTCAACCCCTCGTTGGAGGAAAAGGGGGAACCCCAAGAGACTCACATCACGCAATGTACGTCTTCCAAGTACGATGGTAGATCTTCCTAGAGGTAGATTTTCTAGCTTTTAACAGCGTAGGAATCACCGATTCAGACAAACCTTTATTCTTCAGCACCTGGCTTTCAACAGCCAAGCCGTTAAAGCCAGCGACTGTAAAGCAGGATGGAAGGTTGGCCCTTGGGACAGCAGACCTTTCCTGAGAGGAAGTCTCCAAGAAGCAACGGCGACCAGCCATACCAGATCGGTGTTCCAAGACCAGCGAGACCAGCCTGGAGCCACTAGAACGTGTCTGTAGCGTTAGCCAGAGGATCCCAAGACCGCGCCACAAACCTCTGTACCTTCCCTGAAATGTGTACAGCAGAGAGGGCTGGAACTAATCGGTCTGCCCACCTTAGCATGCCCGCTACTTCCTGAGCCGTCAAGACACTTATTGTGCCCCCCTTGGTGATTGACAGACCACGGCCATGGCATTGTCCGATTGAATTAATACTGGACACCCCTGAAGACAAATTGTCCAATGATCCAGACAATCTGATCCCTCAGAGTTCCAGTACATTAAATCGGCAGTCTGGACTCTTCCAGAGTCCAGACCCACTGAGCACAATCTGTGCTGGCATCCGTGGTGATAACCGTCCAGTACAGGGGGGTAAAGGATTTTTCATGTCGAAATTCTGGAGAACAAAGACACCTCTAGAGACCGTGGATTCTTGTCCCATTTCACCAGTAGCTTTATCCATATATTTCATGTGAAACTGTGCAAACAGAACTGCCTCGAAGGTAGACACCATCAGGCCCAGCACCCGCATGCAAGCTCGGAGGGATGACCGTCTGCTGGACAACAGAAGCTGAATTGCCTCCTGCTATGTCTTGAATTTTTCCAGAGGAACAAACACTCTGGCTGAGGCCGAGTCCAGAGTCAGACCCAGATAGTCCAGTTTTGTGGACAGAACCAGAGCAGACTTCTGAAGGTTCAGAATCCAACCAAACTCTCTCAGAGTTCGCAGAGTAATCTCCAAGTTGTCCTTTAGAGTAGGTAGAGGCTCTGCTTGAAGAAGAAGATCGTCCAGGTACCCCAGTACTGCGATCCCCCGCTAACGCAACAATGCTACCACTGAGACCAACACTGAAGACTCAAGGAGCGGAGGCGAGACCAAAGGATAATGCCACAAACTGAGAATGCTCCTCACCCACGGCAAAACGGAGGAATCGCTGATTGAAATGTGAAGGTAGGTGTCCTTGATGTCGAAAGAAGCGAGAAAATCCCCCTGATTTAAGGACGCAAATGCAGATACAGATGGACTCAATTCGGAACATCTGTACTCATACAAAGCAGTTTATCACCTTGAGGTCCAGAATTGGACGTACCTTGCCTTCCTTCCTGGGAAGTGTAAAGAGGTTTGAGTAAAAACCCTGAAAACGTTCCAAAGTCGGAACCGGAACAATCACCCCTTGAAGTAACAAGGCTTGCACTACCCCAAAAAAAACCCGTAAACGATCTGGTGACAAGTGCAGGTTGGAAGGGAAGAACTTTTCCGGAGGATAAGACCGAAACTCGATCTTGTTTTCAGAAGGAATGACTTCATGGACCCTTGTCCTGTACCAGGGAGGTCCACGGATCTGAAAACAAGAAGAGATATCCCCCCTCCCTAAATACGAGTGAGGGCGCCCCTTCATGCAGAGGAGGCCTTGTCCATAGGTCTGGAAGAGCCCGCTCGTGGCTTGCCAGACCAGGTCCTCTTGGAACCTGCAGTGGAGGCCATTTAATTGCTTTGATCCCTTGTCTTGAGACCCTGAGGGACGAAAAGACCTCTTATGAGCTGAGAAGAATGGCCCACATTTACAACGGGGCTACTTGCCCTTGGTAGCCTGCAGAAGAAGATTACTCTTCCCCCCTGTGAGACCCTTTCTGGTTAGCAGATCAGCATTTCAGCCTGATAATTCGCCGAAGGACCACTGCTGATACAGACAACCTAGAATCAAAGGAGCCGCATCCAAAGAGGCATCACAGATAAACTGTAGCCCCTGGACCAACTGATCCGCCAGCTCCGCAAAGGCAGGGGGAAGTTTTTTCCCCTCCAGGTCCCGGCATAAAAGTTTAGCCCACTCGGTCAGAATTTGCAACACCAGGGCAATAGAAAATACCGGCCTAAGTTCAGAACCAGCCACAGTGAACATATGGTGGGCCAGAGCCTCTGCCCTCCTATCAGCCAGATCTTGAAAGGCCGGGGACTCAACCAGAAATAAGGTAGCTTTATTTAACCTGGAAACTGGCTAGTCCACTACAGGTGGAACCGTCCACTTTTTAAGCAGGGAATCCTCATAAGGATGCCGCAAAGCAAAACGCTTAGGGACCACAAGAGTGCGTTTTGGACAACCCCACTGTTTTGTGACAATGTTGTCAAAGTAAGGGGAAAAGGGGAACCCCCTCGCTGGTTTGGAGGGCCTGTGGGTGCAAAAAAGGACCAGCGCCTCCGACGCAGCATCAGTCGCATCCTTAATTTTTAAAGTTTCACGCACTGACACAATCAGTGCATCCACCAGCGCCTTTTTATGCACGCTAGAGGAGCAGAGGAATCATCCTCACTATCTGAGCACTCAGGGTGCGTGGACACAGACCCAGTAGGATGACTCGCGCCCGCTGCACCGGAGACAGATTCAGGATCTGATGAGACAGATAAGGCAGCGGAGGGCACTAAATACGAAGCTCACACAGAAAACATAACAATCAGAGGAGTCCTGCTAACTGCAATCCCACAAAGGGGATACCGACAAAGGCCCACGAATGGACCATCTACTGGACCCTGCAAAAAAAAAAAGGGGGGGTTGCCCTCGGAGCCTCTCCATAGAGGCCCGCATAATAGGAAATAGCCCCCCTAAATAGGGGGCCGGCCGCCGTTACGTGAATGCGCAGGCCCTGATGGTCCCACAGGGCTAAAAAGGGGCAGGTGCCCTACACAATAATGGCAGCATGGTGGCCATCAAAAAATAAACTGCCCCCACAGCGCCACCCCTTCCAAGGGAGGTGCCAAGCTGGCCACATGGCCTAGTAGGCCGCGGCCTAAATTATTGTGTAAGTGCACAAATGCCAGCCAGGCAGATGCCCAAAAGAAAGAGTGGGGGCTTCACCTAACCTCAATGGGGCGGCCCCCAATGGAGGTGCCCGATTTGGCTAAATAGCCTAGTAGGCCGCAAGCCGTGACCTAAATTTTTGTGGATACCCAGATGTTTGGGCGCGAGCCCCAGCGGAGCAGACAACCGAGGGGGGGGGCGGATGACCCTCACTGGGGCCGCCCCACATAGCTCCCGACCAGTAGGCAAAGCCGGGGCCTAAATTTTTGGTCGGATCCGGCCACGTGAGGCGCTGACCCGTGGGTGCTAAACCATCCGCTCCGCCAGCCCAAGAACTGCAGCAGGGAGCCCATAGGACATCCCTGCCCTACTCACCACCCCCCAGGATAGCAAGGAACCCTGCTCAACCCCCCGTTGCGCACCAGGAAAAACCCGGACAGCAGCAAGCCCCCCTTAAGAGCCTGCAGCAAAAGCCAGCTCATAACCTCACCTGCAGGAGGGAGCAGAAGACCCACAGTAACCACCAAAATTTTATAGGGGCTGGGGGGGAAGAAGGCGAACTGGAGGGTCCCACTGTCCAAGGGAGAGGCCCATGTCCACCCCAAAACGCTCCAGGGGAAGAGGGGGGACAGCTACTTACCATACCAGGAACAGGGTGGGCACTGCTCCTGACAGACCACCGCTCCATCGGAATGGGAGGGCTGTCGGCCAGGAGGAATGCTGCGACTCAAGCCTAGGCCAGGTCGAATTCACCCTCGTGAGACGTTTAACTCGCAAGCCAGCCCCCATCCAGTGGGGCTATGTCGCGGCAAACCTAGCGCCGATCTGAGGCCTGCGCACACTCGCTGGCCAGACTGGGGGGGACCCTCTGGATCTAGATTATCCAGTCCATCGCCCAGTCTGGCAGTTGATTGTAGATTCTCACAGGAACAAAATAACAAAGATAATAAAAATTTCTATTAGAAAGGAAAAAATTGCCAGGACTAGAGATCCCAGCAAGGAACTAGGTTCTTACTCTTGACTAGGCAGAAAAAAAAAACTGTGCCTATAGCTGAGAGTGCGAGTATACCCCCTGGGACTGCCCCGTAGGCATAGTCAATCGCTTTCCTTCCTATTGTCCCACTCCTGTAGAGGGCAGTATAACCCAATGGTCAAGATGATAAGGAGCTGTGTCCATCAATGAACAAAAGAAAAAACTGAATTTTTGTAAAATCTTACCTGTAAAATTCCTTCCTCTGAGTCCTCCGACAGTCGCCGCCGCCTCTAAGTCATCACTATTGGGTAATGACTAGCAGGAGTAGCTAGGCATAAGACTTAGTCAAAAAGAACAAAGGCATTTGCATATACACACCCCTGGGGGCTGTCCCACTAGGTCAATACCCCGCTGCAGTGACCACTCCCAACTCAGTTTGGTAGCATAGCAGTAGGAATTTAAGACAAGAACCCCAAAAGAGGGGCGGGGGCGGCGACTGTCGGAGGAATCAGAGAAAGGAATTTTACAGGTAAGATTTTACAAAAATGCAGTTTTCTCTTACGTCCTCCCTTACGTCCAGGACGCACTCAAAGATCTGGTAGAGTGCGCCTTAACAGGGAAGGGTGGAACCCGTTCCTTCAAAGCATAAGCCTGCTCAATGGTCTGTCTGATCCATTTGGCAATAGTTGCTGCAGACGCAGCCATGCCCTTCTGAGATCCCTCAGGAAGGACAAAGAGGGAATCTTCCGAAAGGATTCCATAGAGGACAGGTAAACCCAGATCGCCCTGACAACATCCAAGGAATGCAAAGCAATCTCCTTAGGATGCTTAGGCTTCATACAAAGCGAAGGCAGGACAATGTCCTCATTAAGGTGGAACTCAGAGATCACCTTAGGAAGAAAAGACGAGGGTGGTCGCAAGACCACCTTATCCTTGTGAATTATCAAGTAAGGAGTGCGGCAAGACAACGCCGCCAGCTCTGACACTCTGCGAGCCGAAGTGATCGCCACTAAAAAAGAAACCTTCTTAGACAGCAGAGGCAACGATATCTCCCGGATGTTTTCAAAGGGAGCACGCTGTAACACGGACAGAACCAAGTTCAAGTCCCATGGAGGTAAAGGCTCCTTCCTGGGAGGAGCCAAATGTTGCACACCTTGAATGAAGGTGCGAATCAAGGAATGAGACGCCACTGGGCGTTGGAAAAGGATAGCCAGTGCAGACACCTGGCCCTTTATTCTGGCCAGAGCCAGGCGCTGGTCCACTCCAGACTGGAGGAAAGCCAACACTCTTGACACCGAGTACGAGCGAGGGGAGAACCCCCTGGACTCACACCAGGCGAAATAAGCTTTCCAGGTACGGTAATAGATTTTACCAGAGGAGGTTTTCCTAGCCTTGATTAGAGTAGGGATAACCTCAGGGGAGAGACCCCTGTCCCTCAGGACCTGGGTCTCAACAGCCAGGCCGTTAAAGCCAGCGACTGTAAAGCAGGATGGAAGATTGGTCCCTGAGACAGTAGATCTTCCCGCATTGGCAGTCGCCACGGAGGCGCCACTGCCAGGTGAACAACGTCGGCGTACCAGGACTGGCGAGGTCAGTCCAGCGCCACCAGAATTCCCAGGTGCGGTTCCGAGGCTAACCTGCGGAGGAACCTGGACAACAACTGAAAAGGAAAGGCATACATCAGACGATACTGATGCCAAGGGGCCACTAACGCATCCGAGGTGTCTGCCAGAGGATTGCGCATTCTTGCCACGAACCTTTCCACCTTTTGGTTTAGCTGAGATGCGAACAGATCCCCGTCCGGGGATCCCCACTTCGCACACAGCATTTGGAAGACCTCCGGGTGTAGGGACCATTCCCCCTGGTCCAGGGTCTGGCGGCTCAGATAGTCGGCCTGCCAATTCTCCACACCCGGAATGTGAACTGCTGAAATTGCCGGGACATGAGTCTCGGCCCAAGACAGAATGTCGGTCACCTCCCGGGCCACCCGAGCACTCCTGGTGCCCCCTTGGTGGTTGATGTAAGCCACCGCGGCAGCATTGTCCGTCTGTACCCGAACAGGACGGCCCCGAAGTCGGTCCGACCACTGGAAAAGACAGAGTTTTATCGCTCGCAATTCCAGCACATTTATCGGGAGGGAGGACTCCTCCTCCCACCAAGTGCCCTGGGCAGACAGGTTGCCCAGGACTCCACACCAGCCCGACAGGCTGGCATCCATGGTAATCACCGTCCACAACAACGGACGGAAGGATTTGCCTTCCGACACCGTCTGAGACTGGAGCCACCACAGAAGAGCCAATTTGGTCTGACGACTCAATGAGACACTCAGATCCAGGGATTGAGGTAGTCTGTCCCACCTGGCCAGGATCTCCGCCTGGAGAGCCTGCGTGTGAAACTGAGCAAAGGGTATCGTCTCGAAGGCCGAAACTATCAACCCCAGGCCCCGCATACAGGCCCTGAGTGACGAGGACGGATTGTCCCTGAGGGACCTGATCTCGTCCTGCAAAGTCCGGAGCTTTTCCTCCGGCAAGAACACCTTTGCCTGAGCAGAGTCCATAATCATTCCCAGATAGGGAAGAGGAACCGATGGAGACAACGCCGATTTCTGAACGTTGATGGTCCATCCGAACTCCTGTAGCGTCTGCACCGGGGTGGACAGATCGCGCAGTAGGTCCTGACTGACACTCGATCTCAGAAGGAGATCGTCCAGGTACCCCAAGACCGCAATGCCCTGTGCTCTCAACAGGCCCAGAACCGGCGCCAGTACTTTGGTAAATAACCTTGGAGCCGAAGCGAGACCGAAAGGTAACGCCACAAACTGATAGTGGTCCTCTGCGATAGCAAAACGAAGGTACCGCTGATGACCCACGAAAATGGGGATGTGCAGGTACACATCTTTTAGATCTATCGAGGCCAGGAATTCCCCCGGACTCAGGGAGGCCACCACCGAACGGAGAGACTCCATACAGAACTTGCGAACGCGCACGAAGCGGTTCAGCGCTTTCAGGTCCAGAATAGGACGTACTTTGCCCTCCTTCCTGGGCACAGTGAACAGATTTGAATAAAATCCCCGAAACCTGTCCCGATGAGGCACCGGGACAATCACCCCCTGGGCAAGGAGGTCCTGCACCGCTTGATGCAGGTCCTGCAGACGCCCAGGAGGCAAATGAAGATTTGAGGGAAAAAATCTGTCCGCAAGCCGGGAAAGGAATTCGATCTTGTACCCTGACCGAATGATTTCCTGAACCCACCTGTCCGAAATCCGGAGCAGCCAAGGTTGGAGGAAACCGTGCAAACGTCCCCCCACCCCTGAAACGGGTGAGGGCGCCCCTTCAGGCAGAGGCGGATTGACCCGCCGAGCCGGCATTGCCTGACTTCTGCTTGCCCGCCCAGGGCTTCTTCTGACTCCCCTGGGCCTTGAAGGGTTTACCCTTGGATTGGTTCCGAAAGGCACGAAAGGACCCCTGAGTGGATCGAGGCGCAGAACCCCGCTTGCCACGAAAGTGCTTGTTTTTCGGGTTCTAGGGCAGCATGGTGCTCTTGCCCCCTGTGACGCCTTTCACCAGGGTATTCAACGCCTCGCCAAAAAGGCAAGAACCAGCATAGGGAAAATCAGCAATTGTTTTCCGTGAGGACTGGTCAGCCGACCAGCTCTTCAGCCAGATCAATCACCGGTTAAGCACCGAGACACTAGACAGGCGTGCAGCTAAAGGGGCCTCATTTAAGGCCGCATCACACAAATACATGATTCCTTGGTGAATTTGATCCACCATATCCAGGCGGGCAGGGTGAACAGCGTCAGACACGAGGTTGCTCCTAAGCACCTTAGTCCAATCAGCCACCGCCTGAGCCACCAAAACAGACGCGAAAATGGGTCTGAGTAACGAGCCTGCCACCGTATAGGAATGGCGGGCCAGAAAATCTAATCGCCGGTCCGTGGGATCCCGGAAAACCGGGGTATCCTCAGAAAGAACCAAGGTAGCCTTGTTTAGCACGGCCACCTGCGGAGGCACACACCATCGTGATTCCGTAGCCGGTGCAAAAGGATAGAGCAACTTGAACCGACTAGGGACCAGGAATGGACGTTTTAAAGTGCGCCACATTTCATTAACAGTGTAATGAAACTCAGCTGGGCCGGGAAAAACCTGCGCCGACTTGCGAGTCCTGTGTGTCCCAAATGAGGACACAATGCCCGAAAGATTGGGCTCATCCTCAAAATGTAGTGTTTCCTTAACAGAAACAATCAATTTATCCATGGTCGCGCGCTCTTCAGGCGACCCCGGGGAGGATGTATCAACCCCCTCCACCTCCGCCTCCCCCTCAGACCCCAGCGGGTCTAAGGATGAGCGAGACCCTGAAAAGGGCACGCTCGCCGCAGCAGCCATATCACCATCTGAATCAGAAGAGAGAGACAATCTGGGCCTCTTCCTCGCAGCACGTTCAGCCATCAGCATCTCCATATTGGACACCAAGGTCGCCACTACAGCGGCCAAATCAGGTCTCAGAGGGGCCACAGGAGAACTGGGGTCCCCCACCAGAGCTGGGGGGAATTTGCTTTCATGAGAATCCATTGCCCAAGAAGAAATAACAGTGCAATAAATTTGGTACTGTCCCTTTAAGACCGCTGCGGAGTGCGCAGCCCACCCCTACAGATACAGTGACAAAAGACCCCCAAACAGGAGAAGAAAACCAGAAATGACAATGCAGAAGGTAGTGAGAGCAATAGCCTGCAGAGCCCCGCAGAGTGTTACCACCGATGATGCTGCTTCAGAGGAAAAGGAAGTGCTGTCAGAGGAGGCTGAACTTATAAGCTGCAAGACTCAGGGAAAATGGCTGCCCCATAGGACTGAATGGAAGGCTCCGGCAAAATGGCCGCCGAACATGCGGTCGGAACGATCGTTCTGGCACCGCAAAATGGCGTCGGATGGTGCCAAAACAGCATGTAGTATTGCCCATAGTGAAGCCAAACATGCTTGCCCATACCTAAAATGGCGGACCGCACGGTTTTACCCCGCTGCGGTCGCCACATACACAGTCTGCACTCCCACAAACACCGAAGTGACACAGGGAAGGGGACACCCAAAAACACACAGCACCACAGCGCATGTACAAGCGATCCCTGCAGGGACCGCATCAGGGAGTCACACAGGCACAGACATGGGGACACACAGCAACACAGGACTGCCACAACAGACAGAGGTCCCACACAGAAGTACTTACCTGTACCAGATGGCGTGGGGAGCCTCTCAGAACAGAAAGCCGCTGTCCTCATCTGACATGGAATGCCGTTAGCCAGGGGCATTGCACTGCAGTATCGCAGATGCGTCCAGTGAGGTAGCCACCTCACGGCTGCATCCCTGCAGCGAGCAGGGATGGGTCGTTCATAATGCCAGGACGAACCACGGCTGAACGCTCAATGGCAGGCTGGGGGTCCATCTGACCCTCTGCCCTGGAGAACCAGGGCGGTCAGTCCGAATCCCAGCACCGCATGAATCCATCTTCATCCGAAGAATCGACTAAAAACTAAAGCTGACAAAATAAACAGCTAGTAAAGTAAGAAAAAACTGCCATTTTTCAAAAGAAAATCAAATAAAAAAAGATTAGATAGCCTGAGACTGTAGCCCCCGCACAGGGAAGCCTAACTACTCCTGAAGCTAGGCAGAAAGAAACTGAGTTGGGAGTGGTCACTGCAGGGGGGTATTGACCTAGTGGGACTGCCCCCTGGGGTGTGTATATGCAAATGCCTTTGTTCTTTTTGACTAAGTCTTATGCCTAGCTACTCCTGCGGAGCGGAAGTCAATACCCAATAGTGATGACTTAGAGGCGGCGGCGACTGTCGGAGGACGTAAGAGAAATAATTTTTTGAACCCCTGCAGATTTTGTAAGTTTGCCCACTTACAAAAAAAATAAGGGTCTATAATTGTTTATTTATTTGTTGCGTCCACATGGTGTTGGCGGGACTTTGCCTCGGTCAGTGGGGGTTCTTGAGTTTATAGGGACCAGGATGCCATCTGCTCTTCTCCTCACTTTTCTCAGACCCTCAGCACCTTTCAACTGTGTATTAGCACTTGTTGGGCACTTGGCATGTTCTAATATCTCTTTTCCCCTTTTTTTGAAGATCATCTTCATTTATCTTACTGTGGCACTCCCTACTCACTTTATATCACTTGATACACATCGGGTATTTTTTCTTACCTTTCTATACACTAGTAGATCCTCTGGTTTTTCTTTCGATATACACGTGACCATATCCCCTTCTTCACACAATTATACATTTTTATTTTATATAATCATACAATATAATTAATTTATATAAAATACAGATTTTTCTAAAATATTTTTTTCAGATCATTTGGTCACGCTGTGTTTTCACATTATCCGTATACCTTATGGCGTCCTTGTCTGCCCCATTATTGGGGCTTTTCCACCTACCCCTCCATCTCCTCTTCGCTTCATGTTTGACCTGGGCCATAACCCGCCTCAGCCCCGCATTAGACAGTCGCATTTGGGGTGGGTCCTCGTCCTCAAAAAGTCATTGGGTTACCTTAGTAAGTAGTTGAATTTTTATGGGAGCAATCTGTTCTATTCCTTTTATGAATTTGAAATTGTACTTTAATATTGATTTACATTTACAGATTTCGTTTTTAATCAGCCCCTGACGAGTGGACGCAGAGCCACGAAACGCATAGAGTCTATAAGACACGAAGACATACCAATTGGAGATTGACCACGTTGTTTACGTTATATAATTTATTGACTTATTATTATGAGATTATATTTATATGAATTTATATACATCATGTAAAAGGGCTAAGTTGCGCTACTTAGCCCTTTACATATTTACTTTTGCTTGTCACAATTTAAGTTGCTGCTGTCTTCCATTAGTTAGCACAGTTATATTCCCCTTTTTTTCTTATATACATCATGTCTACCTCTTGATTTGTGTATGTCTATTTTTATCTGTAATTTAGATTTCGTGTTTAATATGCAATATCCAATAAATGACCCATTATCTTGTGATTTGATATTATTTTGACTATCTAGTAATGACTTACCTCATTTAAAGTCCCACCATTCTTGTTCCTCTTTCTGTATCTATAATTGTTATCATAGGTGTATTTTCAACGATAGAGACAGAACATTAACCAAAAATCCAGAAAAAAACCTATGATGCAAATAGAATTTGAGTTGCAATTTAGTGAATAAAATGAGTATTTGATCCCCAAGCAAAACATGACTTAGTACTTGGTGGAGAAAGAGGTTTCTTGTAGTTGGTTACCAGGTTTGCACACATCTCAGGAGGGATTTTGGTTCACTCTTCTTTACAGATCTTCTCTATATCCTCAAGGTTTCTTGGCTGTCATATGGCAACTCCAATTTTCAGCTGTCTACATACATTTTCTATAGGATTAAGGTCTAGAGACTGGCTAGGCCACTCCATGACCTTAATATGCTTTTTCTTGAGCCATTCCTTTGTTGCCTTGGTGGCATGTTTTGGTTCATTTTCTTGCTAGAAGACACATCGACACCTTCAGTGTTTTGGCTGAGGGAAAAAGGTTCTCATCTAAGATTTTACAATAGATGGCCACATCCATGGACCCCTCAATGAGGCAAAGTTGGCCTGTACTTTTAGCAGAGAAACAGCCTCAAAGCATAATGTTCCCACCTCTGTGCTTGACTGTAGGGTCATAGTCAGCATTTTTCTTCCTCCAAACACGGCTCGACAAGTTAATGCCAAAGAGCCCAATTTTGGTCTCATCTGACCACAGCACTTTCTCCCAATCCTTCTCTGAAATATTTAGATGTTCATTGGCAAACTTCAGATGGGTCGGTACATGTGTCTTCTTGAGGAGGGGGACCTTGTGGGCGCTGCAGTATTTCAATCTATGGCGGCGTATTGTGTTATCAATGGTTTGTTTGGGGACTGAGGTTCCAACTGCTTTGAGATCATTCACAAGCTCCTTCCGTGTAGTTCTGGGCTGATCCCTCACTTTTCTCATGATCATCCTTACCTCATGTGGCAAAATATTGCATGGAGCTCCAGACCGAGGGCGATTGATGGTTATTTTGTATTTCTTCCTTTTGTGAATAATCGCTCTAACAGTTGTCTCCTCACCAAGCTTCTTGCTGATGGTCTTCTAGCCTATTCCAGCCTTGTGCAGGTCAACAATCTTGTCCCTAATATCCTTTGATAGCTCTTTGGTCTTGCCCATGATGGAGAGGTTTAAATGGAAGAGATCCTGTGGACAGGTATCTTTTATACACAAGTTGTCGTTAGGGGCACCTTCTTAAATTGAAAGGACTAATCTGTGTACCACATGAGCACATACTGTAGCCAGTCTGTAGGAGCCAGAATTATTGTTGGTTGGTAGGGGATCAAATACTTCTTTTACTCACTGAACTGCAACTCAATCTACAACATTTGTATCAGGTTTTTTTTTTTTCTGGATTTTTGGTCGATATTCTGTCTCTATCATTTAAATACACCTATGATAAAAATTAAAGGCCCTTGATTTCTTTGTAAGTAGGTAAACTTACACAAATCAGCAGGGGATCAAATATTAATTTTCCCCACCGTATATTTGCGCTCTTACTGCTTCTCACTAGTGTGGACATGTTTGGGTAGAGTACATTTGGGTTCATTTTTGGTTATATGAAATTGTGTTTACTTCAAATAAACATTAAGAAGGGAATTTAAAAAAACAAACCCAAAATTCTAAGCCAGTAGTCTCCAAAATGCAGCAGGATGTGTCCCTTTGCTTTCCTCTATCTGGCCCTTGGGGCACTATTCCATCCAAAACTGCCACTAATGATGGGGCACCATTCCTCCCATTGACACCAATGATGGGGCGCTATTCCTCCCACTGTTCTCAACAATGGGGCACTATTACCTCTGAAACCAATAAGGAACTATTCTTTCTACTAAAACCAACAATGGGACATTTTCTACTCCCACTGGCCATGGTCTGGTTACAGTTTGGAGACTCCTGTTCTAAACAATTGGCTCTTTGAAGCAAACACAGGTTTAGTTCACGGAGAATGAAAATGACTAATAAGCTAGACCCTGTCTATTGTATCCTCCAAGTGATTGTTTTATTAGCTGATGGCCACTTAATACAATTCTAAAATCATAGAACAGCAAGCTTCCTAAAATGTGGAAGTGACATTAAAATAACCTACTTTTAAATAAACTTTACATCCCTCTTTAACTGCCCTCATAAGTGTCAGAAAATGAGTCTCTCTTATAGTATCTAATAAACTATATAAAAAGAAATAGTTTAAATAAGCAAGGAAACAAACTCTCCACATAGTAGATTTTTATTCTACTTAGAAAAAAATATATATATTTTACAGTTAGTGTACAATAAAGGTTTTTTTATATATAAAAAGCTATTTTACAGTAACCGGATTTTATGAACACATTGTTGACAAAATTGATCGGCTATACATCACAATTGTTTCACCCTGAAGAAAAATTTCTGTTATTGTGCTGTATAATTGCAGGGAGACCTTGTTTATAAATTTTTCTTAAAGGAGGGTCGTGTTTCATTCACAGCCAGAAGCGAGACTGAAATTTCCCTCTCAACCAAAATCTTAGCAGCAACTCCCACTGGTGTAAAGTGTAGGGTAGGGAAGAAAGATGAAGTTTATAAATCTGCCGGGTTCACATAAAAGAGTTCTGTGATGTAACGGGTTCCTCATCTCTGAAGACCTCTTTGCAGTAGTGAAGGACCCCTTTTCCCTAACTCCAGATAAACAAGTCACACCCCCCTTGACTACCATCATAAAGCTTTCCATGGGTTGCAAGCTTAGATTCCCAAATGGATCAATTTGGAGTTCATGATGCCCATGGTATTGGTAATCCAACAAGTTACAAGTGGTGTTGACTCCGACAGGGTAGACTGCTTATATTTTATGTCAATGTTTAAACAAGCACATCTTTTTGTCCCCCACCAAATCACAATATACAGAGCACTCCATTGTATAAGAAAAGAGAAAAATGCACTGATGCTTTCTTGGAAGATGCTATAAACAAAATACTTCTTCATCAGCTAATAACATACATGTACAGTGAGATTTTCAGTGCACGGCAGAACTTACTCAAGCTACTGCCTACTTATAAAAATGACAACATAGTGCTGTTTAAAAAAAAAAAAAAAAAAAAAATGAACTTCTGTCCTCTTTAATGATGGAGTACGTAAAAATGTACTACGGTTTGTGTTACACAACAGACTTTAACCAGCGAGTTCTAAACACAGAGGAAACAACTTGTCCTTTAAAGGATTCAACATATAAAATAAAAATTTAATATTTACAGATATGTACACTATTTTATATTATTACAAGTCCATGTACTCAATTTTCTTTTTGCCAAGTTCATCACACATGACTGGAAGGTGCGGGCTCTTGTGACGTGCTCTTCAGAACATCTCTTGATCGGTCAGATTTAGAGTCTTTGTTATCTCTGCTTCTGCTTCGTGCAGAACGCTCTTTTCCTCGATCCCTATCTCTGTCCCTGTCTCTACCTCTTTCACGATCTCTGTCCCGGTCTCTATCACGATCCCTGCTTCGAGATTTCTCTCTGCCCCTATCTCTATCCCTCTCCCTGCTTCTGGATCGGTCTCTACGTCTATAGAAATCTCGATCGCGGTCTCTAACCCGGTCTCTGTCCCTATCTCTTTCCCGGTCACGATCTCGTTCTCTCTCCCTTTCTCGGTCTCTCTCTCTGTCTTTGTTATCTCTGTCCCCTTCTTTATCTCGATCCCGCTCCCTATCACGGTCTCTCTCTCTTTCCCGGTCTCTATCTCGGTCCCGGCCTCTATAATTATCTCGGTCCCTGAGTCGGTCTCTGTCTCTATCTCGGTTTCTGTCCCATTCCCTCTTTTCAGTTTCTTTGTCTCCATCTCGTCCATTTCCTCTTTGTCTATCAAGGTCTCTATTTCTGTCTCTGTTCCAATTTCTTCCCCTATCTCTGTCCCACTGTACATCATGTTCTCTTTCTCTTCGTCTATCCTCAAATCCTTGATTTGGAACAAGGTCAGATGATTCTGAATCATTACGTCCTTCTAAGTTCCGAGTTCTACCTTCAAAGCCTCTGTGGTCCTTATTTTGCCTGAAACTGTTAGAGTCCCAGAGTGGTTCTGGCTCTTGCCTACGGTCTGCATAATTCTGAATTAACTCTGGAGGTCTAGATTTGTCCCAAGCTTCACTTCTATGTGGAGGAGGAACAGTTGGGAGTTCAAGCAAAGGTCGTGGCTGAGGTTTCATAGGCGGAGGTTGTTCAGAAAACCTGGAAGGTGCACTTCCCTGTTGTCCACTAAATGAGAGAGCATTAGTGCCTCTTTGATTTTGACTGGGTGATAAGTTTCTTTTTGAGTCATCAAACTGAAGAGGGGCTGGAACCCTTGACCCAGTAAAAGGAATGGAGGCTTGGCCTCGTGTATCTTCAAATTCATCTGGATATGGGCCTCTAGGACCACCAAAGAGACTAGATGTTGGTCCTCTAGGTCCACCAAAGGAAGGATGAATTGGAGCATCTTTGGAAGGTTTAAATAGCAAGGGTTGTGGTCTGTTCTGAACTTCAAAATGTCCTCGACTACCCAGAAATGTAGCTGGCATGGGTCCTCTTGGTCCTTCAAATCTTGGCAGATTGTCATGCTGTGGGGGACCATCAAAACGAGGAGGACTATCAAACTGTGATGGACCATCAAACCTAGGCGGATCGTGAAATCTAGGAGGACCATCATTTGATCTACCAAAATTAGGTTCTTGGAATTCCATTTGTGGACTATTTTGTCTATCAAATCTAGTGGGAGACTGTCCTGTTTTAGCAAAATGAGGAGGGAGAGGGCCTCTATCTCCAAATGGATGATGAATCGGAGGCCCAAATTTTCCAGATTCTGTGTGGTCAATGTTTTGTTCAGGTGGCATACTCCTATAACTATCTACATTTGACGCAATGTTTTCTTCAGGATAGATAGGGGAAGCCCGTAAACCTGGATTATTAGGTATAAGTGGTGGTCTTTGTTCACTATAAACAGGTAGAATTTCACGCTGTGATTGAGGTGGGCCTACTTTGGGGTTCATTGGAAATTGTGGCTCAGGTCTATTATTGTCCTGTGGATTAACTGGATTGATACGGTCTACAAAGGGACCTGTTTGACTGTGAATCTGCTCTTTATTATGCGGAAACATTCCTTCATTTTTAGGTTCAAAATCATCCCTCCGATTTTCTAAGGAAGACATTGCCTGATTAGGAAAGTGAGCTTGAGCATTCGCTTCAGGTTCCCAAGCTGGCTCTTGTGGAGTTAAAAAATGGTCACTACCAGCATGTTGCAATGGCCTAAGCAGTGGTGGAATTGTCACAGGTGTTGGCAGCAGGACTTTACGTAAGGGCTTAGTGGTGCCTACAGGTTCAGCCACTTCAAAGATACTTTCCTTTGTTGTCAGGTTACTAACAAGAGGTATGGTCTCATTCTGGATACTAATAGATGATGTTGTAATAGGAGTGGCTCTTTGAGCTTCAACAGGAACAAGTGGTGCGTCAGTTTGTGACTGTGTAATAGGAACATTTTCTGTGTCCGGCAGTATTATTTTTGCTACTACTTGTCTAGGGTCCCTTGCTTGCCTAGGATCGCGTCTTGGGATTACATGAACATCAGCATCAGTTCCAGCTATTACTATACTTGGTTCGTTTGAAAACAGATCGGTGCTTGAAATGGAAGATTTTGGTGGAGGCGACATCAAAGCATCGGATACAGAGAAATGAGCCATGGAGACGCCTACTGCTGCCCTTTGTTGCCTAAGAGCTTCCTCTTGTTCTTCAAGTTGTCGCTTTTGCTCTTCTATTTGTTTGTTTAATTCCTCCAGCATTTTTTGCTGTTCTAGAAGTGATGGCGAATCAGAAGTCTCTGCTAGATATTCTGCAGAATCCTCCAAAGTTTTGATTTTATTTTGGGCAGCCCTCCTGGTGGGCAAATCTTCAAATGGGACTTTGGCTTCTTCCAGTATGGTTTCATCCTCTGGATCATAGGCCTCTTCATCATATAAGTTTTCACAAGGCTGTTCGGGTTCATAGGGTGTATCATTATTGTCAAAAACCACTGTAGGGACAAAAGCTTTTTCTGGAGTATACTCTTCTTCTGGGTCGTAGGGTCTATCATCTTCCTCCTCAAAAGCTTTATCCTTAGACATCTGTCCAAACTGCTGCACAATGGGATCTACAAAGCCTCTCTCAGTTACAGTCTCAGTTATAGTCTCTACCGAAGTAGTAATAGTGGAAGTAATAGCAGTAACAGGGGCAGGAGTATTCACAGTTTCATTTTTAGTTTCAGTCGTTTTTCCAAACAGGGTCTTCAAAATGTGCTCCAATGGAGTGGCTGTTTTTCCGGATGACATAAGATGTTCAGCATGTGGAGAAGAACCCTTGGGTATGTTTGTGGGCACAACACTCTCTATTCTGATAGGTGGCACCGTATTAATGGGAGGAACTACCTTTGGAGCTGGTTCGGAGATTGGTGGTGGTGATCCAGGGGGTGTGGTACTTCTCATTAGGTCAGTAGATAGTGGTTGATATTTTTTCTTTTCTGGCTGAAAAATGGTAGTGGTTGGTTTGGTAAATGTCAGAATGTCCATCTCCTCCTGGCTTTGAGCCTTTGGACGTTTCTCTTCAATCTTCTCTTGCTCAATAGGAGCAGGGCGTTTATTTCTCTGACAGATTACTAGTCCCAGAATCAAGTTTGGACGTGTGGATTCAAGTCCTAAAACAGCAAAACAAAGTTACAGAAATTTGTGAGTGATGCATTGTTGGTGAAAAATTCTGTAGTTAAATCAGCTTGTATATTACCCAATGCTAGAAAATTGATATATCGCCCCATGCTACAGACCAAGTCAGCTACATTAACACACTTGTAATTAGGTGTGTATTACCCTAAACAAAAGCAGGACTGCTTTCTAAAGCAAATGTCCTGAGAATGACAGCAGCTGATATTACCTACCTTGTAAATGCTAGCTACCTGACTGCCATGGTGATGCAAGAGCAATGATTATTAAAAGGCAAACCATCTGTTCTTTCAATGGAAATTTCCCTAGAACTTAGTGAATGAGGTGAAGCTCTGTTGGATTCCATCATTCAATCACGCGCAAGCAAAATGCTGTGCTTTTGTATGTTCCTTGCATGTGATTGGGTATTTCAGCACATTCACGAAGCTCTGTGGAAAATTCCATTACAAAACAAACAGCCCATTTCTCTTTGGTAAAATCAACCAAAATGTCTTTATCTCTTTTTGACAGTACCCTGATTTTGTTAGCTGCATGCTTGTTCGGGGTTAGGGATGCCTACATAATGAAGCTAGATACAGCCAAGTAACTACCGTTTTCAAAGGAAAGGTTTGACACCGCACCCCCCATTTTTCCATCAAAATATGTCTCCTTTAAAACTGCAAAGGAAACAGAGTTGGAACGAACAACCAGATGCCAGTTGCCTTTTATGTTTTCTGTGGGTTAGAAGATGTAAACCCACTCGAGGGTTGATGTACAAACAGTGACGTGAAGCTAAATCTAAAATACTAAAGACAGTTAGTCAGCTCCTGTGTAAATGTTGACAAGGACAAGCATAACACTGCCAACATAGATGTATCAGTACTTGCAGACATATATTTTCAAAAGCAAATGTCAATTTGACAGGGTATGTTAGGACTTAAACAATGAACATAATGAAAGTAAGGTTTATGGAACATTGGAACCCAAGGCGGACAAAAAAAAAAATGCTGCAGGTTAAAACCCAACTACAATTCTGATGTGTTTTTGCTTGTGGAAACGAGACTCAGGCAAACTTTTTGTTTCCCATTATTTTCCACTGTGCAGAAATGTGTACTAAAGTAGAATTTATGTGTAATCTAGAAATTCTACATCATATGCTGGCGTTACTGAGGTCATGTGAAAGGTATGTTCAGGGAGGCAAATATCTAATGTGGGTATTTTGTGTTTGGCGTTCCTCATACTATTGTAAAGAGAACAGTAGTACAAAATATCTTGTATCAATAGTTGGGCATCCTATCCTATAGAGAAGACAGCCATCATAAAAATTTGAGGCAATGTGGTTGACTAAACTGGACAATGAGCTACTACAAAGAGGGGAGATAGGAACGAACTGAACATTTAGTGAGGGCAATATACCTATAGAAAGGTTATGGGTTGATTGTTCACCTGTTGAGTATTGTGTACTTATTCCTTTTATGCAACAGAGTGATAACCAGGTTATGTGGATTTCTGCAAGTCTTCAAAAAGAAGCCAGAGAAATTGGCTGCCATTGCTGACCTTCTTCTGAAAATACTAGTTTCCTAGCTGTTGGGCTAAATTTCCAGCCTCAGAACTTTAAATGACCACAACAGGAAGTTGTAACTTCAGTTTCCTTTGGGTCTGTTCAGTGTTGAAGCCAGATGATCAAAAGCAGACAGACATTTTCAGAAAGCCAGCATGTTGATTTTATCACGCCCTTTGGCAGGTTGAATGCCGAATGCATTGCATTGTTGAGGTGTGCTGGATCCCTGCAATTTACCTACACTCCTCCACCTGCTGCTCCTGGGGCCATACTAGATGGGCAGCACCATACATTGTAGAAGAGCCTGGTTTACCCTTTGTGAATGATCTCCCACTCAGCTGGATAGGCGAGAACATTTCAGCTGGATAGGTTTCAGGTAGGCTAGCAGAGTTTATTATGTAACTATACTTAAGAGTTTATATTAGAGTTGTTTTACTTGGAATATAAAAAGTTAGGGTATTGGTTCCGTACTGCCATTATATAAATTCTACATGTTGATTTTAGTTTGTGTGATGCTGTTCACATCCTTCCCATGTTATGCTGGTGTGTGAGCCTGATTCTTACTTCCAGGGGTTGGGCTGTCTCTCATTCAGAATTTAGGTAAAAGAAGTGCGAGTGTACTGCAATGTGTGTTGAGATAACATGAGCTTTTCAGACGCTTGAGACCAAATAAGCTCCACTACCATCTTGTGCAACCAATAACGTCTATCTTTATGTGGTACTTTTGATGGCTACATGACAGCTTTCATTTCAGAGGCTTGGGTTCCTTCAAGTCTAGAAAGGCTGTATGTGAATGCAGAAATGAAAGTCAATTTCCAGATGAAGATTGCTTAGCAGAAGAAGCAAATGACGTTCCGAGAATTAATCTTTTGGAGGGCCGATCCTCGAAGTCTTCAGGCATCAGATGTGTTCATTACAAGGGCACCCACTGGACCTTCCACGTACCACAGGCAAGCAACGTGAAAGTATGTCAGCGAAATACCGATACTCAAACAGACAACTTTTTTTTTTAGAAATTGTTTATTGTTTTAAATCACAGAAAATTAAAAAGAAAAAAAAAAAAACTCAACAAATGTTAAATTATGCATGCAGGATTCAATTCTGCCAAGATACAGGAAATACTTACCCTTTGCTGTCAACTATTTACAGTTTGGGCAAAGCTAATTTTATTTTCATTCTAAAGAACAAGCTTCTTACCTGGTCCCTCAAAGGGCAACAATTTAGATGGAATTGGGTCCTTGGCACTCAGAGGGATGAGATAGAGATCCTTTATGTGCCTGTTGTTATTGGCTACTACCCCGAAACGTCCACGACTACTGAAATATGAGTAGAGGGAGATGTAGGCCACTTCCTCCTCCTCTGTAGCTGGGTGGAAGCGAATTAATGACAGCTCCTGTAGATGGAAACATTTACAACAGTCACATCTAAAACATATAGCAACTTGATGAAAAATAGTGTTCTTTAGCAATGAACATACATTCCACATTAATAATTATGCAACCAAAATGAGTGTGTGCTGTAAATGGCATCCAGCATTGCTCCAGTTTTTTCTCGCTGGAGGCTGCCATTTTTCTAAAGCCCAGAGCCCCTGTGCAGCAGTAAATCTTTAGGGTGCCAACAGATCGACCTCTAGTGAATCTGATTTTAGGCACAATGCAAAAAATGGAAAGCAACTGAGCATGTGCACAGCAAGACCGTGTGTTACTGGATTTTAGGCAGTATAGGCACTTATTTTTAATGTTATACATAGCTATACATGTAAAAAGGGGCCAGTCTGAAGTGATCTAGCAGGACTTAAGTACATAAGAACATAAAAAATATTAAATTGCCTTGAATGGGGTTACTGGGTTCCAGGCTCCACCTACCTTTGACAAAGATGATTTGAGTTTGCCCACATAATCCCAAACAGTCTTTGGAGAGATTCTTCCTCCAATGTGGATAGTGTCTGGCAAGTCCTGAATAAGATGACATTTCAGTATTATAAACTATCGTATTGTAGCAGAAAACAAGCACTGCAAACAGCTAAATGGACTATCCCAATGAGATAACCCACTAGGCCTTCCACATAGAAACAAATATTCTCTTAATGTCTATGTAAATCCTGCCTGTTGAAATCAAGTAGGATACCAAATGGTGTAAACTTGGCTAAAAGTGTAATTTAAAAAAAAAAAAAAAAAAATGTATTCTGTGGTCATGTGACTGTTCGGGCACCGCTTCCATATCCAAGAACTGGGGAAAGGAAGGCGGCTCAGGTGTTGTAAACAGTAACCAGTCACATTCTAGCAGGCTTCATGCCATCTCAAACCACATTTTCAGGTTAAGCAATTATTCAATGCTCAATAATTAACTGTAAAATAACAATGAATTCAGAAACATGTACCATAAAAGTCACCAAAAAGAGCAAGTTCTTTGCTGCAATAGGTACAAATGAACCTGCTTTGCACTCGTAACTGGTCTTCGCTTTTGCAACCATTCAACATTACATTCAAATTTAAAAAAAAAAAAAAAAGGTAGGTTGTATCGACGATAAAAAAATAAACAACAAAAAGCACCAGAACAAACCTCATTCAAGTACTCAATAGAACCAGACACTGGGAAGGCTTTAGTGACAAACTTGGCCACGGATTGCATGTTTATAAATCCCTTCCATATTGGGCTGAGACGAGAAAGGAAGAGCGAGGTGTTTCCATCTTGAGGTGACCTCATATCAGGCATGCTGTAAAAAGTAGAATATTAAAGTTTAAAAGGACTGAGCAGTTGCAATCAATCTATTCGTGATTCAGAGGATACAGGTATATAAAACTTAAGGTTTTTATTGCAGAAAGATCACATCAAAGACAAGTGCAACGTTTCCAAGCCACGCAGGACCCCTTTGTCAGGCATGTAATATTGAGCTATGAGGACACTACTTCATTGGATGGCATCAGTGCCTTGGAGAGTTACTCGATCGCATGCCTGACGAATGGGTCCTGCGTGGCTCGGAAACGTTGCACTTGTCTTTGTGATCTTTCTGCAATAAAAACCTTTGGACGATAACTGAAGATTTTATGTACAGTTATACAATGAAATGACCACTGTATGCGAAGGAACCAATTAGCTTCATACCAAAGTATGTCTGGGTAAAATATAGTAAACACAACATTTAGTATGTATCGTCCATATATATACGTTTCTCCATGTACCTATGGATCTGCAAGAAATCCAGTGAGCTCCTATCTAATTGTAGTGAGCTGACAACACTGCCTCTGCTGCAGGGAAATCCCAAGCAGTATTGTCAGTTCTGTATGCAGCCAGACTACAGAACTTCTCCCACTCCTAGAGTAAAATGATTTCTGGTCCATCGGAAGAAAACGGAGCAGGGCTGACAACACTGCTTGGGACCTCACAGAAGCAGAAGCAAGGGGGTTAATTACTAAAACTGGAGTGCAAAAAAATCTGGTGCAGCTCTGCATAGAAAC
Organism: Pelophylax lessonae; assembly: GCF_965119305.1. Lineage (NCBI taxonomy): Eukaryota > Metazoa > Chordata > Amphibia > Anura > Ranidae > Pelophylax > Pelophylax lessonae. Next base: position 202,952,660 of record NC_138778.1, read on the forward strand.
CAATCAGCTTTTTTGTTTTGTCAAAGCTTAAATGAAGAAGCTGAAGTAGGGAGGGTTTCACACGGGCTTCAGCTTGCACACGAGCAGTGCGAACAGCAAGCCTTGCTGAAGCTTTTAAAGTAGCAATTAACTTCAGTTTGTAAATCTTGAACATAGATCCTAATTAGGAGCACTGATTGCCACTTTAAGCAAACTGCTAGCAGGCTTCAATTAAACTTCAAGAAGTGCTGAAACCTGCTAGCAGCTGGTTTACAGTGGCAATTTGCACTCCCATTAGAATCTATGTTCAACATTTACAAACTGGAGCTGAATGGTACTTCAAAGCTTCAGAAAAAGTTTGCTGAAAGTTCTGCAAATGCTTTCATAACTTGCTGTTCACACAGCTCTTAAGCCCATGTCAAACAGGCCTTGGAAGCGGATTGGCTGCCATCCACAGCTGCACCACAGCTTTGCACTCTCCAGTTATACTAAATCAATTCCAAGGTGTTATCAGCAACAAAAAAGTCAGGAGCTCACTGGTTTTCTGGTATTTTTCTGTACTTGCAGGATTTTTAAAAGGTATAAAACATGAGAAAAGGTGTGTGTTGCATTGTGTTTTCAATATAAATATAAGTTCCAAAATCAAGCTGCAGGCTGGGTTTTCAGACTAGAGCACAATTTTGTATATTTTTAAACTTTTTTTCCTACTGAATCTTTAAACCCTTATACTTCATGTAGCAACAATGCACGAGTTCCCTACAATAAGGGCAGTTGCGCAATATCCTGCCATGGAAGTGTAGATGCGTGTCAAGTACAAGGCCTTGATTGCGGAGGTTTTAATCACTTTGCCACTGAGTACCGTAGTACTACTGCGGCAAAGTGGCTCGTTATCATCTGACGACGTAGACCTACGTCGTCAGACACTCCCCCTTGTGGGCGGCGCTCGCGCACCGCCGGAGGCTCGCTCCCGCTGTATTCAGTCACAGCGGGAGTCGGGCCAGGGGAGGAGCAGCGGCGATCGCCGCTGCTCTGCCCCGATCGTCGGCGATCTAGTATGGAGATCCGCCCGCCTGTGTAAACACAAGCGGGCGGATCTCCCAAGTGACAGGGAATGACAGATCGGAGTGTTCAGCATAGCTGGACATCCGATCTGTCCCTGGCTCACACAGTCACCTCCCCCCCACACGTCAGTAAGCACCAGGCATACATTAACCCCTCCCTCCCCAATAAAATTAACCCCTTCCCTGCCAGTGTCATTTTTACAGTAACAGTGCATATATATAGCACTGATTACTACAGTAATGTCACTGGTACCCCCAAAAGTGTCAAAAATGTCAGTCAAGGGTCCGATCTGTCCGCCGCAATGTCGCAGTCCCGCAAAAAAAATTGCAGATCGCCGCCATTACGCGTTAAAAAAAAAAAAAAACACCAAAAATGACAGAAATCTTTCCCTTTGTTAGTAAACGCAATAACTTTTGCGCAAACCAATCAAAATACGCTTATTGTGAATTTTTTTTACCAAACATAGGTAGCAGAAAACAAATTGGCCAAAAATTTTAAAAATTTTTGATTTTTACATTTTTTGGGGGGAATTTCATATAAAAAAAATGTGAAAAATATTGTTGTTTTTTCAAAATTTACGCTCTTTTTTTGTTTATAGCGCAAAAAGTAAAAATCGCACAGGTGATCAAATACCACCAAAAGAAAGCTCTGTTTGTGGGAAAAAAAAGGACGTAAATTTCGTTTGGGTATGGCGTCGCACGACCGCGCAATTGTCAGTTAAAGTCGCACAGCGCCGAATCGCAAAAAATGGCCTGGACGTAAGACAGCAAAATGCTCTAGTGGTAAAGTGGTTAAAGGGAGTATTCAGAGTGTGCCTTCCACCCATAGAACACCCCCCAACACCAGACAGCTGACTGCACTAAAATACAAACAGCAAAACATAGTTTTGCCTTATTGTTCCTCAGAATAGTTACGGCACACTCCATCACTATACAGCTTCTGCTGGTTCCCCCATACATAACTAGGAGGGTAAGGATGGCCAAATGCCATCAGAAAGGTGGACCATGCTAGATGTGTTTGCTTGCATTAAAACCTGTGTGAAGGAGCCCTTAGTGAATTTGGATTGGCTGCCTTTGTTTTTTGTAACAAATGTCTCCAGCTACTGGCAGGCTTTGTCAGTGAGACAACTGATCCAGAGAAACCAATGTGACCCCATAAATGTGATAATTACTCCTTTAGTGGTGAAAAACTGTAAACTGACTCAGCAGTGTTTGGGGTCTCCAAACTATGGCCCTCCAGTTGTTCTGGAACTACAATTCCCATCATGCCTAGTCAGGTCTGTGAATGTCAGTTTTATAATGCCTCAAGGGACAAGCCTAACTCTACTGGTTTGTATACAGTTCCGACACATGGAGGAGTGCTGCTTCTGTATACTGGAATATTGCTCATTACGACTGGAGCAGATGTCAGTAGCCAGATTCGCCTGTGTGTATCCAGAAGGGGCTTTCCGTCATACTTGTGCACAATTCTTAGTGTCCACAGGTGTCAATCAGCACCCTGTGGATGTATAACAACCAATGAAAGTTTGTTAGACTCAAATGTGAAGCAACAAGGAGGGCAATAATAATCCATCCTTCTTCCTCTTTAGATGTAGAGAGTATTTATAGAGTTGTAGCGTCCTTCCTGTAGGATGACTTGACTATATTTGATGTTTCTACTTGCTGGTATATGGCAGTAAATGTGTGATCTTTAAGTGTTAGATGGACATTTTAAAAAGGCATTAGCGTCATTTACCAATCACAAATGCCATTGGCATGAATGTCATTTTTCAAAAGACATATGTGAATCTAATTGGCTTATTGTACATAATATTGTGAGCATGTCTTAATATTTCTAAATATAGTTTGTAACTTACATGCTCATGTGAGCAGCTGTATTTGATTACATACGGAGGCTCTGCTTTGTGCTAGAACGGTGTATTACTGTTCAGATTAATGGAAAGCAATGCTCTCGCTCTCTATGTGGCCAAAAAATTTGCTGTGTGCTTTATACATAAAGAGAAATTGTAACAAGAACCTATTAGCCGTATATGAAATGCAGTTATAAAAATATAACAGCAAGCCATAATGTGAACCACAGCAAAAAGTAATGCATTAAAATGAAAATATCCTTTTCTTCTGTGTACGTGTGTGTATATGTGATTAAAGTAGGACGATCCAAAGATCTCCAATCGACCTGTCCTCATATGGCTCCAACAAGGGTCTTCACTCACAGTCTCCAATATTTGCCATTTTCGGAATTATAGGTATCTATATTCATGTTACAATAATTACTCATTCAGCAAGAGGGATGGTGTGTCTGCCAATCTTCTGCTTGTGTTAATGACTGCTACGGGTAGAAAGACACCAGACTATTTCTCTTTTTACAGAAATTAGTTATGTGGTCAGCTTAAATGCAGCGTTCTCCCTAAATGTACCTACAGTAGGGTAAAAACTGAATGCAAAGTCAACTGCCAGAGAGAAGGCACCATAAGGTCACGGGTCTTAACCTTTGATATGCAAACACAGGCTTTCTGGTAATCATAGGTGCTCACGCACATGGCCATGTGCACTCTACTCTGTACACTTCAAGCAGTGCTGTTAAAAAGGACAACTGTATTGTGAATGCCAGAGGCTAGTACCTCAGTGTCTTGTACCCAGCAGTTTTCTTAGCATGCTGGAGGTTTGCTGTAAGTATATACTGGAGTATATTCAACATAGGCAAAGGAGAACAAAGTGCAGTAACCCACAGAATTATGAAATAGGTCAGGGCACCTAACCATAAACCTAATTGGCTGTTATGAGCTACTCCACTCTGACATCTCTTTGCATTGCCTCATTTGAATAAGCCTACTACCGTGTGTAGCTAAACACTTCACTACAGTGTATTTATATTATGTTCAGTTGTGTCTGAAAAGGCTAAGGGAATCTGCAATATTTTTCAATAAACAGCTTTGTACTTGTTCCACATCAATGCTGAGACTACGCACTTGACGTTTGGTGAAGATGATGTTAGATATCGGATATCAGAGGTGGTTGGCTTCATCAGAATTGATTTTGGAGCAGAGACAACAGGAGGAGGCGGCGGCTGCAATGGTGCTGAAGCTTCTTCATAATCCCGGGTGATTCTGGGGCTGCTGTTTGGAGGGATGGCAACAGCTGCTGGTGCAGGTGGCCGATTAATCGCTCTTCTGGGGTCCCTGCCAGAACCTGTGACTGTGGTAACAGGGTTGGGGACAGGAAGTATGGGAGCCTGACTAGCTACAGGGGACTCAGGGGGTGGAGGAGAAGCATTGGGCAAGGGAACTGGCTCAGGGACCACATTGGGGACGCTGTCTTTGATCTCATTGGTCTCCATTGGTGTATCAGACTCCTCTTCTGGAGGTGGAGGCGGTTCATCATCTTCTGGTTTTATTTTAGGCTCTGGCTTCTTCACGGGGGGAATGGTCATTGTGGTGGTCTTCTGACGTTTTGTTGGGGGTTCCTCATCAGCAGATATCTGACCTGTTGAGAAACACAAAGATTCAGCTTAAAACAAACCAGTGTTCTGGCTTGGTAGGGTAAGCAGGTCCACTGAAAGAGTAACTAAAAACAAGATGCCTTGCCCAAAAATGTAAGGAAGAGGCAGCAGTACTGCCTGTGGTCTACCTTCTGCTAGCATTTCCCTAGTGCTGACTTTGCCTGCCTTGCTCAAGGGTGTATGGAGATTGCCAACATGGTAGAGGTAGGACTTTGCTGCCTCTCTCTCAAAGCCTCCAGCAAAGAACACTGAGCACCACAGCAGTAACATCAAAATTCAGAGGACTAGCAGTTGGAGGTAGTAGTGTCCTAAGCATTACACTGCAGATACATAGCTATGAAGCTGTAGATACAATCCCATACCACTCCTATAACCAGCTGCGATGTAGCTGCAAGACTGCAGTAAACTAGTGAGAAATTTACAGCACAATGTTAAACAAACAGAAGAAGCTGGGCTGCCATCTATTACAAGAGCATCTAGCAAAGAAATACACTTTCGGTTTACTGATGCTTTTTTTTTTTCTTTGCCCTTAATATTTTTTTTTGGATAGAGATGTGGCTTAAGCTACTCCACAATCTGACCGTACAATCCCCCTATGTAATCCCCCTATGTCTACAAACTACATAGTACAAGAACCTCCCTCCTTGGGTACAAAATTAATGGATTTTTTTAGGTAGTGCTCCCCTTTCAGTTAATAAAGATGCATATTGAGACTAATGCCTCGTACACACGCATCGATTATTGGCCGTGAATTTTCGGCCAATGTCCGATCGGCCGATTTTCGGCTTGTTAGTATAATGCTTCCGACAACCGACTCCATCTGGTGTGCAGGCTATAAAATTTTTGTTGGCCGTCAACACAACAGCCGATTTTCCGTCAGTCAGTACAGATTTCGGCAGACAAAAATCTGATGAGCAAGACTGGGCATGCTCAGAGAAGAAAAAACACATGGAAAGTAAACCATCACATGACATCACTTCTGAAGTAGAATTTTGTTGGCCAAGAAAATTCGTGTGCAGTCTAGGCACATTCCAACCAACAAAACACCACTCTGGACAAAAGTCGGACGATCGGTCGGCCGATAATCGTTGCGTGTGTACGAGGCATTACACTAGGATCAGTTTTGTGTGGTAACCTAAAGAAACCAAAAAGTCACATTCAGCAGCAGCACCATGCTTAAATCCCAACTCCAAAAGTTTTTTTTTTCTACTTTGTCAGTTAAGTGATTGTAAACCTTTTTATTTTAACGTACATGCCCCAATCCTCCTCTTCTAGGGTCCCCCCCCACTGACGCTTTAGGTCACTCCTCTTAATAAGGTACCCCCACGGAAAGCAGTTTTCCCCAGGGGCACCCAAGTCTTACTGCTGCATCCATTCATACAGTGGGACTTGCACCCCCACCTCCCTCTGTTACAGGATTTGATTGACAGCAGTGAGAGCCAATGGCTCTTGCTGCAATCTGTTTAGCGGAGAGAGCCAGCATTTAGATGAAAAACCTTATGGCTTTAGAACCACTAAGTTTTTATTGCTGTCCATGAGGAATCTAACTTAGTTAATGAGAGACACTAATATGAAGCCACAAAAGCAGTAACAACCTTTCAAGCCCTTATGCTTTGGGGCTGATTTACTAAAACTGGAGAGTGCAACATATGGTGTAGCTCTGCATAGAAACCAATTAGCTTCCAAGTTTTCTTTGCAAAGCTTAATTGAACAAGCTGAAGGTAGAAGCGGATTGGCTACCATGCACAGCTGCACCAGATTTTGCACTCTGCAGTTTTAGTAAATCAACTCCTATGTATTTTTCAGCAGTCTATCCAAACTGGTGAGATTTCATATCACTTCCTCTTGTGACTAACTTAGCTCTTCCACCCTGCACATGACTTCCTGTCTTGTGCAGACCAAACAAATAATCCTTTGGTAGGTAAAACAATGGCCCATTTACTTGAGGTGGGTTACCAGGCACTGCATTAAGGCAGCCTATTGAAAATAAATGGATGTGTAAATGGACATTTTGGCATTTCAACTGTGTATTTAACCTGGAGTTCCACTATAATATACCTGTACAGATTTTGCACTTGAGATCAAACAGATGGGCACGATGCTGGCTTGTTGTGTCTTCCAACATACTGCTGAAAATGTCTGGGAGGGAAGAGGTGCTTTTCTCCGGAGGAGGAACACGAGCGGTTTCTTGCTGCTCCTAAACCAAAATTTAAAATAAGGAAAAGAAGAAAAACAGGGGACGATAAGCTTCAATCAATGCTTTTTCAGTAGGAAATAAGTTTTGTTTTTATACAGTGCTAAAACCCAAGTGACATACTCAGCATGGAAGGAGGAAAAGTGTTTCCACGGTAGTTTAAGCGTGCAAAGCAGTGGGTGAGTGCTGGAAAAGTAATTCATGGACTCGGCAGCCAGGTAGCATAAGCACAATGAATGTGGGGTCACATTAACATAATAGCAAAATGTTCCCAGATTAAATCATTGAAGGAAACAGTCCCCCATCCCTCGTTGGCCTAGAGAGGGTATAATTTCAAAACCAGAATGAAAACACCAGCTGTCTATTTCAGGTTGGCCTACAATATAACAGTCTGGGACAGTTGGCCAGTGCAAATGTGATCCCACACAATTATACAAGCTATGCTACAAAAGACCTTAAACCCACCGTGTCAGTATCGGACATGGGAGGGGATTCCTCCATATCTATAAAGAAATGTCTTGAGGAGGCTTTATGTTCCATACGAGACTTGGTTTTCAGAACCGCAGTCTATTAGAGTGAAGGAAAAAATACACAGCTCATTTAGCAAAACATGGATTAACTGTGCTTGCCTAACCAGTACTCTATCAAAAACAGTGTACTCATTAACTTTACGGCACATGTACATAAATACTCATACAGGATAAAGGCGGGGGGGGGGGGGGGGGGTTACTAAAACTGAAGCACTCAGAATCTGGTGCAGCTGTGCCAATCGGCTTCTAACTTCAGCTTTTTTAATTAAGCTTTGGTAATAAAGCCTGGTAGCTGATCTGAAACATGACAAGACCTTGCTCATTGACAAGGAACAGCAATATAGGGGCACTGGATGATTTGGAAAGTGTTCTCTTATCAATCCAGTTGCTGGCAATTTTCCACCAGCAACAGGATCAATAGTGTGACATGGCCTTAAGAGTGGCCAAACAATGATTTTTATCAAGTGATGCCCTTCGAAAGAAGCAAGCATGGGCAGCAGACATGCTCATTATTGCTCACTGCTGTTTTCCAGAACATTGAGAAATCAGAGCATCATAGTTACCAAACTATAGAAGGGTAATTGTTTTTTTAAAAAAAAAGAAAAAAAAAAGTGTTATCAGGTAAACAGCAAAGGCAGAAACATCTTTAAGTGCCTGCTATATTTTTTTTCTTTTAAAAGAGGCCTGCGTGTTTATATTCTGTTTATTTGCACCAATTTCTGAGGCCACCTCCCTAACACTGTCTAAATATTACCTGATTCCGAGTAAGCCGGCCCGAAATTCACTCAGTAGGCAACCCTGTTGGCTGCCTCCCAGGTGCCATTTACCAATTGAAATATCTAAGATGCTGGGTGGAAAATTTTCAACTATAGAGCTCCTGCACCCAACTGGATGCAACTGCTGTTTCTGTATTTTGACAGCTGGCAGGGCTGGCTGTCTAATGCAATAGCCCATCCGCACTATGAAGGTTTAGGCAGATAAATATCTATTTCAGATTTTTATAACTACAAAAAGGTTTATCCAGTAGTGCTTTACATCTAATTGGAATGTGTGATCTAACTACAAAAAAAAGGTGAAACGCCTTCTATAGGCTCTTGCACAACAAAACTATTGTCAATACCAACCTGCAGCTATGCATTTTTAAAACTGTGCTTTAAGGGCGTGACATTGTGATAAATGTTAAGCTCGGAAAATTAGTAGATTGTCATTTGTGTTTGCAAAAACTTGCTACTTTCATCCATATTAAAATTCCCACGAATGGCACAAGCCTATTAAAAAAACAATGCATAAGATGACTCTAACATACCGTTTTTGACTCCGTCTCTTTCCAGGAAGAAAGCCTCTTTGATGCGAGGGCTTCGGGTTTCAAACGCACTAATTTTGCTGGTGAGATTTCTCCACGAAGAACACGTTGAAACAGACCCTGGACACCAAACACAGCGAGACAAAGTTTACTATACAATCCAGCATCTATTGATTTTTTTTAATAACATGGGGACTAACAAGTTTAAACCTTTTTAAAGGTTTAAATACAAGCTAAAATGTACGTCAGTATCATTTATCAAAGTGTCTAACAAAAAAAAAGAGCAATCAAAATCAAAGTTAGTGGTGGTGAAGGTGAAGGGGCTGGATGCACTGCGACACTTGCCGGTCTCCTGAGCACTTTATAACACAGTGGCTTATCTATGTGGATGGATGATCACCTGTATATGGACTTTATGCTCTTTTTATTTATCTTTTACGCTGCACTAATTTGATTTATATATAAAAATCAAATTCAAACCCTTTCCAAGAAACTGACATTTGGAATCAATTGGATTTTAAAAAGGATCAAAAAAATTTTTTATTTTTCCCCCTAGACACTATGGTAAATGAGGCTCAGCATGTGGGAATAAAAAATAATAATTAAAAATAAAAAGTGTAATTGTGTATGTAAGCCAGCTATGAAATTTCACCTAATAATCACCTCCCTTCCCTGTTTAGGTCCCCCAACAAGCAGCACTACCAGCATAAAGGGGAAATCTTTTTGGTAAGACTCTGGAAGACCCAATTAATTCTACATGTCCTCTGATCCCCCTTCAATTTAAGCCAGAAGTTGTGAGTGCTGTTCTACTGTATCCTCAAGATCTTACCTGATTCTTTGGGTCCTTCATGTTAAACATAATGGTCCTATACTTGCTCTTGTATCCACTGCCCGTGTCTTTATAAAGGTTGAACATCTCTTTTTCAATCATTATAGCAACATGCCCCACCTCATTCTCCGACATCGACAGATCATCGCTGCCATTCACCCTAAATCACAAAAAGAAGCCACACCATGTTACATTTAGGTGAAAGACAATTCTTATACAAAATGCAAACACAACAAAAGCCATAACATAGGTGGTTTGCTCCAAAGTCCTAACCCACATGCTTATTTCCATTGCCATATTTACATTTAAGCAAAGCTTTATGCTGGCCATAAATTAATCGAATCTCCGCCGATTCAACAGGGACTAGCAGAGATTCGGTCCATCTATAGGCAAGCCGATTGTACCCAATTCAATTAATTGTATCAACTTGGGTACAACCAGCATGTTAGATCTTTAGCATGCGATTATTACCAGAGGCCATAGCCACTAGCAATAATCATTGTACTCGCCCAGCAAGGACAGCTCCCTGCACCCCTCTGGCGGAAGAACACAATAGCTTCACCGGAGGCATTCTCCCATCAGCGTTGACAGTGTTGGGAGTGATTTTCTGCAATCAGTGGTTGCAGGAAGGAAAAATCACATGATCTATGGCTTGCCTAAGTCACGAAAAACTCTCTGCAGTACTCCTAAGTTCATATAACATGAACCTTATTACTATAGGTCCCTACTTGAGGTACTCTCCTGGCATACATCAATAGCAACCATTAGAGAAATACCATGCATGCAAACCTATATCACAGGATATAATATATATATATATATAAACTTAGATGCACTCAGAAACCGGTGCATTTTGATATCTTGATTTAACATTCCATCATCTAGCCAATTTTGCTGACATTTAAGCAAACATGCCTAGTCTTTGTATGATCTAGCATTATAAGAGCTCAGCTTCTTCAGGGGCATAGGAGGTATTTCAGAACGAAAGTAACACTCTAGAAAAAACTGAATGACAACTGAAGTTGTAAAAGGAGCTTGTAAAGATTTTAAAGGAAGTGAAAAATCTCAAAACGCAGAGGAGCTTCTAGCTAGTGGCAGCAGGCACCAAAATATGACCATACATTGGTGCTAGTGAGCTTATTCTAAGCTTCTGACTAATTAGGGTTGCTTTAGCTACAGAGCGAAGTCTAAGCCCCCATCTAATATCAGCTGTTCTGAATGGGCCTAAATCAGCAGGAGGCCCCTTCTACAGGTACTTTCAAAGTAGGTAGGTACAGTGGCTTCTCTAGTAACATCCAGGTCATTTCATAACAGATGATTTTCGATGACAGCTCAGACCTCATGCAGCCGTTCCAAACATTCATGCAGACGTCAAGGAGTTGAGAGGAATGAATCAAACAACACCCCTCTACCTACAGAACATTTAAAAAATAACCCCAAATATTTAGTTATGCCATAATTACACCATGGTCTATAATAATACACTGCCAACAGAACGTGTTGTGCAGCTCACACATGACATTTAGCTGCAGTTTAAAGCATCTAAACAAAGTTTTCCCCACACCTTTTGACAAGGATCTCCTTCAATGACCTGCGGATGTTCTGCCTGATCTGATTATTGGGCATGGGATGAGAAGAGCTGGACACTGGCTTAGGTGGAGCACTAGGCACCGATGAGGATGATGAGCTGGGTGCAGACGTGGAAGACGAGTGGGATGGAGAGACCCCGGACGCTGGTTTCTTGCTAACACTGTTTGAAAACGCCTTCTTCGGCTCCGGTGCAGAGGATGAAGGAGGTATCTTCTTGGGTATCTTTGGAAGTTTACTAATAGCAGATGAAGTTGGAGGGGGTGGGGGACGGGGTTGCGGTTTGAGAGGCAGATGTTTACTGCTGCTGCTGGTAGTACTGGTAGACTGCTTTGCTGGGGGCTTGCTTGCAACTGGGGCAAGGGGAATCTTCTTCAGCATGGGGATCCGGGGCAGAGCAGAAATCGGTTTCATCATCATCATAGATGTTGGAGAGAGTGGTGGTTTTTTAACAGGAGGAGGAGAAGGAACAGGAGGAGGAGCAGGAACAGGGGGAGGAGCAGGAACAGGGGGAGGCTCAGGAGCAAGAGCAGGAACAGGAGGAGGCACAGGAACACGAGGGACAGGGGCAGGAGCAGGAACAGGAAGAGCAGGAACACGAGGGACAGGGGCAGGAGCAGGAACAGGAGGAGGAGCAGGAACACGAGGGACAGGGGCAGGAGCAGGAACAGGAGGAGGAGCAGGAACACGAGGGACAGGGGCAGGGGCAGGAACAGGGGTTTCTGGTTTCTTTTCAGGTTCTTCTGTTTTCTCAGCTACAAGAAAAAAAAAAAAAAGTGGGTAAATAAAGTTTCCGTATAGCAAGGTTTTTGTATTAATGGATTCAGGTTAGTGTTTGCTGTAAGCAATGCCTGTTATATACACCCAGCCCCCACAAAAAAAAAAAAAAAAAAATATTTTACACACACACACACACACACACACACACACACACACACACACACACACACATATATATATATATATATATATATATATATATACACACATATATATACACACACACACACATATATACACATACATACATACATACAGTGCCTTGCGCAAGTATTGCCCCCCCCTTGAACTTCGACCTTTTGCCACATTTCAGGCTTCAAAGATATAAAACTGTAACTTTTTGAGAAGAATCAACAAGTGGGACAATCATGAAGTGGAACGAAATTTATTGGATATTTCAAACTTTAACAAATAAAAAAACGGAAAAATTGGGTGTGCAAAATTATTCAGCCCCCTTAAGTTAATACTTTGTAGCGCCACCTTTTGCTGCGATTACAGCTGTAAGTCGCTTGGGGTATGTCTCTATCAGTTTTGCACATCGAGAGACTGAAATTTTTGCCCATTCCTCCTTGCAAAACAGCTCGAGCTCAGTGAGGTTGGATGGAGAGCGTTTGTGAACAGCAGTTTTCAGTTCTTTCCACAGATTCTCGATTGGATTCAGGTCTGGACTTTGACTTGGCCATTCTAACACCTGGATATGTTCATTTGTGAACCATTCCATTGTAGATTTTGCTTTATGTTTTGGATCATTGTCTTGTTGGAAGACAAAATCTCAGTCCCAGTCTCAGGTCTTTTGCAGACTCCCATCAGGTTTTCTTCCAGAATGGTCCTGTATTTGACTCCATCCATCTTCCATCATCCATCTTCCCCGTCACTGCTGAAGAAAAGCAGGCCCAAACCATGATGCTGCCACCACCATGTTTGACAGTGGGGATGGTGTGTTCAGGGTGATGAGCTGTGTTGCTTTTACGCCAAACATAACATTTTGAATTGTTGCCAAAAAGTTTGATTTTGTTGGTTTCATCTGACCAGAGCACCTTCTTCCACATGTTTGGTGTGTCTCCCAGGTGGCTTGTGGAAAACTTTAAAAAGGCACTTTTTATGGATATCTTTAAGAAATGGCTTTCTTCTTGCCACTCTTCCATAAAGGCCAGATTTGTGCAGTATACGACTGATTGTTGTCCTATGGACAGAGTCTCCCACCTCAGCTGTAGATCTCTGCAGTTCATCCAGAGTGATCATGGGCCCTCTTGGCTGCATCTCTGATCAGTCTTCTTGTATGAGCTGAAAGTTTAGAGGGACGGCCAGGTCTTCGTAGATTTGCAGTGGTCCGATACTCCTTCCATTTCAATATTATCGCTTGCACAGTGCTCCTTGGGATGTTTAAAGCTTGGGAAATCTTTGTATCCAAATCCGGCTTTAAACTTCTCCACAACAGTATCTCGGACCTGCCTGGTGTATTCCTTGTTCTTCATAATGCGCTCTGCGCTTTAAAACGGACCTCTGAGACTATCATGGTGCAGGTGCATTTATACAGAGACTTGATTACAGGTGGATTCTATTTATCATCATTAGTCATTTAGGTCAACATTAGATCATTCAGAGATCCTCACTGAACTTCTGGAGAGAGTTTGCTGCACTGAAAGTAAAAGGGGCTGAATAATTTTGCACGCCCAATTTTTCAGTTTATTTGTTAAAGTTTGAAATATCCAAAAAAATTTCGTTCCACTTCATGTGTCCCACTTGTTGATTTTTCAAAAAAAAAATTACAGTTGTATATCTTTATGTTTGAAGCCTGAAATGTGGCAAAAGGTCGAAAAGTTCAAGGGGGGCCAATACTTTCAAAAAGGCACTGTGAATATATATTTTTTTTTTTTCAAGAAACAGAAGCTTTACTAATTTGTATTTTTCTCATTGGACTACCATTGTTCATTGATTGCTGTTCACCCTCATGGAATACCTATAATAAAACATTAAACTAGATATGCATGAGGAGGCCATTATTTCTTTAAAGCTTTTAGGTACCCAATATCATGCAACACAATCTTTGCATAGGTATAGGAAGCAGTAAAAGGTGTTATGCTTATGATCATAGGGTGCGCATGCGTACATCCTAATCACTCTGTCCGGTGCCGATTCCCCCTAGTGCCCCCCCCCCACCACCACCGGAGTGCTACTAGCTTCCCTCCTCTCCTCCTGCTGTGGGGGATGTTTCAGGATTGAGAGTTGGGGAAGGGGCTAATGAATACGTCATTTACCAGTGTTATGTCAAAAACTCCAACTCGCCAAAATCTACAACCACGTCACTTCCAGTGACTCTACAACAGCAATAAATTGAAGATCGAAGAGTTGGTGCTTTCGCAGAACACCGGCAGCGTATGCACTACAATACACAATATAATGAATAGATATAGTTAGTCGGCCCGCTAGTAACCAACGTGGCTGCCTCCAAGACAGCGACAACTTTTTTCCTCCTTACCTGTGTTCTATCAAAACAGTGAACTCGAAGTGTACCGTAGTGCATATGCTGCCAGGGTTCTGTGAAAACACATTTTTATCAAAATCTCCAATTACTGCTGCTGTAGAGTCACTGGAAATGACGTGGTTGGAGATTTTGGCGAGTTTGAGTTTTCGGCAGAGGTTAACAAATGCACGAAGCTCAAAAAGGTGCACAAGCTACTTTGTCCAACATACATAAGGCAGATCATTAATTTATGTGGGCTTCTTTACGTGTGGCACACAAAAAAGTGCAGCCTCTGTTGTAGGCAAAGATTCTCCTGTTTATAATAGGAGCATCTGTATCAGGCCTCTACCTGGATTCCCACAATATACCACAGGCACATCTTCTGGGCACTCTGGCACCTGAATTTCATTGCGGGATGCTGGGGGAGGGTGCACAAGGGCTGACTTGGAAAATTAACGTTACATAGCGAGTGTACCCGAGTTTCTGGATTTCGGTTTATGCAAGCATTAGGTGACACACACTGGGAGACTTGCATTAATCTTACTGCCTTAAATCTTAAATCAAAGTAGAAAATTTATTTTTAGTATCGGAAGACCCAAACAACATTCTCAGGTGACTGGACCCTTATTCCGCGTTTTTTGGATTAAATTCTTAGGCATAAAGCATAACCAAAGTCCATTTATACTCTCCTCCAGCAAAGACGTTCGCAAATTAGCCTCACCGGTGCTGGCATTTTTGCCTGGCCTGCTTCCGTGCTCAGCATCTTGGGTGATTTCAATTGGCTGGCTCAGGAAGGCACAATTCATACACATGTGCCTCAGGGTTTGCCCCTGCACAGAGCAATGCCAAAATGTATACTGTATATTTCTTCTGCTTTAAAAAAAAAGCCTCCCAGCACTTTGATTGGTTATGACAGTCCAGGGAAGTGGGATAAGAGCGACTGTGCCTATCGGATCAAAACTTGGGATTACAATTAGACTTTAAAGTGGTTGTAACCCCTTCCATATACCTAATGAAGTGACTGGTCTCAGGTGATACAGAGATGAAACAAATCCCCCTACATAAAGTTGTACCTATCTGCAGTCTTCTCCACATCAGTTTAAAGTGCTGAATTTATAAAGATTGTCTGAGAGTTCAGAAAAAAAGGGGGCAGATAGCGGAAGTTACTCACTGCAAGCTCAGTGAGGAGAGCCCCGATTGGAGGGAAGGAACACACCCCTCCCCCTTCACACAGGAATAGAGCTGATACTGTCAATCAGCTGGAGCTCCCTCCCCTGTCATCTTTTAGCTATTGGTGTCAGGGAAAATGTGTCAGAAGTGATTCATCCTGATTGAGGAAGGAGGCAGCACACAGAAATGACACTTAGTGTTCTGGATAGAGACAAGTAAAAGTAAACAATATAGAGGGATATGCTTTGTTCATATTTCATGTCTGAGGTTTACAGCCACACTTTTAAAGAGTCACAGGAGCTACAGTCCATCTTAAGGCTTGGTTCACACTGTCGCGACCTGTGGTGGAAGCTGGGTGCAAGAGAGGACCGATAACAGCTGTGAAATGGCTAGGAAGTGACATCACCCATAGACTTACTAGGGAACTTCCGTTGTTTGCTGCCTCTCCTGCACCTGCCTCTACACTGAAGCCGCCACTGACAGCTGATGCTGGGACTGGATCAGTTGTAGAATAGGGAAGTATAGTTATTTTTGCTTTACAGGGTTAAATAGATTAGGTTACAATGTGGCAGAGAGCGGGTTTGGCATTCGTTTTTAGGTTTTTCCTGAACTTCCACTTTAAAAAGTGTATGGATACAAGTCAGGATGGAAGTTGCCTTGTGCCAATTAAGGTTCGGTTCACACAGCCTCGACATGGGATTGGACTTCTGAGAGCCCAGGTTACATGACATGTGAAATTCTATGTCAACGAGAGCTGTCTTAATAAGCATTACTGAAGTCGCTGACTTTAGAAAAGATTCCTTTACTACTTCAAGGCAACTTCTATCTGACCTGCACCCAAAGACTTTAATGGAAAATCGCCTCCATCTATATGGATGTAATTTGGATCTGACGTTACAGGAAGATTATCTAGGCATTCCCTATAAAAAAAAAATCACTGCAAGTCGCTAGCAAATTGCATGGCAAAGTCGCACCGTGAGTTTAGTGGTTTAGGTCACGGCAGTGTGAACAGAGCCTAAGACAGCTCTCATTGACTAACAAAGGGTTCCACATGTCACTCGACTTGGAGTCTCAAGTCGCGGACGTGGGAGCCTAAAACTTATATAAAAACACCAAAACTTTTTAGAGTGGGAATGTGTTGCAAGATAAGTTGCCAAGGGAAAATTTGATCATTGTTGCAGTTCCTACAACAATCTACTCCTTAAAAGTATTTTTAATATTCAAAGTCCGACTGAAGACTTACTGGTACAAAAAAGGAAAGAGGTTGGGGGGGGGGGGGGGGGGGAGGCCCATAACGCAAGGGATAAAAAGCTGCGTGCTAAATATAAATCACATTTTTCTGGTTTGATAACATTTCCTACATTGTCCCAACATGTCTAAATAAGATATTAAAAGTCTTACATGCAAGGATAAAGATGATCTCTCAATCATTCGGATCCTACATAGGAGTATGAACAGCTAGATTTGCACAATCACACCACACCAGTTATTCATATTGGTTTCATATTTTCTAATCGGATATCAATAAAACCATTCATGGTGGCATGTAATATGAAAGCCCCCTTGTGCAAACATTCTTGCACAACTTGATCTAAACAAAAGTGAAGTGTGCAATCACCTAGGCTCAGATCACACTGCTGCGACCCCAAAGTCGTGAGGCTTCCAGTGCACCTTTGATGATTTGCGCCAATCATAACAAAGTGAGAGAGATTTAATAAAACGACTGCACCCGTGCATAGTAACCAGCTTCTTACAATAACCACGGACAATAAAATCTAGCAGCTGACTGATACTATGAACAGCTGTGTGACACACATTACTGAACCCTCTGAAGTCACAGCCAAAGTTGCAAAGTTAAGACAAACTTCCTTGCAACATTTGTGATTTTAACATTGCAGTCTAAAGCACTCATGCCACAAAAAGAAGCAGAAAAGTAGTGCAGGAACTTTTTGAGTCGCAGCAATTAAGACAGCACCCATTGAAATTAATGCATTTTGACTTGTCAAAAACTGTGTCACGCTGCAGCAAATTGCATGAGAAGTCACAGCACTGTGAGGCAGGGCTTACATAGAGCAAGGCCTCCATCCAGTTATGGGAAAGATTAACTGAGCTGAATTAAGAAAGGAATATGATAAACATATAAATGTTAATCTATAATAAACTAAATGGAACGGTATGTTAAAGTAGTGCTCATAAGAATTATCAAAACCTCCCTTTATTTTTTTAATCTGGGGCTCTCATTTAGAAACCACCCAATGATCCTTCTATAAAGGTTTTTTTCAGGCACCCTTTTTATGGGGTGAAAACCGTCCAACTGTGTTCCGGCATGGTCACTGGTGCCCCAAGTGGAGACCAAATGGCAGCACATATTGTGCAGATCAGGTCCAATGGTGTCGCCCTTAGGAAGCCCACAGCAATGATGTGAATCAAACACACTGGAGCAAGTGCATGTAGACAGGAAGTGGCTTAAAAGGTTGGACAAGAGTACTGGAAAAATATGTATTTTAAGAAAAAAAAAAAAAAAGACCATTTGCTAAAGCACTGTGCCTCAATCAATTGTCATCAATTTAGGTTCACCTCTGCATATGGAAAATAATTTTTCTAACAGGGCTAAGGAGATAGTAGTCTTGCACAGGACCAGGTTAAACGCACTTCATAGTATTCTAAGATAAACCCAACTAATCTTAAAAATGATCCCTCTTAAAGCCTATTCTAACTGACCCTGTGTAGGTAAGATCGTTATACTCTATTTTCAGTCTGGTCTCTTGATCTTCCCTGTGTCAGCAAGTGGTGGCTGCAGGGGAACAGAGAGGGCTTAACAACAGCTGGTAATGCCTGGAAGTACTGACATCACCCATAGACTATGGTTCATCCATTGTTGCCACTCCTTCCTTTTCCCTGCAGCCGCTGCTGGCCAACACAGGGGAGGCAGAAAATGTGACTGGTCCAGAGCAGCCTGAAAACAGGTAATTATACAGATCCTTCTTACTTCGGATAATCAGAATAGTTGTTAGGAGGCGGGAGGGGAAAGGCCCGATATACTACCTTAAAAATAAAAAGGGCTGGATGATTTTTAAATTGGCCACATTTTATATATGTTTTTGTCATCGTCCCCTGGATCAACTGCAGATTTAGAACTTTGTTGTATTTTCATAGGGCAGGTGTCTTCTTACCAACTATGAGGGACATTAAAACAAAAAAAAAAAAAAAAAAAAAAAAACAAAAAAAAAAAAAAAAACAAAAAAAAAAAAAAAAAAAAGGAGCAGTAGGGCAGATTTGGGCTAGCTTCATTATAAAATTCCTCCTCAGCTGCTCTAAAGCAGCCCTGCATAAAAATGTGGCATTGACCGCTACATACTCGAGTGTTTGATTTCAGTGACAATCTTCCACATCTTGATAAGAATCTGCCTCCTGTCCAGTGGAGTAACTGTCACAGATCTGTGCAAATCCATCGCAGTTTGCTGCATAACCGTTCAGAAGATGCACGAGCTGGTCATTTTCATATTTAACTTGTTCCCCCATGTACTTGGTGGGGGTTATATAGCCACAGAATAGTGCCATGCAACAATGTTTGTGACCAAGAGCACACACTGGACCACCACAAACAACTGCGAATCCAGATTAGAAAAATGAGAACTAGAATTATTCATTATGCTGTAAATAGAAGAAAACGGGTATTTAGGCTGTAGGTACTGGTTGATTCATCACACAGCCAGGTATATAAGCACGTGTCCTTGAGACAGGCACGCTGGTACGGTATGTAAGCATGTGTCCTTGGGCCGGGCATGCTGGTAGTAGTCGTGCTCCTATGCTGCTAAAATTGAGTAAGCTCAAGAAGCTTGCGACAGGGCGGCACGCACACATTCTGCTTAATGTATTAGACAGGTCCTTTAGGAGATCCGTACCCATGCCTGTTCGACCCCCAATGCCCTAAGTTTGACTAGTGCATGGTATAGCGTACTGCACCTTGGTATAAACAGGTAGGCTTGAGCACTTGGGAATGGGATCACTTTGGTCTACAGAAGAGGCAGACATAAGCATGCTAAGGTCTGAAACAATGTGAGCATAACCCACCTGTGAGAACAAATGCACTCTGGCACGAAAAGGTACCTGTGCCTAGTGTGAGTACACCCCTAGGCACTTTTGCATTTGGTATGCAATTACTTCTGCCATTCTAGGTACAACCCGGATCATTTTCCTGATTGTTTGCAGCGTCTAGGCCTTCACAAGGCCTAATCTCAGCTTGCATTATCTTGCCTGAGCACCTAGTGCTCTGCTCTTTGGTCACCTGCCTGCAAATTGATAGTCACCAGTCGGATTAACCCATGAACTATGACAGTTATATCTTGCATTGAAACACGGAAATCCTTGCAGAGGTCTTTGGTGCAAATCATGTATTCTATCTCAACAGGAAACTGTACTTCCAGATAGTTACAGAGAGGGCACACATATCCTGTATTATACATCCACGGAACCTTGCACTAAATCCACGGAACCTTGCACTAAAGGTCCACAAGCGTGAAGTTCTTCCATCAGTCTAATGTCAGGGTGCCAGGTCTATTTACATCTCGTTGCCTGAGGTATAAAGCAATTTTTTAAACTGTAGCACTGAGACCAGGGGCTGACGTGCGTAGGCTGTCCCCCACTGCAATTATGAAAAAACTATTTACTGGTTTTGCAAGACTGCACATTAAATAGACCCACCGGTATGTATAGCAGAGCTACAAATATATTCTTACACATTATGCACTTTTAATAAATTGTGAACAAGAACCTACATTGAAAATGTTTTATTTGGAAGATGCTACAGCATGCACATAAAAAGGTCATTCAAACTTTAGATTTTGTCGTCTTTGAAAGAACATTATGGATCTAAGCAACAAATGGATAAAAGCAGCAGAGCACAATGCACTGGAAACGCTGGAATCATGCAAAGAATAGAAGTTGCTTTCATATTCAGAGCTTTCCTAAAGTAAAACGAAATGTCCAAAACTAGAAGAAAAGTTTTTTGACTGAGATCAAAGGGATTAGACCCGTCAGTTTTTATTGCCATCTGCGCACAAGGTAGGGAGATTCACTCTCTCTATTTTCACTGTTTACCATCATCATTGAAAGTAAAAGAAAATCCTTCATTTTGAGTTGTCCCCAAAGTCAGAGGGGAAATCCTCCAATAGGGACACTAGTTAAGATGGCTGGGGGGTCCCCAAGGATGCCGCTTGATTTGCAGGGATTTCCTCACTTCCTGTTGGTCTATGGGGCAGGAAGTGAGGGTGAAATCTCTGCAATTGAACACAAAATGGAAAAAACAAAACTGACAGGGGTTGCCTTATTCGAAATGGAGAGAGAAGAGAAAGAAAAAAAAAAAAAAAAAAAACCTTTTGACTAATAGTTTTTTTTTTTTT
This sequence comes from Pelophylax lessonae, assembly GCF_965119305.1. Classification (NCBI taxonomy): domain Eukaryota; kingdom Metazoa; phylum Chordata; class Amphibia; order Anura; family Ranidae; genus Pelophylax; species Pelophylax lessonae. The sequence continues at coordinate 202,973,458 of NC_138778.1, forward strand.
TACTAAAAGGGCTATACATATCTTTAAATGCAAAGTTTACTGATCTTAAAAATGCTTCTCTCTTCACTGCCAATTCTAAAGCTCACTTCTAAGGCTCGATTCACACCTATGCATGTTGCTCTTGAGCATTTCTGTAATGCTTTCCACGTTTTTTTTTTTTAACAGCAATTTGCGTTTGTTTTTTTTTGGGGGGGGGGGGGAATTTGTTGGGCAGATTTAAAAATGCAAATCACTGCAAATACACAATACTTGCATTTTGGATGCAGGTCCATTGAAGTCTATTGCATTCAAAACGCAGCATTTTGCAGGAAAATAAGATCCCGACCATTTCTAAAAATGTAGAGGCACAAAAAGGAATTGATGTGAACATGTTCCATAGGAACATTAAAAAATGTAAATGCATTTCTGCAAAAAGCATGAAAAAAAAAAAATGCATTAGTGTGAATCCAGCCTCAGTATTTTAAATGGAAATATAGGCTACACATGTAGGCACACACAGCTCACTGTATAAATTCGGAAATGCGTGAGCGACGTCATCCCCGTCCGGACAGCAATCAACATCCCGGAAGCCAGCCGCCTGAAGATGTCCGTGGCCAGGCAGGAAGCTCCTGAACATCACATTGCTGGATTCAAGGAGAGTATAGTTTTGCTCCAAGTAGTATTTTGTCAAGGAGCGCCAACCTGTGACGTTTCTTTAAAGCTGAACTGCAGCCAAATCACTAAATACACAGGGAAAATACACATATGGGGGATGTTTTACTTTCTAAATGAATTTTATATTTTTCTGTCCATCAAATTCTAAGTTAAAGGAGAAATACAACCAAAGCTCATTTGGCTTTACTTCTCCTGTGGATCACAGGTCATTTTGCATTCCTGTAACTGGTTTTCAGTAAAGGCTGAAGCCTGCTGTCGGCTGACATCACAGAGCATTCTTGAATAAATGAGATGCACTAATGTGAAAAGTAGCGTTTTTAATTTGTATGCTACGAAATTAAACTGGTAGGGTACGCGCCGCTGGACCTAAAAACAAACAAACCGTGATCTCAAAAAAGGGAAGAAAAAAAAAAAAAAAAAAAACCACACCAGATTGAACTGGATGTACTGGTATCTTCATTCAACTTTACCAGCTATATAAACAAAATAGGGAAGTTGTTTTTCGTCACATGACAAATATTCCTCCAGTATGTAAATTTCACATTATGGCAGCAATATCGGCTCTTTACATTTAAAAATGGTTTACTCTCTCGCAAAAGATTGTTTTACAATGCATATTTGCGAACACTGGCTGAAAAACTAGATGCTCTTTGTGGCCAACAGCTATTTAGCAGAGTTGTTGTCTTATTAGAAATAAAAAACTACCTACACTGAACAAAATAATAAAAAAACGCAACACTTGTTTTTGGCCCTTATTTTTCATGAGCTGAACTCAAAGATATAAGACTTTTTCTATGTACACAAAAGGCCTCTCTCAAATATTGTTCACAAGTCTGGGTTAGTGAGCACATCCTTTGCTGAAAACACATCCACCTCACAGGTGTGACAAATCATGATTATTGCACGTGTACCTTAGGCTGGCCACAATAAAGGCCACTCTAAAATGTAGTTTTACTGTATTGGGGGGGGGGGGGGGTCCGAAAACCAGTCAGTATCTGGTGTGACCACCATTTGCCTCACGCAATGCAACACATCTCCTTGGCATAGAGTTCCTCAGGTTGTTGATTGTGGCCTGTGGAATTTGGTCCACTCCTCTTCAATGGCTGTGCGAAGTTGCTGGATATTGGCAGGACCTGAAACACTGTCGTATACGCCGATCCAGAGCATCCCAAACATGCTCAATGGGTGACATGTCGGGTGAGTATGCTGGCCATGCAAGAACTGGGATGTTTTCAGCTTTCAGGAATGGTGTACAGATCCTTGCAATATGGGGCCGTGCATTATGTTGCGACATGAGTTGATGGTTGTGGGTGAATGGCACAACAATGGGCCTCGGGATCTTGTCACGGTAGCTCGGTGCATTCAAAATGCCATCAATAAAATGCACCCGTGTCCACAACATACGCTTGCTCATACCATAACCCCACCACCACGGGCCACTCAATCCACAAAAATCACTTTAGCAAACCGCTCACCCACGCGACGCCATACACGCTGTCTGCCATCTACCCTGTACAGTGGAAATCAGGATTCGTCCGTGAAGAGAACACCTCTCCTAAGTGCCAGACGCCATCGAATGTGAGCATTTGCCCACTCAAGTTGGTTACGATGAACTGCAGTCAGGTCGAGACCCTGATGAGGACAACGGGCATGCAGATGAGCTTCCCTGAGACGGTTTCTGACAGTTTATGCAGAAACTCTTTGGTTATGCAAACCGATTGTTGCAGCAGCTGTCTGGGTGGCTAATCTCAGATGATCTTGGAGATGCTGGATGTCGAGGTCCTGGGCTGGTGTGATTACATGTGTCTGCGGTTCTGAGACCGGTTGGATGTACTGCCAAATTCTCTGAAACGCCTTTGGAGACAGCTTATGGTAATGAACATTCAATTCACGGGCAACAGCTCTGGTGGACATTCCTGCAGTCAGCATGCCAATTGCACGCTCCCTCAAAACTTGCGACATCTGTGGCATTGTGCTGTGTGATAAAACTGCACATTTTAGAGTGGCCTTTTATTGTGGCCAGCCTAAGGCACACCTGTGCAATAATCATGCTGTCTAATCAGCATCTTGATATGCCACACCTGAGATGGATGGATTATCTCGGCAAAGGAGAAGTGGTCACTAACACAGATTTAGCCAGATTTGTGAACAATATTTGAGAGAAATAGGCCTTTTGTGTATATAGAAAAAAGTATTAGATCTCTGAGTTCAGCTCATGAAAAATGGGGGCAAAAACAAATTGTTGCGTTTTTGTTCAGTGTATGAACAGCAGGGAGAGAAAATAAGGCATGAAAGCAATCTCTATATGGTTATCAGTCACAATGGTCTTTGCTGGGAATATGTTAATAAATGTCCCATCTGAACATTTGGTGGCATATCAATCAGATTTGTCACAAAACAAATCATTGGCCTACAGATGGAACTGAAACCTAAAAGGTGGCAGTGTGCATCTGTTTAATGCTGCAATTGCTGGATTCAATTGCAGTATAGAAAAAAAAAAAAATACATATTTTTTCACATTTGTCTATCTATCACATTTGTCTATCTATAACAAATGTTACAAGATAATAAATAACTTTATATAAATATGATATATCAGATGGTTTATTAAAAAAAAAGGCCTTACTGACCTGAAGAAAATCTATTTGAATATGCAAATTAGAGTTACTGTCAACACACCGATGCTACTAAATTTATTCTGGGTTTCAATAAATCAATTACCTCCAGGCACAAAGAATGAAGTCAAATCTGGCCGCCTCCATGTATGTATACACAAACTACTTTTTTTTTTTTGTTGACAAGTTAATCTTTAACAGGTCTGAATAAAAAAAAAAATTCATTCCAATTTTCCCCACACAAAAGCAACTGGCAATAAGCCCTAGTTTTCAGTCTTGTAATATACATACTAGTCTGAAGAGCAACATGTAAAGTACTATCTTAGGACCTCAAATACCCGAACTTCAAGAGTTTGGGTAAAATAAGTATGCCCAATATCCAACCCACAATGCAGTGCAAATGGCCCAACTGTTAGTTGCTAAAAAAGCGCTGTCATATCTGTGGCATTAAGAAATGGTATATAAACTTGTGCACTGCTAAATCCAAAAGTATGTGAAAAAATAAAATATTCCAAAAAGTGATTAAGGCCCCATTCACATTAGTGCGACTTGTCCCGCGATTTTGGACCGCAAAATCGCATGACAAGTCGTTTTCCATTATTTTCAATGAGCCCCATTCATATCACTGCGTTTTGAAGTCGCACCGACTTCAAAAGTAGTTCCTGCACTACTTTGCCACGATTTTAATGCGTTTTGGAGGCATATAGCCTTGCCATTGCTTTCAAAATCGCGCTAAAATTGCGTCGCACTAGTGTGAATGGGGCCTTAATGTGTATTGTAATACACACTATATTACCAAAAGTATTGGGACGCCTGCCTTTATACGCACGGAACTTTAAAAGCATTTCAGTCTTGTCTGTAAGGTTCAACATTGAGTTGTTCAACCTTTTGCAGCTATAACAGCTTCAACTCTTCTGGCAAGGCCTTCCCCGAGGTTTAAGAGTGTGTCTATGGGAATGTTTGACCATTCTTCCAGAAGCGCATTTGTGAAGTCAGGCACTGATATTGGAAAAGAAGGCCTGGCTTGCAGTCTCCACTCCAATTCATCCCAAAGGTGTTCTATCGGGTTGAGGTCAAGACTCTGTGCAGGCCCAGTGAAGTTCCTCCACCCCAAACTCGCTCATCCATGTCTTTAAGGACCTTGCTTTGTGCACTGGTGCGCAGCCATGTTGGAACAGGAAGGGGCCATCACCAAACTGTTTCCATAAAGTTGGGAGCATGAAATTGTACAAAATGTCTTGGTATGCCGATGCCTTAAGAGTTCCCTTCATTGGAACTAAGGGGCCAAGCCCAACCCCTGAAAAACAACCATAACGCACCATAATCCCCCCTCCACCAAATGATTTGGACCAGTGCACAGTGCAAGGTCCATAAAGACATGGATGAGCGAGTCTGGGGGGCCTGCACAGAGTCCTAAACTCAACTTGATAGAACACTTTTGGGATGAATTAGAGCAGAGACTGCGAGCCAGGTCTTCTTGTCCAACATTGGTGCAATGTATATAGCTGCAAAAGGTGGACCAACTAAATATTGAACCCTATGGACTAAGACTGGGATGCCATTAAAGTTCATGTGCATGTTAAGGCAGGCGTCCCAAACATTTTTTTATAATAAAGTGCATTTCTAAATTGTATTATATAGGACTGCTGCTACCACTGTTCGAGAGTACCCACACACTCCTCAGTGTCACGCAAAAATTGTTTTCTTCATGGATAGCGCACAATCAACATGTGCAGACAATTTTGAGTAAACAAGTGCACCTAAAATTTGATTGGCGCGTGCAGAAATAAAATATAACCATGAAATATCCACAAAATGGTACCCTTTTCCTGCTTCTATAGTGTGACAAAGATGTGTAAATTTCACATCAAGGAATCGTCTATACAAAATACTCCTATTACTAAAGCTGGATAAACACTATACATTCTTTTAGATTTTTTCCTTTTAGATTTACCAAAACTATACAATGAGGTCAAATCTAAAAAAGTTTCAATTTGTATGCAATCAGGTAGGCCCTTGCACTACATAGTTGAAGGTAATGGGCCATACACACTAAGATTTTCTGAAGACTTTTTCCTTCAGACTTACCAAAACCATATAATATAACGGTCAAACCTAAACACTTTCAATTTGTATGCAATCTGGCAGGCCCTTGCACTACATAGAAAAGGTAAATCTGAAGAAAAGCTAACCACAAAAGTTGGATAGTGTGTATGCAGCTTAAATCTAAAGAAATTGAACAACAAAAGTTGTATAGTGTCCAGCTTAAGAGTGGTTGTTTGGAAGATTCCTTGGCATGGAATAAACACATCTTTGTCAGAACACAGAAGGGCACAATATCTATAGGACATTGAATGTGATAGGTAAGGACTTTATACTGAAGGACATTTATTTAGTTATTGATGTGTATGTCACGATTTTCGGGATATTGGATGGTTCTATTTTATTAATTTCTGCATGAGCATACCACATTTTAGGTGAGTTTGTGTTCACTCAAAATTGTCTATTTGCACGTTTTCTTAAAATGGACAGCACACCATTTATTTTGTGTGATGCGTATCTGTGGCACACCTTTTACAGCATAAAGTCTGCACAAGAAGCCAGTCAGTTGTGCGAACAAACATGCTTATAGGAGGAGTGACAGGAGAACCGATTCGCCTTCCTGCTCCTCTTTTCACTGTCCAGTGAAAGGCTGGAGGAAGGTAAAGATGTGCAGCTTTTAGTTTTAAAATAAGAAAGCTGGCATAGTAAGGGCTTAGGCGATACGGTCAGAAAAATATTGCAGAGAATGGTACTACAGTCCAAGAGGATAGGAAGTCAACAGTACCATATGGATATCTCACTGAACCTTCATCCACCGATTAACGACTCCCAGTGGTGCCATGCTACCATATCACCCAGTACGGTCACTGTGTATCACTGGAAATCAAAAGCTCCATTACCAGGGGGATTGAAGCATGTTGGTGGATTTATTGTCTTGCTATGCCATATGTTAAGTGACGTAACATTCATGGGCTCTAATTGCCAACATGATTGAATTGCTCACTTCAAAGTTAACAAGAAGGTAACTGCAGAGCCTGTGTTATATCACAGTCTAGTTGTATCTAGGCAATAATTAGTAGAACTTTTCTTTTTTCTTACACAATATCGCTGAGTTGTTTTGACAGTTGAGCAATCTTGAGCTGAGTAATCCAAGTCGTCCAACATTATTTTCAATAGGAATTGCTCCTTTAAAGTTGTTGTTGATCCATTTTGCTTTGGTAGGTCTTGGCCGAATGTTATTCCAAGCAAGTTTTATCTTGGCTTTTGATTTTATCAGGTATCTTCATACAGCATATCTAATACTGACTTAAAGCTCTATTAATTTCTCAAACAGCCACATTGCAACTGACAATGAAAATATAGCATTTGGGTTTTAGAGATCAGAAACCTGTTACCGAATTTGCAGAGTTGTCGAATGCATTTAAAATAGGATAAATTGACAAGAAGGACTCGGTTAAATTTAAAACGTAGGAAGCAATGACTTTTCAGTAAAAAGAAAATCATTGCACAAATGTTAAAATATTATATGTAGCACCATACTTTCCCTCATGGGCTCTAAAACAAGTAATGTCAGTTTAAACGGGATCAGAGTTACACCTAATGGATAAAATCCCTATCTATAATATTGGCAAGTCTATCTGATCTCCCCAATATGTTTCAGGTGGACATTACTGTAAAAGAAGTACTTGGAAGGATAAATATGGACAGGTGATTCATCAAATCACAGCAGCTATGAGCTAATGCCCATCAATATAAAAAAAAGCTAAACCAATACTTAAAAGCAATGGATTTGGAACACAGAATGACTGTTGAGTATTACTTTACTATCACATTTCAAGTATCAAAACGCATACTATCAGTTGAATCCAAATACATTCCCCAAAACAGTTCTTGAAATATTTGTGAAAACATTTAGGAACACAGGTTAAAGGATAAACCACCAAGAGATACGCTGCCACTTACAGGGGAAATATGCACATAGAAAACTGAAGGCCAGCCCCCTTGAGGTCATTGCCCCCTCTTCAGATCACACAGCTTTAGAAATCCGACATTGGGGCCTGGTGATGAAAGTCCAAGAAAAACACTCACTGCCCTAGTGGAGTGGGTAGCAACAGAAACAAATGAGACAAATAGCTTGTCAAATCCAGTTCGGAATAGGGGATGTGGAAGCCAGAGGACCCCATTTAGGATGTGAATGACAAAATTTAGCTTTCTGCTACGGCTTCCTTTTCGCAGAATGATTCCCTGTTAAACAGCCCTCAACGCATCCAGAGAAAGAAAAGAAAACCAATGCTGAACAAGGAAAAGGTATCAAAATATTCTCACTTTGGTGAAAGACAAAGCTCACGGTCCCAAAACAACCTTGACTGTGCAAGATCAAATGGGGCTCCTGACTTTTCAGTAAAAGAAAAAAAAAAAAAAAAAAAAAAAAAAGCTACCTTGCAGGATATGAACATGAAGATGTCAGGCTTAAATGGAGGCCTTTGTATTCCAGACAATAAAACACTTTGGTAGAACCTCCAGCTCTTGAAGAACCTAGCCCAGATATCATGGAAGGGGAATGAACAGTGGGATTCTAATTTTAAAATATAAAGAACTGCCCAGATTACAAAAGGATACATTTTCCTTCTGATTATGTAAAACACAGCTGATATACTCATCTGGTGGGATCTCAACCACTAAGGAAAAAATTTAATCAACATCAAATTACAGAATCTGTAATAAGCATGTCTGTGTCCAAATTGGCAGGAAAGGTGGCTGTTGGCTTTTACCTCTTCCCCAATCAGACGGAGAAGAAAGAGGCACGGAGTCAAACGTACTTTCAAAGTAGAAGAAAAAACCCTTCACTTTGGGCATGAAGAGGAAGAAGTATCCAGGAATGAAAAGGTTGGCGGTGCAATAACATCTAGTGGTATTGACGGTATCTGTAAGGCTGCATTCACACCTGAGCATTGCGCTTTACTGGCGTTATTTGAGAGTTCTTAGAAGTGTATCACAAGCGTTTTAGAGCTTAAAGCGTTTGTTTAGCCAATAGAAAGCACCGGGGGAAGGAGAGGAGATTAGGGATGGAGAGCTGTTGGAGCAGAAAAAGAGCAACAAAATGCTCGTCACATATTTTCAAGTGTTTTTATTGAAATCTAGGTTTGTAATCTGTCAAAAGAAGCTTGTGTACTTGCGAGCGACAGAACGCTTAGATGTGAACAGGGGGCCATTCAAATTAATTGGATTTGGCTTGAGCGTTTTAGTGCTACACGCTTCAAGCGTGTGAATGGGGCCTTAGGGCTGCAGAAAAAAAAAAATCTTTCCCTGCTCTAAGTTTGGTATTGCATAGTGCAAATTGGGTCCTGGGTAGGTGGGTCACTTGCAGCTGTAGGGCAAAACACCCTTCCACTTAGTGCCACATATACTATTTAAAAATTAGACTACGGTATTACCTCCTTAAGGAAAAGGTATTAAGCCAGGAAAACATGACAAGTTGAGCACAAAAAGGTACCAAAAAAAGGTATAATACAGATGTTGGCTGTGACCCTCTGAATTGCACAGCGCACAGAAACCCCCAAGACTGCTGCTTTTCCATTGTGCCCCTTGAAGCAGGCTGCAATAGAACAATCAGCTATATGGTGGCAGTAGTGGGGCATTTAAAAAGAGCCCGAGACACATCCTACACTGATCGGGTCTACACATTACCTAAAAATACTGGATATCCCGCAGCAGTTAAAATCTAGGATAAATCTTGACTCAGCACAGGCAGGTCACACAATGGCTGGGAGAAGCATGCTCTGGCTTTCTGCTGGCAGTCTGGAAGCAAAACTGGGCCATGTCCAGTTTTCCATTTTGTGTGGATGGTGGGTCAGTCTCGACATTCTCAGGAGAGGCATGTGTGGCAGATCACTGAAGGGTAGAAAGGCACAAGGATGGATGGGCCAAGCGTGACAAAAAAAAAAAAAAAAAAACTGCTGTGGGGAAAAGCTCTGGCCTGAGGAGATGGCGTCAAGAAATTCAAATGGCAGTCCAGGCATAAATGGTGCCCAGCTACCAGACATCCCACTGCCCCAGAATCAAACACGAAAGAACAGAATCCTCACATAACAAAACAACGCTCAGCTTGCTTAACGAAAGTAGTTTTAAACCCTCAGCATTTTTTGCTTCACAGATTGAACACAATTATTCCCAATTTGCTAAAATACTTCACTCAGTCGGTACGTTAGCTTGGAGAAGGGGAAATTCCTTGCCACCCTAGGCTACAGAGCTATGTGTTTCTATTGAGGCTCAGTGTAGAGAGAACTCCCAGCATGCAAGGGTGGTTCCAGAAGACACTAAAAGAGAACAAGACACCTGGGCAGCAATCATGGCACCAGCTTAAACAGGAACACAGGCAGGGATCAAAAGTTGCATACTCCCATTATCTGCTGAAAGTGCTTAAACATACTGGGGGTATAATATCACTTTAAGAGCAACAAGCCTAGAAGTGATTGCATGTCCTTTTCAGAGTATGCGCAGCCAGCTGCATATGAAAAAAAACAAACTGGAGAGACTTCCAAGGTTTCCAATATCCAGCCTGAGTCCATCCCAAAAAACTGTTGATGGTAGAAATTTCTTCCAGTTGTCTAATTATAGTAGATGGGAAATATCATGCATTCTCCTTGGTGGTTTGAAGGGGTAACACAATCAAGCAGTCTGGCCTTCAGATTTCTAGGTGCCTAGTGTCCATATTTCCTACTGGAAGTAGGAGGTTGCTTATTTAACAGTTTCCCTTAATGAATGATATAGGGGAAAAAACGCAGTAATGGCAAAGGTGCATAGTTTCCTAAAAGGTTTGCAGTGTAGTGGTAACAAGTCTTGATGTGGTTAGTGTTATGGACATTCACTAGCCATGGGCAGCCACCACTTATAAGTCTATTTTTAGAAATTGGTGCAAATGAACAAATACTTTAGATAAGCATATACAGATGTGTATTCAAGCATTGTGTTGGAGTAATCTGCATGTTACCTGAACACAACACAAGGAAGCACAAGCTATTGCGCCATTCATTTTTAACATTACCCCCAATACACTATGGTAACACGTGCATGGTGCTGGAAACTTCAGGTGGAACGTGGCTCTCACCCTCTGCTCACCACCGTCCCTTCTAAACACAGAAGCCTTCTGTGTTAACAAGGACAGCTTTCCTCTTGGTAGCTATCATAGATCCCCACCTGCCCTGCACTCACAATGGGGTCAAAGGAGATGCAGTGTGGCCATAGGTGGGATGGGACATCCTGTGGTAAGCTGCACTGCGATTACCCCCATCTTAGCCTGGGTGTACAAGTGCTGAAAAATGATCTCAATACAAGTGAGAAGCAAAGATGTGAAGAAGCTTGGGGGGGGGGGGGGGGGGCTTTGTCGTAGAGAAGAGGGCTGTGGAGGGAAGCGTGAGCAGAGGCAGGAAATGGGGAAGAGTGGTGCAGAGGTCAGAGCTGAGGAGGGGTTTGAGAGAGAGATGTGGAAAGGCTGTTAAACTTCACTTATGGTTAGTGTTTGGCTAAAGCCATTATCAACTGCGTTTACTCTTAAACTACCCAAATGACCCTGATCAAGAGTTTACATACCCCAGTTCTTAATTCCGTGTATTGCCCCCTTTACCATCAATGACAGGTTGAAGTCTGCGGTATTTGTGGATGAGGCCCTTTATCTTCTCAGATGGTAAAGCTTCCCATTCTTCCTGGCAAAAAGCCTCCAGTTTCTGTAAATTCTTGGGCTGTCTTGCATGAACGGCGCGTTTGAGATCTCCCCAGAGTGGCTCAATGATATTGAGGTCAGGAGACTGAGGTGGCCACTCCAGAACCTTCACTTTATTCTGCTGTAGCCAATCACAGGTCAACTTGGCCTTGTGTTTAGGATCGTCATGTTGGAATGTCCAAGCACGTCCCATGCGCAGCTTCCGGGCTGATGAATGCAAATTTTCCTCACATACTGCATTCATCTTGCCATCAATTCTGACCAAATTTCATGTAGCTTTGTAGCTCACATATCCCCAAAACATCAGAAATCCACCTCCGTGTTTCACAGTAGGAATGGTGTACCTTTTAGCATAGACCTTATTGACTCCTCTCCAAATGTAGTGTTTATAGTTGTGGCCAAAAAGCTCAATTTTGGTCTCATTTCAAATGACGTTGTGCCAGGTATGAGGATTATTTCTATGCTGTTTGGGCGTATTGTAAGCGGGATACTTTGTGGCATTTGCATAGTAATGGCTTTCTTCTGGTGACTCGACCACGCAGCCTTTCTTCAAGTGCCTCCTTATTGTGCATCTTGAAACAGCCCCACCACATGTTTTCACAGAGTCCTTTATTTCGCCTGAAGTTATTTGTGGGTTTTTCTTTGCATCCCGAACAATTTTCCTGGCAGTAGTGGCTGAAATTTTAGTTAGTCTACCTAACCGTGGTTTGCTTTCAACTTAACCTCTCATTCTCAATTCCTTGGATATCTTTTTATATCCCTTTCCTGTTTTATACAGATCAACTACCTTTTCCCGCAGATCCTTTGACTATTCTTTTTCTTTCCTCATGACTCAATCTAGAAACGTCAGTGCAGCACTGGATGAAAGATGCAAGGGTCTGTCAGGAGTCCCGAAACTCATTGACCCTTTTATATATACACACATACACGAATTACAAGCAAACAGATCACAGGTGAGGATGGTTACCTTTAATAGCCATTCAAACCCCTTTGTGTCAACTTGTGTGCATGTTATCAGGCCAAAATCACCAGGGTATGTAAACTTTTGATTAGGGTCATTTGGTTAGTTTCTGTTGTCATTATGATTAAAAAAAATAGTAAACACAGTCGATTGAAAATAAATGGCTTCAGCCAAATGCTAACCATGACTGAAAGAAAAGTTTGTGTTCTCATTCATAGTCTCTGAAAAATGGCCAAGAAATCAAATTCTGCCAGGGTATCTAAACTTATGAGCAGAACTGTACAGTTATATAGTATTCATATTTCTCTGCATACTTGGATAAAACGTTTGGTAGAAATGTCAATTCTCCAATTTTGTGCCTGTAGAATAGAACGAGGCTCACATCACTCATGCATATTATTGTTTGATCCAAAACGCAGATTCTCCTCCCTTTTACAATAGTTACACAGATGTTGGCAAGTGAACGGCTCCATCAGCTATGAAAGAAAAACATTTCAATGCATGCATCGGATGATGGCTTGTTAAAATTTTATTTTTAATTCTGGAATGGTCTTTTCAATGCTTAAACTTGCTTATATGTTCGGGTATATTCCTACATTACAGAAAATAATAAAAATAAACGCAACCAAAACACTTACATTTTCCTGCAAGTATGGATGGAAACAATACATACCTGTAGAAGGCAAAGTCTAACCTATACTGGCCAAGAAATAGGATGTATTACGGGTTTTTCTCATACCCGCCAACATTTAAAAAAACAGAAGTCCAGGCACTTGAACAACTTGTAGATGTCAATTTCAAACTCTCCCACTGGTCTTCAGTTTGTCTGTGGAAACTACAATATATGGCAAAGATGGATCTTCAGTGGTGTTGGACATCTGTGGACTGCAGATCTGTGCACCTTCTTCAGCGTTTGACCATCAGGACACTGAAAACTAGCTTCTTTACCATAGGAAATGAAGTCCCGAAGCGGTCGCCACAGTTGTCAGACCACTATTGGTCATAGCAAAATTTATCCATTTCATCACCAATGCCTACATAACTTCAATATTGGAGACATTCTTTAAAGCAGAAAATCAAGTGCGATTTCCATTTCCGCAGTTATCACATTTCTATGATGCAGAATGCACCAAGTGTTAGTCTAGTAATATGTCTATGTTATACAGGACCAAGGAAGACCAAGATTATGTGGGTTGGGACAATCTGTTGACTGTGGTAGCATTCCACATTTTGAAAACGAATCTTCATCAAGGTTATGGCTGACCACAGGCTCACAGTTTAAAGAGGAATTCCAGATATACATAGTTAAATTGTAACTATGTATATACACCTGGCCAATGCCCCTGGCAACTGTAAATCACTGATAACACTACTCCAGTCATCTCCACTAGCTTCCAGGTCCCGTACTGAGCTACTGCCTGCTACATTGTGAACATAGGAAGTCAGCCACCCAGCATGAGCGCCATTCTGAGAATGCTGTGAATTTTACGAATGAATGCAAAGCATTTACTGAGTGGACGAGGTGGAGAATGATGTCACCGCCCCACCTCATCAAGAGAACTTTTGCATTCTCAGAAAAGAACTCGGAAGCAAGTGGGGATCACTGGAGTAACTGTCTACTCCAGCTTCCAAGGGCATCAGCCAGGTATGATACAGTATCTCACAAAGTGAGTACACCCCTCACATTTTTGTAAATATTTTATATATTTTCACGTGACAACACTGAAGAAATGACACTTTGCTACAATGTAAAGTAGTGAGTGTACAGCTTGTATAACAGTGTAAATTTGCGGTCCCCTCAAAATAACACAGCCATTACTGTCTAAACCACTGGCAACAAAAGTGAGTACACCCCTAAGTGAAAATGTACAAATTGGGCCCAAAGGGTCAATATTTTGTGTGGCCACCATTATTGTCCAGCCCTGCCTTAACCCCTCTTGGGCATGGAGTTCACCAGAGCTTCACAGGTTGCCACTGGAGTCCTTTTCCACTCCATGATGACATCATGGAGCTGGTGGATGTGGGAGAACTTGTGCTCCTCCCACCTTCCATTTGCAGATGTCCCACAGATGCTCAATAGGGTTTAGGTCCGGAGACATGCTTGGCCAGGCCACCACCTTTACACTCAGCTTCTTTAACAAGGCAGTGGTCCTCTAGGAGGTGTGTTTGGGATTGTTATGTTGGAATACTGCCCTGCGATCCAGTCTCCGAAGGGAGGGGGATCATGCTCTACTTCAGAATGTCACAGTATATGTTGGTATTCATGGCATTCTTGTCATTGTATTGCTCACCTGGTTGCTGCCACACACACTTGACACCATCTGAACCAAATTTATCTTGGTCTCATCAGACCACAGGACATGTTTCCAGTAATCCATGTCCTTAGTCTGCTTGTCTTCAGCAAACTGCAGGCTCTCTTGTACATCAGCTTTACAAGAGGCTTCCTTCTGGGACAACAGCCATGCAGACCAATTGGATTCAGTGTACGGCATACGGTCTGAGCACTGACAGGCTGACCCCACCCCTTCAACCTCTGCAGCAATGCTAGCAGCATTCATATGTCTATTTTCCAAAGACAACCTCTGGATATGATGCTGAGCACTTGCACTCAACTTCTTTGGTGGACCATGGCAAGGCCTGTTCAGAGTGAAAACTGTCCTGTTAAACCGTTGTGTGGTCTTGGTCACTGTGCTGCAATCTTCTTATAGTCTAGGCCATCTTTATGTAGAGCAACAATTCTTTTTTTCAGATCCTCAGTTCTTTGCCATGAGGTGCCATGTTGAACTTCCAGTGACCAGTATGAGAGAGAGCAAGAACACCAAATTTAAACACACCCGAGACCTTGTAACACTAACGAGTCACATGACACCGGGGAGGGAAAATGGCTAATTGGGCCCAATCTAGACATTTTCACTTAGGGGTGTACTCACTTTTCTTGCCAGTGGTTTAGAAATAAATTTACACTGTTATACAAGCTGTACACTCACTACTTTACATTGTAGCAAAGTGTCATTTCTTCAGTGTTGTCACATGAAAAGATATAATAAAATATTTACAAAAATGTGAGGGGTGTACTCACTTTTGTGAGATATTGTATATGCAGTTACATTGGTCCAATCTGGATCAAAATGTCCATATCTAGAACACTTCTTAATCATTCAGGTCTTAATCATTCAGGGCAGTGCATCCCAGCACAGGATTCAATGTGCACTACTGGTACCCATGAAGCTATATTTTGATAATCCTGATCGATTCCTTAAAGCAGTCTGACCATTCAAATATGTCATGCTCACAATGTTTAAAGCTGAAAAGGAGTTTACAGATTTAAATAGCTTTTAACCCCTTAAAACACGTGGAGCTGCTGGCGCTAAGAGGATTATGACACTGGGAGGTGGGGCATAGCTTAAGATCACGTGACTGCCATGATTGGCTGTCAAGGGGCCTGAAAACTGATCGCAAGGAGTGATCGGGAGCAGTAACTGTGCAAGGAGCATGCAGGGCACGTGCCCTCAGCACAGGTGAATACACAGCAATTCATACAAATATGCATCCCCTCAGCACTAAGGACTAAGCTCCGAGCGGCCACATATTTGCATACGGTCGGCGCCAAGGGGTTAAAGCAGCTCTGGCTTTCCCCCATACTAGACTATTAACCAGTTGCACAAGATTACTACAGAGCTACATGGAATTTCAATAGTTGCACCTTTCACATTTTCAGGGTGATTTAATAAAAGAGGCGTTTTCATTTAACATTTAAACTAGTCACTTCTTAATAAGGCTAAAGTGGCTTACTCCTTTAGTACCTATCTACATTAGGTGACAGTACAATTATGGTATTTTGTTTATAATTTATTTAACCTTTCCCCGCAGGTCGTATGCATATATGAGACCTCTTGGCGGGTGGGCTTTAACGCAGAGAAGCGCTATGTAAACACAAACCTGTGCTGAGAAGTACAATCGTGCACATTCCCTGCACAGTCACTGGTGAGGACTGGAAAGCTTCTGATGCATACTTGCAATCAGGAGCTTTCTAATCATGCGACAGTGTCACACCCGAATGCCCACCCCCCGTTATCTAGAAGCTCTTAAAGGGTTGGGAGGTGACAGAGGGAAGGGGTTCAAGAAGACCCCAGATAGGTGCCTTAATTTAACACTATTTGGGTTTAAACAATCCATTAAGATTTTCACAACCGGAGTGAAATCTATAAAGTGGTTGTAAACCTCAGACTTGAGCACACAGCATATTCCCTCTATAATGTGTACTTGTCTCAGTTAAGAACACCAAGTGTCCTTTCTGACTGCTGCTTCATTCCTCCGATATCAGCATGAGTCACTTCTGACAAGTTTTCCTAACAATAGAAATGACAGGGGAGGGAGCCCCTAAAAAAAGTGTCAGTTTAAGCTCTATTCCTTTGTAGAAGGGGGGGGGGGGGGTGTCCCTCCCCTCCAAACAGCGCTTAGAGTTCTCCGGAGTGCGACTGAAGCTCTCCTCTTTTCTAAATTCTTAGATGAGCTTTAAAGCTGAATTTTAACCTTTGCACTAGAACTGAATAGAACGATCAATCCCAGCACCGATCATCTCTCTGTACCAGGTTGCTCGGTTGTCTGCAGATATTCTGGGTTTAGCTGTGGCTTTGTATCACGTGACACTGTATATCCTGCTGATAGATACTGTTCCTTCCACAGCCACTTTCTGCAGCAGCTCGAGTCTGTAACAGTCCCCTTTGTAATCTCTCATACACTGCAAATGATGAAGCTTTCTTCACGGCTCTGATGGTGGGCGGGATTAAATACATTCTAATTAGAATTCAATCCCGCCCAGTCACACCTACAGGAAGAGTCCAAACCTCCCAAGTCCTGCCTCACAGATCACAGCATTGTTCAAGGAAACCCCTTCATACACAACCTGTTCTGATAGCTAGCTGTGCTGCTGCTGGGCACGATTGAATGGATTATAATTAGGACACAATCCTGCCATGGTAAATATGCCAACCAGCGTGATCATGGAGAGTCCCACCCCTCACATCCTGCGCCCCCCCCCCCCCCCAAGAGTCCTGCTCTCTGTAGTGATTTACATATGAGGAAAACACCTTCATTATACCCTCCCATAGCCCTTCTTCTGTAGTATTACAGTAAGCCATTATTCTTTGCCATGCTGCAAAACTGGAATGACAGGTTTACACCTTTCACTACCCAGATGAAGGCCCAGAAACACCCACTGTAACCATAGGACACACCCACATCAACTCCCATAACTGCCACAAGTGGCTCCCATAGCCCACCCTGAAGCTACATAGGCCCCAAAGATCATGGGACATGTAGTATCAGGACTGGGGGGGGGGGGGGGAAGGAAACTGAAAGAACTTTGAAATTCAGCCAGGAGGAGGAATGACATGAGACACAAACCTGCTGTGTACAGCTAAAGGAGGTAAGTTACACACAAACTGACAGCAGGGGTTGTGATTCATGTACATGCACAAAGCATTTGTTTTGGGGAGGAAAAAATTGAGTTCTTTCAAATACTGGACTTTGAACAGATGTAGAGGAGAGAAGACAGCAGATACACAAGTAGAGGAATTTTTTACTCCATGTATTACCTGAGGATTGTTGCTGCACTAGGTATATGTCAGGGTTTACAACCACTTTAAAAAGATGATCCTGGTTTGCCTAATTCACCTTCACCTCATATTAGCTTACTAAAGCTTGGATTTGAAAATGTTTGCACCATCTGTAGTGATAAAATGGGCAGAACAAACCCTAATTTTCCACCAAGGCTAGTCATATATGTGCCATTTTTTTTATAATCAGCCAGTGGGCCGATGAGAAAAACTGGACAGATTCCCCCATACACACAAACGAGGAGCATGGAGGAATCCTTCCCGTTGTGTTATTATATTCTGATAGAGAAGACTCCTTTACTGTCAGAATACACTGATGAGTACTCCAACCAATATGAGGAATGGAATTAAAAATTTTCCAACAAGCCACTTCAAGAGGTCGATCATTCGATCGACTACTCTGGAATGGGAACCGCAATATATGGGAGTGAAATTCATCCAGTTCATGCTGAACCGGCCACATTTTGATCCATCTATGACCAGCCTAAGTGGTGAAAAGTATTACTATGAACATATGGAGCAAGTCAATAAGAGGCAACACAGTTTACTTCCAGGATTTTTCAGAACGGGTTTAGAAGAAATTCAGTTATTTATGAGAGAACACTGACCTACTTAAGGAAAGGCAGAATATACAGTATATTCCTATTTAGAATAAAAGGTGCTACTATAGTAAAACCATTTCTGGAAGATGCTGGTAGACGTTACTTCTATGGCTGGTTATCATCCATCAACTGGAGCAAACAATATGACCAATCCCAGTCAATACACACAGGTATGTTCAAGGGTTAGAAACTCATTGCTATAGCAATGTCATTTTTTATGAGAGGCAATATGTCACTTATGTACCAGGTACCCATTTAGGGTGGAGAAAATAATAAAAGGTCTGACTTGTTTCTATGAGTTACCACAGACTTTTTTTAAGGCCCATTAGGTATACTATACTGACAGCTAATGTTTAATGCCAAAAACAAAAATGTGAGCCGACAAACTCTGTGGCTTGCGTTTTGACTTGGGTCTGTCATCCCAATTCTATGTTTCTATTACATAGACTCCTAAGAATAGGTATTTATACATGAAAGGCTCCTCCAGAATTGCTCTCAGTAGAATGGTTTGGATCTCTTTTGCTTCATCTTCCGATTGCTTAACCAATAAAACAGTGTAACAAACCTTTACCTTTCTGTGTCTTCCTGCACGCTCGAGTTTGGCACTGCCCTGCAAATGATCACGCAAGACGAAAGATGAGAAGTACCACCTTCAGTTCTTTAAGGTCTTCTGGTTGGGCCGAACATGTAAACACCACGGCAAGAGCTGTATGAACACATAACTCCAGGTACCAGGACTGTAGGTAGGACCTCAGGAGGCCGATGTGTCCACACATCAGACTGTTACATTTCCCATTTGAAAGGGATGTTAAACTTGCAGTTTTAAAACAGTGCCGCCGACTTTGCTTATTTGCAAACACTGACCCAAAACAAATCAACGTGTAGAGATATTCCAGTGATGGGTAAGAGTGGCAATGCCTAGTTACTGTCCATTAAAGTGATAATACTAATAGATGGGCAATTGATGGGATGTTGAACGATATTGAAAAATAGGCAACACAGCATATGCAATTAGTCATGTACCCAACCCCTTTCTAAACCCTGTAGCTATGTATTAGGCTCAAAACGTGATTTCGATAAGTGGTTGAAAATTGCCCAGTAATCGTCCAATATCGTATTACTTGACCCGTGCTGAAAAGCTAGTGTTCAGAGATGAAGATCTGCAGCTTAAGGACCATTACCTTCGAGGCACAAAATAACCAAAGTTGCTGAACCAACCCCCAAACAAAAAGTGGTCTGTGGATTTTGATGCCTTTTTTTTTTATAAATTGGCTTACCAAAAAGTATTATGAAGGATGTAGCAATTTGACCATGAAACCAATTACAGAACATTGAATATTGAGTGGAACTGGATGAAACTTGGTAACTCTATATGTAAAAACACAGCCCACTACGCAAGGCAGAGTCCACAGCAAACATAAGCTGAGATTTTTGTTTGGGACTGAATAATAAAAAAAAAAAAGAAAAAAAAAGTACTAATGTAAGGCAGTGTGCATAAAAACAAAATGTCACTTAAAAGGTGTGTTACGGTTTTCTTTAATTAATCTTCTGTCAAAAAGAAAAGATTTTAGGTCCATCATCACTTACCTGATAAGCCATCTGCGTTGATTAGAAGGAAAAGATCTTCTTTCAGATCACATTAGGTAGCATGGAACATACATTTCAAAACAAAGACCAGAAAAACTACACAGCCTGTAATCGACTGCCATCTAGTGGTTTTCAATGTCAAGGACCTGCCACAGTCCTCATGGTCTTGTATAACTAGGTTGAAATTACTTATATACTAGTTTTAAGTATCAAAGTATGTTGGTAGAGGAGGGTTTTTACTGCTGTCTATTGTGACCACTTTTTAGGATTAAAATCCAAAACTTAAGCTGGATACACACTATACAATTTTCTTTCGATTTTTTTCCTTTAGACTTAACAAAACCATATAATATTAGGTCACACCTAAACACTTTCAATTTGTATGCAATCAAGCAGGCACTTGCACTACATAGTTGAAGGTAAATCTAAAGGCAACCTACCAACAAAAGTTGTATAGTGTATATCCAGCTTTAGAATAGTCTCTGGAACAGAAATAGAAGGGAATGCTTCTACGGGAAGGGATTTCTGGTGGTGACAACTGTCTGGGAGAGGATTTGCCCAACAGTGAAGATATTGCCTCGTCTCCTGCTGTGTCTACATGATGTGAAGTTATATCAGAACTAAGCCCACAGATTTCCAAAAATAGTTATTCAAGGTATGCCTTGAATGAAATTGTTACACACTAGTGTGCTTATGGTAGCTCTCAGCTGTCAAGCCATCAAATCGTTGGTGTCATAGCTGATATCCTGTACAGCACCATGGAAAATGCAGATCAAACAGAAGCTAAAAAAGAAGATTCCTTAGCTGGAGAGGATAGGAGGGTTTAGGTCTGCTTTAAGGGAAACCACCTCACTGGGGAATCAAAGGGAACAAAAACTGACAAGGCTAGCAACCCTAACCAAAACCACAAAGGTTTTGGCTTTAGATATACTTTACGACAAAGGGAGAAGGTATTAATAAATGAAGGATTAAGGCAGAGTACATTATCAGACTGCCAACATAACTTGAATATGTTACATTGGCTGCTAGTTTGGGTCGCCCACAGATATTACATATAGACCCCGCTGGTAGAATAGCAAAATCTTGATCCAATTAGTCAGCACATGGCAGTACTATTCAAGCAGGCTGTGCAGTTTTCATGATTAAATGCAGACAACTACATGCTTTCTATAGTCCTGACCGTACCCCCAAGCAAGTGCCCAAGCTACATACTTACCTTTGTGTTTTTTTTTTATCCCCTAGAGCAGACATCCAGGATCTACATGGGAATGCTTTCTTACCTGGGCCTCCACAATGCTTCCGAACCTCATACTAACCAGGATTATGTAATCTACCAGTGTAATGTAACAGTGGTGTGTAATCAAATATATGTGCACTAGGGGGTAATATTCCTAAGTGATACATACATTTGTAAAACATTGTGGATGAAATGGCAGCAGTTTTTTCTGGCTTTACAGCAATGTAATTATGGTCGCTCTCCCAAGAAGGTGTGCTGCTGCCGTACTCCTCCGATGGCTCATCGCTGGACACTTCCATCTCCAGCTTTGGGATTAGAACAACACTATGCTTGATGATGTCTGTCTTCTCAACGGAAGCTTTCTGCAACACTGTTGGTTTGGAAGGAGCCTGTAACAAATGCACACAAAGTTAAAGATGAAAGCTTCTAAAAAAAAAAAAAAAAAAAAAAAAACATCTTGCAGCACTAAAGTGAATTCAAGTATATGTGGCTATAACATTTTAGTAATAAAAAATTGTAATATCTAGTGCAGGCATGCTCAACCAGTTGTTTTTTTTAACACGTAATGGCGGCGATCTGCGTTTTTGCGGGACTGCGACATTGGGGCGGACAGATCGGACCCTTGACTGATACTTTTGGGGTTACCAGTGACATTACTACAGTAATCAGTGCTATACATATGCACTGTTACTGTAAAAATTACACTAGCAGTGAAGGAGTTAACTGTATTGGAGAGGGAGGGGTTAAGTGTGTCCGAGGAGCGTGCTTCCGATTGGCTGTGTGTGTAAGAACAGTGATTAATGGTCCTACATAGTAGAACCGTTTGATCATCATTCTTACACAGGGAGAACTGACAGACGGCTTTGTTTACACTAGCTGCCTGCCTTTCTCCCGCTGTCGCGGACACGCGGGGGGGGGAGGGGCGGGGGGATCGGGGGTGTGTGTCCGTGACCGAGCGGGAGCGTGCCTCCGGCGGCGCGCACTCGCTCCCCACACCCTTACAGGCTAGCGACGTAGCCCTACGTCGCTCTGCCTGTGAGGGGCTGACTGCCGACGTAAATAGTCGTGCAGCAGTAGGCAAGTGGTTAAAAAAAACTTAAGCGGTTCTGTCAACTGTATATATGGAGATATGAAGACCAAATTGCTAAACTGCATTGGTTATTTAACTACGCAATGTGCATATGTAAATCACTAAGGCTGGCCATACAATTTTCTGTTAGATTTACCATAAACCATATAAATAGGAGGTCAAAACTAAACAAAACTTCAATTATATCCTATAAGGCAGGCCTTTGCACTACATAGTTGAAGGTAAATCTAAAGAAAATTGTATAATGTATGGCTAGCCTTAGGTGTGCAACCATTTTTCCCACTAAATACTTCATGTAGTTTGAAAAATACAGTTTTAGACTCTTAATACAACTAAGCAGGGACTATAACTGTTTTAGATAGGAAATGCTTTCTTACCTTTTTTACATGGGTAAAAAGGTCCATTGTGACTATTCATCTCTTCTTCCAGATAGTGGGGGGCAGGGTTACAGGACACTGTGCAGACACATCATGTGCCTTTATTCCATAGTCTATAGTCCATAGTCTGTTCAGCCAGAAGCAATATGCAGGCTGTGCTTGAGCAGAGGGCATGTTCAAGAAGCAGGATGTTATTGGGAAAGGGAGTCTGCCAGCGGCAGGCTGATTAGACAGGAGGTGTGGCGGCTGACCAAACTACCCAATCCAGGTATGCTATGTGTCTGCACAGTGTCCTGTACCTCTGAATGGCCAGCCAAAGGATTCAAACTGACCATGCAAGCAAAGATCAGCTTGTACTTTAAGCGGTTTAGAACAAGGAAGAAAGGTGACTGGCAGTATCAACCAGTTACTTTTGAAGGAATGGAGTAACAAAACTAATAGAGACCGATTATAGGATTTATAAAATACACATATGTGAACGTGAACACACAAATATTTAGAGTAACACACTTAAAGCGCTGATTGGCTATTTCTTAATCTATATGATTAATAGCTAAGCAGGCTCTTTGTTCTCAAACTTAAAGTGGTTGTAAAGGCTGAAGGTTTACCTTTCATGCATTCTATCCAAAAAGGTAAAAACCTTGGGTGTGGCCCTCACATGAGCCCCATCACGATCCAGCAATGTGCAAGACAGCTTCGGCTCGGCAGAAACTCACTCCTCATTGGCTGAGGCAGCAGTGAGAGCCCTTGGCCCCAACAGCTGTTAATCATAGCCAGTGAACTGGATTGGATCATTAGATTAGAAGAGAGGAGCAAAGCCGAAGCTGTGTGTTGTAAATGGACACAGCAGTAGCTCAAGAGTGCGCCTACTTGGGTGCTCCCTCAGCAAGCTGCTTGCTCTGGGAGGGGCCAGGAGTGCGGCCCTGGGGGGGATCCAAGAGGAGGAGGATTTGGGCTGCCCTGTGCAAAATCACTACACAGAGCAGGCAAGTATAACCTACGATGGTGGATGTAAGTGGATGGTCCCTTGTTTCAGGATTCCATCTAAGGCTCTGCTTGTCTCTGTCCAATCTTCAAATCATACAAATGAGCAGACTACTTATTTAGGAACACCCTATTGGAATCTACACACCACTAAAATTGGTGGAAAGAGAAGCGAGATACCGTCATTTTGATATAAATCTTTGTTTATAACTCCAAGAGCCATCTTAGTCTCATCCATCCCACTGCCTACCTAGCTTGCAACCCCCCTTTTTTTGTATGCCACCATGCATTCGTAAGGGTTCCCTGGATCTGCTCCCATGCTCACCAGGGGGCAGCGACATTGGTTTTCCTTCTGGTCTGAGGACTGGGTTGATTCAGTCTGAGTATGTGGTCCCCTTTAGCTGCCTTCCTCTCCTGAAATAGTGGGCAACCACGAAACGTGCCGAGAGCTTGCATGTCTATGCCTACAATCTCTTCCGGAGGTAGTGCTCGTTTAGCACCCTCCTGGACAGGTGTAAGGGACTATCTAGAGAGAGACCCTTATGTACTTTGTATGTGTGATTATAAATTTAAATTTTGTTCCTGTATATGTCAACATTTTTTTGATTTTATACAAACTGTAATGTCTGAGTATGGTACCGTAAAAATCTTTGTCCACAACTCTCCATGTTTGATAGAGATATCTATATATAACAAACCTTTACTACCACTTTAGGTGTTTTAAGTAAGAGCTACCCAGTACTAAAATCCACTGATAAACTGACTGCATTCAGAATGTCACAAGAGCCAAACAGAACATCCATTCCATGGATATGTGATAAAACATTTAGCAGACTGAAAATCCGAGTTTCATCATTAAAAATTAAAATCGCACACAGTAAACAATGCATGCATTGTTTAAATGATTTTGCAAAATGTGTGCAAACACAAAAAAGCCATTTATGCCTCAAGCTGAGCTCCAGTAACAAAGACTCCTAAAATAGATCTCAGTAGATGAAGAAGGTATAAATCCACTTCATATGCACCAAATACCTTTACAACTCAAATATAAACTTGTAAATTAGTAGTGACATCACTGTGCTGTACATAGCGTGTGCACTTGGAGTTGTGGGCAGTACCCAGCAGGCTCCACCCACTAGAAGCTGCTTGCAGAAAACTAAAAAAGGGGCGGAGACTAAACCATTCATCATACACACGTTGAGATAGCAGCAGTGAGTGGCCTACACAAAGGCAAGGTTTCACATTGGATTACTACACAGATCTGGGGGGAAAAAAAAAATCTACCAAGCACACCAAGATTCAGGTAAGAATGCACGTCTCCCCTCTATTCACTAAATATCTGCTTATCCTGCAGGTCCCCTCTACGGAATTTGCACCACTGTTTAAAAATGAATTCTGTCGTTACATCAGAAACTGTGCACTGAGAACTGTACTTGGGGAAGGCTTGCCAGATAAGCAAATTTTTTTGATTATAAATCAGGCAAGGATTGTGCAACCACTGAGGCATGTAAAGACATCATGAACACTAAACTTTACTAACAGATCTGCTCAAAGTTCACTAGGAATAATAAAAGCATTTTGGCAGTGCCACCAACTGCCTGCACCCAAGCATATTTCAATTAAAATTTAACTACAATTTTGAGTAGTTCAGGGGCACAAACAGGATACAACCTGAAGGGCATGCAGTCAGCGCGTGGTGCATTTCAGTCACTAGAAATCTGGCTTAGAAGGTTTCATTCCTAAATATGAAATTTATTTCTGGAACGGTTATTTTAAGAAGTGATATGCAACTCTTAAAATACAAGCAAGTATTTACATTAATAACCTCAAATCTGTTTAGCTATAAATTTGACCCAACTCCCGTTTTGCATTGTGACATTAGGGATTTGGGTATTACAGTACATAGAATGGGGGTGCTAACTGGAAGGACTTTAAACGCATGCCCATACTGAATAAAGAATAAGTTTCATTTTCAAATTAACATTTGTATAGGAGGTGCTACCAAAGCTTTAAGACTAGTTTTGTAACACACGGCGCACATGGCTTCACCCACAAAGGGAGCACTGACCTTCATAAGTCCGTGTGCCAAAAGACATCTTCCTGTGTACATCAGGAGCTGTGCAACTAATTGGTGCTATTCTGACCAGGTGCATTACCACATCTGCCATTTCATCATGGACAGCAGGTTAGAACAAAGAGCAAACGTCAAAATTGCACCCAGACACCGAGCTTCTTGCCGGAAACATGATCTCACTTCACACACCATTGTGGAGATCCAGCGCAAATCGCAGAAGGTGCTTGACACACTTCTAAACTTCCAGGACATTCCCGAAGTGGCAGGAATGCTAGGAGCGCTGAATTGCTGTGCAAGGGGACTATTTTGAAGGCGATCGTATTTAAATTTAGAGAATGTACTTTCTTGTAAACCGGGCTAGTCTCAAAAACTTTGATGCCACCTCGTATTTTACCACAGAGCATTGGAATCCCATTCAATACAGTCCCCTTCAAAGGAACCCTGGCACTAGAAACTATTCTGTGCTACATTAATCAGCAAGCTCTAACACAAATGTTGAGAAAGCAAGACGTCGTAAAACTACTTACCTGGGGTTTGGGTGGTGGGGACTTCTTCTCAGGTTTTACCTTGACTTTTTCCTTGGGCTTGGCGTCTTTGCTAGCGCTAAGTGATTTCATTGTTTCTGCAGCATGTTTAAGTATACAGTCATGGCTGCAATACACAGAGTCACGAAGGGCAAGGTTTGAACAGCCTGGTCCGATGCACTTGGCCACATCTTGAGACACCGACGGCTCAGAAGCAGTGGAAGACTCTTGAGAGACCTGGGAAGTTTCACAGTCCTCAGTGGATGGGTCAGCTAAGTCAGGAATCTCCACCTACAACACAGGAAAAGGACCTCAGAAAAAAGAACCGCTGGTCATGCCTTTTCTGTTATAGGGTGTTCACTTTACCAACAGCGACACTACACTCACTAGCAATATACTTAAAAAAACAAAGTAGGGCACGGTTAAAGTAGTTCTTAGCGCCCATTCAGACTGGCGTGACACGACTTGCTGGGGCGACCTGTGAAGTCGCGGTGCACAGCGCAACTTCATATAATTGAAGTCAATGCAAGTCACCCCAAAGTAGTACAGGACCCTTTTTCTAAGTCGGAGCGACTTGTGTCGCTCCTATTAGAACGGGTCCTGTACTATTCAATTCAATGGCGAGCAACCGACCGCGACTTGTCAGGCGACCAAGTCGCCTGACAAGTCGCGCTAATGTGAATGGACCCTTAAGCCTTCAAAAAAAAAAAAATAAATAAAAAAAAAAAAAAAAAACACTTTTTTTTGGTTTGAAAATAACAAATTTGTTATACTTGCCTGTTCTGTTGCAGTGGTTTTGCACAGAGCAGCCTTGATCCTCCTCTTCGGCTCTCCTGAGTGCCCCCACAGCAACCAGCTTATGGGGCAGCCAAGCCACAGCTCTGTGTGTCCATTTAGACACGGAGTCATGGTTCAGCCCTGCCCCTCTCTCCTCATTGGCTCACTGACTGATTGACAGCAGCGGGTGCACCAATCAGGAGGGAGAGTCCTGGACAGCAGAGTCTCATGCAACATTGCTGGATCGTTGTGGGCTCAGGTGTTTGGGGAGGGGGGGGCTTCTGCACACAAATTTTTTTTTTTTTTTTTTAATCTTAATGCATAGAATGCATTATTATTTAAAAAAAAAAAAAAAAAAAAAAAAAACTTTTGCCTTTAGAACCGCTATAAGGTTTTTTCACCTTAATGCATTCTTTGCATTGAGGTGAAAAGCCTTATATGCTGAAGCTCTCCCCTCCCAGAAGGGGGTTCCCATGAAGAAAAGGATTGGGGCTGCTTTGCGCAAAAGCAGCGCACAGAGCAGTAGATATGTTACTTAAAAAAAAAAAAAAAAAACACACTTGAAAAAATGAGAAGTATTGCCAAAGCTCTTGACCATGTGGTCTGGATCTGCCCAAAAGTCTTGAGAGGCACCTGGCTCAGCATTCGCAACGAGATGCTGGGAGCCTGAACCAGCCTATCCCACCCCCTCCACAGCCTAACCGCTGGAGGGGCAGATACTGTTGGACAGGTTAA
The DNA here is from genome assembly GCF_965119305.1 of Pelophylax lessonae. Taxonomy (NCBI): domain Eukaryota; kingdom Metazoa; phylum Chordata; class Amphibia; order Anura; family Ranidae; genus Pelophylax; species Pelophylax lessonae. Next base: position 203,001,055 of record NC_138778.1, read on the forward strand.
TTTGGTTGAATTGCACTGGGAATTCATTGTTTTTGTTTCGCAGAGAGGCAGTGGCTGACAGCCACCAGCTCTCTGCAGGCTAAAGACTGAGAACTGAGCAATCAGCAGTGTTTGATAGCTCAGTGGTGCAGCCATCTAGGTAACATGGTTTATATCTTTTTCGAATCCCATACTTCCCTTTCAAAAAAAGGTCCCCTCTAACTCCAACATTTTTTAAACGTTACCAAAACAGAGGGTACTTTGAGGAAATCTACAAAATTCAATGCAATCTTGTTTGTGGGAGAGTCAAGACTAGTTTATTCAAAACTGCAATATGAAAAACTGGCAGAATTTGATTCTCCAATAGGCAAGCATTACATTTCAGCTACGAAACACGATTCTTTATGTGCAATCCCATATATAATACTTACAACAGGATGAAAGATTTTCAGTTTCTTCTTGCCAGTAGGATGTGTAGCCTTCTCAATTCTACCCTTAATCCCCTGATCAGGTGTGCTCTGCTCTGTAGAATACATGGTGTTGGCTCCAGAATGAAGAGGGACGGTGGTCATGGCCTGCTCTCTCTGGTTAATGTCTGTAATACCTTCTTCATACCCTTGTGGGACTGTACAGTTGGGGCAAATATAATCCTCCCCATCTTTTTCTAGTAGCTGTCCGCGCCTTTCAGTAATACCGACACAATCACCATGAAACCATTCTTCACATCTGTCACAGCAGATCATAAACCTAAAAGACAAAACACTTATGTCACACTACATCATTAAAAATCAATTGCAAGTTGCAGTACTTCCAAACATTACATATTCCTTCCAAAGACTTTATTCTGCCCAACTCTGAGATAATCAAACACCTCATTGCAGGCGATAGAATTTCAATGTATTCTTGAATAAAAAAACACTTTAGAAAAAAGCAGCTAGTGAACATTTTCATATTAGCATGGCCTGGTTTCCAGGTAGGAGCTACTCAAGTCTCCACACAGCAATTAACATTTCTGACTTGACTAGGTCTTATATAAAACCGCTTTATTAAAGTTGAAGCCTAGCCCGAGTGAGACTAGCGAGTCAGTTGGGGGGGGGGGGGGGGGGGAGAAAAAAAAAACAAAAAAAACCCTGACCCAATTCCCTCATCCACACATTTGAGGTGAATGGGAGAATCCTCATTCATGTCCTTGTATTCAGGCAGTGGGGAGACTTCCTCAACATCAGAAAAATTGGATTGTTGACTTAAAATCCATTTCCCTAATGTTCATTGACGGACACAGCTCCTGGTATTCATAGCCGTTGGGTTATACTGCCCCCTACAGGAGTAGGACACTAGAAAGAAAAGAATTCTGGCTACACCCATGGGCAGTCCCAGGGGGTATACTCCCATATCTGCTATAGCCTCTCAGTTTTGTTATAAGCAGTGTCAGGAGACTAATAACTCCAGAGGGGTGGGTGCTGTGTCCGTCAATGAACATCAGAGAAATGGATTTTATGGTAAGTCAAAAATCCCATTTTCTCTTTCGTTCATTGACGGACACAGTTCCTGGTGTTCATAACCATTGGGATGTCCCAAAGCAGTGTTAAACATGAGGGGTGGGACAAAAAAAAAAAAAATTCCCAAGGTTAAACATAAGCCAAATGGAGCTCAACCAAACAATTGGAGCCCACCTGAAAAAAACAATTCCCCCTCAAAAGGAAGCATCCGTAGATGCCAATGTACCTACTTTATAAAACTTTGCACCGACGAAGAGGTGGCCGCCTTGCAAACCTGCTTCACTGATGCCTGATGACGGAAGGCCCAGGAGGCACTAAGTGCCCGAGTAGAGTGCGCCTTGACAGGGAAAGAAGGAACCTGATGGAATAGACCTGAATCACCATCTGCCTAATCCATATGGAAATGGTCTCAGAGGAAGCAGACAACCCTTTTCAAGGTCCGTCCATGAGCACAAAGAGAGCCTGACTTCCTGAAAGACTCCGTAGCGGCCGGGTACACCCCAATTGCCCGGACCCACATCCAAGGCATGCAAGGCAATTATTTCCTTTGGATGTTTAGGCCTGGGACATAGCCATTCAAATGAAAATCAGAGACAACCTTTAGAAGGAAAGACGGACAGGGGCGAAGCACCACCTTATCCTTGCAAATCACCAGTAAGGTCAACGACGTCGTCATTTGTTCCGACTCCCTGCGTGCAGAGGTGATGGCCACCTTCTGGGACAGCGTAATAAGGGGAATCTCTCTAATAACTTCAAAGGGAGACTTCTGTAGAGCTATAAGCACCAAATTGAGATCCCAGGGCGGCAACGGAGTCCGCACTGGAGGGACCAAATGTTAAACACCCTGAAGAAAGGTATGCACTAGGGAGCGTGTGGCCAAAGGTCGTTGGAAGAAGACCACCAAAGCCAACACCTGTCCCTTGATGGTACTAATGGCCAACTTCTGTTCAACCCCCCCCCGTTTGAAGAGAGGTAAAGACCAGAGCCACCGAGAAGGAACAAAAAAAGAATAAACTCCAAGACACACTCACCACGCAATGTATGTCTTCCACGTACGATGGTAGATCTTCCCAGAAGTAGATTTACTAGCTTTCAACAGTGTAGGAATCACCAATTCAGATAAAACCTCTACCCTTCAGCACCTTGCATTCAACAGCCAAGCCGTCAAAGCCAGCAACTGTAAAGCAGGATATAAGCTCGGTCCTTGGGACAGCAGATCCTCCCTGAAACGAAGCTTCCAAGGCACATCGGCGACCAGCCGCACCAGATCAGCGTACCAAGCGTACTAAGATGACAGGAATACCTTCTGCCTCGATCCTGCGTAGAAGTCTGGGCAGAAGCTTGAGGGGGGAGGTGTACATCAGCCGATACTGACCCCATGGAGCCACCAGTGCATCTGTGGTGTCCGCCAGAGGACCCCTTGACCAAGCCACAAACCTCTGCACCTTTCGGTTGAGCAGACAAGTCAACAGAGCCACCACTGAGGTACCCCACAAGAAACAACTGATGAAACTCCTCCGGATGAAGGGACCACTCCCCTTGGTCCAACGCCTGCCGATTGAGGTAATCCGCCTGCCAATTTTCCACCCCAGGAATGTGTACAACCGAGAGGGCTGGAACTAATTCTTCTGCCCACCTTAGAATGCCAGCCACCTCCGGAGCTGCCAGGACACTTCTTGTGCCCCCTCGGTGATTGCCTTCAACTACGTCTTTCATCTTTAGGGTCTCAAGCACAAATACAATCAGCGCATCCACTCTTCCGTGGTCGCAAACATGGGAGGAATCATCCTCACTATCAGAGGATTCCAGGTGCGTGGTTGCAGATCAGCAGGTTGACCCACGTCCGCAATGGCCGAATCAGATTCAGGATCTGATGAAATAGATGGAGGCGGGGGGCACTTTTTGCTAGCCCGTCGCCCGAAAGTCACCTTCACCAAGAACACATGGGACTCCAGGATCGCCGTCAGTGCATGGATGGATCGGTTGAGACCCAGGGGGACCAGCAGCCTCAGAGAGGGGATCAGGTGGGGAAATGTGCTCCAAAGACTCCATTAATAAACCAGGGGGACCCCACAAAAGGTCTAACACTGCTAAGGGACAACCACCGCACTGGCAGCACCACCCAGTCGCCAGGCACCAAGCAATCCTCAGCAGAGAGGGAGAGGACCCCACCAGACTCACCACTCGCAGAAACATGCGCCTGCAGCCCTCAGGATAAGGCACTACACATGCGGCAATCAGGAATTAAAATCATCCAGAGTCAGCACCAGGGGATGAGGAGGGGCACCCACTGCCAAAATCGCTGCCCACGAGGCTCCACTGTCATGGCCGCCGCCATTTTCAATTACAAACCGCAGCAAAATGGCCACCAGACTACACAAACATGGCCACCGTGTATAGAAACAGGCTAAAACAAAATGGCGGCCCCGTGCGGCATAAGGTGACCCAGGCCTCAGGGACAGATCCAGGCAAGATAGAGGGGTCTTGGCAGGAGCCCCCCAACCAGGTACAAGTCCCCCCTTCTCCCACACACTGCCCACCCCTCCCCAGCCCCTATCGCTAGTTAGCGCCCTGCCCCCACCCCAGGAAAGTGGCCAGACCACCCAAACAGTCCCAACATATGTGTAGTGGAGGGGCCAGTTGAGCGACTTGGCAAGGGAGAGTGCCTGCGCGAAGGAGGGGAACCGGAGGCAGACCGACCCCAGGAGGGGCCCACGTTCACCCCAAAACCCTCCAGAGGGGCAACTACTCACTATACCAGGCGAGCACCGCTCCAGACAGAACCCCTCTCCATCGGCCAGGAGGAACGCTGCGACTCAGGCCGAGACCAGTCGTATGCGACGTCGCGAGACGTTTAACTTGCAGGCCAGCCCCCGTCCAGTGGGGCTATGTTGGGCCAACCTAGTGTGGAGCTGAGGTCTGCGCACGTTCGATGGCCAGACTGGGGTGACCACTGGATCTAGAATATCCAGCCTGTCACCCAGTTGATTGTAGATCTCACAGGAAAAATCCAGGAGAAAAGATTTCTAGCTAAAAGGAAAACAAATTTGCCAAAACCAAAGATCCCAGCAAGGAACTAGGTCCTTACTCCTGACTAAGCAGAAAAAAAAAAAACGAAGTGGCTATAGCAGAGGGAGAAAGCATACCCCCTGGGATTGCCCATGGGTGTAGCCAGAATTCTTTTCTGCCTAGTGTCCTACTCCTGTAGGGGGCAGTATAATCCAATGGTTTGAATACCAAAAGCTGTGTCCGTCAATGAACAAAAGAAAAACATTAGCATTGCAGACTCTTCCCTGCGGTGCTGATCAAGTAGAAATTTTCCAACAGGCCGGTTGATGGATACTAAACAAAACCAGAAAATTCCCAGCTCAACTCACCAATCAGTCTGCATAACAACCGAATGAACCTGTCTAACAGTATGCGTTAAAAACAGGGGTTTAGTTAGCACACATTTGCAAACGCATACATAAGCTGCAGGGCCATTTCATGGCACCCTGTATTACTTGCAGTCCTAACTCCTGTAAATGTAGGAGTCTCCACAATTGAAGCACATACATTCGAATAGACAGAGGGCAGGTGGGTCTGGAGGTAGCCCAGTTCTCCTTAAAAAGGCAAAGGGGCACCCTAAGTGCCCAGCACATAGCACATATGTATCCATCAGAATGCATGTGCTTCCATTGTGGAGACTCTCACACATTTACTGGAGTTAGAACTGCAGGTAATACAGGGTCTTGTGAAGTGGCCTTGCAGCTTACGCATGCGTTTGCAAATGTATGCCAACTAAAACCCTGTTTTAACGCATATTGTTAGACAGGTTCATTCGGTTGTTAAACAGACTGGTTGGTGAGTTGAGCTGCAAATTTTTCTGGTTTTGTTTTGCATGCACATCCCTTCCATGTGCTCCTTGTGGTGAAAGCCAATTATAGATGAGGGCAGAGGCCATTTTGTTTGTAGCTGATAGATACTGTTCAACCAACCTGCCCATAAGTGGACTGAAATTAGCCAGGTCCCTGCTGAACCTCCCGAATTTCGGTCCTGGTATGGGCATCATACATAAAATAGGCTGTATTGGAGTCCCAAGAATGTGTACACAAGGCAGTACACCCTTGCCTGGGATTTCTCTACTGAACCATTTTAATAGGTGCCTTGACTTCTTATTCAATAATATTTATATCTTACCTGTTGTTATGAGGCTGTCGGCAGATGCAATACAAGGTGTTAGGGTCATAGATCTCAGCCTCTGGTCGCCTTCTAGTGGATACCTTTCTTACTGGTTTCTCCTCTTCTGTATTATCATGGCTCAGGTGTTCCTGCTTTATAACAGCAGCTAGCTGCTGAAGCAAAGCTGCTCGATTAGCACTTCTAGTACGGATAGAACCCTCTGCTTGTGGTGTGGGAACAGTCTGTACTGGAATGGGCTCAGTCACAGGAGGAGTATCAGGACGTCTACTTCTGAGTCTGGTCTGGATCTCTTTCAGAGTCATGCCATCACTATCTGAGCTATCATCCTCTTCCTTCTTAACCTCACTTTCACTTTTGATCTTTACGTCGATCTTAACATCAGTTGTGCTTTCCACGCTACCTTCCGACGCAGTTTCAATATCCGTCACTGGACAAGACCTATCACTAGACTCTTCCTGAGCATTAGTTTTCCTGCCCCTGTTCCTTCTGACTGCTGTCAGGAACTCCTCTACTCTCTCTGTGCGCTTTGGCTGCCTCCCGCTGCGTCGGAGCGAAGGAGTGGACTGCGTGGATTCTGAAGCATCCATATCAAAGTCACTAATCTGCTCACGCTTGGCAATTGTTGTCTTGCGAAAACCCCAAGTTTTCTTGAACTCTTTGCTTGTTGGCTTAATAGTTCTCAGTATTTCATCGTTAATTTGATCTTGGTCAACAGACCCTAATATGGAGAAAAAGCAAAATACATGGAGGAAATGCTTAGTGAAATAAGCAACGGTTATAAGAGGGGAGGAAAAAAAGAAAAGAAAAAAGGAGGTTCATAAAGACAATGCTTTCCACAGCAGACAATGGTTAGATATACAAGACATTAAGGATACAGCAGCAATCATTTTATCAGTACTGACGTTCAAAGCCCTGATCACAATCAGTTCCCCTGTAGGTACATTTCCCTGTTAAAGTAAATCCAGTGTACTGACTAAACATTAGGGATTTAAATGAATCTGTGCAATCTGATCACCCCAATATTTGGCCAGTTTCCCCCTAAACTGGCATGCTATAGTCACCTGAGTGCGCCTGATTAGGGATAATGCAAGAAGCCGTGGGTTCCGCATGCTAAACTGGGAGACGACAATCTAATATCTAAACCTTTATTGTATTAATCCTTAAAAACAGAAGCAACTTAGCAGCGGTAAACTAAACAAAATGTGAAGAACCATTGGGGGGGGGGGGGGGGGGGGTGAAAAAAAAAATTTAAAGGAAAATTTGCAATAAGTTGTAATTAAAACCTAAACTAATTTCAGTAAAGTCTCTGACAATATATTTCATGCTATCTCAATGGAAAGATTTCCCCATACTGGAGAACTTCTTTCTGAAGCTGGAGACACTATTCAACTTTTTTTATTAGATTTCCTTCAGATTTACCTTCAACTATGTAGTGGAAGGGCCTGCGTGATTGCATACAAATTGAAAGTGTTTAGGTTTGACCTTATATTACATGGTTTTGGTAAATCTAAAAAAGGAAAAAAAAAAAAAAGTTGGATAGTGTGTATCGATCTTAAGACAGGACAAACTGCCATGATCTCTAAACCAAAAATAAAAAACATTTTGGAACCGGGGACCATTTTTTTGTAGGCCACAAAAGTACTTCTGGTCCACAAACTTCCTAAAAAGGAGGAAATTCTCTTTAGCATTGGCTCCACTCCCTCAGCAGCACCACCATCTTTGTTACTCTGGAATGTGCCAAAGGACTTTGCCTGGCCTGCAACTCCCAGTAGAGCCCCGTGATACATTGTGACCATGCAAAGGTGGATTACTGTGCGACTTGGGACTTGCATAGTGCTACATTATCACACATGTACGGGAAACCCACACGTTGAGTTGTGCCGCATGAATTAGGGTCCCAGCAGAATCGGCACAAAAATACTATGAAGTTGAAAAAAAAAATTCAGAGTTTTAGTGAGGGAAGGTGGGCAAAGGCAAGGGAAAGCAAGTGTGCATTTACAGTGAAGGCATGCTTCAAAGTGGTTACCAAAGGTTGGGGTTTTTTTTTTTTTTTTAACCTTAATGCATTTTCTGTGATAAGGTAAAAACTACCCTAATCAGGATCCTCCAATCTTTCCCTACATATTTACCTGAGCAAGATCTCCATTCAGCGGTGTGCCCGAGAGCAGCAGCTCTCTACACTCTCTCCTCACTGGACTGGAGACATTGGATCCTACTGCTATCAATCACAATCTGAAAGGAAGGGGCGGGACCGAGCTGCACTGTGTGGATAGGAATAGAGCCCGTATGAGTGCCCCCCCTAGCGGGAGAGAAGTAGTGGCAGTGGATTCCAGAAGAGAAGGATTGGGGCTACTTTGAAAAACCACTGTACAACGCATGCAAGTTTTTTTTTTTTTTTTTTTTTTTTTTTTTAAGGTTTACAATAACTAAACAGCTGACAACTTTCAAACGGAGAAAGTGATTTGTATAGCTACTAAATTGTGCACCAATACCTAAAAATGACCCTGCAGCAACAAACATTTATTCTTAACACAGTAATCATGTCAAATATACTGTTACAAAAGGGAATAGGACTCCGTGCATACAGGAAAGTTACAGTATTTTCCCCATTATACAATCAAATTCCATATTAACCTGATATATCAATGTCAAATTGAATTAAATGTTTTGAATTTGAATAAATGTCCGTGCAAAACCCAACTAGAATAAACTAGGTGCTGGTGTAACAGCAGTTCTACAGATTAAAAAGCTTAAATTAAAACCTTCCAGTCACTTTAGTAGGGAGCATAACCAGCAAACTATAAACATTTTTGACGGCATGCCAGTATACCAACAGGACAACATCCTATGGGATCAGACGTGACAAGAACAGCAATGGGATCAGAAGTGACAAGAACAGCAACAAGACTACTGAATACATTTCTGGAAAAACAAGAAAATGCACATGGCCAAGTAGGCATGATCTCGGCATCACCTTTGCAGGTGACTAGGCCCTGGATGTTTATTTCCTTGAAAGGTCAGTATCAGATAATTCAGAAATTTTAGGGTAGAGAAATTATTTCATCAGATGCATCAGGATACATGTTCTAAGCAGAAAATCGGGGTTGGATTTATACCAATGGTACAATCTTTTTCCCCAAAATAAAGCAACAGTAATAGGACATACTGGGGCACCTACATTATAATATAAATCCACCTACTGTCATTATGCTAGAGATTCCCACTGTTGTAATAAGGCAAAACTTTACACAATACATCACTGGTACCTTTAACATTTAGAAACTCAGCCTTACCCTGAATGAGCTAACACACATTAAGCCCCCGTTCACATCGGTGTAACTTGTCATGTGACCTGACCGTTCCAATCACATGACAAATAGCACCCCACGGTTTATGTCAGCCATTATGAAAGGTTTCTGCACTAAAACTTCTATTAAATGAAGTCGCAAGCTGCAATTAAACTTATCAGTGCAAAATCACACTGATTTGTGACTTTGAAATCGCACTGAAATAGTGTGATTGCAAAGCCGCACCAGTGTGAACGGGGGCTAAAGCAGACTTAAAGTTTCCAAACAATCTTGCTTTTGTATGGCTTAGGGTTTGTTTACACTTGTGGTTGGGGTGAACTAAAACCATGCTATTTAGCTGCATTTTTACTGCTCACCCTTTAGGTGCATAGGCACTGTCTAGGGTTGTACACATAGAAATCATCACAGCTGTGCCAGGAATTATATCCCATATATACGGTGGTAGTGCCCATAAAGAAAGGGCCATATTCAACTGGATGGACTAAGCTGCAATCCCAAGGTGGTTAATGGAGTGAGGAGGCAAGAGGTCACCTCCTCACTGACTGTCAAACAGCTTTGATAGGTGATCAGAGCACAGATCGCTTTTAAGAGGGACAATCCTTTCCACAAGTGTTAAGGCTGGCTGTACATTTTACAATTTTCTTGTACAATTTTAAAGCCGCACCGACGTGAACGGGGGCCCATTCCTCATGTTGATAAGCAAAATGAAAATTCATTCCTAAAGGTCCAATAGTATACACAAACTGCAGCAGGGAGAAAATGAGCAACATGACTGCACAACCCCTTCTGTATTCACTATGTGGACAACTGGGTTTGATTATTTTCTTCTTCTTTTCTCATTCTATATATGCAAGATCCTGGACATACATGTCAAGAAAAGTCGCAACAAATCAATAAGCAAATTAGGCTGCCAGTTAGCAAAGTCTACAGCAGTGATCACCGAACTGTGGCTCAGAGGCAGAATATGGCCCTTTGCTTGCCTTTATCTGGCCATTGGGACACAATTCCTTCTACTGACACCATGATGAAGCACCATTACCCTTACTGGCACCATCAATGGAGCACCATGTTTCTCACCCATAATGGGGCATGATTCCCCCCATTAAATCCAATCATAGGACCACAGATTTTTCTACTCCCATTGGCCAAAGTTTTTCCCCCTAATGACAGTAACCTGTCCCCTTTGCTTACAAAGTTTGGGGACCCATGGCCTCCAGGTTGCCATTGATAAAGAGTTGCACCTCCTTCCACATCTTACAGTTCAAGACTAACCATATGATCTGTAAATCAGCCCAAATCATGGAGGACACATGTAGCGTAATCATGCATCCAATTCTCAACTCAAATGTACTCCAGGCCAACAGGTCCTGTTTTCTCTCCACACCTTTATTCCCCTTTTCAGTCATTTAGGAACAATCAGAAGGAACAGCAGCGTCAAGAGCAGGTGGTATATATTAGTGGTGCACCGAAATGAAAATTCTGGCCCAAAACGTCAAGATGCACAAGGCCGAAAACCGAAATGGACAGATATCTATTAGATATAGATATGTTTTTTGAGGACATGTGCTGAATAAAGCCCCATACACACACGCAGATCGTCGTCATACAAATGTTCGTCTTTTCTCCCCGGGATGTCGGTGTCTGTTGAAAAGTGCAAAGACAGCACAAGGACAGCACAAGAATTTTGTCCGCAGACTTCAGCTGACTGCAGAAGTGATGTCATGTAATGGTTAACTTTCCCTGTGTTTTTTATTTTCTGAGCATGCCCAGTCTTGCAAATCTGCGGTCTGTTGGCTGATTTCTGTACTGACAGGCGAACAATCGTCCGTTCTGGTGTCTGCATACAAAAATTTTCATGTTTGCAAGAAAGACTCTTGTCCGCGGATTGTGCGCAGACAGCTGTCGGAGGCACCATACTAACACGCGTACAATCGGCAGATCTTTCGTCCGCCGACGTTTGTATGACGACGATCTGCGTGTGTGTATGGGGCTTTAAACACCACCATTTGATTTCCATTCCATAGAACCTCAAAATAGGATTTGCTGTTTGTACTTCATAAAAGGATTACACCTTTATGGGCCTAACCGCAATGTTTCCAAAGCAACAATACTTCAGAATAAGGCTACAAGTTCTCCAACCAACTCACTACTGGAGGTCCAAGGAATTGCTCATATTCTTGCCTATCATTTTAAGACCTGTAGGCCCCTTTCACGCATAAGGACCGTTCGTCCGTTTTTTTTCATCCATCTGTTGACAGATGAAAAACAGACATCAATGCATATCTATGGAAAAACGGACGACAATAGATGTTCATTTACATCAGTTTTCATCCACTTCCGTCAGAGTGGACTAAAACCAAGGACACAAAAACACGGACGAATACTTCGTCCATTTTGACGTGACGTGACTGAGGTGATGAAATAAATGGTCCATGTGTGAAAGGGGCCTTACGCTGGTTGGTCCCCACCAAAAGGATCCTGCTAGAACAGCTCTTATGATGACTACACACAATCTAATTCTACAATATTTTAGATTTACCATCAACTCCCACCAACTTGTCCCCATACTACATATACATTAAATAAATTATACAGTGTATGGCAAGCTAGCTTAAAGGTCTGTTATTCTGGGCAGCAAACAGATCCCATGAGTGAAAGCAGATTTTCATCATGCAGACTGAAAATTAAGTAGTCAAAGGGTCCTTTCACACGGCCGCTCCGTGTGTCCGCAAATCATCCCATCCGTTTGCGGATGATTTGCGGACATAATGTAAGTGAATGGCACTGCGGATGTCAGCAGAATACCATCCGCTGACATCCGATTTTCCTCCTTTCAGTTCTGTTCCGTTTTTTCGAATGGAACAGAACCCTATTTTTTCTTCCGTGTAAAAAACGGAAAGGAAGGAAAATCGGATGTCAGCGGTGTCATCCGCAGTGCCATATACTTACATTATGTCCGCATATCATCCGCAAACGGATGGGATGATATGCGGGCACACGGAGCGGATGACAGAAATATCCACTCCGTGGGAAAAAAAAGTCCCGCAGCGGACCTTTCACACGGAGCGGCCGTGTGAAAGGACCCAAAGGCAAGTTTTGGTTTGTTAGTTCTGCTCCAGAGGGGCCAAATTAGAAAACAAGATGAACGAAGCAATGCAATATAACAAATCTGTCATGCTGCTCTAGTTTAGATCACCTGCTGGTTTGCCTGGCTATAGAAGTAAAAAACAGAAATGACAAAAAAATCAGCTGCTTTAATTCTCATAACAACACAAGTAAAGAATTTTTACCACACAAAAAAAAAAAAAAAAAAAAAATATATATATATTTCGAAAAACTCAGACGAAAAAGAGCATTAAAAACAAATCATGACAAACGCCAAACTACCCTGCATTTCTCCCGTTCAAAAATGCAAGTCGCCTGTAAAAGCTAAATTTCAAAGTAATAAACCAACAATAAATATGTTCTTCAAATAATCTATCCTCAAAGAAAAGAGCAAAAGACATTAGAGCCGACCTTGCAAGAAAATGCTAGGCAGTTCACCTTTTATAACATGTTACACCCATAGTCAGGGTTTAACATGTAATGAAAGGACCAGCCCCAGCTCTAACACAGCTAGCCAGGATCTGGAACCAAGGTACGTATACGAGCCTTTAGTTACGTTTTACCTCACAGTGCAGGCACAGCTCCACAGCAAGGGGGAAATTTTAGGTTTCCTAGATTTCAGATTTTAACAACAACAGACCCTAGCAGGGCACAAAGATAAACATTTAAAAATGGCAAAAAATAAAAATAAGAGGCAACTTCCTTGAGCGTTTACCATGCCTTGCCACCTCCTTCGGATTATCACAGGATGTCAAGCACCCAGTTTTTCCACAGGGCAGAGGTTAAAAAGACTGTTATATAGGAGCCTCCAAGCAGAGGTGGTCTCAGGTATGCTCTATACTCCCTAATGCAATTTTATGGTCACCGGTTTACATCGGATGCATTTGAATCCATTTTTTCAACACATTCCCAATGCTCGCACACACAAACAATAAAAAGTAATGTTTTCCAATTATACTAGTTCATATCACTGCATTGCAGTCTACTGAAAAAAGTACTGCAGGATGCAATTTTACACATTCCTGGGAAGAAAAAAAAAAAAAAGAAAAAAGGGCTTTAAAAAACACAACGCATATGCGAAGTGCACATCAGTAATGGATCACAGTGCAAGGCAATCAGGCCGTCCCAAGGGGGATTGCTGCTGCATTTGATTTTTTAAATATCTGAAAAATACAAGCATAACCGTGTTCCATTTACAACAGTTTCCGGTTAGGTTAGCGCTCTTTTTTTTTTTTTTAACCTGAAATTATATATATATATTTTTTTTTTTTTATGTATGTGGTTTATGGAAGACTAGAAGGAGGATACTTGACAAAAGAAAAACTAATGCTCGGTGGTCTGAGGTTTATGTAAATTATGGAAATGATTATACCATGTGGCCCAGTGTTGTCACTAGTTACACCCAAGCACTATTGTAATACAAAACTGGGTGTAAACAAGGACAATTTCCATCCCTTTCATTGCTTTGTTGCCAGGATGCAGTCCTACATAACAGTAGAGTGACATTCCTTACAAACACTACAAAACAGACATGGGTGGACAAATTAATTTACATTGCAGGAGCCAGTCTGACCAGTCTGGTAGCTGCAAGTCTCATGTTAGGGACTTTTCCAGGAATAAAGAGTTGGCCTCTGCTTTGGATCACACAAAAAGGTGTCCAGTGGAGACACAAACATCTTACATGTGTCACAAATTATATGGATTTTCACTTCCGAACTAAAAGTGAGCATTGCAGCAGCTGCGGTTTAATTGACACTATGAGCAGTTTGCAAATCAAAGTTGGGAATTTTTTTTTATTCATTCTATATTATTTCAAAAAGGTACGCTGGCCACCTTGTATCAGTTATTTGTCCAGCCCTGTCAAACCTAAAATTGACACTTAACATTCTTAATTATCCTATAAAAATACATAAACTATCATACCAGGAGAACTGCTCTCCAAGATTTCAAGGTTGAATTCAGTTTCAAATGCCACGGAAGAAGACAGAGCACTTGGCACTTCCTCCATTGCAGGTGATGCTTTTGCTCCCACACTGCAATTCTGAAAATAAATATGCAGGTTTGTAAGAGCAGCAGTAGCCAAACCTTACAGAGCAAGCGTCAAGCCAACAGCTGCAGGAGTGTGTGCAGAGTGTGTCTGACTGTACATAGAGGGATGAAGAGGGCCTGAACTTAATATTGAATGAATTCTTTTTCAACCCACCTCTAGGATAAGATATAGCAAGGAAAGACCCATCCTGGAAAAAAAAAGACCCCAGGCAATCCTTGCTTTATCCACCAAGCATATCCGTCAATCAGTGCAGATTAGGCTTCTACCTAAAACTACCTATGCAAAACCTTGCAGCTGTAGTTAAATATTCCAAATTTAAAGGATAAGTTCACTTTCACAAATAAATAAATAAATAAAAACTGCACATTTTTTTGCAGGTAAAAAAATAATGTGCATTTATACACTCAATGAACTACCAGGGCACTCCACAGCCCCATGGTAGTTCATCGAGAACTACAAGCAGACAGCCACTAAGGCTGTCAGAACTCATAGGGCCTTCAAAGATCTGTGTATGAATGATGTGTCAGCCACGCTGCTTTCAAAAACTGCCAGCTAATAAGGGGAACTTCCCCTCGCACTGCTGCCACAGGGAAGGCGGCAGCAGCTGCAGCACTAGGAACATGTTACATGTCTCCAAAGGTGAACTTATCCTTTCATTTTTTGGAGACCCTGATCTCCCAAGATCTGCCAGCATGAGCATTCCCACTCAGAGGGAAATTGTGGCACAACTGCACCCAAAACTTTCAAATTTGCCAACACTTGAATGGCCAATTATAAACTGCTTTAAAGGCTCGTTTACATTTGTGGCAAGGACTGCCCCTCTCCAACGTGATCTGTGTTTGGATCACTTTTCAGGGGTGTTTGACAGTTAGTGAGGTGGTGATATGTCACCTCCTCACTGCCCGTTTTAACCCCCCAAATACCACACTACTGCATTACAAACGATTATATTGCATGCAGTTGCAGCGCAGGCCCATACACTTAAATATGTCCCATTTGATGGGCATGGGGATTAATTCCTGCTACAGCCATGATGATTCACATGTGTACAACCCTGGCCACTGCCTTTGTAGCTAAAGGAGGAAGCATTAAAAATGCAACAATGGTTTTAGTGCACCCCAACCACAAGTGTAAACAAGCCCTAAAGGCCATACAAAAGCAGGGCTGTTTGAAACATTAGGTCTGCTTTAGAGACCACACAATGTGTGCTGCAATGCATGTGCTGTCTTGCTTTATGTTCAAAAGCCAAGTCAAAATGAATGGGCTGAAATGCACAGAAACGCATGCAGAAATAGGACAGGCTACATTTTATTGCAGTGTGGAGGCCACCATGTGTCGCTGTCCCTTTGGAACGTGACCTTCCCTGCTGCCATGGCCTGCTGATCCTTAGGATGCATGACTTATAAAGCTGCTGGAAACACTGACAGTAGAACACTAGGAAGCTATGACCGTGAAGAGACCAGTTGGCCTAAAAATTAGGTCTCTAGTTATATTGTACTTAAACTTTGTGAGGGTGGCATGGCGGCTGGGAGAAAGTTAGGTCAAAAATTATTAGTTACCCTTTAACATGAAAGAAAAAAAAAACAAAAAACTATTTACTGAGTATGTGATGGCAGCAATACAAAAAAAAAAAAAAAAAAAAACAAACCAGCCAAACCTATGTGACTGGTTTTTAAATAATATCAATTTCTGGTATGCTTGTTTGATTTTTTTGGCTTCAGTGTAACTGGTAAGCAAATGTTTTGGTGGGGGATGATGCTTTATTCATGACCAAAAATTTCAAAAATTAAGATAAAAAGATACAGTCAAACACAAATGCACTTCTCCTGTATACATTTTTGCCTCTGCACAAATTAAAAAAGCTAGCAAAAAGCACATACTAAACATAAATGCATAGAAAAGTTTACCTGTATTGCTAGCCTTGATCCATCCTTTGAGTAGAAATACAAGGGAGTCCTGAAGAATTGCAGATATCACTCAATCCAAAGCTCAAACGTGAATGGAGTATCTTGGAAAATTCATGCTTTTTCAAACAATTCGGGAACTGGCAACACCCCTTCTGGGAGTGGTCCTACAAGGAACAAAGAAAAGCGCTTAAAAGGAACGTTCAGTATTGAATAAATAATGCATGTCATTATGGGCAGGATCAAGAAATGGTCTTGTTAACCATTTCATTAGTGAGGTAAAGAAGTGCCATTTTGTATATGAATCTTCTATGGTTACTACTTGCCAATAGACCGTACACCACATGCACAGTTTGTGCATTTATAAACAGACCCACCAACCCTAAAGTCTAGAGACAGTTCAAGCAGGAGGCACAACCAGCACAATGTAGAGGGAAAACATGGCTGCAATAACTTACGTTAGGCTTCATTCACACAGCAGATAAGGACTATGAGGCAGAAAGTATAGGGGTAAATCTGTAGCAAGGACCGCCGGTGTGTGCAATCAGATGCAACCAAGAAGCCTATTTAAATCAACGACAGCCTCCATAGCATTGATCGTTTGAGCATGGAGTGGTTTTATGTTTTTAGGACAGATGTGTGACACCCTAGACATGCAAAGGGTTTGCTTTACTAAAACTGTCACTCAGAATCTGGTTCAGCTGTGTATGATAGCCAACAAGCTTCTAACTTCAACTTGACAATAAAACCTGGAAGCTGATTGATTTCTATGCAGAGCTGCACCAGATTCTGCAATTTTGAATTCTAGTAAATCCCCCAAACTATCTGCATCCAGGGTCACCTAATCACACAAACGGCACACAGTGGTTGCATGCAAACAGCCGCAGAGCCATTTATCAATCAGTATAAAATTCCTGGCCACTCTGATACTTGCAGCGCCACGGCCCTAAACAGTTTTGCAATGAAGCCTAGCACTGGACATGCACTAGCCAAAAAAATCTTTAGAAAAGGTGTAATTTGAACAGTTCATTCATTTAATTTCTTGCTCATTTAAAGGGCACGAATAGAAAATCGCCCCCCCCCCCCCCCAAAAAAAATAGAATAGGTTGGACAATTCTGCCTAACGAATAGAAAAGTGAATGCATTTCTCGCCTGTTAAAAAATTTAACTGTTTGCATTGCACATACGTGACAAAAAGGATGAAAAACAGATTCATTTATGTCCATTGAACAAAATTTGGCCATTATATGATAGCACCATTGTTTGTGCTGACGGCCGATCGTTCGTATTTCAAAAAAAAAAAAAAAAAAGTTTGAACAATTTATGGCCAGCATTAGAATTGTAAATTGCATGTAGCCGGTATATTAGTGCATTACTGGGCATTGTGGGGTGCTGCAGCACAGGTGCATTCCACAACGCAATAGTGCAAATGCAGTAACGCGATTAAAAAACAAAGCTTTAAGTCCCCATTCACACTTAGTCGCCTGACAAGTCGCGGTGGGTCGCTCGCCATTGATTAGCACAGGACCCATTCTAATAGGAGCGACACAAGTCGCTCCGACTTAGAAAAAGGGTCCTGTACTACTTTGGGGCGACCTGGAGGCGACCTGCATTGACTTCAATGATATGAAGTCCGTGCAAGTCGCGCCAAGGTCAAGGTGCACAGCAACTTCACAGGTCGCCCCTGTCTGAACGGGGGTCTAAAAGAATTTTCAAATTTTAAACATAGGTTGTTTTTTAAATTTGTTTACAAATTGAATGCACTTGAGTAGTTTTAGGGCAGATTCACACCATGAATTACACAGGTATGCACTGTGCTTTCCTGTGAGATTTGGGTGCCATGCGATTTCAGCTTATTCAATTGATTGGGCTGAAATCGCACCAGACCACAGCAAAAGTAGTGAATGCAAAACTTTAAAAAACGCAGAGTAACCAGATCACATGGCACTTCTTTACCATGCAAACTGGTGCAGGCAAACACACTGCATCGACACCCGTTACAGCTCACAAGGGCAGTGTGTTTTGAACCCAGTGTGGGAAAGGTGCGCAGAACGTGGGTTTCCAGTCCCTTGTTCTGGTGTGCAAACCTCGCAAAATGACAGCCCTATTGTATGAAAATCGCAGCTTATACAGCCAGGGGAATTTGTTGGTCAGTGCTACAGCAAACATGAACCCCATCTTTTACAACACATTATCTACACCATTTGTACCGTACAAAGCTATAAAAGAATGTCACACACTATAAAACAAGAGATATTGGGGGGCACACCCTAAATGCACAATTCTCAGGTTGGTGCTGCTAAAAGACCAATATACAAGTTGAATATAATAGCGCACACATACACAGGAAAAAGTTGTTTTCAAATCTTGCAAGGCTATTTAAAAAACACCTGCTCTTATTAAAGTAAATATGGGGATTTGGTCACACCATATGGCCATACTGTGCTTAAGCCTACTACTACGTCAAAGTACCCCATTTTCAGTGGGTCCTACACTATTCATAGAAAAGATAATTCCACTTCTCAAAACCATAGGGCAATGCTCACTCCTGTCATGGGAGAAGTTTGCAGGCTGCAGATTCCACGTCTAAAACTGCAATGAAGGGACACCTCCTGGAACTACTCACAGGTGGACAATGCTAATGAGGTCTTGGTGTGTGAGAGTGAAGTGCTCTGCCCATAAGTCTGGTCAGGACTATACATGAAACCGAAAACACTATACACATCAAACTGCTCTACTGGTGGGTGAAGCTCATTGTGAAATTGAAGCAGATCTTTATTTCGGTCTCCACATAATGTGATTGATAGCAACGCTGCACACCTGCCAGAGGTATTGGAACATAAACAGTAAACATTTTCATTAATGCCTGCAGGGTTTCTCATATAACTGCCATGTTAACTGTTTAAAGCTGTTGCTGAAATAAAACAAAGGGCAAACTGCAAAGACCATGCATTAACACTGCTCCCGTCACCAGACCACCCATCTCTTCAGTAGTAAGAAGAAACTACTGGCTTAAGGTGTTGCAGAATTGAACACTTCTAAGGGTGTAATATTTCTGATTCCCTGCTGTGTGGTGAGGTTTCTCCTGCAGACCTTACATCACTTCAGAGTCAGCCATAGGGGCTGGGGGAGTCACAATGGTAGAAGTGATGGATCTTCAGCCAATACTTTCTATTCACTAGTACAAAGATGTGCAGCTCTGGGAGCAGGAGGGGAGTATTCATTGTAGTCTTTGCAGGGAGCACATTACTACAAACCTGTAACAGGTCTTCTTGCGATCTGCCCGTCATTTACAAATTGAGGTTTTCACTGATCGGACAGACCTTTTCTGACAGCGCTCTCTAATTACCACAGGTGAAGGTTTACTTCAAACACCTGTCATGGGTTGCACAAGTACAGCTATACAGAGAACCAAAAGCTTTAAAAGAAGTTCAAACCATCTCATCTTCATGGACACCAGAGAAATACGGGGAAATGGTGGATTAGGGAAGGAAGGGAGCTCTAAGGTTGCTGCAAGGACTGGACCTACATTTAAAGTGGAACTTCACTCTTAGGCCTCTTTCACACAGCCATTGAGTTTTTCGGCTCCGCTCCGGTCCTTTTTTTTTTTTTTTCACGGAGCGGACGACCTTCTGCAAGTCCAGAATAATTACTACATGGCCATCTCTCAAGTAATTCACAAACAAAAATAAGTTTTTTGGACACGACAATATCAAAAGGGAAGAGTCTACAAATCTCCAAATTGATCTCCATACCCAAGGACTGACAGCTTTCACCCCAGACAAAACAAATCTGCACTCTACAGTCTGGTTACAAGATACAACCGGATCCCTTCACACACCGTGACCCAAGACAACCAACTCAGAGTACTCCTAAAACAAGGACAGATGCCTGCAAACACCCACATTCAGTCAAAGAGAGAAATCAGTATTCCCAGAGCCAAAATTGAATTCCAAAAACCAACCCAAAAGGAAAAACGTGTCCCACTTGTGGTCATCCATAATCCACATCTGGAAGTTCTACACAGATTGCCAAAAACAGCAGCCCCTCATTTACAGAAAACATGGACTGAATCCACTCTCCAAGCATACTGACAGCGGCAAATCCTACAATACATTGCGAGAAGCTCTCAGGACATGAGAACAAAGCAGCACACCCCCATGTAGGCAATGTGCAAAATGCCCTACTGGTCTCTAGGTTTAAAATATTATACAGACAATACCACTTGACACACACAGTCACCACACATGTACGTCACTGAATTCAAGCGGTTAGACTAGGTCCATGGCTGCAATGGTCAGCCATAACCCGGTATCATTTTTTCCAGCGTTGATGCCCTACACCAAAAACGTGATCCAAATGGCTAATTAGCGCCTGGATCACATTTACAAGCAGCGGAAGGGGTCAGAGCGCCCCCCCCCACCCCGTTGCTTTTTTCGACTCTTCTGCTCCACTGAAAAGCATGGGAAAAGATCCTGCGGTTGATGCAGCTAGCCATAGAGGACTGGAATTTACCAAATCATCTCTATGGTTTAAGATAGGGATCTCTGAACTTTCCAAGCAAAGGGCCAGTTTACTGTCCTTCAGGCTTTAGGGGGGGGCTAGACTGTCGCCAGTGGAAGTAAATAATGCTCCAGCCTTACCTGTACTGCGACCTACCAGAAAAATCATTTGTTATGTTTTAGCAGGATCCATATGCGCCTACTAATGGACTTTCCTAATACAATAATTACACCCGCAGTCAATTATCTTTCTAGAATGCACGTGACAAAAGGCCTCAATTTGTTTTATTATTCATGTGATGTACTTTCCTGTTGTACATGCAATGTTTGTAAACCTTGTATCTTTTTATTACGTTAATAAACTTGTTTTGAAAAAAAAAAAAAATAATGCTCCAGCATTAGTGCCTCATCATGGGCTTCATTGGGATGAATAGTGCCCCACTGTTGATATCAAGGAGGAGAGCAGTATCCCATTGATGTGTCAATAGGGGGGAATGGTGCCCCATCATTGGTATCAGTCGGTGGAATAGCGGCCCAAGGGCCAGATAAAGGCAACCAAAGAGCCATATATGACCCCCAGGGCGCAGTTTGGAGACCGCTGTAAGGAGAGAGAGGAAGGGACAAGCATTTTGTCAGTTAGAAAAAAAAAAAAAAAATCTGTTTACATTTTTCCTATCTCATGCTTTCAAGAATAAAAGGAGAGACCTGGGGTCTTAGAGACCCCACGTGTATCAATAAAGAGGACTTGTCATTAGGGCTGCCACGACGCGTCGACGACTACGCCCCTTGGCCGGCCGCAGCGCCGCTTCCGGCCGGGAGAAATCAGTGCGCCGCAGCAGAACACCGGGCCCGGGGAGGAGATGCTGCCGTACGAGGGGCTGGGGACAGGGGGGAGAGAAGACCGCAGGGAGAGAAGACCGCGGTGGTCATAGACCTGGGAGAGGAATTTACTAAGTGAGTGTCCGGAGTCATATGCTGGGATTGGAATTGGGGTGCATGGGAGACATGGGATCTAATACTGGGGGGACATGGGACCTGTCATTAGTCTATTGGACCTGTCAGAGGGGGGCACATGGGGGTCTGCCAGCTGGGGGGTGTGTGGGATCTGTTGTTGGGGATTCATGGAGTCTGCCTGCTGGGGGTGTATAGGATCTGTCATTGGGGTACATGGGGTCTGTCATTGGGGTTCATGGGGTCTGCTAGCTGGTGGTACATGGGATCTGTCATTGGGGTACATGGGGTCTGTCATTGATTGGGGTTCATGGGGTCTGCTAGCTGGTGGTACATGGGGTCTGTCATTGGGGTACATGGGGTCTGTCATTGGGGTACATGGGGTCTGTCATTGATTGGGGTTCATGGGGTCCGCTAGCTGGTGGTACATGGGATCTGTCATTGGGGTACATGGGGTCTGCCAGCTGGGGGTGTATAGGATCTGTTATTGGGGTTCATGGGGTCTGCCAGCTGTACTAGGTGGGAGGGCTTACTGAGGGGTCTGCAATGGGAGGGGGGCTTACTAAGTGGTCTGTACTAGGTGGGAGGGCTTACTGAGGGGTCTGCAATGGGAGGGGGGCTTACTAAGTGGTCTGTACTAGGTGGGAGGGCTTACTGAGGGGGTCTGCACTAGGTGGGAGGGCTTACTGAGGGGGTCTGCACTGGGAGGGGGGGCTTACTAAGTGGTCTGTACTAGGTGGGAGGGCTTACTGTGGGGTCTGTACTGGGAGGGGGGCTTACTGAGGGGGTCTGTACTGGGAGGGGGGCTTACTGAGGGGGTCTGTATTAATTACAGGATTAATTAGCTAATCAAAAAAACAATTAAGCAAAAAAAGAAAACATTTAAATAATCGTTAGATTAGTCGACTAATCGTAAAAATAATCGATAGATTAGTCGACAAATTAATAGTTAGTCGCAGCCCTACTTGTCATGCTTTATTGCCATCACAAGGAATGTTTTTGTTTTTCTTGTAAACATTCCTATTTTAGCTTTTTTTTTTTTTGTAAAAAGTAAAAATAGGAATGTTTACAAACAAAATAGGAATGTTTAAAAAAAAAAAAAGTAAAAATATTTTTTAAAAAAAGTGCCCCCGTCCTACCGTGCACAGAGGCAAACATACATCTATGCGTGTGCAACCTGTAAACTGGGTTTGCACCACACATGGGAATTAAATCTAGCTCTCGACCTCATCAACTTGCAACCTGTAAAAGCATCTCATCTATGGAGATTTTGTAGTTTGTCGCCATTCCACCAGTTTGCACAATTTTAAGGCGTGACCTTCGGTATCCTATTTACTCGTCGTAACATCTTACATATTTTACCAAAAAAATGGTTAATATAGATTAGTGTTTTTTCCCCCCATTAAAATTTTTTTTTTTTTTAACTGCAGGGCAAATACCATGTAACAAAAAATTGCAACAACCATTTTATTCTCTAGGGTCTCTGCTAAAAAAAAAAAAAAATTAAAAAACGTTTGGGGATTTCAAGTAATTTCCTAGCAAAAAAAAAAAAAAATATGGATTTTTACACGTAGGAGAAAAGTGTCAGACTAGTCTGGTCTTCAAGAAGTTAAAAACAAAAAGGATGTTCCTGTGCTGGCACACTTCTGTAAGAGAGGACAACTTGAATGACCTCTGAGATTGCAGTTTGAATGCAAATTCATGAGAAAATTCAGGACTCTTGAACATGGCCTAAACAGACATATTTTGTGTCATGATTTTCTGCAAACCATCATCCCAGACACAGACTCCCCATCCCCCACTTCCCCCTTAGGTGTGAAAGGATGGCTGCTTTGTCTCACACAGACAATGACACCTATCTACCTATGCTAAATCTCATCACCCAATCCCACAATTCAAAAACATTTACATCTAAGGCTGGCCATACATGTTCAATTTTCTGGTACAATTTTCTGTTAGATTTACTAAAAAAACATATAATATGAGGTCAAAACTACACACCACTTTCAATTGTATCCAATAAGGCAGGCCTGTGTACTACATAGTTGAAGGTAAATTGAAAGAAAATTGTATAATGTATGGCCGGCCTTAGGCCGGTCATAGACAGTTTGAATCATGTATGGGCAGGCTGAATGTAGCAAGTTGATCAATCAACTTTGGTACAACCAGCCTGCCATATTTTACATGCAATTATCTCTAGCGGCTGGTACGGTCTGTGTTGATGGGGGAATCGAGCAAGATTTGCTCCTTGTATGTCCAGCTTTAGTTGTTTCATGTGTAAAATACAAGTTTCTTATGGTCAGTTGCTATTGCCTGAACAAAAGGCCAGCTTGCACTACAATTAATTAGCCAATAGGTGGCATCAACACATCTCCAAACTTCTGACATGAATGCTGAAAAGCATGTTGGATTCTGTCGTCCAAAAATGGTTTTCATAAAGATATGAAATCTGTACAAACTGTACAGCTTGAAGGATGCCAAAGGATTTTCATAGCTGTTATGTATGTGAAATAAATGAGAACAGCTATGAAAATAGCCCAGCACAATAAATTGAACATGTGTCCAGAATAAGAATCTAGATATTGTTCACCTCTGTAGCTGAAGGCATTGTGGAAATCCTCAGGCTGAGTTCACACTTGTGTGAATTGGATGCAGTTTTCCCCGTAATCCAATTCACATGTCAGGAGTCTCTGCCCGGCTCACACATCTGCGGAGCGGATTGCACAGGGCCCCGCGCCTCTGGCTCAGTTTCAGTCCCTGAAAGGAACAGGGACGCACCAGACTCCTGCTGTGAGCTGCATCCGATTTAAAGCAGAGTTCCACCCAAAAGTGGAACTTCCGCTCTTTTGCTTCCTCCCCCCCTCCAGTGCCACATATGGGGGGGGGGGGGGAGGGACCCGTTTTCAACAGGTACCCTTCCCCACTTCCGGGACAGGGCGCCGTCCCAAAAGTTTAGCCCCCTCCTTCTACCCCCGCCGCTGAGCCAATAGAAATGCACAGCGCGCATGCGCAGTAGTGACCTGGCCGTGAAGCCGCAAGGTTTTAATGCCGGGTTCCCTAAGGGCTCTTTCACACAGGCGAATCGTTCAGATCCGCCTGTCCGTTTTTTGGCAGATCTGAACGGTCCCCCCATGCTTCCCTATGGGGCATCAGATGTCAGCGGAGACATGTCCGCTGACATCCGATCCGTCAAATCTGGGACGGATGGAAACCCTATTTCCCCCGCTGAGAAAAACTAAGTCTGTCCGACGGATGGAGTGTGTGAAAGGGGCCTTACCGGCAATGGCAGCACCTGACAGCCGATGGAGACATCAGCTGCAGTGCAGACATCGCTGGACTCCAGGACAGGTAAGTGTCCTAATATTAAAAGTCAGCAGCTACAGTATGTGTACTTAACTCTGCTTTAAGTACAAACCCAGTCTTAAAATTCACACAAAAAAAATGAAACATTACAGTACCGTTCCCCTTTATTTTCTATGGAGGGAAGACCCTTGCCAGCCTGCCCAATGTAAACACAAAGCAGGTATTTCAAATGTGTTATAAAAAAAAAAAATAAGTGGAAGATAATTCTCTATAAATACCCAACAAGCTTAGGAGATACAAGGGGAAAAAAAATAAATATGTACTGTGCAAAAGTGTTAAGAAAAATTGTGATAAGGCTTAAAAAAAAAAAATGAAAATGACGTATGAACCTACAAAGTTTTCTGTGTGTCCTGTTCACTACATACATGTGTTTTTCTGCATACCACGACACAGCTCAGTGGACCTGGTGTGAACAAGCTCTAAGGCAATCACTATACTAAACAGGTGCCAATGATTAACAAGACAATTAGGTAAAACAGAATCCACTGTGTAGGAGGAATGAAACTGGGTGGGGAAAGGTCCTCCTCCAACAAGTCACTAAACACAGTTCAGTATAGAAAATCTAACAACGGTAGGACTGAGCACAGCAACAAGATATGGCGGTCTTATTGCATCAAGGTCTTTCACAGACATTTTTAGGAAGTCCGGTGTTTCCAGTTGTGCTATACTGAACCAGGAAATCAGGGCTGCATACAGTACATAGCTAACACTACTACAGTGCATTACAGCATAACCAGACTACATTCACACTGATGATTTAAGCCAATGCAAACTGCAGCAGCAGCAGCAATCTTCTGATTCCTGCCATAGCTGTGAGCGGCTAGATGCGGCTGCCGTCTCTGTTAACTAGAATGATAGGTTGCAGCTATTCGCGGCAAGCTAGCCTTATGGGCCATCCACACTAAGATTTTCTGAAGATGTTTTCCTTTAGATTTACCAAAACCAGATAATATGGAGGTCAAACTTAAACACTTTCAATTTGTATGCAATCTGGAAAGGCCCTTGCACTACATAGAAAAGTTAAATCTGAAGGAAAAAGTCTTCAGAAAATCTTATAGTGTGTATGGCCCTTTAGAGTGGTTTGTTTGGGCCAACTTGGCCCAAATTCACCTTTTGGAACATGTTTCAACTGTATTACAGCCTATGCAGGTTGCAGTTGGTGCGGTTTTATTTTTACACATATTTGATGCATTGTGTGTTTTTGGGATGGGTCTGTTGTCATGCGGAAAAAAAAAAAAAAAATTTAGTGGAAACGCATTAAAACCACAAGAACAGCATTTTTGATGAGTTTTCATTGAAGTCTATGGAACAAAAGAGGCTCAATTCACCTTTAAAAAATGTGCATTTTTTTCCTTTTTTTATTAAGGTGAACTTGTCCTTTAAACATGGAATTCTACTTTAAATGCCTTATTGCTTGGGGTCCTTTATTCTAGATTTTTTGGATCCTATTTTCCAACTCTCCTACAGCCAATTCTCCCCCTTGCCTCCATCACACTCATGATATTCCCCCAATCTATCTCCTGCTTCATAACAAGCTGAATATCCTAAACATCAATCCTAAACAAGAAACCCACACATCTGTCCAACCAAGCAAGTGGGATGAGCTCCGGTGTGTTCGGATCCTAGTCAGCACCTATCCAAACTATCCCACCAAGATGCAAGGAGAGCGTATACGTGCAGCTGCAGGGTGTGGAATGCCTCGGCCTCTGACTGTCAGAATAGATTTAAATGTTCAGGAACAAAGGCCCGGAAGGCAGATCTGCATTCTGGATCTTCATCCCTGAATGCACAGGGCCCTAAACACTTGCCACTCAGAACATTGAGCCCCATGCAGCAACATACTACTTGCAGCAGGGCTGGATAGATGCTGCACCTGTCCCTTCCCAGGCGCACTAAAATCCTGAGGGGGGGGGGGGGGGTGAAACACACACTGCCCTTAGATGGCCCCACATGCAATGAGCCCAAAAGATGGGATTCTCTGCATTGGGACCCAAAAGGAGTTTCCAGAGGATAAAATACACCAAACAAATTGCAGAGCAGCATTAAGTCTTCTTACTTCTGGGAAACAAAAAACGGATAAAAGTCCTAAACAACGTCACACCCTTTCTGGGGGAATCATTAAAAAAAAAAAAAAAAAAAAAAGCCAAAATGTTTTATAGCTTTGGATAGGAGTGAGGAAGGTTTGGAATGCCTAAAATAAACACTTTAAATATAAAGGGAGAGCAACAGTGTTATACTGCTGCCTGTGTCTCCCTATTGCGGATTTTCCCTCATTTGCTGTCTGATAAAACCGTTGTCACCAAGAAGCAGAAGGAAATAGCTTTACTCAAGAGTTGGAAGTAAAAACATGGCATGGCTAAAAAATGTTGCTATGGGCTTTAAAAGGGAGAAGTACAGCCAAAGCTTGTTTGACTGCACTTCTCCTGTAGATCCCAGGAGTGCAGTCCGCTCTGCACTCCAGTGACCCATTTTCAGCAGACAGTGGGCCGAAGCATGCGGTCTACAGATGCCACATAGCCAGTCCAGGCTGGGGAATGATTGCAACCTTATGGTCAGTATCCCCCCACATGCCTGGACCGCCACCTGGCTCAGCCTCTCAGTGGGCCACCAAGAGTCTGAGCCAGTCCCTCCCCAGTGGGGGGGGGGGGGTCGAGGGCAGAGCCGAGAGCTGGCGACTGACAATCACATGTCTTTGCTCACGGAGCACTGAGAACCCAAGTGATCAGCTGTCATTGATCGCTCAGTTTTCAGCCTAAGTGCCACTGGGGGGTTTGGGATTAATGCAGCATGCGCCTAGTGAAGTACGATTTTTAAAAAGAATTAAAAAACACACTAATTTAAAAAAGGACCATACAAAACTCCAAGTCGTCACGTATCATACAAGACCTAACAATGTAACAGCTACATATCTTTTTATACCAGGCAACAACAACCTATTGCACAGCATTTTACAGAGCAGGCTGAATTAGACGAGTCCATGCTGTGGTCACACACATACACAGGTCAATGTATGTTGGAACCCAAACCCACCGCCAGGTTTCTGGCCTGGAACAGGACACGGGGAAACCCATGCAATGAAAACCAGAACATGCAAACCCCATGCAGACAATATCTTCAAAAAAATTAAGACTGCAGTCTCTAGATGTGGTGGCTGCATTAGTTTGACTTTTTTCAGACGTTCCCCTAGTGATTCTGCCAGTAACCCTTCCTGTTCCTTTGTGTTGACACAGACTTGATTTAAAAGAAGTCTGCCTTTTTATCTCCATACATAGGGTATGATGTGCTTAGTAGTCTACAAAAGAAAAGTTCTATGTGCTTTTTTCTTCAACTCACAGGAAATGACAAGGAGACTAGATAAAAAATAAATATAAACTATGGCAGCCATCACATCTCAGGACTGGAAAGCTTTGTTCTTGTTTAGATCCACGTGACTGAATTCTGATTCCTGTGGACATCAATCTCGGGATCTTTGACCTTTGTGTTGGTGGTAGTATTTGCTCCATGGAGGATGACGTGTACTGTAGTCACCACCTGTAGATTTCCTGATGTTCAGACACGTTCTTTTTCCCACAGCCCCATCATTCCTGTGGACTCAACCAATCACATCACACAGCTCCGTTTGCCACAGCAAAACAGGCCGTATGCCATGTTAAATCTGACCTCCAGCCCTTCCCTTTAGCCTTACAGTGTACAGACTCCTCTCCTGTACAGAAATGGCTCACACCGATTGTATACGCACAACGTATATTAGAAGATCCAGCAAGCCAGTAGACTTTCTGGCCGGAGGACATCCAGCATCATGTAGACCAGAGATATGCAAACTGTAGTCCTCCAGCTGTTGCAAAATTACACGTCCCATCATGCCTCTGGGTGTCAGCTTGATATGCCTCATGGGACTTGTAGTTCTGCTACATCTGGAGGGCCACAGTTTGCATATCCCTGATCTAGATCTTTCCTCCCCATCCTTACTGTCCCTGACCCGCTCCCATCCTTCACTGTATTTCAGGCTCAGCATCACACATGGGTGTTACCTAGGCCAGGCTGCATACAAATTCAGTCTATCTAGGAAGCCCACTGCTCTAAACCTGACATTCACCCTTCAAGACATTTCAATATTTGCATATTTTCTCCCAAGTGCCAGCCCACTGCTTACATCAGGGCTAAGGGCTCTTGAGAGGCAAACTGAGGTAGGGTGAGGTTTTTAGGAAGCTATGTACAGCACCCTGCAGAACCCCCCCCCCCCCCCCCAGACATGATCTGCCTGCATTGCATAAAGAAGCACAGAGACCCAGTGATGGCTGAGAAGAAATGTTTTGGCAACAGATGGAAAGTCACCTCATATTGCTGCAGAATACAACGTCACCATAATGTAACTCGTATCACTACACTGTCACAGCACACTTTGCAGTATAACCCAGTAATGGGAATGGCTGGTTTGGGTCAGCTTGGCGCAAACAAACTAAAGAGAAAAGCTGGACTTCAGCTCTAAGCACTTTCAGCATCTGATTTAATCACCTGAGTATGTAGCTCCTTTATCTTTTAATCCTTGCCAGGGATAAGCTCAGGTGGGTTTGGATATCAGGAAACTGTCACTGCAGACAGCCAATCATAAGCCGTGAAGGCATCCCCCCCACCAGCCATGTCCCTTGTATATGTACGGCTGCAGGGAGGGGAATGCCTGCAGTTTATGATTGGCTGCCCGTAGTGAAGGCTTCCTGGGAAATCGCACAGGCAGGCTCAGACTCGCACCCAACCCAGCCTGAGCTCATCTCTAATCCTTGCCTATGTTCAAAATTAAAGTGGAACTTCATTCATTCATTCAACATTGATTAATTTTAACCCTCATGCATTCACTCATTCAACATTGATTAACTGTAACCCTCATGCTGCTAACATGAGTAAATAGATAGGAAGGTATATTAATTACATTTATTCAGGTACTGCCTGCTTTCTTGAATAGGCAAATTATGTCATACATCCCAGGAGTCTTTTAAGGGGGGGGGGGGGGAGAGGAGGAGGGGTTTTCTTAGTTAAGCACACTCTCCAGGAAGTAAATTCTACATAAATCATTTGCCCTTACCCAAGATGGCCACAAAGAAATGCTAGGGAGTGTTTTTCAAAGTGATTTCTCAACAAAATAAAAGCGCAGAGACATGGATGGATTTGGGGGGGGGGGTTAGATTTAAATATTAAAAATGAATTAAATAGTGTTTTTGGTGCTCAGATGTAGTGAAGATCTGCTTTGAGCTGGTACCATAACCGCTGCCCCAGGTTTCCAGTTTCAGGCTGGCTCCTTTCCTTTGCAGCATCCTATGGAGCCACCCTTACATGCAGGAACTAGAGTTGGGTCTTCAAACACTGTGTGCATCAATAGAAACACAGCCCCATAGCCTAGGGTGGCAAATCACTCCCATGCCCCTCCTCCAAGCTAACAGACTGACTCCAGACTGCACTGTCCACTTTCCTATGAAGAAAGCAGCACTGAAAGTTTTTGGAGTTAGAATTATAACATACTTTACTGGGGAATGTTTATTGTATTCAAAAACAAACACGGAAGGTTTGATACTAGATTAAAAGCCACCTTCATTATATGAAGAATATGGGGCTAAATTTAAATATGTTGCAAGATTGCCCTGCGTCTGAAAAGCCATCCACATTCAGTCTGGCGGTGGATGCCGCCTCCTCAACATCTGTTCTAACCCCAGAAATCCCACACCACCGGGCTTTAACCATATTCACTTCATTGGGTTGTAAATGGTGGCGCTGCTGACCTCCAAATGCAACAAAGAGGATCATTTTTGCCTCACCAATGCGAGCCAGGCCTTCTCTCCAACATCAGTACCTGACCTCACAAATGCGCTTCTGGAAGAATGGTCAAACATTCCCATAGACACAATCCTACACCTTGTGGACAGCCTTCCTAGAAGAGTTGAAGCTGTTATAGCTGCAAAGGGTGGGCCAACTCAATATTGAACCCTACGGACTAAGACTGGGATGCCATTAAAGTTCATGTGTGTGTGAATACTTTAGACAATAGTGTACGCCCCTTGCAAAGAATACTTATTTATCAAGTTTGTATGGGTAAAGTTCTGCTTAGAATGGGTTTTAGATCTACGTAGTATATGAACCTGCCTGATTAGATACAAGCTGATAGATTAGGACGACCCATATACTAGATAGTTTTGGAAAATACTAAGTGGATTGTATGATGAGATTGTAACATGTATGGTGACCATAATACTCCATACACATTACAATTTGACCGACCTACTCAATTTATAAAATCTGGCAGGTCCTTGCACTACACACTGCTAAGTTAGTGAATCCAAAAGGAGATTGCAAAGTGTGATGACCCCAGGGCCCCTTTCATAAGGGGTGCTCAGGTGCATCTCCAACCTGAGATAACACAGATTAAGAAAGGAGCAAAAAGAATCACTATGGGCGGCCAGATGTGACCGATGTATGTCTGGATGTGATAAGCCTGCGTCAGGAACTAGTCTGGAAGACCAGTGGGAAGGTATGGGCAGACGCACACCCGGCCACCCATAGGGATGACGTGGGGCCATTATAACTTCATCATCGGGGGGGGGGCATTATTACTCCTGGAGGCCCCAGTACCCTGTGGAGGACCCCCGGATGAGGTGTCTGGTAACTCGCATCCATCGGTGGATCCTAATCTCCAAGAGGCTCGGTACCCTCTGAAGGACCCAGCGATGAGACGTCTAGTCCCCTCCAATGCTCTAGGATGCCCCAGTACCCTGTGGAGGACCCCAGGTGAGGTGTCTGGTCTCCTTATGACTATCAGTGGATCCTCCACGCCAGGAGCCCGTGGTAACCGATGGAGGACCCAGGGATGAGGTGTCAGGTATTGCCACATCCATTAATGAATTATCCTCTCCAGGAGGCCCCAGAGTACCATGTGGAGGACCCCAGAAAAAGACTTCTGGTCTCCTCCAATTAGCAGATCCTCCATTGGTCCAGGAGCCCTGGTTACCCTGTGGAGGATCCCAGGATGAGACATCTCCTCACATTGATCGGTGGATTCTCCATCGCTCCAGGAATCCTGGCCCTGCCATCTATTGTAGAAAGATGATCCGCACACCAGTAGTTGCTCCTAAAAAATATTAATCTTTATTCAGGAACCCCCTCCCATCTATTAGTGGATCCTCCATTGCTCCTGAAGCCCCTGGTACCCTGTGGAGGACCCCGGGATGAGACGTCTGGTCTCTTCACATCTATCAGTGGATCCTCCATTGCTCCTTAAGCCCTCAGTACCCTGTGAAGGACCCCAGACTTCTCCTATCCATTAGTGGATCCTCCATCGTTCCAGGATCCCTGGTACCCTGTGGAGGACCCAGGTGAAGTGTCCGGTCTTCTCCCATTTATTAGTGGATCCTCCATCACTCCTGAGCCCCAGGTACCCTATGGAGGATTCCAGGCTGATACATCAGGTCTCCTCACATCCATTGGTGGACCCCCCTCTGCTCCTGAGCCCCTGGTACCCTATGAAAGGCCCCGGGATGAGACGTCTGGTCTCCTCACATCCATTGGTGGATCCTCTGTTGTGCCTCAGCCCCCAGTACCATGCAGAGGACCACTGTAGGAGACATCAGGTCTCCTCACACCCATTAGTGGATCCTCAATTGCTCCAAGAGTTCCTAGTATCCTGTGAAGGACCCCGGGATGAGATATCTGGTCTCCTCACATCTATCGGTGCATCCTCCATTGCACCTGAAGCCCCCCCATTACCCTATGGGGGACCCCGGGATGAGAAATCTGGTCTCCTTACACCCATTAGTAGAGCCTCCATTGGTACAGGAACCCCTAGAACCCTATGAAGGACCCCAGGATGGGATGTCTTGCCTCCTCACACCCTTTGGTGGATCTTAAATTGCTCATGATGCCCCCGGTACCCTATGGAGGACCCCAGGTCTCCTCACATCTATCGGTGGATCCCCCATTGCTCCCGAGTCCCCAGTACCCTATGGAGCACCAGGTCAGGTTCAGACATCAGGTCTTGGCAAAACAAGAAGGAAAGCCGCTCAGGTGCAAGTTCAGCACTCGGTGCAGGTCAGATCCGCCATCCAAGCATGTAGACATCCAAAAAGAGAAAGACCGCACTCAGAGAAGTTGAATAAAACTCAATAGAACTCCTTTATTCTCCATGAAAACAGCAGACAGACAGTGCAATACACGGACAGACATGTTGGGTTGACGCGTTTCACGATATAAATCGCTTAATCATAACCACACACGTGTGTGGTTATGATTAAGCGATTTATATCGTGAAACGCGTCAACCCGACACGTCTGTCCGTGTATTGCACTGTCTGTCTGCTGTTTTCATGGAGAATAAAGGAGTTCTATTGAGTTTTATTCAACTTCTCTGAGTGCGGTCTTTCTCTTTTTGGATGTCAGACATCAGGTCTTCTCACACCCTAGTGGATCCTCCATTGCTCCTGGAGCATCTAGTACATTATGGAGGACCGGGGGATGAGACATCATGTCTTTACACCCATTAGTGGATCCTTCATTGCTCCTGGAGCCACTAGTACCCTATGGAGGACCCCGGGATAAGACATCAGGTCTTCTCACATCCATTAGTGGATCCTCCGTTGCTCCTGGAGCCTCTACTACCCTACGGAGGACCCCAGGATGAGACATCAAGTCTCCTCACATCTATCGGTGGATCCTCCGTTGCTCCTGAGCCCCCCATACCCTATGGAGGACCCAAGGATGAGACATTAGGTCTTCTTACACCCATTAGTGGATCCTCCATTACTCCTGGAGCTTTGCTCATGCACTTTGCAGTGTAGTTGAGCATCATGGGAAATTTAGTTCCAAAACATCTGGGGTGCCAAGATTCGCCATCACTGCTCTAGTACATTATGGAGGACCCCGGGATTAGACATTAGGTCTTCTCACACCCATTAGTGGATCCTCCGTTGCTCCTAAGCCCCCCATACCCTATGGAGGACCCCGGGCTTAGACATTAGGTCTTCTAACACCTATCAGTGGATCCTCCATTGCTCTGGGAGCCCCCAGTACCCTATGGAGGACCCTGGGATGAGACATCAGGTCTCACATCTATCAGTGGATCCTCCGTTGCTCCTGGGCCCCCATACCCTATAGAGGACCCCGGAATTAGACATTAGGTCTTCTTACACCCATTAGTGGATCCTCCATTGCTCCTGGAGCCTCTAGTACATTATGGAGGACCCCGGGATTAGACATCAGGCCTCCTCACACCTATCGATGAATCCTCCATTGCTCCCGAGCCCCCCGTACCCTATGGAGGACCCTGGGATGAGACATCAGGTCTTCTCAGACCCATTAGTGGATCCTGCATTGCACCTAGAGCCTCTATACATTATGGAGGACCCCGGGATTAGACATTAGGTCTTCTCACACACCTTAGTGGATCCTCCATTGCACCTGGAGCCTCTAGTACATTATGGGGGACCCCGGGATTAGATATTAGGTCTCCTCACACCTATCGGTGGATCCTGCATTGCTCCTGGAGCCTCTAGTACCCTATAGAGGACCCCTGATGAGAAATCAGATCTCCTCACACCCCTGAACGGATTCTTGGCTCGCCTCCCACCAGACAAGACAACAGCGAGCACGCAGACCACAGATTGGAACGCTCGGCTGCTGCGATCACACATGGGCAATGATCGCACTGCGACTGTATTGTCACACGTCTATGGGTGGATTGCAATCATCCATCCGAATATCAAGGCCTAGTGTGACCCTCTGCCCTTCATCTCCTCCAACACAACACTACAGTATAGGAGGCCGCCATTACCTCCCCCATCCACGAAAAAACTGATAAAATATTATAACTGACCCTCCCTGTGTCCTCCTACACCGATCCCCCCTCATCCCTGCCCTCCATCATGGCGCCCCGTGTCCTCTATGAAGGCCTCAGGCCGCCATTCCTCCGCACTAAAGGCAGGATTCCCCTCACTTTATTACTATATTATGTCCCCAGACCGACCATTAATATTCCGGTACCGCCCGCCGCCCAGGCCCGCTCACCTCACCAGCCGAACCTCTCACACGACCACCGCCGCCGCCATTTACTGCTCTTCCATCAGCGGGGTCTCTGCGGCTGCACAGCACGGGCTAATGCGCGCCCACGCTCGGCTCGTTCCCGGTGATGCCACTCGCGCATGCGTAGTAGGAGGACTTACTCTGTGGTGGCGCGCACCTAGTCTACGTGAGGCGAACAAAATGGCGGGCGATGCAGCTACCTGTGTAAAAACATTACCCTGACCAAAGTTGAATAAAGTGATAATAAATACATAAGACTGACACAGGGATATAATTACACAGTTTGAGCCCTGAAAACAAAAAGTTTAATTATGACATTTTTTTGCGGTATAATTCTGAAACACAGCCCGCTAATGCATGTTGCTTGTATCCATCGCATGTCGAAACGCATTGTAAAGTCTGCCTTAGGCCTCATGCACCGGGATGTTTTTGCTATCGCTACTAGACGCCTTTCCTCCTGGCAGCGGCGTTTTGGCAGAAAAAGGCTGCTTGCTTGGAAAGCGTTGGGCGTTAATTCATTTTGTTGGCCAGAATAATAATTTAATCTGAATAATTATTATTATGGCCACTGTAATGCACCTAGCATTAGCAAGCGTTTACAACCGCCAAGCCTTTTTTTCTGCCAAAACGTCGCTGCTCCTGAACACACCGGCTCTGGGGGTTTTTTTTAGCCACTTTACCTCCGGAGGATTTTGCTGTCTTACGTCCAGGCCACTTTTTGCGATTCGGCACTGTGCAACTATAACTGACAATTGCGCGGTCGCGCGACGCCGTACCCAAACTAAATTTACGTCTTTTTTTTCCCACAAGCAGAGCTTTCTTTTGGTGGTATTTGATCACCTCTGGGATTTTCATTTTTTGCGATAGTAATAAAAAAAAGCGACAATTTTGAAAAAATAACAATATTTTTCTACTTTGACAGTTAAAAAATATCCAATATATTCAATTTTTGTCATATAATTAGGCTAAAATGTATTTATCTACATGTCTTTGAATTCTCAATGAGCGTATCTTTAACCGCTTTAAGACCGGAAGATTTTACCCCATTCCTGACCAGGCCATATTTTGCGATTCGGCACTGCGTTACTTTAACTGACAATTGCGCGGTCATGCAACGCCGTACCCAAACGAAATTTGACGTCCTTTTTTCCCACACACAGAGCTTTCTTTTGGTGGTATTTGATAACCTGTGGGATTTTTACTTTTTGCGCTATAAACAAAAAAAGAGCGTCAATTTTGAAAAGATAACAAAATATAAGTATTCCACATCAGTGATCCCAGAATACACCGATGGTAGGAAAGGGGGCTGGGACTATAACGGACTAATTTTCAAAAGTTTATAGGTAAGCCAAGGGAAAAACAAAGAAGAAATATTAAAATTTAACAATATTTATTGGAGGAATAATAAAAGTCGACATAGAAAAAATGGGAAAAATAATACAATACAACATGTTTTCACATATGTCATGGTAGTAGTCGATCAAACAGGTGAATGCCTTTGTTCAATGCATTTCGTCTTTAGCTTCGTCAGGAACTCTGGTGTGATATATTCACCCTTTTGTTGAATTAGGACTACATTAAGACCTTCAAAGTGTATACGTAAAAAGAAGAAGAAAAAACATATATCAATACAGATTCATATCTTAATAGTGGAAAGAGTCTACAATATTAATTTTAACCCTAGTATAAAAAATACAGAGTCATAAAGGGAAAAACATATAGCTTACCACACTTAAAAATGTTGTGTGCCTAGTACATGGAAAGGTTGGACCAAAGATTGCGTCTCCCAATGGCTTGTCTTATGGCTCCAAACCAAACAATCCCAGGTAGGGCCCATTGGGGGTCCTCCATGGAGGTGGTTTAGAGGTATGAATTGGGCCAGTCTTGAATGGGTGCCACCACAACGGACAATAGGTGGAGCCCGCAATTCTGTGGACAAAAATAATATGTATTGTATAACATGTCTGATGTCATACGAAGTTGTTAAAAATAGGTAGGCATCAAAATGTAGTGTGGTAGATGGTTGAAGCTCCGGAGGGGTTAAAAATAGGAATAATGACAAAAAATATATATACTACAGAACTGCCAAGGCTAGAGTCAGCTCTGGGACTGGGCATGAAAAGTAGAAATGCTACACCAAATGTCCAATCCATATTCAAACTAATGAATCAATAAGGGCAGCAGCTACACGCATTAACTCTAACGAGTTGCCCAATAGGAGTATATATGCAGGAATAGAATATAGTCTGGTCGACAAACGGAACCCAGACATTAACTGTCCCCAAAAAAAACAGGGCTGAAGTATGGAGGGTAATCAGACAAAATAAATCAAAGAGAAGCCTAGGGGGTGTGGGCTTAGGTGTCTTACCTTACAACCGGTGAAGCCGCGGGTCGGGAGAGCTGCCATGACTCATCCTCCCGTGCCCGCGGCTTAAGACTGGTCCCGCCGGAAGTGACGTATGTCCGCAATCGTCACTTCCGGCGCGGGCGCCATACTATCGGATGTCCGCCACTAGAGGTCAATTGATCTCTGTGGCAGAGCACCCGCGCCGGCTATATTAGCCGGAGAGGACAAACACAAGAGCTGTCCCCTGCTTTGCGCCCGAATTCATACCTAGAGGCGAGCCAATGGACAAGCAGAGAGCGAATCCGGATCCATTACATAAATAGATACAAAGTTTAAACTGCAACATTTAATTGAGTGAATTAAACAAACAGAAGAAAAATAAAACAAAAACAACCCTTAATGGATTAGCCCCCGTTCACACTGGGGCGACCTGTGAGGCGACCTGGTCGCCTCACAGGTCGCCGCAGGTCGCCTCCCATAGGGAAGCTGCGGACCCGTTCTAATAGGAGCGACACAAGTCGCTCCGACTCAGAAAAAGGGTCCGGAGCTTCTTTGGGGCGACCAGGAGGCGACCGCCATAGACTTCAATGTTATGAAGTCCGTGGCGGCCGCTCCGAGGTCGCGGCGCGCTGCTCGCACCGCGACCTCGGAGGTCGCGGTCCGAAGTAGCGTCTCCCCAGTGTGAACGGGGGCTTATAGTAAATATGCAGCACTAGGAACCTAACAGGGACAGGCATGTCCTGCTGGTAGTTCCTATATAGACATCGGAAAGGCATCTTAAAGTATAACATGAAAAGGGGGATGAAAGATGAGAAGCAGAGAAAAATAGAAATCGAGGGAGGGGCAGGGAAAGGTGGGGGAAGAGGAGAAAAAAAAATAAAATTAAAATGAAATGATGAGTAATTCACCTGTCATAGGATATAATCAGAACTAACAAACAATCATGACAGTAGGAGCATCCCATCTTGTGAAAAAGTGGACCCCCTGGTTCTCAAGAACGGACCCATATGAAAAATAATAAAGAATAATAAAAAAATAAATATAATAATAGGCATAATATCCCCATACCTGTCTTCCTCCAGCATATGAGAAAGTTTGGTAGGGAACAGTAGTCCCCATTTGGAGGTTCGGTATAACCTGTATATCAGATAAGGTGATAGAAAGCATAAAACAAAAAGAAACAAGTGAGCAATGATCACTGAATGAACAAATGGCCCTCCAAAAGTGAGGCTTCCAGAAGGTAAAGCAGTGAGATGGATTTGACTAGTAGCAAGTTACAAATTATTGTGTATTGAATCATAAAATAAGTATCTACGTAGATTTATGTTAAAGATTTATTTCATGATGGGGGCCGCTGTTGGGACAACCTAGGGGGAAAGAAGTATGAAAAAATTCGAAAGTCTAAAGGAAGGACTTATACGAGACAGCAGTATTGAGTCCTGGCCAATGGGTGGCCTGTAGATTGAAAATCCACATAGCCTCTTTACGGAGGACTTTGTTATCGAAATCACCCCCCCCGTAAAGAGGCTATGTGGATTTTCACTGCACTGGTGCGCAGTCATGTTGGAAAGGAAGGGGCCATCCCCAAACTTTTCCCACAAAGCTGGGAGCATGAAATTGTCCAAAATGTCTTGGTATGTTGAAACTTTAGGAGTTCCCTTCAATGGAACTTAAGCTGGATACACACTATCCAACCTTTGTGGTTAGATTTCCTTCAGATTTACCTTTTCTATGTAGTGCAAGCAGGGCAGCCATCAGAAATTCTGGGGCCCCTTACACAGCTTTAGGACTGGGCCCCTCCAGGCCTGACAACCCTCTGGCCGCCCCACTGAATCCTTCAGTGCACCCACTTTTATTTTAACACTCTTACAACTTAATATATGAAAATTAATCCAACCCAGCAAAAAGACATCCACATATATTCAGCAAAGAGACATCCAATCCAGCAAAGAGACATCCAATCCAGAAAAGAGACATTGCCCTATATTCAGCAAAGAGACATCCCAATCCAGCAAAGAGACATCTCTCTGGCTGCATCGGCTTACTCTCTGGCCACCGTGCTTTAGCAATTGCTAGTTACTACAGCAGCAACAACTTGATCTCATTGGTTGGGCCTGGGCGGCCGGGCCCCTTGGACGCCTGGGCCCCCTACATATGTATGGGCTGTCCCCAGGGCCGCCATCAGGGGGGTACAGGCAGTACTGATGTAAGGGTCCCGAGCCTCTAGAGGGGCCCGGCCGGAACTGCTTCCCTTACACTTTTAAAAAAAAAATTTCAGAACTTCACGGGACCGCCACCCGACCCCCCCTCCCCCTGCCACGGAGGGGATATGAGATAATACTGTTTGTGCCTGTGTGTTTAGTGGGGGTGGGGGCGTTCTAATCATCAGCAAGATCGTCGCCACACCCCCCCCCCCCCCGCCCCCACCGCCGCCGCCGTCTGACTGAGGAGAGAAGGAGAGAAGAAATCCCTGCATACAGGCTTTCCTCTCCTCCGAGTGGCCGCGGGTAGATCCTGGCAAGACTCTGATTGGCCAGCACTCAGCATGGGGGTGGGGCTATCATTATGCAGGAGGAAGTGTCCCCAGCCCTCGCAGTACATGCAGCAGAATAAAGATCATCGTGGAGAGTAAGTGACAAAACTTTGAATGTGCTGCCTGCTGCTTGTACTTTTGTTTGGACCAGATGGGACACAGACAGACTCCAGACATGATGGAGTTGCATTGTGAAAATGGCTGGGGATGATTCTGAGTGGGGAAAGGATTTACGTTGTGGAAAGCCTCTTCACTTAGTAACTCTCACTTCCACCCAGAATCATCCTCATCTATTTTCACAATGCAACTCCATCATCCCCATCCCCACCCAGAGGGGCACACTGCATTGAAGGGGGCACGCATGCAAGCTGGTCTCTGCATTGAAAGGGGACATGTACGCTGGTCACTGCATTCTAAGGGGACATGTACGCTGGTCACTGCATTCTAAGGGGACATGTACGCTGGTCACTGCATTCTAAGGGGGCCTGTACGCTGGTCACTGCATTCTAAGGGGACATGTACGCTGGTCACTGCATTCTAAGGTGGCCTGTACGCTGGTCACTGCATTCTAAGGGGACATGTACGCTGGTCACTGCATTCTAAGGGGGCCTGTACGCTGGTCACTGCATTCTAAGGGGACATGTACGCTGGTCACTGCATTCTAAGGGGACATGTACGCTGGTCACTGCATTGTAAGGGGGCCTGTACGCTGGTCACTGCATTATAAGGGGGCCTGTACGCTGGTCACTGCATTCTAAGGGGGCCTGTATGCTGGTCACTGCATTCTAAGGGGACATGTACGCTGGTCACTGCATTCTAAGGGGACATGTATGCTGGTCACTGCATTCTAAGGGGACATGCATGCTGGTCACTGCATTCTAAGGGGACATGTACGCTGGTCACTGCATTCTAAGGGGACATGTACGCTGGTCACTGCATTCTAAGGGGACATGCATGCTGGTCACTGCATTCTAAGGGGGCCTGTATGCTGGTCACTGCATTCTAAGGGGGCCTGTACGCTGGTCACTGCATTCTAAGGGGGCCTGTATGCTGGTCACTGCATTCTAAGGGGGCCTGTATGCTGGTCACTGCATTCTAAGGGGACATGTACGCTGGTCACTGCATTCTAAGGGGGCCTGTACGCTGGTCACTGCATTCTAAGGGGGCCTGTACGCTGGTCACTGCATTCTAAGGGGGCCTGTACGCTGGTCATTGCATTCTAAGGGGGCCTGTACACTAGTGTCGGACTAGTGTGAATGGAGTCTTACTGTTAAATATTGAAAGCACTGATGACTTTTAATACTTTTCATATTCACATGTTAAGTTGTAAGAGTGCTAAAATAAAAGTGGGTGCACTGAAGGACTTGGTAAGATGGCCAGTGGGCAGATTTGGTGGGACGGCCAGTGGGCGGGCCATGGGGAAGATTGGTGGTCAAGCATCGGGGGGCCCAGTCCTAAAGCTGTGTAAGGGGCCCCAACATTTCTGATGGCTGCCCTGGCTGTCCCCCCCTAATGGCAGCCCTGAGTGCAAGGGCCTGCCAGATTGCATACAAATTGAAAGTGTTTAGGTTTGACCTCATATTATGGTTTTGGTAAGTCTAAAGGAAAAAGTCTTCAGAAAATCTTATAGTGTGTATGGCCCATAAGGGGCCAAGCCCAACCCCTGAAAAACAACCCCACACTGTAATCCCCCTCCACTAAATGGACCTCGCTTTGTGCACTGGTCCAAATCATTTAAACAAAATAACTAGATTAACGAACCTAAACGAAACAAAACAAATTTTTTCGCCATGCACATGTCTAGCAAAAATGCTATTTTCTTTTTTTTTTATCTTGCATGTGATTGGGTATTCTTTGCAAAGATATGTTTTACCCCATTTACTAAACTCTGGAGCAACTGCACTTGCAGAGTGCACAGTCGATATCCCTTTAGGGTGGGTTCACCCATATGCGAATTTGATACGGTTTTCAATTCGCATGACAGGCGGGTGTGACCGGCTCTCAATGGTGCCAGTTTACACAGGCTCGGGGAGCCCACGGAGTGGATTGCAAAAGGGTCCTGTGCGTGTTTGGGTCCGGTTCAGGTGTGAATTCAGGCAAAAATTCAGGCATGAATCGCACCTGAACCGGTGAACAGACATTGCGCCGGACCCCAGGCACGAAACCCGCGGCCGCACATATATGAACCCGACCTTAGTAAATCAACCCCAAAGAGTTACAAGCTCTGTCAGGTTTGTTTTGCTGTGTTCAGTAGCAGAGATTTGTCCTTATGTTCCATTGGGGTTAATTTACTAAAACTGGAGAGTGCAAAATCTGGTGCAGCTCTGCATAGAAACCAATCAGCTTCCAAGTATTTTCGGCAAAGCTTAACTAAAGGGCCGTACACACTTGACGAAAATCGGACGAAATATCCTCCGATTTTTCTCTGTCTTCTCAGCGTTCATTACCGTTTTTAGTTGACAGTGCATAAATGTTCACAAAATTTCTTGTCCGATTTTTCTTTTTTTTGGCACATTTGTTCCTAGACTTCCGGGTTGTCAGCAACTTCAGATCATGCGCGGTCTTTCGTATCCGATTTTTCACGGACGTACTGCATACACATTAAACGAAAATCGGTCGTCTGGGGACGCTGTTGAAAGTTGTGTACACACTAGGCGAAAATCGGACGATTTTACCTCGGACGGGAATTTTCGGCCGATTTTCTACTAGTGTGTACCCCACTTAACCCGTTGTGGAACAGAAAGATCTGCCCCCTTAAAGAGGAGTTCCACCCTGGGAAATTTTATTTTAATAAAAATACCCCCGGGACAGTCAGGGCTAGTACATTCCACAATGGATAGCCTCTGATCTGTCCCGGGTTGCACTTACCTTTTAGAAGAAATACTTACCTTGAAAATGTATTGTCCAGCGCTGCCATCTCAGGTGTGGACAGCTTGAAGCCAGCGCGATCCTCTTCTGTGTAATCTTCCGTCTTCTTCGGTCCCACGATGCACTGCACCGGCCCCGCCGTCACTTCCGGTGCCGCAGCGTCATCCCTGTACAGCTTCTGGACATGCCCAGAAGCTGTTTAGCAAG
Source organism: Pelophylax lessonae (assembly GCF_965119305.1). Lineage (NCBI taxonomy): Eukaryota > Metazoa > Chordata > Amphibia > Anura > Ranidae > Pelophylax > Pelophylax lessonae. The sequence goes on from NC_138778.1 coordinate 203,043,908, forward strand.
GGATGACGGCGCCCGCACCGGAACTGACGTCGGGGCCAGTGCAGGCGCATTGATTCCTGGGAGCGATAACGTTCAGCTCCCAGGAATCATTGCATGCCAGGAAGTGACGACTCGCCGTGGCCACCGAGGGGAGGAAGAGGGAGTAAGGTAAGTATATTTTCTTCTAAACCAGGTAAGTAAAAAAAAAAATGCGATTATCCATTTGTTTTTCAGGTGACCCGGAGTGAGAAGATGGAGGTAAGTATAATTTTAGGGTGGAACTCCACTTTAAAGAGGAAGTAAACCCTCCTCTTGTACCTATAGGTAAGCCTATGATAAGGCTTACCTATAGGTACTGTAAATATCTCCTAAACTTGTACCGTTTAGGAGATATTTATTAAATGCAGCCAGTGACCTCACTGGCACATGCGCTCTGAAGGAACGGCCGCTGGTGCCGTTCCTTCAGAGCCCCGTGCCGTGACCGTCGGCTCCAGCGCGCATGCACAGGAGTGACGTAATCACGGGTTCAGCCAATCAAATGGCCGGATGCCACGATCCCGGTAGACGGGCGACTGAACATGTCGCCCGTCATACAGGTAAGCGGGCGGCAAGGCAGGGGCTCATTCTAAGGTAAGTATTTCATAATGAGCTAGTATGCGATGCATACTAGCTCATTATGTGTTTCTCTTTCAGGTTGGAAAAAAAAAATTTTTTTTTGAATGAGTGAAACAACCTCTTTAATGTCCAGGCCATTTTTTGCGATTCGGCACTGCGTTATTTTAACGGTAAAATGCGTGGTCGGGCGACACTGTACCCAAATAAAAATGATGTCCTTTTTTTCTCACAAATAGAGCTTTCCTTTGGTGGTATTTGATCACCTCTGAAATTTTTATTTTTTGCACTAAAAACAAAAAAATAAGCGACAATTCTGGAAAAAAAAAAAGACAAACAATAATTTTCACATCCTGCTATATAACTTTCACAAAAAAAAAAATTGAAAAATCAAAATTTTTTATTCTTTTAGGCCAATTTGTATTCTGCTACATATTTTTGGTTAAAAATCGCAATAAGCGTATTTTGATTGGATTGCACAAAATATATCGCGTCTACAAACTAGGGGAAAGATTTATGTCATTTTCATTTATCTATTTTTTTTACTAGTAATGGCGGCGATGTGCGATTTTTAGCGGGACTGCAACATTGCGGTGGACAGATCGGACCCCTAACTGACATTTTTGACACTTCTGGGGGGACCAGTGACATTACTACAGTAATCAGTGCTAAAAATATGCACTGTTACTGTAATAACACTGGCAGGGAAGGGGTTAACCAAACCTGATCAAAGGATTAAGTGTGAGCCTAGGGGGTGTTTACTAACTATGGGGGAGGGGCTTGTGAAATGACCATAGAGACCTGTGTTCCTATATAGAAGGATCAGAGGCGCTCTGTGATCATTTCAGAGAGAACAACGGTCGGCTGTGTTTACATTAGCTGACTGTCCTTCTCTCTCAGCAGGGAGCGATCGCGGGTGCCCGGCGGCAATCGCGGCTGCCGGCCCCGTGCATCGGCTTCCCCGCTGCCTAGTGGGGACGGGAGCACGCCCCTCTCCACAGCACCACGTGCACGACCGACGTAGAGCTATGTCGTTTCGCGCAGCTGAGCCAGCCTGCCGCAGTAAAACTGCAGCGGGCGGGCGGCAAAAGTGGTAATTGAACAAGCGGAAGTTAGAATCTGATTGGCTGCCAAGCACAGCGTGTCCTTTCCCTGTGTGTCACTGGGAAAGGAAGTGGAGTGAATCTCTGAACTGGAGATACACTCAGCAGCAGGGCTCTGTACACATCGCTGCATTGTCCTTGTCTTCCCATTCATCCCTATAGAAGGACAATATGCTGGACACAACACCTGAGGGGCAGAGGAAAGCATTTTATTGAACTTTTATTTATTTTCTATGGCGTTTGATGGATGGTAGGGAGGTAATATGTCACCCTCTCACTGCCTGTTTTAACCCTGAAAATGCTGACTCACCATGTTACAATCGCATTGCAGGGTGGTTGCGGCGCGGCCCTATTTGTTTGAATGGGTCACATAATGCGGCAGTACTACTCAGTATGGAACAAGGGAGGAAAATATTTCGCCTCCTCACTGTGGCAAAAATGAAAAGATATGTAATTTGGAGGGTGTCAAAGCCACTGAACCTGACCCATTCAATTGAGTGGGGCCGCGCCACAGCCACCCTCTAAGAAATCCACAGCAGATCGCTTTAAAGAGGAGTGGCAAGGGCTGCTGCATGTGAGAACGAGGCATGGAGTTTGCTAAACCCAGTGTATCATACACAATTGTCTTCCTTTATAACAGGGGTCTCCAAACTGCAGCTCTTTGCTTGCCTTTATCTGGCCCTTGCGGCACTATTTCTTCCACTGACACCAAAGATGGGGAGCTAGTCCTCCCACTGATACCAACAATGGGGTACTATTCCTCCCATTGACACCAATGATGGAGCACTATTCCTCCCACTGATACCAATGATAGGACACTATTTCTCCCACTGATACCAATGATGGGGCATTGTTCCTCCCACTGATACCAATGATGGAGCACTATTCCTCCTGCTAATACCAATGATGGGGCACTATTCCTCCTGCTAATACCAATGATGGGGCACTATTCCTCCTGCTAATACCAATGATGGGGCGCTATTCCTCCTGCTAATACCAATGATGGGGCATTGTTCCTCCCACTGATACCAATGATGGGACACTATTCCTTCCACTGATACCAATGATGGGGCACTATTCCTCCCGCTGATACCAATGATGGGGCACTATTCCTCCCTCTGACACCAATGATGGGGCACTATTCCTCCCGCTGATACCAATGATGGAGCACTATTCCTCCCACTGACACCAATGATGGGACGCTCTTCCTCCTGCTGATACCAATGATGGGGCACTATTCCTCCCACTGACATCAATGATGGGGCACTATTCCTTCCACTGTTACCAATGACGGGGCACTATTCCTCCCACTGACACCAATGATGGGACACTCTTCCTCCCGCTGATACCAATGATGGGACGCTGTTCCTCCCACTGACACCAATGATGGGGCACTATTCCTCCCACTGATACCAATGATGGGGCACTATTCCTCCCACTGACACCAATGATGAGACACTATTCCTCCCACTGACACCAATGATGGGGCACTATTCCTTCCACTGACACCAATGATGGGGCACTATTCCTCCCACTGATACCAATGATGGGGCATTGTTCCTCCCACTGATACCAATGATGGGGCACTATTCCTCCCACTGACACCAATGATGGGGCATTATTCCTTCCACTGATACCAATGATGGGGCACTATTCCTCCCAATGACACCAATGATGGGACACTATTCCTCCCGCTGATACCAATGATGGGGCACTATTCCTTCCATTGATACCAATGATGGGGCACTATTCCCCCCACTGACACCAATGATGGGACACTCTTCCTCCCGCTGATACCAATGATGGGACGCTGTTCCTCCCACTGATACCAATGATGGGGCATTATTCCTCCCACTGATACCAATGATGGGGCACTATTCCTCCCACTGACACCAATGATGGGACACTATTCCTCCCACTGACACCAATGATGGGACACTATTCCTCCCACTGACACCAATGATGGGGCACTATTCCTCCCACTGACACCAATGATGGGGCACTATTCTTCCCACTGACACCAATGATGGGGCACTATTCCTCCCACTGATACCAAACATGAGGAACTGATTCTCCCACTGACACAAACAATGGGGCACTATTCTTCCTGCTGATACCAATGATGGGGCACCATCCCTCCCACTGACACCAACAATGGGGTACTATTCCTCCCACTTACACTAATGATGTAAAAAAAATTTTGCCAGGGCATTTTTTACTCCCACTGACCACAGTCCAGGCCAATAAAGTTTGAAGAACAGTAAACTGGCCCTTTGTTTTGAAAGTTTGGAGACTCCTGCTTTATAAAATCCTTCTTTTCATCTTTTTTCATCCGTTTCCAGCTCAGCACTGTGTAACGCTCCTGTGTTTCATGTATGGTGTGGATTTTCAGCTGCAGAAATATTCCACTTCAGTAGTCATGTAAGAGAGATGCTGAGATACCATTCCCAACCTCAATGACTCATCATGTGTGGAAGGTCTTAATTCAGCTAGTAAATACACACACTCAACAAGCTGGTTCCTAGAGTGACTTTATGTATGTAGTAACACAGTGATGAAGATTTAAGAGACAGGTTGAGTGGAGGTGGTAGGTGACAGACACTTGAAGGTAAGACAGTAGCAGATGGATGCAGGTAGGTTTAGCAATCATGTATGGTAGCAGATGACAGAGTAGCAGGTGGACATACAAGAGTGATCAACCCAGTGCAGGAATAAGTAGCAGTAGTCTTAAGAGCTAGCAATCTAGATATGCAGATGTGATAATAGTCTTTACTATGCAGAGCTAGATAGTGTAAGCTTAGTATAAGGTTATAGAGGGTTCCCCTGCGGGGTACTTAGCACTAATAGCAATACAGCCGAAGGTTGGTTCAGGAGGAGCGGATGATCCGGAAGCGGGATGCAGGGATCAGCGCAGCGAGGTTCCGTCAGCGAGGTATGCTTGCAAGCACGAAAGCTTCAAGCCAAGTTAGCATCCAGGTAAGGGTGTTTGAACGAACACATGTGAGTGAGAACCGGCGCTTTAAATAGCCATCTAGTCCGGCGCTGAGTGATGACAGCTTCAGTCTTAAAGGTGTATGCGCACCTTTCCAAAAGAGAATGGTGGGGCGCATACACTTGTGAAAAGAGTAATTTAGGGTACCAAAGGTACCGGAACATTACAATACCCCCCCCTTAAGGCCGGCTCCTGAAGGCCTCTGGAGCTGGTTTGTCTGGGTATCTCGCATGAAAATTGCGGATTAATCTAGGGGCATGTATTTCAGAGGTGTTTAGCCAGGTGTCGTCTTGGGGCCCATAGTTCTTCCATCTAACCAAGTACTGAAGTCTTCTTCTGTAGATACGAGAATCCAGAATCTCTTTTATCTCGTATTCTTCTCCACCTTCAACTTGTACAGGAGGCGGAGGTGGAATATTAGGCCTTATTCCATGGTCCGGAACATGGGGCTTCAGTAGCGACACATGGAAAATGGGATGGATTTTTGGGTCTATTGGCAATGTAAGCTGTACTGCAGCTTTTCCAATAAGTTTTTTGATTGGGAAAGGTCCCAAGAACAGAGGTCCAAGCTTTTTGCTAGGGATCTTCAGTCTTAAATTTTTTGTTGAGAGCCAAACGAGGTCCCCGATAGTGTACTGTGGAGAAGGTCTTCTGCGAAGATCATAGTACTTCTTTTGTTGACTGTGAGCGTGTGCAATGGTAGTATTTAATAAACCCAGAGAATCCTTTATTTGGGTAAGATAGTCTGAGGCTACTGGGTTGTTTGAAGGAAGGATGCGTGGTGGAAGAATAGAGGGATGAAACCCATAGTTCAAGTAGAACGGACTCTGCTTGGTTGTACTGTGGGTTGCGTTGTTGTAGGCAAATTCTGCCAGAGGGAGAAGATCCACCCAATCATCCTGTTGGTAAGAAGTGTAACAACGTAAATACTGCTCGATGCATTGGTTGACTCTTTCAGTCTGTCCGTTGGTCTGCGGATGGTAAGGAGAAGTGAGCTTCCGCTCGATCCGTAGTATGTGACATAGTTCTTGCCAGAACTTAGAAATAAATTGGGATCCACGGTCAGACAGAAGAGTTTTTGGGATACCATGTAATCTAAAGACATGTTTCATCAGGAGTTCTGCCGTTTGTTTGGACGAAGGTAGTCTGCGAATAGCAATGAAATGTGCCATCTTTGTCAGATGGTCCACTGACACCAAGATGGTATTAAATCCTTTGGAAAGAGGCAATTCTACGATGAAGTCCAAGGACAAAACTTCCCATGGAGTTTGGGGTATTGGTAGACTGCATAGTAGACCGGATGGTCTCGTAGTGTCAATTTTGGACCTGGCACAGACATTGCATGAAGAGACGAATTTTTGTATAGATGTTTTCATGTCAGGCCACCAGAATTGCCGGGAAATCAAATTAAGAGTCTTTGTCATACCCATATGTCCTGCCATAGGCACATCATGAGATAATTCCAAGATCTTGGTGCGTAGGGTAGGTGGTATGTAAAGTTTGTCGTTGTAGTAGAGGAAGCCTTCTGCATCAGTATTTAATTGTGGTGGGGGTGAATCCAAACTTATGCCATGCAAAACCTCTTCCTTCAAGGAACGGACAACTCCAATAATGCGTTTGTGAGGTATTATAGGAACGGAAGGGATTTCAAAGTAGTTTTCTTCAGTTAGTCGTGATAGTGCATCCGCCTTTTTGTTTTTATCTGCAGGTGTGTAAGTCACTAGGAAGTTAAACCTTAGAAAGAATAGTGACCATCGTACCTGTCGGTGCGAGAGAGTTTTGCTAGTCTGAAGATATTGGAGGTTTTTATGGTCCGTGTATATAATTATTGGTAATTGGGTGCCTTCGAGTAAATGTCGCCAATTCTCCAGAGCCAATTTTATAGCAAGCAGTTCCTTTTCACCCACGGGGTAATTTATCTCGGGACTGCTTAGGGATTTTGAAAAAAAGGCGACTGGATGAAGTGGTGAAGTGTGGGTTGGTCGTTGGGAGAGTATTGCTCCTACTGCCATGTTTGACGCATCTACCTCCAGAATGTATTGGAGGGATGGGTCTGGATGGCGTAATATGGGAGCGGAAGTAAACCTTGTCTTTAACAAGTGAAAAGCTTTATTGGCTTCTTCTGACCATTTGAATGGTTTTTTTATGCTAGTGAGCTGTGTGAGGGGTCTCACAATAGCAGAAAAGTTTTTAATGAACTTCCTGTAGAAATTTGAAAATCCCAGGAATCGCTGTAGCGCCTTGCGTGTGGTTGGTGTAGGCCAATCCTGAATGCAGGATATTTTACTCATGTCCATCTCGATTCCTGTTTTGGATATGATGTAGCCTAGAAAGAGTACCTCGTCTTTATGAAACAAGCATTTCTTCAGTTTCACATAAAGGTTATGTGCAAGCAATCTCGATAGTACAAGTCTTACATGTCTTATGTGTTCAGACAGGGATCGTGAATATATAAGTATATCGTCCAGATATACCACAACACAGACATCTAGTAAGTCTTTAAAAATATCGTTTATAAATCGTTGGAAAACTGCAGGGGCGTTGCATAGCCCGAATGGCATCACAAGATATTCGAACAATCCGTATCTGGTTCTGAATGCAGTCTTCCACTCGTCTCCATCACAGATTCGAATGAGATTGTATGCTCCTTTCAGGTCCAATTTTGAAAAATAGGTAGCTCCATGCACCTGCTCAATGAGCTCAGGGATAAGCGGTAGAGGATAGCGATCTTTTATTGTGATAGCATTCAATTTCCTGTAGTCGATGATAGGTCTGAGACTTGAGTCCTTATTGCGAACAAAAAAGAGTCCTGCTGCTGTGGAAGAAGTGGAAGGTCTAATAAAACCTTTTTCCAAATTCTCATCCAAATAGGTTTTGAGATGGGAAAGTTCATCCTGTGAAAGAGGATAAACATGACCGAACGGCAATTTGCTATTTGGGAGTAGATCAATGCTACAATCATAGTCTCGATGAGGAGGTAATGCTTGAGCATTTTTCTCAAGAAAAACCTCAGAAAGATCCTGATAACATAGTGGTGCAATCTCATCTGTCACCATAGACAGAATCTTCCCGGAAGACGGGAGGTTACACGTATCCTCGCAATAGCAAGAGAGGAAGGTCAAGGACCGTTCCTTCCAATCTATGGTTGGTTGGTGTGTGTGTAACCAGGGAAGTCCCAACACAATGGGAAAGTGGGGTGAAGATATTAAATCGAAGGTAGTAGTCTCCCTATGAGACTCGTTAATAGTGACTAGAAGTGCTTGTGTCTGATCGGTGATTGGACCAGAGGATAATGGAACACCGGTAATAAGACTTACTGAGACAGGTTTAAGTCTAGAAATAATAGGAATTTTATTTGAAGCAGCAAAACATATATCAATATAATTTCCACAAGATCCTGTGTCAATCATGGCCTTAGTAGTAATCCTGTTCTGGTCCCACTGTAATGTCAAACAAACAAAAATGTAAGGGTTAGTGAATGAAGTTGTCAATTCCCCTAGGAGGACATGTGAACACTCACCCTTCTTTTTGTTGACTAGGGGACAGACATTTATCTTGTGATCCGGGGATGCACAGTACAAGCAGAGATTTTCATATCGTCTTTTGGCTTTTTCCATAGTTGATAGCGGTGGGCGTATGGTTCCTACCTCCATAGGAACGGGGTTAATGGCAGGAATCCAAGAGGAAACGGATAATGGCATTCCCATTTTCTCAGCCTTTCTTTCTCGTAGTCTTCTATCTATGGTAATACTGAGTTGTATTAATGCATAGAGGGTTTTTGGTAGATCCGCTCGGGCGAGCTTGTCCTTAACGGCTTCTGATAGGCCAAGCCTAAATTGGGTTTTCAGAGATGCATCATTCCATTCTGAATCAAGGGTCCATCTCTTGAATTCCGCGACAAAGTCTTCTACAGGCCTCCTTCCTTGTTTCAAGGATCTTAATTGAAGATCGGCAGTACTCTGCCTATTGGGGTCATCATATAGGCTAGTGAGTTCTGCTAGGAACAAGGCATAGGAGTTGAGAAGCTGGTCGTTTTTCTCAAAAAGAGAGTCTGCCCAGGCCCGAGGATCGCCTGTTAGGTAAGAAATAATAGTACAAACCTTAATGTGATCAGTAAGGTAGGTACAAGGTTTTAGCAAAAAAAGTAACTCACATGCGTTTTTAAATTCGCGAAATTTTTTGCGATCGCCTGTAAATACCAAAGGGGAATTTATCTTGGGTTCAGGGGACTGAGCAGAGGTAAGTTGTGTCAGTCTAATTACCTGTTGCGACAGAGCCTGATTGTCTTCTTTTAATTCAGCAAGTGCGTGTATTAACGCAGTTACTTGCTGTTTTAATTGTGTCACCTGAGTGGTTATTTCTGCTGAATCCATTTGTGGGTTCGTTCAATCTGTAACGCTCCTGCGTTTCATGTATGGTGTGGATTTTCAGCTGCAGAAATATTCCACTTCAGTAGTCATGTAAGAGAGATGCTGAGATACCATTCCCAACCTCAATGACTCATCATGTGTGGAAGGTCTTAATTCAGCTAGTAAATACACACACTCAACAAGCTGGTTCCTAGAGTGACTTTATGTATGTAGTAACACAGTGATGAAGATTTAAGAGACAGGTTGAGTGGAGGTGGTAGGTGACAGACACTTGAAGGTAAGACAGTAGCAGATGGATGCAGGTAGGTTTAGCAATCATGTATGGTAGCAGATGACAGAGTAGCAGGTGGACATACAAGAGTGATCAACCCAGTGCAGGAATAAGTAGCAGTAGTCTTAAGAGCTAGCAATCTAGATATGCAGATGTGATAATAGTCTTTACTATGCAGAGCTAGATAGTGTAAGCTTAGTATAAGGTTATAGAGGGTTCCCCTGCGGGGTACTTAGCACTAATAGCAATACAGCCGAAGGTTGGTTCAGGAGGAGCGGATGATCCGGAAGCGGGATGCAGGGATCAGCGCAGCGAGGTTCCGTCAGCGAGGTTTGCTTGCAAGCACGAAAGCTTCAAGCCAAGTTAGCATCCAGGTAAGGGTGTTTGAACGAACACATGTGAGTGAGAACCGGCGCTTTAAATAGCCATCTAGTCCGGCGCTGAGTGATGACAGCTTCAGTCTTAAAGGTGTATGCGCACCTTTCCAAAAGAGAATGGTGGGGCGCATACACTTGTGAAAAGAGTAATTTAGGGTACCAAAGGTACCGGAACATTACACACTGCAGATCTCCTGCAGCCACTTCCTGTCTCAGCGAGGCCCCATGGTGTTTCTCTTGGGGCTGGTTTTCTAATGGTGACATCATGGACCATAATCTTCATCGGAAGCCTGGGTGACAACGCTGGACCACATTGGGAAGACAGGGAGAGAGTATTGTCACCCTATAACAGGAAGTGCCTGAACATCAGCTTTCATGTCAGGTTCACCAAAGATTATTTTTATCAAAGCTGTAGATTGAAAAATATTATTAAACATGATATTAATTTACAGGAGGCGGTTTGTTCATTCCCAAATTGTAAGGCACCAGGGGAAGATGGTATTATCCCTATAGTAGTGTATAAGGTTTCCAATGAATCCTTAGAGAAATGTGCTTTACCTCCTTCTATGTACAGGGCGAATGTAGTTTTACTTTTAAAACCGAGTAAGGATCCGGTTGATCCTGGGTCGCACAGGCCGATCTCCTTACTACAGTGCAATGTAAAAATTTTAGCAAAGGTGTCGGCAATTAGACTGAATGGTGTGATTACGTCCTTAATACATTCTGACCAGGCAGGTTTTTTGCCCCAAAAGTCCACTGCAATCAATCTTCTGAGATTATTCCTGAACATGTCGTCCCGGACGGATAATCTGGGTTCCAGAGCGCTGCTGTCACTTAATGCCGCTAAGGTGCTTGAAAGCGTGGAATCGACGTACCTGTGGTAAGTTATGGTGAAACTTGGGTTTGGCCTGGTATATATCTCCTGGGCAAAACTTCTTTATGCTAAACCGCAGGCTGCAATTAGGACCTTTGGCAATGTCTCACACTATTTTGACCTAGGAAGGAGAACCAGACAGGGGTGCCATCTGTCCCCCCTCCTCTTTGCCCTGGCAATTGAGCCCCTGGCGATTCGGGTAAGGTCTCATCTGGATATACAGGGTTTTCATATGGGAATATTCATGAAAAGGTGATGCTGTATGCTGACGACTCTTTGCTTTTGCTAGGTGACACAGATGCCTCCCTTAGGACAGCCATGACTACGATAGAGAAATTTGGGAAATACTCTGGTCTATTGATAAATTGGTCCAAATCCGCACTGATGCTCTTGGATGGGGATGGGTCTCAGCAGGTGGCACCCTCATGCCCCGTGCCCCTCACAGCTCAATTTAAGTACCTCGTTTGATGATATTTTGCTGTTTCCAAAGAGGCATGGACTCCAGAGAGGGAGATATATCAATTTGCTCCTGCACAAATCATTAGTAAGACCTCCTCTGGAATATGCAGTTCAGTTTTGGGCACCAGTTCTTAAAAAGGATATCGGGGAACTGGAGAAAGTGCAGAGAAGGGCAACCAAACTGATAAGAGGCATGGAGGACCTCAGCTATGAGAAAAGATTAGAGGAACTGAATTTATTCTCTCTTGAGAAGAGGAGATTAAGGGGGGATATGATCAACATGTATAAATACATAAGGGGTCCATATAGTGAACTTGGTGTTGAGTTGTTCACTTTAAGGTCAACACAGAGGACAAGGGGGCACTCTTTACATCTAGAGGAAAACAGATTTTGTCTCCAAATACGGAAAGGTTTCTTCACCGTAAGAGCTGTGAAAATGTGGAATAGACTCCCTCCAGAGGTGGTTCTGGCTAGCTCACTAGATTGCTTTAAAAAAGGCCTGGATTCTTTCCTAGGTTTACATAATATAAATGAGTACTAACATTTTTTTTCTAGGTAAAGTTGATCCAGGGAATATCCAATTGCCTCTCGGGGGATCAGGAAGGAATTTTTTTCCCCTGCTGTAGCAAATTGGATCATGCTTTGCTGGGGTTATTTTCGCCTTCCTTTGGATCAACAGCAGGCATAGGATTGTGTATGTGGGATTGTATGGTTGGGTTTTCAATACTATTTTTTTTTTTTGGTTGAACCAGATGGACTTGTGTCTTTTTTCAACCTGACTAACTATGTAACTATGTAACTATATCTCCCTCGGTGGAATTCTTTGTACTTTGTCAGTGGCAGGTAGGGTGAATTTGATAAAAATGGTACTCATGCTGCAATTATTATACTTGTTACAAAACTCTCCTATGGTGATTTCTTTAAAAACTTTTAGAATAATTATCTCTATCTTCCGAAAAGTGATTTGGAAAAACGGGACTCCTAGCATCAAACTTGAACATCTGCAGAGGCCCAAAGGGCGAGGGAGGGCTGGCTCTACCTAACCCATGGTCATATTATTTAGCTGCTCAATTGCAACACCTATTAGGGGCTATGGGGGAGGAAGACACTATAGACAACATGAACACTAACCTGTCCCCGGGGATAATGAGACGCACAACCCCTGGGGGACCTCTGTTTTCAGGCATTTGGGAAACCACATAAACCTTACTCTACCTACAATCTTATTCAGAAGGTGTGGAACAAAACTAAATACATACAGGGGGTGGAGGGATATACTGAGTATAACCCTATATGGCTTAACCGCTTGCCGACCGCCGCACGACTATTTACTGCGGCGGTCAGCCCCTCACAGGCAAAGCGACGTAGGACTACGTCGCTAGCCTGTGAGGGTCTAGGGAGCGAGCGCGTGCCCCCGGAGGCACGCTCCCGCTCCCGCGCGGTCACGGACCCCCCGCGCGTGTGCCTGGCAGACCCGATGTCCGCCGGTCACTCGCGATCCTCTGTTACACCGGGAGAAAGGCAGGCGGCTAATGTAAACAAAGCCGCCTGTCATTCTCCCCTGTGTAAGAATGGAGATCAAACGGTTCTGCTATGTAGGACCGTTGATCTCTGTTCTTACACATCAAGCCACATCCAATCACAGTTAGAATCCCGCCCCTAGGGACACACTTAACCCCTCTCTCAAAAAAAGTTAACCCCTTCACTGCCAGTGTCAATTTTACAGTAACAGTGCATATGTATAGCACTGATTACTGTAGTAATGTCACTGGTAACCCCAAAAGTGTAAAAAATGTCAGACAAGGGTCCGATCTGTCCGCCACAATGTCTCAGTCCCGCAAAAAAATCGCAGATTGCCGCCATTACTCGTTAAAAAAAAACAACAAAAATGACAAAAATCTTTCCCTTAGTTAGTAAACGCAATAACTTTTGCGCAACCCAATCAAAATACGCTTTTTGCGATTTTTTTTACCAAACGTATGTAGCATAAAACAAATGGCCTAAAATGTTAAAAAATTTTGATTTTTAAATTTTTTTTTTTAGGAATTTCATATAAAAAAATGTGATCAAAAAATCGCACATATGATCAAATACCACTAAAAGAAAGCTCTGTTTGTGGGAAAAAAAGGACGTCAAATTCGTTTAGGTACAGCGTCGCACGACCGCGCAATTGTCCGTTAAAATCACGCAGTGCCGAATCGCAAAATAGGCCCTGGTCAGGAATAGGGATGATCGAACTTTTCAAAAGTTCGGTTTGGCCAGAACATCCGAACTTCCCGAAAGTTCGGCCTGGATTTCAGAACCCCATTGAAATCAATAGGACCCGAACTTCGGTAATCAAAAAAAAACATTTTGAAGCCCCAAAACCCAATAAATGCCCCTAAAAAGTGCCTAGGGTTCTGGGTCATGCCCCAGGGACTATTAATCACACAAAAAAAAGTTCTTAAAAATTGTCATTTTTGATAGAGAGCCAATTATTGAAAAAATTAAAAAAAAAAAAAAAAAGAGATTTTTTGATTTTGAAGTTTCAGCTCTGTAGCATGTCCTGAACCATAAAAAAAAAAAAGATCGTTTGTATTAGAACACTTACAGCACAGGATAGTGGCTTCTCGCTTTTCACACCTTGCCGGTTTAATAGCAGGCGTTTTTTTGGGCATTTTTTGGGTTCTTTTGAGGCAGGAAAAACATCTGAACTTGTGTATACGGGTATATATACCACTATACACATGTTCAGATGTTTTGCCTGCCTCCAAAGAACCCAAAAAAATGCCCAAAAAAAACGCTAGCGTCAAAAAAAAAAGGTGTGTTGTTGCAGGCATTTTTTGGGGGTTTTTGGAGGCAGGCAAAACATCTGAACTTGTGTACACACACATATTTATATGTATTTTACACTTAGACATATATAGGTGTTATAGGAGCGTAACTATATTAGTGTAAATTATTTCATTAGCGCAAGCATATATTTCTGCTACTATCACACCTATATATGTCTAGGTGTGTATATACATATAAGTATGTGTGTATATATACCCGTATACACAAGTTCAGATGTTTAGCCTGCCTCCAAAAACCCCAAAAAAATGCCTGCAACAACACACCTGGGCGTTTTTTTTTTTTTGTACGCTAGCGTTTTTTTGGGCATTTTTTTGGGTTCTTTAGAGGCAGGCAAAACATCTGAACTTGTGTATAGTGGTGTATATACACACATACTTATATGTATATATACACCTAGACATATATAGGTGTGTATACACACATACTTATATGTATATATACACCTAGACATATATAGGTGTGATAGGAGCGTAACTATATTGGTGTTAATTATTTCATTAGCGCAAGTAGTTTTTTCTGTTACTTTCACACATATATATGTCTGGGTGTATATATACAGACACGGGTGTGTATATATACCCCCTAATACACATGTTCAGATGTCATGCCTGACTCCAAACATGTGCTCAAAAAATCCCTATAGACGCCTGCAGCCAAAAAGAATGCTGGCGGCGGCGAAGCCATATTACTGCAGCGAAAGTGACTTGAGAGAAACTAGCTTTTCTCTATAGCGGTCACCCTGCTATGGAAGGGTTTGGTCACCCTGCCATAGCAGTCACTGTCAGTTCACCCTACACTACACTACATTACGGTCACCCTGACACTTCACACTTTCCCTACAGAAACTAAATTTTTGAAGCTAACTAAAGTGTAAAGGAGCACCCTAACTACACTAGATATCCCTTTTCTCACACTTTCTCACACAATGACACTTTTAAAGTAAAATTAACAGAACTGCTTCCACTCTCTTCCATGTCCTGTATAACAATGCTAGGAATTTGGTGGGGGCTATCTTATATACTGGGGGGCGTATTCACTAATGATTGGCCTAGGGACCCCCTAGTCACTCCAATCACATTCCTAGCATTCTCCTGCCCCCTCAATTGGCTTTTGCTAATGGTTCTGGTCCATTTCCTGAACCATTGCATTTTGGTCGGTTCTGGTTGCCGAATTCCGAACTTTTTGGGCAAAAAGTTCTAAATTCGGCCGAACCTTGAACACCCAATGTTCGGGCCGAACCGATGGTCGACCCGAACCGTTCGATCATCCCTAGTCAGGAAGGGGGTAAAATCTTCTGGGGCTTAAGTGGTTAATGATATTTACCTGGAGTTCGCTAAATTACAATAAGGGGCCAGATGGAAGGAGTATGGGGTGACTCACCTTAAACATATTTTTCATCATGGGATATTATTGACGTTTCTTGAGTTACAGGCAAAGTTCAATCTTCCTTTTTCCGTAAATTTTTTATATCTACAGCTTAGGCATGCGTTTAAGGCCCAAAGCACATCCTCTGAATGGGTGCTGTCCCAGACTCCAATCTTCGACATAGTTAGGGATACTACGGTGCCCAAGGAAAATAAATATGATCTGAGGTAAAACGAATGGCAAACCTCCATCCCTAGGGCATACAAAGAGGGAAGCGTGGGTCATGGGACTTTATATGAGGTCGGCCAGTATACTAATATAAAAGATATATAAAATGACAGACTAATAATGAATAGTTTATTGGATATTATATAAATCCCAGTTTTATAAGAAACACAAATAAATATATTAGATTATATATATTAAGACATTCATAATTAGCCCCGGTTCACACTAGGGCGACCTGTGAGGCGACCTGGCCGCCTCACAGGTCGCCGCAGGTCGCCTCCCATAGAGAAGCTACGGACCCGTTCTAATAGGAGCGACACAAGTCGCTCCGACCTAGAAAAAGGGTCCGGAGCTTCTTTGGGGCGACCAAGAGGCGACCGCCATAGACTTCAATGTTATGAAGTCTGTGGCGGCCGCTCCGAGGTCGCGGCGCGCTGCTCGCACCGCGATCTCGGAGGTCGCCCCTGAAAGTAGCGTCGCGCCAGTGTGAACCGGCGCTTAGAAGACTTGACATAATGTAAATAAAATCCATATATAAAAGTATATTCCATATTGTATAAACAAATATCAAGAATTATACATCAGGAACAACATTGTGTCAAACTAATAGAGGTATGTCTTCATAATAGTGATCGACCGATATCGTTTTTCGTTGCCGATACCGATATTTTGCCGATCGCATATCGGTATTGGCCGATATTTTCACACATGTAAAAATTACCCAAAAAAACACAAAATTTGACACAAATCTCTTAATAAAAATGTTAATCTTTATTTATTAACATTTTTAACATTAAGTGCTCGTTCTTCATACCTTAACTGCATAAAAACTGATATGAAAACTTCAATTGCAGGGACATTTGCTTTGCATGTCACATCATCTGATTGTGCATTAATGCATTATAAAGTGCTGCAGTAGTGGACCCACACACTGCAATATGTTACTGTAGTGCAGTCAGTACAAAACAGCTAGAAAAAAAGCTAGGCAACAACAACAGCTACACAAAATATACATACACAGTGGATTGGATGGACTGGAGTCAGTAGAGGACTACCTGTGCTGTTAGGCACTGACTGCAACTAATGCAGTGCAGTCTGTGCAAAACTGCTAGAAACAGAGCAAGGCAACAGCTACACATGTCACAGTGGATTGGACTGGAACACTGTGGTGGGGGGCTGGCTTGGGGTCATCCTGTTGTGGCGGGTAGCTGGCTTGGTGTCACTCACTTACCCTGGCCTGTTGTGGCGGGTAGCTGGCTTGCTGGAACACTGGTCATGGTGGCGGGTGGCTGGCTTGCTGGAACACTGGTCATGGTGGCGGGTGGCTGGCTTGCTGGAACACTGGTCACGGTGGCGAGTGGCTGGCTTGGTGTCATCTGGGTGGCTGGTTGCTTACTCGCTGGGCTGGCACCCTGTTGTTGTGGGTGGCTGAGGCCAGGGCCTGTGTGTGGATGGATGGCTGGCTTCGTGACCGGACTGCAGCTGGCTGTAACACAAGGCTGTGTGAGGCGGTCTTAATTGCAGCACACGCGGTGAAATGGCGTCACGTACGGGCCACGCAGGCATGGGAGGCGGTGTTAGAAGGCATACCGTGTGCGCGTAACATACGGAATGATGTCACGAAAATATCGGCAAATCAAAAGGCCGATTCCGATATATCGGGAAAAGTGCATATGGGCCCCCGATATATGGGTGTTGCCGATAATCGGTCGATCTCTACTCCAAAACTGTAAGCTCTATGTGTTTCGTGGCTCTCGGTCCCCTCATCAGGAGCATAATTATAAATGATTATATCTGTAATTATAAACTAACATTAGAATACAAGAATCTAATCTTTACAAACAAGAATAGAAGCGGATTGCTCCACAAGTGTAGATATAAATGCGGTACTATTGCTTACATACCAATGGTTAAAGTAATCTATAACAGAACTTTTTTGAATGAAGATCACCCCTGAGGCAAATGTCTAACATGGGGCTGAGGCGGGTATAAACCATCCAGTCTGCAACGAGGGGAGCAGTAAGATGGAAAACCAGCACTAAGGAGGGGACTAGGGACACCGTCGAATAATTCCAAAAGTGTAAACATATGTGATGATCAGATAATCTAGAAAATGTGATAAATAAATGAATATATTATTATTATACAGGATTTATATAGCACCAGTTTGCGCAGCGCTTTACAATGTGAGGGAAGACAATACAGTTACAATACAATTCAAAACAGGAGGAATTAGAGGGCCCTGCTCGTCAGAGCTTACAATCTAGAAGGGAGGTTCAAGTGAAACAAAAGGCAATAACCGTGGGGGATGGGTTGATGGAGAAAATGGAGGTATATTTATTAGGTGTGGGTAGGATAGGCTTCTCTGAAAAGGAGGGTTTTTTAGAGATCGCCTAAAAGCTAGAAGAGTAGGAGATAATCGGACAGATAAGGGTAAGGAGTTCCATAGGATTGGAGAGGCTCTGGAAAAGTCCTGGAGGCGAGCATGGGAGGAGGTGATGAGGGAGCTAGAGAGCAGGAGGTTTTAAGAGATATATATATATGGGTGTAGAAACAAATAACAGAGTATCTGGTGATGTGAATTACACAAAGTCAGAGAATATGCCATAATGTAGAAGGTCAGATATTCCAAATCAAAGTGAAATGATTGAACAGTGACATTTGTCTCAGGGAACGACACATGATGGGACTTCCGGTTGACCCCGCCTGTGACCATGGAGACCTCATTCACTTACTTTGGCGATGCCCTATGCTGCATCCCTACTGGACGGGCGTGGTGCAGACTCTTAACCACTTAAGCCCGGGAAGATTTTACCCCCTTCCCGACCAGGGTTTTTTTTGTGATTTTTTTACTGCGTGATTTTAACGGACAATTGCGCGGTTGTGCGACACTGTACCTAAACGAATTTGACGTCCTTTTTTTCCCCACAAACAGAGCTTTCTTTTGGTGGTATTTGATCACCTGTGCGATTTTTGAATCATGCGCTATAAACAAAAAAAGAGCGTCAATTTTGCAAAAATAACAATATTTTTCACATTTTTTATATGAAATTCCCCAAAAAAAAAAAAGTAAAAATCTAAATTTTTTAACATTTTCGGCCAATTTGTTTTCTGCTATATATGTTTGGTAAAAAAAAAGTTGCAAAAAGCGTATTTTGATTGGTTTGTGCAAAAGTTTTAACGTCTACTAACAAAGGGAAAGACTTTTGTCATTTTTGGTGGTTTTTTTTAACGAGTAATGGCGGCGATCTTCGATTTTTTTTGCGGGACTGCGACATTGCGGCGGACAGATCGGACCCTTGACTGACATTTTTGACACTTTTGGGGGTACCAGTGACATTTCTACAGTAATCAGTGCTATACATATGCACTGTTACTGTAAAAATGACACTGGCAGGGAAGGGGTTAACTGTATTGGAGAGGGAGGGGTTAAGTGTGTCCTAGGGGCGTGTTTCTAACTGTGATTGGACATGGCTACTAGTGTAAAAACAGAGATCAACGGTCCTACATAGTAGAACCGTCTGATCTCCATTTTTACACAGGGGATAATGACAGGCGGCTTTGTTTACATTAGCCGCCTGCCTTTCTCCCTTCCCGACGAACGATGGCGAGTGACCGGCGGACATCGGGTCCGCCGGTCACACGCACTGACTTGTTAGGGAACGAGCCGGGGCGGGCACGCGCTCGTCCGCTATTGGCTCACAAGCCGGTGACAGGCTAGTGACGTACCGATACGTCACTTTGCCTGGCCGGGGCTGACCGCCGCAGTATATGTACTTGCGGCGGTCGGCAAGTGGTTAATAACGTGTTCCAAGTATCTTTGGCGGTTGCTCCACTAGAATGTCTGTTGGGAGTGCTGGGTGATTACGACTGGGATAAATATGGGAAAGAAGCTATTCATAGAGCCCTGTTCCAGGCTAGAAAGTTGATTATGGTGCATTGGAAATCGGAGGACCCCCCTGACTTTGACAGAATGGATTAGTACACTGGGTAATGTGTTGAGAATGGAGAAAGTTATTTATCACCATAGGGGAATCGGGGCCAAGTTTGAAAAGCTGTGGGCTTGCTTCCTAGCCATGTTAGTGCACTCTGCTCTCCCTGAATGCCCGGAAAAGCTGTGGGCGCCATGGCTGGGTACCCCGGGGCTTGTTCCTGTTGATCGGATGATGGGAAGGATATTGGGCCCTGTAGGGTGGCTTCATATGTTGATTTTCATCCCTGATACTCTCTACACCAGGGGACTTAAAACTATGGCCCTCCAGTTGTTCAGGAACTACAATTCCCATCATGCCTAGTCATGTCTGTGAATGTCAGAGTATTACAATGCCTCATGGGATGTGTAGTTCTGCAACAGCTGGAGGGCCATAGTTTGATGATCCCTGCTCTATGCCTTTGGAGGATACATGTTGAGGTGGCGGGTGGGGATACGGAGGGGTGAGACGTGTATACATTGTTATATGACGGGATGTTAAGATTCTGATTACATGTATATGTGTATGTGACGATTTGTAACACCGGCATTGGACTGTTATTGTTGTTGATGTTTATTCAATAAAGTTCTTGTTTGGATATAAAAATAAAAAACATATTAACATTTTAAAGATGATTGGGGTCACATACTTTGCTGTATGGTTTATGTGTCTGCATTATACAATCGCAGTAAATGACATGATAACATTATCAGCTCTAATGATAGAATGACATCCCCCAATTCGGCCATCCCTGACTGTATCAGCCGCACAGCCACAACTCACAGCTGCGCATGCGCGTCCGAGCCACGCTGTCCTCCCCTCCTCCTGCGCGGGTCACGTGCTCGCAGCTCGCAGACTCCGTCACGTGACGTGCGCTGGGCTCTCGGTGCGACAGTGACATCAGCGCCGGAAGTTCGGTAAGTGGCTGAGAGCCGGGACCCGGTACCCCCCGGTCCGTTTATTTGTCCCGGCACCGCCGCCTCCGGATAACCGTGTGTGGAGGGGGGAGAGGGGCCCTCCCGGGGGTGCAGCTGGAAAAAAATCACTGAGACTCCCCCCTTGTTTACATCCGGCCTGACCTCCCCTCCCCCCACCTAACTACCTCCCCTCCCCCTCCTGTGTGCCAGCTATGTGGGGCCCTGGGCCTGGGATTATTACACAACCCCCCCCCCCCTGTGTACTGTGTATAGGGGCCCCAGAGCCTACCTGTGTATTGTCTATAGGGGCCCCAGAGCCCCCTGTGTATAGGGGCCCCGGAGCCCCCTGTGTACTGTCTATAGGGGCCCCCGGAGCCCCCTGTGTACTGTCTATAGGGGCCCCGGTGTCCCCTGTGTACTGTCTATAGGGGCCCCGGTGTCCCCTGTGTACTGTCTATAGGGGCCTCGGTGTCCCCTGTGTACTGTCTATAAGGGCCCCGGTGTCCCCTGTGTACTGTCTATAGGGGCCCCAGAGCCCCCTGTGTATAGGGGCCCCGGAGCTCCCTGTGTACTGTCTATAGGGGCCCCGGTGTCCCCTGTGTACTGTCTATAGGGGCCCCGGTGTCCCCTGTGTACTGTCTGTAGGGGCCCCAGAGCCCCCTGTGTACTGTGTATAGGGGCCCCGGAGCCCCCTGTGTACTGTCTATAGGGGCCCCGGAGCCCCCTGTGTACTGTCTATAGTGGCCCCGGAGCTCCCTGTGTACTGTCTATAGGGGCCCCGGTGTCCCCTGTGTACTGTCTATAGGGGCCCCGGAGCCCCCTGTGTACTGTCTATAGGGGCCCCGGAGCCCCCTGTGTACTGTCTATAGGGGCCCCGGAGCTCCCTGTGTACTGTCTATAGGGGCCCCGGTGCCCCCTGTGTACTGTATATAGGGGCCCCGGAGCCCCTGTGTACTGTCTATAGGGGCCCCGGAGCCCCTGTGTACTGTCTATAGGGGCCCCGGTGCCCCCTGTGTACTGTCTATAGGGGCCCCGGAGCCCCCTGTGTACTGTCTATAGGGGCCCCGGAGCCCCCTGTGTACTGTCTATAGGGGCCCCGGTGCCCCCTGTGTACTGTCTATAGGGCCCCCCGGAGCTCCCTGTGTACTGTCTACAGGGGCCCCGGTGTCCCCTGTGTACTGTCTATAGGGGCCCCGGTGTCCCCTGTGTACTGTCTATAGGGGCCCCAGAGCCCCCTGTGTACTGTCTATAGGGGCCCCGGAGCCCCCTGTGTACTGTCTATAGGGGCCCCGGAGCCCCCTGTGTACTGTCTATAGGGGCCCCGGAGCCCCCTGTGTACTGTCTATAGGGGCCCCGGAGCTCCCTGTGTACTGTCTATAGGGGCCCCGGTGCCCCCTGTGTACTGTCTATAGGGGCCCGACTCCTCCCTGTGTACTGTCTATAGGGGCCCCCGCAGATCCCTGCGTATTGTCTATAGGGGCCCCCGCAGATCCCTGCGTATTGTCTATAGGGGCCCCACAGATCCCTGCGTATTGTCTATAGGGGCCCCACAGATCCCTGCGTATTGTCTATAGGGGCCCGCAGATTCCTGCGTATTGTCTATAGGGGCCCTGCAGATCATTGCATACTGTCCATTGGGTCCACTGAGCCCGCTGTGTACTGTCCTTAGGGGCCCCGGAGATCACTGTAAACTGTTCGTAGGGGGCCCCAACCTGCCCCGTGTACTGTCCATAGGGGCCCCTTGTGTACTTTCCATAGGGTCCCCAGAGATCACTGTGTACTGTCTATAGGCTCCCCAGAGCCCCCTGCGTGCTATCTATAGGTGCCCCTGACCTCCATGTGTACTGCCTATAGGGGCCCACAGTAGATCAATGTGTACTGTTTTTAGGGGCCCCAGAACCCCCCTCTCAGTGTACTGTGTATAGGGGCCCCAGAGCCCCCTCAGTGTACTGTCTATAGAGGCCCTGGAGATCCATTTGCACTGCCTATAGGGGCCCCAGAGCTCTCTCTGTACTGCCTATAGGGGCCACAGAATTCCTTCCCCCCCCAGTGTACTGCCTATAGGGGCCCCCAGAGCCCCACTGTGTAGTGTCTATAGGTGCCCCATAATTTCCTCTGTACTGCCTATAGGGGCCCCAGAGCTCCCTCTGTACTGCCTATAGGGGCCCCAGAGCTCCCTCTGTACTGTCTATAGGGGCCCCAGAGCTCCCTCTGTACTGACGATAGGGGCCCCAGAGCTCCCTCTGTACTGACTATAGGGGCCCCAGAGCTCCCTCTGTACTGACTATAGGGGCCCCAGAGCTCCCTCTGTACTGACTATAGGGGCCCCAGAGCTCCCTCTGTACTGACTATGCAGAAATGCAGACACCAGTACAAGCATTGTCAGATCTTCCTCCCTCCCCCCCCCCCCCCACACTAAAAATGTGATTCTCTCTGTGTCCCCATTGGAGAAGTTTCTTCAATAAAAACATCACAGCCTTCAGCCCTCTTCTCTCCATTCAGAGACACACTGAGGTCTGATTACAGCTGGAATATACGTCTCACCAGACACATTATTTGTTCCTCCCATCCCCCAGAGGGCAGAGTCCATCTCACACTCTGCAGAACCCGGCTGTCATCAGGATAGAAATGCATTGTTTCTGCTGTCTGTCACCTCCAGCACAGACTGCAGCCCAATTGATTGGCATTCCTTCAGAGGAGCTACTGAAAAGCCCTAGGCACCGCCCCCTCTTCCTTCTCCCCATTCATGATACAGCACTAGGTACCGCCCCCTTCTTCCTTCTCCCCATTCATGGTACAGCACTAGGCACCGCCCCCTCTTCCTTCTCCCCATTCATGATACAGCACTAGGTACCGCCCCCTTCTTCCTTCTCCCCATTCATGATACAGCACTAGGCACTCCCCCTCTTCATTCTCCACATTTATGGTACAGCACTAGGCACCGCCCCCTCTTCCTTCTCCCCATTCATGATACAGCACTAGGCACTCCCCCTCTTCATTCTCCACATTTATGGTACAGCACTAGGCACCACTCCCTCTTCCTTCTCCCCATTCATGATTCAGGACAGCACAAGGCACCGCCCCCTCTTCCTTCTCCCTATTCCTTTTTCAGCACAGCGCTAGGAACCGCCCCCTCCTCCTTCTTCCCAATTATGATTCAGCAAAGCACTAGGCACCGCCCCCTCTTCTCCCCATTCATTAATCAGTACAGCACTAGGCACTGCCTCTTCTTATCCCCATTCATGAATCAGTACAGCACTAGGCACTGCCTCTTCTTATCCCCATTCATGAATCAGCACAGCACTAGCCCGTACTGCTGAGGGATGATGCAGGCCTGTGCTAGGAATTTGTGGAGGGGCCTATTTTTAGTATTTTTCCCCAAAGACTTCCATTCACTCACTCAAAATCTGTGCAGCCATTTCTAATCCTGCAGGACTTCCCTGACCTCCCATATTGGGGAGTGCACACTGAGGTGTCACGTTAGTGGGAACAGATCAATCAGTGTGCAGTGTTGTCAATGATCATTTCATTCATTAAACTGAATCGCTTTGCTCAGGATGCTCACACGTACCTGAGCCCCCCCCCCCCCCCTCCGACAATAGGAAAGGGGTCCCCAGACAAGTAGTAAGGTGCCACACCAGCGATCAGAGTTCGGATTCATTTTTAATGAAATGATGGATAGAGTCAGCACATTTAGGGGTTCAGATACTCCCCTATTATCAGGACTGGATTCATATTGACAATTCTTGTAAATATGGCATGGAACATTATCATCACATTGCTGCTAATATCACTGACGGCTGCTGCTGACTTTTTCATTCTCTCCTGTATACAGCAAGAATGAGTTATTCAGAGAAACCCGAGGAGATCACAAAAGACGAGTGGATGGAAAAACTAAACAACTTGCACATCCAGAGGGCGGATATGAATCGGCTCATCATGAACTACCTGGTAACAGGTCAGCAGTGAGGACTGATTAGCACCCTGGTGCAGATGTGTTGATCCATTGATGTTGCCATATACATACCTGTCCATTATTACTGCCCCTTCCATTACCAGTTAGAAAGGAACGTGGCCTACATCTCATTGTATGAGTGGAACTAGAGCTACTCATTAAAACATAGAAGGCAGAACTCCGGTCACAAAGAAAATTAGAATCATAGCCCATTTAACCCTTTTGTTGCCCAGTGTTTATTTTTTTTTTAGGCTAGAATATTGCTTAACCACTGAGCCCCCGTTCACACTGGGGCGACCTGTGAGGCGACCTGGTCGCCTCACAGGTCGCCGCAGGTCGCCTCCCATAGGGAAGCTGCGGACCCGTTCTGATAGGAGCGACACAAGTCGCTCCGACTCAGAAAAAGGGTCCGGAGCTTCTTTGGGGCGACCAGGAGGCGACCGCCATAGACTTCAATGTTACGAAGTCCGTGGCGGCCGCTCCGAGGTAGCGGCGCGCTGCTCGCACCGCGACCTCGGAGGTCGCGGTGCGAAGTAGCGTCGCCCCAGTGTGAATGGGGGCTGAAGGACCAGGCTTATTTCTGACACTTGTTGTTTACAAGTTAACCACTTTACCACCGGAGGATTTTGCTGTCTTACGTCCAGGCCACTTTTTGCGATTCGGCACTGTGCGACTTTAACTGACAATTGCGCAGTCGTGCGACGCCGTACCCAAACTTACATCCTTTTTTTCCCCACAAACAGAGCTTTCTTTTGGTGGTATTTGATCACCTGTGCAATTTTTACTTTTTGCGCTATAAACAAAAAAAGAGCGACAATTTTGAAAAAAAATAACAATATTTTCACATTTTTTTTTATATGAAATTCCCCCCCAAAAAATGTAAAAATCACAATTTTTTTTATCATTTTAGGCCAATTTGTTTTCTGCTACATATTTTTGGTAAAAAAAATCACAATAAGCGTATTTTGATTGGTTTGCGCAAAAGTTATTGCGTTTACTAACTAAGGGAAAAATTTCTGTCGTTTTTGGTGGTTTTTTTTTTTAACGAGTAATGGCGGCATTTTTTTTTTTTTTTTTTTGCGGGACTGCGACATTGCGGCGGACAGATCGGACCCTTGACTGACATTTTTGACACTTTTGGGGGTACCAGTGACATTACTGCAGTAATCAGTGCTATATATATGCACTGTTACTGTAAAAATGACACTGGCAGGGAAGGGGTTAATTTTATTGGAGAGGGAGGGGTTAATGTATGCCTGGTGCTTACTAACATGTGTGGGGGGAGGGGACTATGTGACACAGGGACAGATCGCATGTTCAGCTATGCTGAACCCTGCAATCTGACCCTGCCTGTCACTTAGGAGATCCGCCCGCTTTGTTTACACAAGCGGGTGGATCTCCAGACTCGATTCCCCGGCGACCGGGGAAGAGCAGCGGTGATCGCCGCCGCTCCTCCCCTGGCCCGACTCCCGCTGTGACTGAATACTGAATACAGCGATAGCGAGCCTCCGGCGGCGCGCATGCGCCGCCGAGAAGGGGGAGTGTCTGGCGACGTAGGTCTAACGTAAGTATAACCTGTTTGGTATTTTTTAAAAAAAAGAGAGACTTTACAATCACTTTAAAATAGTACACCCGTGAAAAGACAACAAACTTTGTTACTCTAAATATCCAATGGGCGATGCTTTAAAGCGAAGCTCCACCCAAAAAGGGAAGCTCTGCTTGTTTGCTCCCCCCCCCCCCCCTCTGCTGCCACATTTGGCACCTTTCGGGGGGAGGAGGGGCGGGTTCCTGTTTTTGACAGGTATTTCGCTCCCACTTCCTGGTGACTTCTCGCAGTGAATTCACCTGGAAATTTGGCCCCCCTCCTCCTTCCCCCACCACCGGCCCATTCACAAAGCACTTTGGGCATACAGAGTAGGGGACTGGCTATGAAGAAATGTCAGCCGCAGCTCCTGGGAGCCGATTAAAAAATTGGCTGCGGTGCCAACATCGCGGGATCCCTGGACAGGTAACTGTCCTAATATTAAAAGTCAGCAGGTACAAATACTGTAGCTGCTGACTTTTAATATTAGGACATGTTAACATTTTTGGTGGTGGGGTGCTGGAGCTCCGCTTTAAAAACCCCTACAGGTTATCAGTCTAAGGTTAACCACGATTAATGGGCCTAGAATTATTGTTCTCATTCCAGTATGGGAGGGGCCACATAGGTGCCCCCAAGGCGTGTGTTTGCTTATATGCATTTGTATGGGGGTGTGTCAACATGTTGTTTTTTGGAGGGGGGGGGGGGGTTGCGTTCTAAGTTCTTGGGTATACATTTTTTCACTAAACTTTTATATATTATTACTTTTTTTATAACATAGGGGACTTTTTGTTTTCTATTTGGTTATGACGGGTTCTTTTAGACCCTCACCTGCCCTCTATTAAAGCTAATGGAGCGTGATTTGCCTTGCTCTGTCATTGTGGATAGAGATAGCTGCCAGGTAAAGTTATAGGTGAACCCAGGAGTGATGTACCGCACATCACTTCTTACTAGGTAGGGGAGCTTGACAAACGGACATTCACTGGTCTCCCTCCCCTCTTTGGTACTTTGCCATGGGGTTCCTGGACCCCCAGGTGGAAACGCGGAGCCTGGGAAACATGGCAGGTGGCGCATGCAGGGAAGGGAGTGAATGTCCTGGGGGTGCATTAAAGCGATTGGGCTACTGTACAGCCAGGAGTGTGTGTGAAACCCCATGCTGCTGTCAATATATGCCATACATCGGTGACGGTGAAAGGGTTAAAGGTAAAATTAAGGTGGATGTAAATGAACTAAGCATTGCCTCAAAGTGTACTTTCCTCAATCCATAGCGCCAAGTGTGGATGCTGGAAAATCTCTCCTTGCTCTGCAATCTGCATGTGTCACTATTGGCAGTTTTCTCTGACACCAGGCAATCCTTGGTGACATCCCAAAACCTCAGCACACAGGAAGTGATTGACAAAGTGTAAAGGGGGGATGTGTCTATTTCCTCCACTACTTTTCTGCCACTAGAGGTCTCCAGTCTTCCTGGTTGCAATATTTAACCCACTTCCTCTATAGCCAGGCTGTCATAGACCCGCCCCCAGCCTGTTACAGGACAGTAAAGGAGATGCAGAACAGGGATGAGCTCATCTCAATGTCACTCTGCACTCTCCCACTATCGGCATGCTTCTTGTCAGCACAGGAACTCATTGGCTTTGTGCTGCTACGTCATCTCCCAGTCTGAGCTCTGTTGTACAGGAACTGTAAGAGGCTGATACCAGGTTAGATTTAGGTACTTACACTGCTTGTAGTTAGCCATCATTATAAAACTTTTTGGGTTTTATTTACTGGTCAGTGTTTCAGCAAAGCACTGCTTGTCTTTCTCAAGATCTGCAAGTTTCTCCTTCACTGGACTGTTTATCTATGTATATAATAGTCATATGTAATGTGGTTTATTCCTTCTCCCCCCTAGAAGGATTCAAGGAAGCGGCAGAGAAGTTTCGGTTGGAATCAGGAATCGAGCCAAGTGTGGATTTAGAGAGCCTGGATGAAAGGATAAAGATTCGGGAGATGATCCTTAAAGGACAGATCCAGGAAGCCATCGCTCTGATCAACTCTCTACACCCGGAGTTGCTGGACACTCATCGCTACCTTTACTTCCACCTACAAGTAAGACCCAGGACTACATGCTTAGCTTGAGAGTTTAAAGTGAATCGTTAGCCAGGCTATGAGAAATCAAGTATTTCCATACTGCTAAAAAGTATTAAATGGGCTTTAAAACAATTCCTCACTGATCCCTGTAGCTACAGGCACTTTGGGACAATTCACCCTCAAAGTTCAAACATTAAAGTGGTTGTAAAGGAATTTTTTTAATAGCAAACATCTCTATACTTACCTGCTCTGTGCAGTAGAATTGCAGGGATCGGTCCGAATGCTCCTCTTTTTGGGTTCCTCACCAGTGCTCCTGGCTCCTCTTCTCTTGCTGGCGCCCCCAGTAGGAAACCGATTCCCTTGGGGGCACTTGTGTGGGCTCAATCCCGAGCCCCTCTGCTGCGTCCATTGACACAGACGGGAATTCAGCCTTGCCCCCCCCTCAGCACTGGAGTTGATTGACAGGAGCTAGAGCCAATGGCTCCAACCGCTATCAGTCTGCCCAGGCAGGTGAGACAAAGCCAGGAAAGCTGCAGCTCTCATGCACAGCGCTGGATCACAATGGGGTTCAGGTAAGTATAAGGGGGGGGGGCGAGTCTGTGACACAGAAGCTTTCTTTACCTTAAAGTGGTTGTAAACCCCTTACATATACCCAGTGAAGTAAATAGCCTCAGATGATAGAAAGAGATGAAACAAAATGTCCTACATAAGTTTTACATGTATATCTGCAGTCTTTCCCTTTTCTACATTCTTTAGAAAGTGCACATCTTGTTAGAAATCTTCCTTTTCCAGCACTGAGTGTGGAGTCTGGGCATAAACTGTGTGTGAGCTGATTGGAGGAAAGGCACACCCCCCCCCCCCCTTCCACATAGGCAGAGGAAGGAAGAAACTTGCAGAGCTGTACTTTGAATAGACAAGCTCTCTGCTTATCTGTCTTTAGGTTCCCTCCCCGACACAAATTTGTATCTGGTGTGTAGGAGAGCTTGTCAGAAGTTATCATGCTGATAACAGAGCAACAGAGCAGCAGAAAGACACAGCACTCAGAGCTTTGGAGAGATATAAGTATACACTACACATTCACTATATTACCAAAAGTATTGGGACGCCTGCCTTTACACACACATGAACTTTAATGGCATCCCAGTCTTAGTCCGTAGGGTTCAATATTGAGTTGGTCCACCCTTTGCAGCTATAACAGCTTCAACTCTTCTGGGAAGGCTGTCCACAAGGTTTAGGAGTGTGTCTATGGGAATGTTTCACCATTCTTCCAGAAGCACATTGGTCCAAATCATTTGGTGGAGGGGAATTATGGTGTGGGGTTAAACTCCTAAGGTGTCAGCATACCAAGACAGTTTGGACAATTTCATGCTCCCAACTTTGTGGGAACAGTTTGGGGATGGCCCCTTCCTGTTCCAACATCACTGCACACCAGTGCACAAAGCAAGGTCCATAAAGACATGGACGACCGAGTTTGGGGTGGAGGAACTTGACTGGCCTGACCTTAACCCCATAGAACACCTTTGGGATGAATTAGAGCGGAGACTGCGAGCCAGGCCTTCTTGTCCAACCTCACAAATGCTCTTCTGGAAGAATGGTCAAACATTCCCATAGACACTCCTAAACCTTGTGGACAGCCTTCCCAGAAGAGTTGAAGCTGTTATAGCTACAAAGGGTGGGCCAACTCAATATTGAACCCTACGGACTAAGACTGGGAAGCCAATGAAGTTCATGTGTGTGTAAAGGCAGGCGTCCCAATACTTTTGGTAATATAGTGTATATGTTCCCAGGTCAAATTTCATGACTCGGGTTTACAACCACTTTATTGCATAGAATGCATTAAGGTAAAAAATCTTGAGGTTTTACAACCCCTCTAAAGTAATTCAAGTGCTCTCAGAAGCTCAGCTCCCCACTTCTAGCAGTTACACAGCAGCTCATCTTCCCCCTGCTCTCCATCCTAGCAGTGACACAGCAACTCAGCTCCCCCTCCCAGCAGTAATACAGCAACCCAGCTCCTCCTCCCAGCAGTAAAACAGCAACCCAGCTCCTCCTCCCAGCAGTAATACAGCAACCCAGCTCCTCCTCCCAGCAGTAATACAGCAACCCAGCTCCTCCTCCCAGCAGTAATACAGCAACCCAGCTCCTCCTCCCAGCAGTAATACATCAACCCAGCTCCTCCTCCCAGAAGTGCTTCCCCTTCCTAGCAGTAACTCAGAAGGCTTCTAGCCTTCTAATCCCTAATGTACGCACAGAGCAGATGCTGTGAGAGGGGGAAGGAAATAGTCACTGTTGGGAGGAGGAGCACAATAAACTGAGCAGCTGGGGAGTGACCTGGATAAGTTCAGTGCGTGTGCTGTGAATTTCGAGAATAAATTGCTGCACTATGTCTTCAGCTACAAGGGTCAATGAGGGCTTGTTTATAAGAATTATAGGGGGTTAATGGCACACTTCATTGGGAGAGCAGCAAGGGTGGGTGTGGGAAAGAGAGGAGACACAGGTAGCTGAATGGCAAGGCCGCAGCAGTCTGGACAGAGCTATCGCTTGGTCTGCTCCTGGACCGCGGTCTACTATTCAGTGACACCCGTCCTAGTGTAATCTGCAGGACTGAACAGTCATTTTGATGGTTGGGCAGTGCAGGGGAAGAGATCCCCTGCTGCACCCCCCCTTCCCCCAGCACAGCACTTGAGGTGGGTTCCCCTGTTGCCCCTGCTTTGGCTTGGTCTTCGTACGATCGCTTACTCTGAAACACAGTTGTCAGAAGCAGCCCCATAAACTACATGAAACTGAGTGTATTTAGCCATATGGTTTGGAAGGCTTGCCCTGGGTGCAGAGCATTCTGGGAAAAGGGAAAGAATTCTGTGCAGAGGTCAGTTTGTCTTTCTTCTTGTTTGTTCAGCAACAACATCTAATAGAACTGATCAGGCAGCGGGAGACGGAAGCGGCCTTGGAGTTTGCCCAGACCCAGCTGGCCGAGCAAGGGGAGGAGAGTCGGGAATGTCTGACGGAGATGGAGAGGACACTGGCACTGCTGGCGTTCGATAACCCAGAGGACTCTCCGTTCGGTGACCTACTTAACATGATGCAGAGACAGAAGGTATGTCCCACCGCCAGCCGCTGTGCATGTTTAGCACACACTGAATACAAGAGGTCTTTTGGGATCGAATTGGCTCTCTTTGGTTGGTTCAGACTAGAAAATGGCCGCTATCATAGGTATACTTGGCATAGAGCGATTTGATGGTTGTGGAACAGTGTGAGTACACAGGCTAGGTGTTCTGGGGATGATTTACTAAAATCTGGTGCAACTCTGCATATAAACCAATCAGCTTCCAGGTTTTTTTTTTTTTGTCAAAGCTTAACCACTTCTGGACCGGAAGATTTTCCCCCTAATTGACCAGGCCATATTTTGCGATTCGGCACTGCGCTACTTTAACGGACAATTGCACGGTCGTGCGACGCTGTACCCAAATAAAATTGATGTCCTTTTTTTCCCACAAATAGAGCTTTCTTTTGGTGTTAATTGATCACCTGTGCGATTTTTATTTTTTGTGCTATAAAGAAAAAAAGCGACAATTCTGGAAAAAAAAAAACAATATTTTTTACTTTCTGCTGTATAACCTTCCTAAAAAAAAAAAACGTAAAAATCAAAATTTTTTAACATTTTAGGCCAATTTGTTTTCTACTACATATTTTTGGTAAAAAAAATCGCAATAAGCGTATTTTGATTGGTTTGCGCAAAAGTTATCGCGTCTACTAACTACGGGAAAGATTTATGTCATTTTTATTGTTTTTTTTTTTTTTTTTTACCAATAATGGTGGCGATCTGCAATTTTTAGCAGGACTGCAACATTGCGGCGGACAGATCGGACCCCTGACTGACATTTTTGACACTTTTGGGGGGACCAGTGACATTACTACAGTAATCAGTGCTAAAAATATGCACTGTTACCGTAATAATGACACTGGCAGGGAAGGGGTTAACGTGGGTGATCAAGGGGTTAAATGTGAGCCTAGGGGAGTGATTCTAACTGTGGGGGGCGTGGCTTCTGAAATGATCATAGAGACCTGTGATCCTATATAGAAGGATTACAGGCGCTCTGTGATCATTTCAGGGAGAAGAACGGTCGGCTGTGTTTACAACAGCTGACCGCTCTTCTCTCTCAGCGGGGAGCGATCGCGGGTGTCAGGTGGAAATTGGAGCCGCCTGCCCCGTGCATTGGCTGGTTGCCTACTATGCAGAGCTGCATTAGAGTTAGCAATTTCCAGTTTTAAGTCAAAAACCTTTATTGGTTACCATTAAAGTCCCCCCTTTCCATAGCCCTCCTCATGCCACTTTAGTGGCTACTTACATCAGTTGTTTCTGATGTTCAAATAACACATTAGGGACGTGGGTACCAGCCTATATCTTAGATTATCATTTATCCCATTCTTTCAATGACACACCCCAATTTTTAATTTCCAGTTTTAGTAAATCAACCTCTATGTGAGCTCATTCACACCGACACCTGTGTGCTGCATTGACATGGCATGTGAATTGAGCCTATTGGTTGGCCATACACTGTACGAAAAATCGGCTGAAACTCGGTCATTTTGACAGTTCGCTTGTTTTTCATCCAGTTAATGGGCACAAATCGGCAATCGGTTGTAATGTTATGGAGCCAAAAATACGAAGGACAAGTTTGGAAATTTTCTGCTGAATGAACGATAAATTGAAAGGTTCTCATCCAAACTGTTTGCACTAGGTATATGTGAAAAAAGGAGCAAAAAAGAAAACTGATTCATTTATGGCCATTGAACGATTTATCAGTCATTGCATAATGGCACGATTGTCTGCTCTCACGGCCGAGTGTTCGTTCAAAATCATTTTCGGAAAACTATTTTTCCTATGGTGTATGGCCAGCATAGACCGTGGGTGGAAAGAAAGAAAATTGCTTGATTTCTCCTTCAACACAGTCAGTGTGGATGAGGGATTCCCCCTCGCAGTGCTGTTTCGTTCTGCCGGCTGGGAGCGTTTCCTGCTGGCAGAACACAATGATTAGTGTTGCAGGCTACAGCTGGTGGCACTTATCGTTTGGGAGAAACCTGATGGGCTGCTTGTACACAGGTCAATCAATAGGTCGACTTGTGGACAACCAAGTTGCCCAAACATGGATCACTGCTGAACCAGCTGAATTTTAATCCATGTATGGCCGATGTAAGATAAGAAAAGGAGTGAAAATTTTAAGCCAGCCATAGACAGTTTAAATCTTGGCTTGAAAATTCCAAGCATGTATGGGGCAGGCTGGTTATACCCAAGTTGATCGATTTAACTTGGGTACAACCAGCTTTCAGATTTTACATGCAATTATTCCTAGTGGCTGGTATAGCTGCTAACAATAATCACTGTGTTCTCCTGGTAGGGACGGCTCCCAATGTCCCCCCTTCTTCTTTGGGGGGAACAAAATAGGAGGGATTCCACCATCAACACGGACTGTATTGATGGGGGAATTGAGTGATTTGCAACACGTGGTTGCAGCAAAAGAAAATCGCTCTGCCTATGGCCAGCCTTAGCCTTTAAGAATGTGGCACAGCATGGCAACAAATCAAATGGAAGACGTCAGCAATGGCAGGTTACATTTTATTGTGATTATATGCCATATACATATATACCACTCTTTAGCCAGCAGAGGGCAGTGCAGGCTAAGTAATAGATCTCTACCTTCAGAAATACAGTATCTCACAAAAGTTAGTACACCCCTCACATTTTTGTAAATATTTTATTATATCTTTTTATGTGACAACACTGAAGAAATTACACTTTGCTACAATGTGAAGTAGTGAGTGTACAGCTTGTATAACAGTGTAAATTTGCTGTCCCCTCAAAATAACTCAACACACAGCCATTAACCTCCCTGGCGGTCTGATTATGTACGGATTTCTGTGCTAAAATCGGTACATTCTTTTGCATGGAAATCTGTTGTTTTACATTTTAAAACTCACCTTCCCCTGCGATCCCCCGCCATCCTCCCGCTGTGTGCTCGGCCGATGCCGGCACCTGTCTTCCGGTTCCCTTCCCTGCGAGCGTTGCGACGCAGGGGGGTGGAACCGGCGGCAATTTAGAAAATGTAAATACACCAAATGAGATGATACAAAGCGGTGATCCTAACGGATTACACTGTATCATCCCATTTCCATTTCTCTTTCAGGTTGCCCTTTAGCAAGTGGATAGCCCAAAATCGAATTTTTTCTCCGATTTAACAGAGAAAGAACAATGATTAAAGCATCACCCTCCTTTTAAATCCTCCAGTCTGTTATTCTAACTCAATAAGCATTACAGAGTAATTTCCAGCCTTGTCCTCGTCAACACTGACACCTGAGTTAATGAGAGAATCGCTTACATGACGTCAGCTGGTCCTTTTGTGGCAGGGCTGAAATGCAGTGGAAATATTTTTTGGGGATTACATTTATTTTCATGGCAAAGAGGGACTTTGCAATTAATTGCAATTCATCTGATCACTCTTCATAACATTCTGGAGTATATGCAAATTGCCATCATAAAATCCGAGGCAGCAGACTTTGTGAATATTTATATTTGTGTAATTCTCAAAACTTTGGCCACGGCTGTAAATAAATATCACCATTAGTATCCTTTTACCTTTTTTATGCACGTCTAAGTATTGTCTTCCCCTTTAATAATGGAGTAGGACCACACCTTACCGAGGTGTCCTGTTAGTGGTGTTTGGTCTCAGAGGGTATTGACTAATACAGAATACTAGGGCATGCTAAAGCCTGGATTTCTCTGTAACCAAATGTTTTTCTTCCTCCACCCGCAAAAGTCATGGCATAGGTCAGAAATCCCTTGTAGTGGGATTTCCCAGAGGTTGGTTTGGTCTACCAACCAATGAAGGGTGATGCTATGATTTATCTATGTTATGGCCTATTCAGATGAGTGGAACTTATTTTTGAGTCCTGAAGAGAAACAATAACACATTTGCCAGCAACCTTTCAGCACTCTCAGTTAAGGCATCACTCACCTCTGTTTGCATTTTATAAGAGTGATGGCCACTCTGCCCTCTGTTCAGTTGCATGATTACACTTCCGATTGTAAGAATGTAATCAAGCTGATCAGTAGACTGTACAGCTAAAGTCCGCACCCCCTAGTGACAGGAGCATGCATGTCTAAAGGGATGCCAGGGGTGTGTTTCGGTGCAAACCTGCAATCTTTTGGCATCTCCCACCAGACACCATGTTATTAAAAGCAAATACCAGCAAAGAGATCCAGTGTCCCTGGGTCTACAAAGACACGTTTTTTGCAAAAGAGAACTTTTGTATTGAAAAATGTTATTTGTCACGTTGATAGAAGGGGGTGGCATTGGGAAGGTCTTATATGGAAACATTTTAGCTTTAACCAGCAAAATTTTGTTAGTTGCTGTGTGCCAACAATGGTTAACTTATGTTTAAAAGGGACTGTAGATAGATCTTCCTCTATAGCAGTGGTCTCCAAACTGCAGCCCCCGGGCCATATGCAGCTATTTGCTTGCTTTTTTCGGCCCTTGGGGCACTGTTTCATTCACTGAAACCAACAGTGGGGCATAATTCCCCTCACTGACACCAATGAAGGGGGCACAATTCCTCCCAATGACACCAATGATGGGACACAATTCCTCCCAATGACATCAATGATGGGGCACAATTCTTCCCAATGACACTAATGACGGGGCACAATTCCTCCCGATGACGGGGCACTATTCCTCCCGATGACGGGGCACTATTCCTCCCAATGACGGGGCACACCCACTGACACCAATAATGGGGCACAATTCCTCCCAAAGACATCAATGATGGGACAAAATTCCTCACAAAGACTCTTAACGATGGGGCACAACTCCTCCCACTTATACCAATAATGGGGCGTAATTACTCTCACTGAAACAAGCAGTGGAGCAAAATTCCCCCCCAATGTCACTAATGATGGGGGGCCCAATGACATCAACGATGGGGCACAATTCCTCCTAATGACACTAATGATGGGGCCCAATGACCTCAATGATGGGGCACAATTCCTCCCAATGACACGAACGATGGGGCCCAATGACATCAATGATGGGTCACAATTCCTCCCAATGACATGAACGATGGGGCCCAATGACCTCAACGATGGGGCACAATTCCTCCCAATGACATGAACGATGGGGCCCAATGACATCAATGATAGGGCACAATTCCTCCCAATGACATCAACGATGGGGCCCAATGACATCAACGATGGGGCACAATTCCTCCTAATGACACTAATGATGGGGCACAATTCCTCCTAATGACACTAATGATGGGGCACAATTCCTCCTAATGACACTAATGATGGGGCACAATTCCTCCCAATGACATGAATGATGGGGCACAATTCCTCCCACTGACATGAACGATGGGGCCCAATTACATCAATGATGGGTCACAATTCCTCCGAATGACATGAACGATGGGGCCCAATGACATCAACGATGGGGCACAATTCCTCCCAAATGACATGAACGAGGGGGTCCAATGACATGAATGATGGGGCACAATTCCTCCCAATGACACTAACAGTGGGGCCCAATGACATCAATGAGTGGGCTCAATTTCTCCCAATGACACGAACGATGGGGCCTAATGACATCAACGATGGGGCACAATTCATCCCAATGACACTAATGATGGGGCCCAATGACACCAACAATGGGGCACAATTCCTCCCAATGACACCAATGATGGGGCACAATTCCTCCCAATGACACCAACAATGGGGCACAATTCCGCCCAATGACCGCAATGAAGAGGCACAATTCTTCTCAAATACACCAATGATGGGGCACAATGACATCAATGATGGGACACAATTCCTCCAACTTACACAATTAATGGGGTGTAATGACTCTCACTGAAACAAACAATGGGGCATTATTTTTTCCCACTGACGTTGAGACCTTTTCTTCTCCCACCGGCCACAGTCCAGCCCCCCTAAAGTCTGAAGTAAACTTGCCCTTCGTTTAGAAAGTTTGGAGACCCCTGCCCTATAGGAAGGTCAGACAGACTAAACTCTCTGAAAACATATCTCCTGTAAGCACATCTGGTGACATATTCCGCATACATCTGTCATACCTTACCGATTGTATCTTTACAGGTCTGGAGCGAAGTCAACCAGGCCGTGTTAGACTACGAGAACCGCGAGTCCACCCCCAAGTTGGCCAAACTGCTTAAGCTCCTCCTTTGGGCGCAGAACGAGCTAGATCAAAAGAAAGTCAAATACCCCAAGATGGCCGACCTCAGCAAAGGAACGGTGGAGGACTCCAAGTAACCGATAGAGGACCCGCATCCCTTGCAAACCTCCTGCATCATCAGTCTGTGACTGCAACGTTTTCTATCAGTATGCCAACTTGGACACTTCCTGTTTTGGTCTCTGACATCACTTCCTGTTTATAGGAATAAGGGTCCAACGAAGATTTAGACAAAAAAAGGGTTTTCTTGGTGTTTTATCTGCAGAAAATGCTAATGCTAGGGGTCATGTCAGGTCCCACCACCGAGAGAAGACCCAAGGATATGCCGTCTATGCCACAGGGCTGTGTAACGGGAACTTGTCCTCACTACAGAGGAAGCCCACAACATAGATAGTGTGATGAGCTACGAAATATATATTTATTTATCCCTTTTTTTTTTTTTACCACGGAAAGATGTACTGTATATATAGAGTGTGAGTTCTGTTGGCAAGCTGTCCCCCATCTTTGTTATTAAGAGTCATAATTATAATAGACCCTATTATTGAACTTCCTCTGTACCGGTTTTATTGACTATATTCCACCCAAAAGTGTTTTTTTTTGTTAGTTCTAGGTGGAGTATGGTGGGCGGAATCCGCTCCTGCCTTCGGGTGAGATCTCCCTTCCCAGAATTCCTGACTCTGCTCCTGCAGACTTGGGAGCTTTGGGGTCCGTCCACCTTTGGGTGTCCTGGCTCTTCCTGTTAGTATAAAATACATAGAAAACCCAGCAGGGATGGTGGGAGCCCCTCATAATGGGCACAGCAAGTGACACAACCCCCCTCTAAGAGATCACAGAACGGTCAGATGGTTACCACCCTAGTTACTCTCGTAACAACCAATCAGATCTATTTCTAGTGCAGTATGGGAGAAGGAACAGAAGAACGTAATGCCAAGAGCAGTTCTGTCTTCAGATACTTTGGATTAGAAGGTTATTTCATTAATAGTCAAAAAACAAAAAATTCTTGTTTAGGAAGCTTTGGATTAGAGGATTCAGTGTTGCATTTTGGCACACGGTGTCACCACAGCAGGAAGTCAGGGGATTCTTCTATATGAAGACAGCAGTAGGAACCTAATGAGGGTTCTAAGCCTTTCTTCTCTACCTAGATTCTAAAGGCAATTTTTTTTTCTTAAATAACAAACATGTTATACTTACCTGCTCTGTGTAATGGTTTTGCACAGAGCAGCCCAGATTTCTCACGTCCCCTGCTGGAGCTCCTGGCTCCTCCCCACCGCTGAGTGCCCCCATGGGAAGCTGCATGCTCACTCTCGAGCCAGCTCTATGTGTCCATTGACCCACACAGTGCAGCTCGCCCCAAACCAGCACCTGCTGCTGCCTCTCAGTGAGGAGAGAGCTGCTGCTCTCATGCACATCACTGGATCGATACCAGGCTCAGATAAGTGTTTAGGGGGGCTGGGGTGGGAGACCTCCATATTTTGATTGTGTGGAAAGCATGCTGATATCATCCGTTACATTGTAACAATATTATATTGATATGTTCATGACTGCTAGTGGAATTATATAGTCAATACATATTCGCCAGCACACCAAGGCTCTTGCAAAAGCAGTCCAAAACTTTATTGACGTTACGATCACATCAAAAAATAGTGCAACGTTTCGGAGCCGCACAGGACCCCTTCATCAGGCATGTGCGGCTCCGAAACGTTGCACTATTTTTTGATGTGATCGTAACTTCAATAAAGTTTTGGACTGCTTTTGCAAGAGCCTTGGTGTGCTGGCGAATATGTATTTACTTGTAACTAATCCAGTTGCCAACTGGTGATCGCTTCAGCACCCAATATACACGAGCCTACAAACCAGGAAGGTGTGCGATAGGAATATGAACTATATGTTATATATGAGTCACTCAGCATTGCTTTAAGTAACAAAGACTTAACTTGTGTTTTTATAATAAAGTATAACTAAGCCCCCGTTCACACTGAATGCGGCTTTGAAATTCTGCAACTTCACTTGAAATTGCATGATTTCAAAGCTGCATGTCAGGTGCAACTTGACTGATATCTGTGCGACTTCATGCAATGATGTCTATGCAAGTCACACCTGAAATTGCCAAAAATAGTGCAGGAACTTTTTTTTTGCACAGCAAAGTCAGTATTGCACCGATTTGAACAGTTCCATTGCCAACAATAGGGTGCAACTTGTCACGTGATTTGGACCTGTCAAATTGCATGGATACAAAATAGAAAATGGCTGCACTCCAATACCAGTCCACAAAAAGGTTTTTATTCTATAATGTGCAAAAAACTGACACCAGGACACCGTAAAGTATTGCAGGTTGAACTTTGTGCTTCCTCAAAAACTGTCAAATCGCATGTCAAGTCGCACCGGTGTGAACGGGGGCTAAAGGCAAAACTTTTCTTTTTGTTTTGGATGGTGTGGAGAAGGATAAGAACTCCTGTCAGTTTTTATTGCTGTCTGTTTCCCCGTTAGGGAGATTCGCCCTCTCTATTAGTCCTGTTTACCATTATCATTGAAAGTGAATCTTACAAAAAAAATCCCAAATTTTGGCTTGTCCCCAGAAAAGTAACGGAGGGGAAATCTTCTGATGGAGACACTAGTTCTGGTGACCTGGAGGGGCCCCAGGGGATTCCCTTAATTTGCAGGGATTTCCTCTCACTTCCTGTTTGGCTATGGGACAGGAAGTGAAGGAAAATCTCCCCAATGGGACACAGATTGTGAAGAAAAAATCTATAACGCTCTCTTTCTGTACCCAGAATGATAAAAAAAAAAAAGTTTTGCCTATAGTTCTACTTTAAAAGTGAATGTAAAGAAAAATCAGTCTATGTGTGTTCCCGCTGTAGTCCTCAAAAAATGTGCCACATCCCTGGATTGTAATTAAACAATATGGGTTCCCCTGGGGGTTGGACTTTTTAGGCACAATATAATATTGGTAACAAAAGTAATTAGTATTAAAAATATTTTTAATACTAATTACTTTTGATACCAATATTATATTGTGCCTAAAAAGTCTCACCCCCAGGGGAACCCATATTGTGTAAAGAAAAATCACACATTTTGGGTTGTCCTCAGAAAAGTAAGAGAGGGGGAATCTTGCAATGGGGACACTAGTTCTGGTGACTTGGGGCCAGGGGATTCCCTTAATTTGCAGGGATTTCCTCTTACTTCCTGTTTTGGCTATGGGACAGGAAGTGAAGGTAATGGCACTTTTCCACTGCAAGTACCGGCTCAGCTCCACTCGGCACTGCTTGGCCCAGCTCGGCTCAGTTTGCTTTTCCACTGCGTTGTACGAGTCGGCACCTTTCAGCACTGTATAGGCTCTACTTGGCTCGGTTTGCTTTTCCACTAAAGTAGTAAGTGGGTGGGATTATAACGATTCTCTGACCAATCAGTAGCTATTAGTGACAAACAATCAAGGCTGCATGCAAAGGATTGTGGGATATGGTATCGGTACGGCCCGCTTGGAACCCCAACCGAGGTGGCACTGTTTAAGCGAGCCGTACCGACGCCGTACCATGAAAAGCGCCGCTGTACCAAACCGTATCGAACCGTTCTAACATGTACCATGCGGTCCCATGCAATGGAAAAGAGCCAAACCAATCTGTTTCATGCAGTGGAAAAGCGCCGCTGTACCAAACCGTACCAAACCGTTCTAACCCGTACCATGCAATGGAAAAGCGCCAAACTGATCCGTACCATGCAGTGGAAAAGCGCCAGTAATCTCCCCACTGGGACACAGATGACAAAAAAATATATAAATCTGACAGGGGTTATATTTCTCCCATACTGTATCCAAAATGGGAAAAAAAAGTTTGCCTATATAGTTCTACTTTAAGCCAGGGGTGCCCTCCAGCTGTTGTGGAACTATAAGTCCCATCATGCCCCTGGAAGTCATTCTTGCAATGTCTCATGGGACTTGTAGTTCCACAATAGCTGGAAGGCCGATGTTTGCTCACCATTGTATCTTTAGAACGACTTTAAATATAAGTCCCAGTAGTATCTCCTGAGTGCATGTTTGTGGATCAGTACTGAATAACAAAGCCCTGTAGGTAAAAAGGGGATCTCGCCTTAAAATGTCCACTTACCTAGCAGCTGCCCGACCCCATTTTAAAAGCATAAACCCAAACAATAAAAAAATATGGAAAGAAATGTGTAGAAAAAATATTTGCCTTACCCCCAGCGGGATCCTTACTTCCAAATCATTGGCCTAGGAAAAGGCGACCGTGTTCTCTGGCAGTTCAGCTTGGCACGGGTGGGGTATTTCATCAGATGTGACAGAGTTGGCACACCTGGGAAAGCTTATTGTCCCATTGTACAGGACTCCAACACGGGAGACATTGTGGAGTCAGGAGTTTGTTTCCCGCAGTTTGATAAAGGACGCGCTGAGACACAAGGCTCTATTATACGGGAGTAAGTGTCAGGCCACAGAAGCCATGGGGGGGGGGGGGGGGGGGGTCAGTTAATATTTACCCTGATTGCTGGATCATTTGTTGTTTATCACTGATGCAGAAAGAAGCGGCCATGTTCTTAGCGACTCTTTCAAGTTTTTTTTCTGTATCTCTATCCAGCCCCCCTCTCCTTTGTGTTTGTCCTGCATGTTAGTGGGCAGGCAACTCAAGTAGACCAGTGAGACATCCAATATAAAAATCCGTATTGCTGGTTTACAGTTGGCTTTGAAGTGCATCTAAATGCTTTGTTTCGGATGGAGAAAAGAAGGGATAGAACCCCTGTCAGGTTTTTATGCTGTCTGAGGAGATTCACCCTTTATTTGTTCTGGGAAGATGATACAAAATCCTAAAATTTATTTTTCACTGGTAACTGAAGGAGAGGGGAAATCTTCTCAGGCCCCTTTCACACTTGTGCGACTTGTCTTGTGACTTGGGACTGCAAAAGTCGCGTGACAAGGCATACCTCATGATGATTTCCATTCAGTACTGTTCATATCTTCAAAGTATAGCCCCTGCACTGCTTTGATCCAACTGTGATGCAACTTGAGGTCCATAGACCTCAAGATTACACAGGCAGTGCATCAAGTCATGTCGAAGTTGCATCAAAGTCGCATGATTTTCGGGTCGTGTGAGGGGCCTAATGATGACTACCTCCTGGGAGGGGATTTCACTCACTAAGGCCCCTTTCACACTTGCACAACCTGAAAGTCACATGACTTTGATGCAACTTCGACGTAACGTGAAGCAATACCCGTGTAATCTTGGGGTCTATGGACTCCAAGTTGCATCAAAGTCAGACTACGTTAAAGTTCCTGCGACTTGAAGTGGCTCAAATATGAATGGTACTCATTGGAAATCATGGGGTACGACTTGTCATCTGACTTTGCAGTCCCAAATCGCACACATGTGGAAGGGGCCTTAGGGCTCGTGTACACTGCATCTCAAAGAAGCAGCTCTTATTTTTTCTGCCTTGAAATTACCCCCACATGTTAGTCAATGTATCCATGCACACTATGGCTTTTTTTCAGGAGTTTACAAGAAGAAAAAAAAACACCAAACCCACATTTTTGAGAGGAGCTTTCAGGCTAGATTCACACTGGTGCAATTTCAGACATCGCATGCGATTTGCACTGCGTTTTTGTGCACATCACATGCAATGTCTGTGCAGAGCGATTTCAGCCATAAAGCTGGATACACACTATCCAACTTTTGTGGTTAGATTTCCTTCAGATTTTCTATGTAGTGCAAGGGCCTGCCGGATTGCATACAAATTGGAAGTGTTTAGGTTTGACCTCATATTATATGGTTTTGGTAAGTCTAAAGGAAAAAGTCTTCAGAAAATCTTATAATGTATGTATGGCCCATTATACAGTATGTATGGCTGAAATCGCGTCCCATTTGCACCAAAATGGTGCAGAACCCTTTTTTTCCTCCGTGCCTGAATAACAATGGTAAACAGGACAAACGGAGAGAGTGAATCTCCCTAATGGGGGGGATGCACAGACAGCAATAAAAACTGACAGGTGTTCTAATCCCTCTCCACTCTATCCAAAACTAAAAAAAAAAAAAAAGTTTTGCTTTTAGTTCTACTTTAATTGAACAAGCTGAAGTTACTGTAGAAGCTGATTGGCTACCATGCACAGCTGCACCAGATTCTGAGTGCGCTAGTTTTAGTTAATCTTCCTCAGTGCTTCTGAAAATGCCCCCTGCTGCACACGATAGTCTGTTCTGCCAACCTTCCCTTCACTACTGCGTCCCGTAATGACGTAGGGGTCAGTGGGAAGAGCTACGGAGGGGGGGGGGGGGTCACAGGAATCTGGCACTCCTGAAGAACTCTTCGGGAATATATATCTTTACTGGAGCGGTGTTCAGCGCAGCGGGAACGTTACGGCTTCTTTCACACGGTCCGCCTCCGCAGGCGGATCCGTGTTGCTCAGCGGGGATCGATCCGCAATCCCCGCTGAGCCGGGCGGATGACAGCTCCGTCTCCGCTTGCAGAGAGGAGAGGGAGGTGTCTCAGCACCCGCTGCCCTCTATGGGGGATCGGAGGAGAGCGGACCGCTTGTCCGCTCTCATCAGATCCGCTCCGCTCCGATTACTGAACGGATGGAAAAATAGGGTTTCCATCCGTCCAGATTTCAGCACAGGATCGGATGCGGATGGCAGCGGGTGTCAGCGGAGGTGACCTCCGCTGACACCCGCTGCCCCATAGAGCTGCATGGAGGATCCGATCAGATCCGCCTAAAAAACTGACAGGCGGATCTGATCGGACCGCCCGTGTGAAAGAGCCCTTAGTCATTGGTTTTTCCCTAGCAAGTGAACATTTTATTCTGGTCTTTATTTTTGAGATAGAGTTGCTTTAAGCCAACAAAGCTGTTGGTAGGGAAGTTATGCACCATGGATTCATTTGTTAATGTTGCCTGCAGCCCTGAAACTGCCCACTCAAGATATTTTAAAGCTATTTAAAGTATATAGAAAGCCCAAACTTTTTATTTTGGTGACAGTCGCTTTAACATTTTCATATATATATATATATATATATATATATATATATATATATATATACACATGTATGTATGTATGTATGTATATATTTATCAGGGATGCACCGGTGCCAATACCGAGCATTTTCACGAGTATCGGTACGTGTGAAAATGCTCACGATACCGAAACCAATACTTTGGTAAATTGACACCGCTCGTGTGTGTATATAAACGGAAGTGCTATGTAGTGGCCAACTTTATTTAAAATGTTAACTCACATTAAGTACATATCCGGTCAAATGCAAAATCTGCATATTGTCCCGGTTCCGCCG
This sequence comes from Pelophylax lessonae, assembly GCF_965119305.1. Taxonomy (NCBI): domain Eukaryota; kingdom Metazoa; phylum Chordata; class Amphibia; order Anura; family Ranidae; genus Pelophylax; species Pelophylax lessonae. Next base: position 203,088,373 of record NC_138778.1, read on the forward strand.
ATGAGAGCAAATCACGGCGCTGGAGGAGATGTAAAAGCAGTCCGCCCCCAAGCTGATATCACTTCTGCCCTATACCCACAGCGGTCCAGAAACTTCTCCTCCATGATTTGCTATCATCGGCGGGACCGGGACATTATGCAGATTTTGCATTTGACCAGATATGTACTTAAAGAGGTTGTAAACTCAGTAAATTTTTTTTTTTTACAAGCTGAAAGAGAGACATAATGAGCTAGTATGCATCGCATACTAGTTTATTATGAAATACTTACCTTAGAACGAGCCCCCGCCGTGCCATCCACTCACCTCTATAACGGGCGACATGTCCAGTCGCCCGTCTTCCGGGATCGCGGCATCCGGCTATCTGATTGGCCGGAGCCGCGGTGACGTCCCTCCCGCGCGGGAGCCGACAGTCACGGCACGGGGTTCTGAAGAAATGGCACCAGCGGCCGTTCCTTCAGAGCGCATGCGCCAGTGACGTCACTGGCTGCATGTAAGGTAAATATCTCCTAAACGGTGCATGTTTAGGAGATATTTACAGTACCTATAGGTAAGCCTTATCATAGGCGCACCTATAGGTAAAAGTTACAGAGGAGGGTTTACTTCCTCTTTAATGTGAGTTCTAACATTATTAAACTGCCCACTAGATGGCGCTTCCCTTTCTATATACACACAGGATTGGTGGGGGTAATCGCATGTGATTCTTTGCATTTGCACCCATTTTTTTCATATTGACGCAAATCGCACCGCAAAGACTTGGCATCAGCGTGTACTTGACTGAAAGTATCGCTACTCATATTTGCAGATTATAAAATGGTATTGGTGCAACCCTATTATATATATATACACACACTGATGAACATTTAGTAACATCAGCGCCCCCAGCCTCTGTAGCAGTAGACCATTCAGGTCCCCCATAGCCCTAAGGCCCCTTTCACACTTGTGCGACTTAAAAGTCGTGCATTTTTTTTTTTTTTAACGTGATTTTGATGCAATTTTAACTGGACTTGAAGCACTGCCTGTGAAATGTTGAGGTCCATGGACCTCAAGTCGCATCAGAGTCAGACCAAAGTAGTGCAAGGGATTACTTTGAAGTCGCTGTGACTTAAGGTTGCACAGGTATGAACCGTACTCATTGGAAATCATGGGGTATGACTTTCCCAAGTCGCACGAGTGTGAAAGGGGCCTTAGATGTGGGGAATAATCTGATTTGTAATGTGCGACCTGCTCTGGGCCAGCTGTGTTTGTGCTCCCTCCAGGACCTGCACTCCAGCCCATTCACCATGATCTATTCTAGACAATTGGTTCTCAACTCGGGTCCTCAGGACCCACTAACAGGCCAGGTTTGCAAGATAACTGAAATACATCACAGGTGATATAATTTGCTGCTCAGTGATTGCAGTATTCTAGTCTGCATCTCCTCAAGGTAATACTTAAAATCTGGCCTGTTAGTGGGCCCTGAGGACTGGAGTTGAGAAACACTGATCTATATGGACAAGTACCATGGTGAATGTCCAGTCTAAAACAATTTCTCTTACGTCCTCTGACAGTCGCCGCCCACTCATACAGTCTTCACCAATGGGTATTGACCTCTTATCCACAGGAGCAAGCTAGACAGAGGTCAATACCCATTGGTGAAGACTGTATGAGTGGGCGGCGGCTGTCAGAGCACTCAGAAAAAGGAATTTTACGGTAAGATTTTACAAAAATTTAGTTTTTCCTAGTCTTGGATGGATTGGGGAAGGGGTTAGAACCCATTTTAGGTTTTTTTCTGCGATCTAGGGCTCCATTAGAGAGATTTCCCCTCACTTCCTGTTCTGCTGACAAGAGGAAGCGAGGAAAAAAACCCCAACAGCAACAGACAGAAGCAAAAAAAAAAAAACGTATTTTTTCAGTAAAGTAGGGGAAGTCTCGAACCCCTGCCGGGTTTTTCTTTGTGTCAGTGTTGTAGATTTTTCCCACTTCCTGTTAGCAGGACAGGAAGTAAGGGGAAATTTCTCTAATACAGCCCCAGAAAGAAGTAAAAACCAGATGGGACGTTTGTATTGAGCTTTTTTGAGCAGAAGGGATTTTTCACAAACCCACCAGCTCATTTTTCCTGTTTTTTGGAGCTTTTTCATACTTTTTTTGTGTGTTTTTGAGTACTTAGGCGTCTTTTCTGCTCGAAAGCTCCTCTCAAAAACACGAGTTTGGTGGGGTTTTTTCTGCCTGTAAGAGCATACGTCAACTCTTGACAAAGCCATAGTGTGCATGGAGACATTGGCCAACATGGAGGGGAGTTTCCAGGCAGAAGCTCAAAAGCCTGTAGGAGCCGCTTCTTTGAGATGCAGCGTGCATGAGCCCTATGAGGGTCCCTGCCTTCCAGTAAAAAGGAATGATTCCTGGTAAATGTTCTATTCTATTGTTCTGTAGGACAGGAAGGTCAGCTCTGAGCCAAAAGATTCCCCCCCATCCCCCAATACCACTACTTTTTATGTCCGTTTTTGGAATTTGTTTACGAATCTATTGCAATATTTGAACCAGTTTATGGCCATCAAAGGAGGACTCAGACCCACCATGTAGCAGCTGTCAATAGGTTAAAGTTCTGTTTAGAGGACTTGGGTTATATATGTTTATATTACAACTATAGATCCCTGTTGGGTTGAAGGCACATCCATGTGAAGTCAACACTCTGCGAGTTCTGGTTTATCCCATTTGCAGCCCACGCCGGTAGGTCAAAAGATGTCCTCCCAATGTCTTTCTTATGGTGTAGACCGGCCCGTGGCTGCGGCTGCACCATCTAAGGTGTCTTGCATAGACTTGTGGGAGTTTGCAGGGTGCTATGCACTGCCCCCTTGTGGCGTGTTCATTACATTGTATATAGCAGAATGCCTTTGTACATAGTTTTACATTCTTGCAGGTTGAGTTTTTTTTCTTTTTGGACTGATTGACGTGTGTGATGTGTTCAAGATGTGCATTATACCTGGGAGGGGTTAGTCAAATGTTTTGCAATTAAAATTTCTGAAGATGTTAAACCAGAGCTGGTCGTGTTGCATTTTTTTTCTATTTATAACATGTTGACGTTTGTCTTTTTAAGCTATATTTGTTCAGGTGTGCTGAAAGTAAATGTAAATGCTAACAGGGATGACATTTTCCTACTGTTTGCTTAAGCACTGTGTATCATTAAAGGAGAAGTATAGCCAAAGCTTGTTTGGCTGTACATCTCCTATGGATCACAGGAGTGCAGTTCATTCTGCACTCCTGTCAGTTCATTCTGCACTCCTGTGACCTGTTTTCAGCAGAAATCGGGGCGAAGTCCGCTCTCTGCTGACGTTACAGAAGTCGGTTCAGGCACCGCGTCATCACGACAATGGAAGTTGGGATCCGCCAGGTGCCGGGACTGACACCCAGCTCAGCCTCCCAGCAAGCCGCTGAGAGCCTGAGCCGGCCACTCCCACCCTCCACAGCTCAGCGCTCCAGTGAGTGAGGAGGAGGCAGAGCAGAGAGCTGCTGACTGACAGTCACCAGCTCTCTACTCGTAGAGCTGTCAAAACCGAGCGATCAGGGAGCTGTCAGAACCGAGCGATTGGGGAGCTGTCAGAACCAAGTGATCGGGGAGCTGTCAGAACCGAGCAATGGGGGAGCTGTCAGAACCGAGCGTTCGGGGTGCTGTCAGAACCGAGCGATCAGGCAGCTGTCGGAACCGAGCGATCGGGGAGCTGTCAGAACCGAGCGATCCGGCAGCTGTCGGAACCGAGCGATCCGGCAGCTGTCAGAACCGAGCGATCGGGCAGCTGTCGGAACCGAGCGATCCGGCAGCTGTCGGAACCGAGTGATCGAAGAGCTGTCGAAACCGAGCGATCGGGGAGCTGTCGGAACCGAGCGATCGGGGAGCTGTCAGAACCGAGCGATTGGGCAGCTGTCAGAACCGAGTAATCGGGCAACATTTAATCGCGTGGTTCTTAGTGCAGAGGCGCCACCTAGGTAAGTCTAAATAGGGAAAAACACCAAAAGCCATACACATTTTAACAAAAAAGATGTTTAAATACTGTTTTTGTACATTTTTCCTAATTTTTTGCCTAATAACTACTTGCCGCCCACCCACAGTAGATTTACTGCTGGCGAGCAACACAGGCAGGGCAGACAACGTACCTATACATTGTCATCTGTCTTCAGGGTCCAGGGAGCTCATGCCCCCTGCCGACCCATTATATGATTGGACACAGCACGAGTTTGGCAGCAGATTTCAGCTGATTGGCTGTGTCCAATCACAGACAGAGTTCTGTGTTTACAAAAACACAGAACTCTGAGCGCATAGGAACAGCAAACTGGCTGTTTCCTCTCCCTACAAAGCAGGGAGAAAAAACAGATCAGAGAGTAAAAGTAGCACATATTACACATTGTTAGGCACACAGTTAACCCCTTGATTGCCCCAAGATGTTAACCCCCTCCCAGCCAGTGTCCTTAGTACAGTGTCAGTATACAGTATTATATCTGATCACTGTATTAGTCTCACTAGTGACATCAGTGTCTGTTAATGCCAGATTGCCGTTGTTCTGTCAGATCTCCCTACCCCATCAGAAATCCATTTCCTCGTCATTTCCGGTTCAGATCAGCTGTGGATTCGTCATGCATCAGCTGTAGCCACGTCACACGTCCCAGTGCACATGCGCGCAATAGGTAGGGAAATGTAATAATATCGCAACGGTCGGGCACACGTCCTAGTGCGCATGCGCGGCAATGGGTCGGGCAGCGGGCAGGGAGATCTCTTATAACAAATATCCATCCGATCTCCATGCCCAACAGTGCACCGACCCGACAATAGGACAATCCGATCTCCATGCCCCACACTGCACCGACCCGACAATGGGACAATCCGATCTCCATCCTCAACAGTGCACCGACCCGACAATGGGACAATCCGATCTCCATCCTCAACAGTGCACCGACCCGACAATAGGACAATCCGATCTCCATGCCCCACACTGCACCGACCCGACAATGGGACAATCCAATCTCCATGCCCCACACTGCACCGACCCGACAATGGGACAATCCGATCTCCATCCTCAACAGTGCACCGACCCGACAATGGGACAATCCGATCTCCATGCCCCACACTGCACCGACCCGACAATGGGACATAGCCATCAAATGGACAGTGGGCATATTGTCCCATTGTCGGGTCGGTGCAGTGTGGGGCATGGAGATCGGATTGTCCCATTGTTGGGTCAGTGCAGTGTGGGGCATGGAGTTCAGATGGATATTTGTTATAAGAGATCTCCCTGCCCGCTGCCCGACCCGCATGCACACCTGCGCACTAAGATGTGTGACGCGGCTACAGCTGATGCATGACAAATCCACAGCTGATCTGAACCGGAAATGACGAGGGTATGGCTTTCTGATGGGGTAGGGAGATCTGATAGAACACCGTCCTATCACAGTCACACTGTTAAAGAGGAAGTAAACCCTCCTGCAAGTTGTACCTGCAGGTAAGCCTATGATAAGGCTTACCTATAGGTACTGTAAATATCTCCTAAACATGTACCCTTTAGGAGATATTTACCTTACATGCAGCCAGTGACGTCACTGGCGCATGCCCTCTGAAGGAACGGCCGCTTGTGCCGTTCCTTCAGAGCCCGTGCCGTGACCGTCGGCTCCCGCGCGCGGGAGTGACGTCACCGCGGCTCCGGCCAATCAGATGGCCGGATGCCGCGATCCTGGAAGACGGGCGACTGGACATGTCGCCCATCATAGAGGTAAGCGGGCGGCACGGCGGGGGCTCGTTCTAAGGTAAGTATTTCATAATGAGCTAGTATGCGATGCATACTAGCTCATTATGTGTTTCTCTTGCAGGGTGAAAAAGTCGTTCAGTCGTTGATCACCGCCATTACCAGTATTGTGACATTAGCTGCTTAAATTCCAGTATATATCCCATAGTTTGTAGACGTTCTAACTTTCACAGAAACCAATTAATATACGCTTATTGGAATTTTTATTTATTTTTTTTTACAAAAAACTTAGCCGAATACATTTTAGCCTTTCTGGGCGCTGGGCAGCGGATTTTAAAAACTGGCTCCTAACTTTTTTAGCTGGCTCCTAGATTCTAAGCAAATTTGTCAAGCCCTGGCCTAAAATATTTTCTGAACTGTTAATAAAAAACGTGCTTCTAGCCAGAGGGTGGAATACCTGTGTTCCAGGCGTACATGCCTATACGCATATGGTCCCATACACAAGGACAATTTCTGACACTGTAAATTCAGCCTGTTCGATTCTTAGCACAATTATTTTACAAGTCATGTGTCCACAGATAGCAGCCATCTTGGCCATGACGTATCCATTTAGGGTGTGCCCCTATCCTCAATTGACTAATTCATTTGGAAGGATTGGTAAACAGGGATTTCGGGCACAAGAGTTTTTTTAAAAAGATTTCTTTTATTCAACAAAAAACTAAATATTTTAAAATCATAGAAAAATACAGGCAGATAATTGTGTATTAAGGACACAGTGAGACCACAAAAAAATGGTCTATGTTGTACAATATCTCAGTACATAGAACTTATAAAAGTAATTTACATACAGTTCAGAGTACAAGATCATTAGTAGTCATATAATTCTTGGAAACGTGTTACTTGATATCAGAAGAGAACCGCCGACGGACACCCAAGTAGTATGGTGCCGGTCAGCGGGGTCAACTGAAAGTATAAGTTAACATTCACCATGTAACATATGACCTTTGCTCGACATGTTTCGCTTTCTTAGACAAAAAAGCTTCATCTGGAGCATATCATTTCTTTTGTCTGTGTGAAAAATAACAGTGTTTAGATAAATTACATATATATATTACCTCATTTTTAGTATGTTATAATTACAATTGCATATCATTTATCTCTCCTTTTAATTACATACAATCGTCTTACACATCTCAAATAAGTCCTTCTACTTTTGCAATATCAACACAATATAACATTGGGTCTTAAGGCCCGTACACACGTACCGATCGTCGGCATACAAACGTCGGTGGACGAAGGATCTGCCGATTGTACGCGTGTTAGTATGGTGCCTCCGACAGATGTCTGCGCACAATCCGCGGACAAAAGTCTTTCTTGCAAACATGAAAATTTTTGTATGCCGACACCAGAACGGACGATTGTTCGCCTGTCAGTACACAATTCGGCCGACAGACCGCAGATTTGCAAGACTGGGCATGCTCAGAAAATAGAAAACACAGGGAAAGTTAACCATTACATGACATCACTTCTGCAGTCGGCGGACAAAATTCTTGTGCTGTCCTTGTGCTGTCTTTGCACTTTTCAGCAGACACCGACATCCCGGGGAGAAAAGAGGAACATTTGTATGCCGACCATCGGTACGTGTGTACGGGGCTTTAGATTGCATTCAGACACTAAAGGGGTTTAGGGGGAACAATGGAGGCTGCCAATAGTGAGTATATGTGGGGATCCATGCTGTAGTTACAGTGTCAGCATATATATCCTATTTATATACCTAATATATGGACAAGAAAATGTATACATACCTGTACATATAGTAATCAGGCACATATCTCAATTTCCATAGAGAATTCTTTAACGAGGAGGACTGTGCGTTTTAGGAAGCTCAAAACATAGGCATTGTATAATGACATAGTAGTGAGGGTAATCACTCCATGTCTCATATCTGAGTGGATGAGAGCAAAAGAACAATGTTTCTCAGAATAGTAGGCATTTTTATTCTATGATATCGCTTTAAGGGAGAACCCATAAAAGTGCTAAACCATGAACTCAAGTGTTCCAGAGTGGTAAAATCAGTGTGCCTCATGCCTGTTATAAGAGTGTGTAAGTACCTATAGAGATCATAGATTATCTGCCTTGAAAGGGGCAAAAGAAAAGACATATAATCATTCTGGACCGTAAGAATGGACAGGTGCCATGCGTTTCTAAACGATTATACACCAACATACAGAGTTTACCCATTCGTGTGTGGGCTACCCCTATAGTAAAATACATATCGTGTATATTGATTTGCTTTTATATACATATGTGAATATGTGTGTGTAGTCAATTTGGTATCCAGCCCACCTTCCTCCATAATAGTAGGGGGGTGACCAGGATTACATATAAATAGGCAGTTGCCACATAGGGTCCAAGATGAGTACATGCAAGGCGTGCTTAGAATAAACATAGGTAGTAAATATAGTGGTAGATATATGGAGTGCCACCCAGTATAATAGATCCCTATGCAGTACGAGAGTCCCAAACATAAACAGACACCTTAGCACGGCTCACCAAACTTGGAAAGGACCAGAGCTTAATGTAGGGAGCGTATCTCCTCTGCTTGTATGTCGGCTGTTAAGCACAGTAAGATTAAGGTAAATTCCCGGGTATCACAAAGTGTAATGTTAAAGTATTGGTGCTAGCCATATAAAGCTTACCCCTTGCCACGCTGTTCCCAGCTTCCGCACAGTCCTCACCGGATGGGGAACCTCCACCATACCAGGGCTTGTAAATGGCGCCCTTAAGATTCTTAGCACAGAAACTCAGGCCATCCATAGATGCACATACACTATATTGTCAAAAGTATTGGGACGCCTGCCTTTACATGCACCAGTGTTAATTTTGGCAGCAAATTTCAATTTAGTCTTAGTCTTAGGACTAAAATGGCATTTTAGTTTTAGTCCTATTTTAGTCTTCTGCAAGTGTTTTAGTTTTAGTCGTATTTAGTCGACTAAAACGCCAGTATATTTTAGTCGACTAAAACGCCCTACATTTTAGTCGACTAAAACTCATTTTAGTCATCTATAATCAAATGGGTGTAGTTCAATTGTAATTTGTAATGCATTATTTAAGCATTTCTCTACAATTTCCAAACTCATTATATACTACTGCTGGTCCTGGAGTGAAAAATCTAATATGTTATTATTTATGCTTTGAGCATGCACCAGTGTTAATTTTTGGCAGCAAATTTCGATTTAGTTTTAGTTATAGTCTTTTGACTAAAATGCCATTTTAGTTTTAGTCGTATTTTAGTCTTAAGACTAAAATGCCATTTTAGTTTTAGTCGTATTTTAGTCATCTGAATTGTGTTAGTCGACGAAAACGTTTTAGTCGACGAAATTAACACTGACATGCACATGAATTTTATTGACATCCCAGTCTTAGTCCGTAGGGTTCAATATTGAGTTGTGTAAATATGGATGGTGCGCTAAATCCAATAAACAAACAAATGAATGTGACCAAAACAAATATAATCATAAAAGTCCCAAAGTCCAAAGTGATGAAACTCCTTCAATTATAAATATGGTGACACATGAACAGGTGTAAATGAAGGTGATGTATCAAATAATGGTGTTGAAATTCCTCCTTACCCGGCAGATATTAGGTAAGTGCAAAATATATAATGTTCCAAACACTCCTTGTGACCACACAAAAGAAATGTGCTCTTCACTAGTGATGTCGCGAACCTAAAATTCGCCGTTCGCGAACGGCGAACGCGAACATCGGCAAATGTTCGCGAACCGGCGAACCGCCATAGACTTCAATAGGCAGGCGAATTTTAAAACACACAGGGACTCTTTCTGGCCACAATAGTGATGGAAAAGTTGTTTCAAGGGGACTAACACCTGGACTGTGGCATGCCGGAGAGGGATCACGCAAAAAAAAGTTCTTAAAAATTATAATTTTTTGATAGAGAGCCAATTATTGGAAAAATTTTAAAAAAATAAAAATAAAAAATTTCTTTGGATTTAGCATCTGGGGGGTCTAAAAAGTGTACCTGTGAAGTTTCAGCTCTGTAGCATGTCCAGAACCCCTAAAAAACAGCATTTGTCTTATATTTTCAGGAATATGGCTTCTCTGCGGCTGGCTTTTTCTCTTGCAGGCATTTATCGGGCATTTTTTTAGGCAGGCATGTCATTTTTTGTATTTAGTGTCTGGGGGGTCTAAAAAGTGTACCTGTCAATTTTCAGCTCTGTAGCATGTCCAGAACCCCTAAAAAACAGCATTTTTCTTATATTTTCAGGAATATGGCTTCTCTGCGGCTGGCTTTTTCTCTTGCAGGCATTTAGCGGGCATTTTTTTAGGCAGGCATGTCATTTTTTGTATTTAGTGTCTGGGGGGTCTAAAAAGTGTACCTGTCAAGTTTCAGCTCTGTAGCATGTCCAGAACCCCTAAAAAACAGCATTTTTCTTATATTTTCAGGAATATGGCTTCTCTGCGGCTGGCTTTTTCTCTTGCAGGCATTTAGCGGGCATTTTTTTAGGCAGGCATGTCATTTTTTGTATTTAGTGTCTGGGGGGTCTAAAAAGTGTACCTGTCAAGTTTCAGCTCTGTAGCATGTCCAGAACCCCTAAAAAACAGCATTTTTATTATATTTTCAGTAATACGGCTTCTCTGCGGCTGGCTTTTTCTCTTGCAGGCATTTATCGGGCATTTTTTTAGGCAGGCATGTCATTTTTTGTATTTAGTGTCTGGGGGGTCTAAAAAGTGTACCTGTCAAGTTTCAGCTCTGTAGCATGTCCAGAACCCCTAAAAAACAGCATTTTTCTTATATTTTCAGGAATACGGCTTCTCTGCGGCTGGCTTTTTCTCTTGCAGGCATTTAGCGGGCATTTTTTTAGGCAGGCATGTCATTTTTTGTATTTAGTGTCTGGGGGGTCTAAAAAGTGTACCTGTCAAGTTTCAGCTCTGTAGCATGTCCAGAACCCCTAAAAAACAGCATTTTTCTTATATTTTCAGGAATACGGCTTCTCTGCGGCTGGCTTTTTCTCTTGCAGGCATTTATCGGGCATTTTTTTAGGCAGGCATGTCATTTTTTGTATTTAGTGTCTGGGGGGTCTAAAAAGTGTACCTGTCAAGTTTCAGCTCTGTAGCATGTCCAGAACCCCTAAAAAACAGCATTTTTCTTATATTTTCAGGAATACGGCTTCTCTGCGGCTGGCTTTTTCTCTTGCAGGCATTTAGCGGGCATTTTTTTAGGCAGGCATGTCATTTTTTGTATTTAGTGTCTGGGGGGTCTAAAAAGTGTACCTGTCAAGTTTCAGCTCTGTAGCATGTCCAGAACCCCTAAAAAACAGCATTTTTCTTATATTTTCAGGAATATGGCTTCTCTGCGGCTGGCTTTTTTTCTTGCAGGCATTTAGCGGGCATTTTTTTAGGCAGGCATGTCATTTTTTGTATTTAGTGTCTGGGGGGTCTAAAAAGTGTACCTGTCAAGTTTCAGCTCTGTAGTATGTCCACAACCCAAAAAAAACAGCATTTTTCTTATGATTTTTAGTAGAAAACTAATGCAGTGTCTTTCCAGCTGTCTTTTTTTCTTTCTGGCAAGCTGAAATATGATATGCCAAGGCAAACATGCCTATCAGTTGAGCTATGACACAGACAACACTGCACACATGGGGAAATATGTAAAACAAAAAACAGGAAAAGGAAATTAGGTGACGGTCACAAAACATGATATTGTGATTGGCCAAATAAAAAGTCGCCTCGCGATGAGGTCGCGCCAAAGTCGCGCTAAGTCGCGCCAAAGTCGCACTGGAAGCGACGCTACTTTAGTGGTAGCGGCAGTGTAAACCAGCACTAAAACATCCAGTGTGTGAATACGATCAGGTATGATGTTTTATCGGTCAAGTAGTGTAAGGGTTACGCCCGTCGCCCGCTTCACAGTGACAGACCAAACTCTGACAGACCAAACTCCCCGTTTAACAGTCAGTCAGTCCATTTGCACAACCGCAAACTCCCCATTTGCACAAGGTTGGATACCAAGCTAGCCATGTCCCGTTCCTTGTCCTCACTGACATCATTGAAGGTCTCTTCCTCCACCCAGCCACATACAACACCAAGGGTCCCCGAAAGGTGAGAACAAGCCCCCTGGGACGCCTGCTGTGGCTGGTATTCCACCTCCTCAAAGCCACCTTCCTCCTCTGACTTCTCTTCTTCAGACTCCTCTCTCTGCGTTGCCACAGGTCCAGCAATTGACAACGACAAGGCTGCTTCTGGTGGTGATGAGGACCACAACTCTTCCTCTTCATGCTCATCTACAGCCTGATCCAGTACTCTTCGCAGGGCACGCTCCAGAAAAAACGCATATGGGATGAGGTCGATGATGTTGCCTTGGGTTCGACTGACCACCAGGGTTGTCATCTCCGCAAAAGGACGCATGAGCCTACAGCCATTGTTCATGAGCATTCAGTAACGCGGCCAAAAAATACCCAGCTCCGCAGAAAGAATGAAAGAAAATGAATGTTTTTTTTTATGAAAAATTATCCTGCGGATCGCTTTTGGTCTGTACACAATGAAGCAACGACCTTATCATCTGGGGTGTGCCAACACAATCCTAGAGGTGATCGCTTCATTGTGATACGCAAGCCCCTTCACCACGACAAGGTAACGATCACGAAGGGGAATTGACACATGTATGTGCCTTTTTTTTTGTTTTTTGTTTTTTTGCAGCCACAGTGTAGCACCAGAGGCCAGAAAAATTAGGCATGTACACATGCATGAAAAAGTAGGTATTGTTGCAGCCGCTGCTGTAGCAGCGGCCTGAAAAATTGAGGTTTTAAGGCAGAAAGTGCACTAAAACATTGCCGTAGTTGGTGGCGGAGACGTCACGTAAGTCATCCGGCATGCAGAGAATGATTATATACAGCAGCGTGTGGACCATTTTTAGGCCAAGGCATCTCAGTCATCACCAGGCCTTTTTTAGTCAAATGCATCCCCCACTGTCAGTCCCTTCGGGATCCATGCCTCATTCATCTTAATAAACGTGAGGTAATCAAGACTTTTTTGACCTAGGCGACTTCTCTTCTCAGTGACAATACCTCCTGCTGCGCTGAAGGTCCTTTCTGACAGCACACTTGAAGCGGGGCAGGCCAGAAGTTCAATGGCAAACTGGGATAGCTCAGGCCACAGGTCAAGCCTGCACACCCAGTAGTCAAGGGGTTCATCGCTCCTCAGAGTGTCGATATCTGCAGTTAAGGCAAGGTAGTCTGCTACCTGTCGGTCGAGTCGTTCTCTGAGGGTGGACCCCGAAGGGCTGTGGCGATGCATAGGACTAAAAAAGCTCCGCATGTCCTCCATCAACAAGACGTCTGTAAAGCGTCCTGTCCTTGCCGGCGTGGTTGTGGTGGTAGGAGGAGGATTACTTTCACCTCTTCCCCTGTTGGATTCCCGTTGTGCTGTGACATCACCCTTATACGCTGTGTAAAGCATAGTTTTTAACTTATTTTGTAGCTGCTGCATCCTTTGCGACTGCCGGTAATTGGGTAACATATCACAGACTTTCTGCTTATACCGGGGGTTTAGTAGCGTGGCCACCCAGTACAGGTCGTTCTCCTTCAGCCTTTTTATACGAGGGTCTCTCAACAGGCATGACAGCATGAAAGACCCCATTTGCACAAGGTTGGATGCCGAGCTACTCATGTCCAATTCCTCGTCCTCACTGATGTCATTGAAGGTGTGTTCTTCCCCCCAGCCACGTACAACACCACGGGTACCAGATAGGTGACAACGAGCACCCTGGGATGCCTGCTGTGGTTGGTGTTCCTCCTCCTCAAAGCCACATTCCTCCTCTGACTCCTCTTCCTCACACTCCTCTTCCAGTGTTGCCGCAGGTCCAGCAATCGATGGTAAGGCTGTTTCTGGTGGTGGTGATGGTGACCACAACTCTTCCTCTTCACGCTCATCTACGGCCTGATCCAGCACTCTTCGCAGGGCACGCTCCAGGAAAAAAACATATGGGATGATGTCGCTGATGGTGCCTTCAGTGCGACTCACTAGGTTTGTCACCTCCTCAAAAGGACGCATGAGCCTACAGGCATTGCGCATGAGCGTCCAGTAGCGTGGCAAAAAAATACCCAGCTCCGCAGAGGCTGTCCTAGCACCCCGGTCATACAAATACTCGTTGACCGCTTTTTCTTGTTGGAGCAGGCGGTCGAACATTAGCAGTGTTGAATTCCAACGTGTCGGGCTGTCGCAAATCAAGCGCCTCACTGGCATGTTGTTTCGCCGCTGAATATCTGCAAAGTGCGCCATGGCCGTGTAGGAACGCCTGAAATGGCCACACACCTTCCTGGCCTGCTTGAGGACGTCCTGTAAGCCTGGGTACTTCTGCACAAAACGTTGCACAATCAGATTCAACACATGTGCCATGCACGGCACATGTGTCAACTTGCCCAAATTCAATGCCGCCAACAAATTGCTCCCGTTGTCACACACCACTTTGCCGATCTCCAGTTGGTGCGGGGTCAGCCACTGATCCACCTGTGCATTCAGGGCGGACAGTAGTGCTGGTCCGGTGTGACTCTCTGCTTTCAGGCAAGTCAACCCCAAGACAGCGTGACACTGTCGTATCCGGCATGTGGAATAGCCCCTGGGGAGCTGGGGGGGTGCAGTTGGTGTGGAGCAAGACGCAACAGCAGAAGAGGACTCAGCCGAGGAGGTTAGCAAAGAGGATGGAGTAGGAGGAGTAGAGGAGGTGGCAGCAGGCTCCTCTGCAGCAGAGCCACGCATTCCATGCTTGGCAGCCGCCAGCAGGTTTACCCAATGCGCAGTGTACGTTATATACCTGCCCTGACCGTGCTTTGCAGACCAGCTATCAGTGGTCAGATGCACCCTTGCCCCAACACTGTGTGCCAGACGTGACATGATTTCCTTTTCCACAATAGAGTACAGGTTGGGGATTGCCTTTTGTGAAAAATAATTTCGGCCGGGTACCTTCCACTGCGGTGTCCCAATAGCGACAAATTTTTTGAAGGCCTCAGACTCCACCAGCTTGTATGGTAAAAGCTGGCGGGCTAAGAGTTCCGACAAGCCAGCTGTCAGACGCCGGGCAAGGGGGTGACTCTGCGAGATTGGCTTTTTACGCTCAAACATTTCCTTGACAGACACCTGACTGTGGGCAGGTGACGAGCAGGAACTGCTGAAGGTGAGAGGCGGAGGGGCGGGTTGTTGATAGGGGGCATGGAGGACAGCAGTGGTTGACGTGGCTGAAGATGCTGGACCAGGAGGAGGATGGTGGCTTTCAGTTTGTGTGCTGCTTTTACTCATGTGTTGATCCCATAGGCGTTCGAGCAGGCACCCAGGTGACATCCACAGACACATCGTCATCATCAGCCGCTTCACTTGACAACTCAGCAAAGGCAGCAGCAGCAGGTACAACATCATCATCATCACAATGTACGTCCATGTGTATAATGCTGCCTGACTGAGACATATCCCCGTTATCTACATCCTCTGGCACTAATAGTTGCGCATCACTTATTTCTTCCAACTGATGTGAAAATAACTCCTCTGACGGATCAAGTGAAGCGGCTGTGGTGCTAGTGTTGGTGGTGGTGCCGGCGGGCTGGCGAGTGGTAAATTGAGAGGTGCCCGAAGCTGAGCTGGAGGAGGATGGTGTATTAGGGTTCCGAGCGGAAGCTGTAGACGATTGGGTGTCCTGTGTAAGCCAGTCAACTATGGCCTCAGAATTTTTTGAGTTCAGGGTCTGTGGTGGCCTCTGAACACTGGGCATTATTCTAGGGCCTAAGGAAATCACAGCACCACGACGGCCCTTGCGGGGTGGCCTGCCTCTGCCTGTCATTTTCTTTTTTAATGTGTTGTGTACTATGAGTGCAAGGTGCTGTGCCACCCTATAGGAGTGTTGGGCAGTGGGTACAGTACACTCTGTGGACCTGACAGTCACTGGCACTCAGGCAACTGCAATTAAAAAATATATATATTTCTTTTACTTTGCAAGCTGCTGTGCCACCTTATATATCAGTGGTGGGTGGGCAGTGGCACAGTACACTCTCTGTGGACCTGACAGCAGTCACTGGCACCCAGGCAACTGCAATTTTAAAAAATATATATTTTATTTTACTTTGCAAGCTGCTGTGCCACCTTATATATCAGTGGTGGGTGGGCAGTGGCACAGTACACTCTCTGTGGACCTGACAGCAGTCACTGGCACCCAGGCAACTGCAATTTTAAAAAATATATATTTTATTTTACTTTGCAAGCTGCTGTGCCACCTTATATATCAGTGGTGGGTGGGCAGTGGCACAGTACACTCTCTGTGGACCTGACAGCAGTCACTGGCACCCAGGCAACTGCAATTTTAAAAATATATATTTTATTTTACTTTGCAAGCTGCTGTGCCACCTTATATATCAGTGGTGGGTGGGCACACAGTGGCATTGCAGTGGGCACAGTACACTCTGTGGACCTGACAGTAACTGGCAGCCCAGGCAACTGCAATAATAAAAAATATATATTTTTTTCAATTTATTGCAACAAGATGCTGTGCCACCGTATATATATCAGTGGTGGGCAGTGCACTGCAGTGGGTACAGTGCACTCTGTGGACCTGACACAGCACTCACTGCAATTATGACAGAGGAAAAAAAAAATATTTTTTAAAATGCCAGGTACTGTGCCTGTGCCACCCGAAATGAGTGTGGTGTGCACACAGTACAGTCTGTGGTGGGTCTGTGGCCTCTCACACACAGCGGGCAGGCAACTGCAGTGTACAATAGATATATATAGATATATATATAAAGAAAAAACTCTATTACCTTACCAGCCCTTAAAAGGGCTTTTGGGGACACTATATATATATATATATATATATATGTATATATATAAATAAAAAAAATCCTCAATTACCAGCCCTTAAAAGGGCTTTTGGGGACACTAGATAGATATAGATATATATATATAAGAAGAAACAACTCAATTACCAGCCCTTAAAAGGGCTTTTGGGGACGCTAGGTATATATATATATATAAAAAAAAAAAAAAAAACACAAATACCAGCCCTTAGAAGGGCTTTTTGGGGTGCTGATATTACAGCAGTAGTGGACCAAGAACACTGCAAGACCAGGAACACTGACTAACTGTCCCTAGCTTAACAGCAGCAGCAGCAGCTCTCCCTACTCTCACTACACACACTGCTTCAGAATGATCTAAGATGGATGCTGCCCTTGCTTATTTATAGGAGGTGGGAGGGTGTGGGAGGGAGGTATGCTGATTGGCTGGAAATGTGTCTGCTGACTGTAAAGTTCAGGGTCAAAGTTTGCCTCAATGATGTCTTATGGGGGGCGGACCGAACATCGCATATGTTCGCCGGCAGCGGCGAACGCGAACATGCTAAGTTCGCCGGGAACTGTTCTATACATCTCTACTCTTCACCATACGTGCAGAAAGCAAGATGGCCTCTTACCAGAACGATATGTAAATGGCGCTCTCTGAAATCATGGGGATTATCAAACTGCTTCTCTCCATACAAATAGGTGTAGCAGGTTCCCAAAGTTCACCAGGGCTTATATCATCCTCTTCAACACGCACATGCAAAGCAACAATAGCCAATAGTGCATTACCCTTTATGCCTTGACTGGTCACCTAGTTCTCCCATAGAAATGTAGCCATGGGCTGAAGTTATGTCTCAGATGCTTTGCTGGTCCTTCAGCCCAGATGGTCCATCAAAAAATCAATATTGAGTTGGCCCACCCTTTGCAGCTATAACAGCTTCAAGTCTTCTGGGAAGGCTGTCCACAAGGTTTAGGAGCGTGTCTATAGGAACGTTTGACCATTCTTCCAGAAGCACATTTGTGAGGTCAGACACTGATGTTGGACGAGAAGGCCTGGCTCGCAGTCCTCGCTAAAATTCATCCCAGAGATGTTCTATCAGGTTGAGGTCAGGAATCTGTGCAGGCCAGTCAAGTTCCTCCACCCCAAACTCGCTCATCCATGTCCTCATGGACCTTGCTTGGTGCACTGGTCCAAATCAATTGGTGGAGGGAGGATTATGGTGTGGAGTTGTTTTTCAGGGGTTGGACTTGGCCCCTTAGTTCCAGTGAAGGGAACTCTTATGGGCCATACACACTATACAATTGTCTTTAGATTTTTTCCTTTAGATTTACCAAAACCATAAAATATGAGGTCAAACCTAAACACTTTCAATTTGTATGCAGTCAGGCAGGCCCTTGCACTACATAGTTGAAGGTAAATCTAAAAACAAAAGTTGTATATTGTGTATCACGCTTTAAGGCGTCAGCATACCAAGACATTTTGGACAATTTCATGCTCACAACTTTGTGGGAACAGTTTGGGGATGACCCCTTCCTGTTCCAACCTGACTGTGCATCTGTGCACTAAGCAAGGTCCATAAAGACATGGATGAGAGAGTTTGGTGTGAAGGAACTTGATTGGCCTGCACAGAGTCCTGACCTCAACCCGATAGAACACCTTTGGGATGAATTTGAGCGGAAACTGCGAGCCAGGCCTTCTCATCCAACATCAGTGCCTGACCTCACAAATGCACTTCTGGAAGAATGGTCAAACATTCCCATAGACACAGTCCTAAACCTTGTGGACAGCCTTCCCGGAAGAGTTGAAGCTGTTATAGCTGCAAAGGGTGGGCGGCCAACTCAATATTGAACCCTACGGACTAAGACTGGGATGCCATTAAAGTTCATGTAAAGGCAGGTGTCCCAATACTTTTGGTACTACAGTGTATATGTGCCCAGGTCAGATTTCATGAATCGGGTTTACAACCACTTTAATGCATTAAGGTAAAAAAATCTCGAGGCTTATAGCTGCAAAGGGTGGGCCAACTCAATATTGAACCCCATTGACTAAGGCCCATTTCACACACTCCGTCCGTCGGACGGAGTCTGTTCTTCTCAGCGGGGGATCGAACCACCGATCCCCCGCGGAGCAGGAGGATGACAGCTGTTCTCCGTGCTGTGTGCGGAGACACAGCTGTCAGTTCCCCATGCATCTCTATGGGGGAAATAGGATGGGAACAGACCGTCGGTCCGTTCTCATCCGATCCCATCCGCTGGACGGATGAAAAATAGGGTTTCCATCCGTCCAGATTTGACGGATCGGATGTCAGCGGACATGTCTCCTCTGACATCCGATGCCCCATAGGGATGCATGGGGGGACCGTTCAGATCCGCCAAAAAAACCGACAGGCGGATCTGAACGGTCCGCCTTTGTGAAGGAGCCCTAAGACTGGGATGCCATTAAAGTTCATGTGTGTGTAAAGGCAGGTGTCCCAATACTTTTGGTAACAGTGTATTTCAGCCTGTTCTATTCTTTTCACAGTGAGCATGCTCTTCACACAGAAACTCCGGCCGTCCATAGATGCACTTATGTGGCTGAAGCACGTAAAAGCCTGTCCTCTTTGCTGCTGCATATATCTGTTACATGGGTGGCAAGAGGTTAGTATGTTCTGCGACTTTATCCTAAAGCAGCCACATGAGCAAAATTCATCCCATGGTCTTTTCCCTATACACAATCTGCTGTATTTACCGAGGCGTCTGCATCAATAAGGCTTCTTATACAAACATATGACCAGCAGGAAATTAAGGCGATAAGTGAGTAAGTCAATAAGCAATGTTTGCAATGGGAATAGAATATGAATAGCTAAACCAGATTTGCAAAAAAACAACTTCAGATATCGGTGTCTCTTTAATTTGACAATATTATTACTGGGTAATCAGAAAGATCAATGAGAATCAATGTCCTTTTAAAGCTGCATTAAACTCAAAAGCAAACATTGATTATACTGCAGCTTAGCAATCATTAGATGTGATGGCAATTCAACCTTTTGAAGAACACAGGCCACTTAAGGCCCCTTTCACACAGGCGATCCGATCCGCCTGGAGAGTTTGCTCCATGCATCCCTATGGGGCAGCGGATGTCAGCGGAGACATCTCCGCTGACACCAGCTGCTATCCGATTCCGAACCTGTCCGGGAAATCCGGACGGATAGAAACCCTATTTTCCATCCGTCTGGCGGATCGGATCAGATGGGATCGGATGAGAGCGGACAGGCGGTCCGTTCTCATCCGATCTCCCCATAGAGGACAGTGGGGATCTGACAGCGGGATCTGAGCGGAGACGGAGCTGTCATCCGCCTGCTCTGCGGGGATCAGCGGATCGATCCCCGCTGAGCAGAACGGACTCCGTTCCGTGCGGAAGGACCCTAAGTGATTTGGTAACTGGTTGCGGGCCACAATGAAATGAAATGGTTCAGAATTTCAAATGTTTTATTTGGAATAGCATAGCATAATGAATATCAGGATCATCATTTTCCATGGGACCAATCCCCGTTGGATGTAAACAATAAGTGCAGTGCTAAAAAATCTAAAATGATAATGAGTGTCCAAATCAGTGCTATAATGAGACCAATAGCCACATATCAAACTATAATGAGGCTAGTCCATCTGCTAAGGATCCAGTCAAAGATATTGTAAGTCCTTGAAGAAGCGAGTCATTCAAACGCTATAATGAATATAGGAAGATCTTCTTGTTATATAGGGTAAATGAAAAGCCACCAGTGCACTTCTTATTTATAAAGTCAACCCAAATAGTGCTCCCCTCCACCGTGCCTATGCACTCACCAGATGGCTGGTTTATATAGTGAAAATAATATAAAATTGCAGCGCTAAACCAAAATATATAGACATGTGACCACGTGTGAATAAATAAACGCACATATATATATATATCTATGCACAAAACAGGGGGCAGGAATTTAGGGAAAGGACAGACCAGATTGGGAATAAAACTCAGTTGTGGAGGAAAGAGGTACCTTAGGCAGAGCCCATACATTATGCAGTTTTCTTTCTTTCAACCACAGGTTGAAGGAAAAAAACATTTTTTTAATCTACCATCAATACAGTTTTGATGAGGGAATCCCTCCCGCAGCACTATTGTGTTCTACCAGCAGAAAGCCTTCCCAACCTGCAGAATACAATGATCACTGCTGGCAGGTAAAAAAAATTGACAGGCTGGTTGTACTGAAGTCAATCGATAGCTCGACCTCAGTAAAACCGGCCTTCCTGCTGAATCGGCTAAAGTTCGGTCCATCTATGACTGACTTCAGGGTCTGGGTTCAAATAGGGCCAGTTGTGATGGAAAAAAAAGTTTTCTGGCGTAGGAAAGGAATTTGGACACAAAACATGAGCAGCTTTAGAGGAAAGAACAAACTAGTTTGGGTAAAAAAAAAAAAAGGGTCAAAAAGACGGGTTGGGCCCATAAGGATAAAATGACTTGGGTCCAAAGGAAGGAAAGAAAGACTTGGGTTCATAAGGACTGAGAGACTTGGGTCCAAAAGAAGAACAGAAAGACTTGGGTCCAAAGGAAAATGGGCAGAATGACTTGGGTCCAAAGGAATGACAGAAAGACTTGGGTCAATAGTAGGACAGAAAGACTTGGATCCAAAGGTTGGACAGAAAGACTCAAATCCAAATGTAGGACATAAAGACATGGGTCCACAAGAAGGAAAGAATGACTTGGGTTCAAAGGAATGACAGAAAGATGTGAGCCCATAGTAGGAGAAAAACACTTGGATCCAAAGGTAGGACAAAAAGACTTGGATCAAAATGTAGGACAGAAAGACTTTTTTTTCTTATTTTCTTAGGAAGGACAGAATGACTTGGCTCCTCAAGGAGAGAATGACTTGGGTCCAAAGGAATGACAGAAAGACTTGGGTCCAAAGAAAGCACAGAAAGACTTGGGTCCAAAGGAATGACAGAAAGACTTGCGTCCAAAGGAATGACAGAAAAAAATTGGGTCCATAAGTAGGACAGAAAGACTTGGATCCAAAGGAAGGACAAAAAGACTTGGATCCAAATGTAGGTCAGAAAGACTTGGGTCCTTAGGAAGGACAGAATGACTTGGGTCCTTAAGAAGGACAGAATGACTTGGGTCCAAAGGAATGACAAAAAGACTTGGGTTCAAAGGAATGACAGAAAAAATCGGGTCCATAAGTAGGATACAAAGACTTAGATCCAAAGGAATGACAGAAAAACTTGGGTCCAAAGGACTGACAAAAAGAATTGGGTCCATAAGTAGGATAAAAAGACTTACTGTAGATCCAAAGGTAAGAAAGAAAGACTTGGGTCCAAATATAGGACAGAAAGACTTGGGTCAAAAGGTAGGAGAGAAAGACCTGGATCCATAAGATGGACAGAATGACTTGGGTCCATAAGATGGACTGAAAGACTTGGGTTCAAATATAGGAGAGAAAGACTTGTGTCAAAAGGTAGGAGAGAAAGACCTGGATCCATAAGATGGGCAGAATGACTTAGGTCTATAAGAAGAACAGAAAGACTTAGGTCCAAAGGAAGGACAGAAAGTATTGAGTCCATAGGAAGGACAGAAAAACTTGGGTCAAAAGGAACGACAGAAAGACTTGAATCCAAGCGTAGGGCAGAAATACTTTGGTCCAAAGGTATAAGAGAAATAATGGAGTCCATGGGAAGAACAGAAATGCTTGGGTCCAAAAGAAGGACAGAAAGATTTAGTCCATAAGTAGAACAAAAAGACTTTGAACCAAAGGAAGGACAGTACGTTTTGATTCCATAAGTAGGACAGAAAGACTTGGGTCCAAAGAGAGGACAGAAATACTTGGTTCCAAGGGTAGGGCAGAAATACTTTGGTCCATAAGAAGAACAGAAAGATTTGGGTCCATAAGAAGAACACAAGGACTTGGGTTCATAAGTAGGAGAGAAGAAAATGGGTCCATAAGAAGAACAGAAAGACTTGGGTCAATAGATAGGAGAGAAAGACTTGGGTCCATAAGAAGAACACAGGGACTTGGGTCCATAAGTAAGAGAGAACAAAATGGGTCCATAAGAAGAACAGAAAGACTTGGGTCCATAGATAGGAGAGAAAGACTTGGGTCCATAAGAAGAACAGAGAGACTTGGATCTATAAGGACAGAAAGACTTGGTTCCATAGGTAGGACAGACAGACCTGGGACCATAAGAAGAACAGAAAGACTCGGATTTATAATTGTTTGGATCTACCAGCAGAACAGCTTTGGACAAATGGGGTAAAGGGTTGGGGGGGGGGGGGAGGGGTTTGCAGTGGAATGCATCATTATTGGGGCTCCTGCCTTACAGCCTAAGGTTTATAAGTTTGGAACCCATTCAGGACAATACCTGCATTGAGTTTGCATGAGCTAGTGTGGGAGTCTTCCCACATTCCAAAGACATTTGTAGGTTAATTGGATCCTGTATTAGTATGCATGCAGAGAGTGGACCTTAGATTGAAAGCAGTGACTATACATTATATAAATACATTATAATTAGGTGTGTGCAATAAGAAAGGGTGTCACCTATATAGATGACTGCTGCCTTTGGAACTGTTGGCATTTAAGCCACCTAATGACCCAGTTCAGTCCCTCCAGCTTCTTCCTGCACAGCACAGCCTGTACACCAGGAACAGGAAACCCTTCTACAGCTGACACGTGGAAATATAAAAAAAAGTTTATCTGTGATGTAAAAAGCCAACCCCTCCCCCACCCTGCCTGGGGGTTTAGAGGAAACACTCAGAGTTGCAGCCTCAGTCAAGCAGGAGGAGTTGGTGGACTATGATGATCATCTGGGGGTGCTTGTAGGAAAATGCTTCTCTGGGCTAGTGTGGGATAAACCCCCCCCCCTTGTCCTTCTGGATGGCCACCAAAGGGGGAAAACATGTTTACAATAAGAGTGAAGTGGACCTCCTGTTACAGAAAGATGGGTTGCAGAGCCCCCAGCATGGAGATAGAACCAAGAAGCCCAGTGGGGACCAGCACTGGTCAGAGTAAGTGGACACATTGGATCTGATGAGGGTTGTATATGAGAATGGGGTGTGTGGGACTGCTGCTAATCTAGGGTGGAACCACAAGTGCCAGCATGCTTCTCAAGGTGTGCTGAGACTTGTGTTGCTGGGAATTAAACTACAAATCCCACCAGGTTTCTCAGGGTTTCCATGGACTTGTGTTGCTGGTGGAACTACAATTCCCAGCATGTTTCTCAGGGTTTGCTGGAACTTGTGTTGATGGAGTGGAACTACAAATCCCACCATGTTTCTCAGGGTTTGCATGGACTTGTGTTGCTGGGGTGGAACTACAAGTCCCAGCATGTTTCTCAGGGTTTGCTGAGACTTATGTTGCTGGCAACAAAACTACAAATCCTACCATGTTTCTCAGGGTTTGCATGGACTTGTGTTGCTGGGGGTGGAACTTCAAGTCCCAGCATGTTTCTCAGGGTTTGCTGGGACTTGTGGTGTTTGGGGTGTAACTACAAATCCCACCATATTTCTCAAGGTGTGCTGAGACTTGTGTTGCTGGGAATAAAAACTACAAATCCCACCATGTTTGCTGGGACTTGTGTTGCTGGAGTGGGACTACAAGTCCCATCATGTTTCTCAGGGTTTGCTGAGACTTATGTTGCTGGCAATAAAACTACAATTCCCAGCATGTTTCTCAGAGTTTGCTGGGACTTGTGTTGATGGAGTGGAACTACAAATCCCACCATGTTTCTCTGGGTTTGCATGGACTTGTGTTGCTGGGGTGGAACTACAAGTCCCAGCATGTTTCTCAGGGTTTGCTGAGACGTATGTTGCTGGCAATAAAACTACAATTCCCACCATGTTTCTCAGGGTTTGCATTGACTTGTGTTGCTGGTGGAACTACAAGTCTCAGCATGTTTCTCAGAGTTTGCTGGGACTTGTGTTGATGGAGTGGAACTACAAATCCCACCATGTTTCTCAGGGTTTGCTGGGACTTGTGTTGCTGGGGTGGAACTACAAATCCCACCATGTTTCTTAGGGTTTGCATGGACTTGTGTTGCTGGGGTGGAACTACAAGTCTCAGCATGGTACTCGGGGTGTGCTGAGACTTGTGTTGCTGGGGATGGAAGTACAAGTCCCAGTGTGAAAGCACAAGCACCATCACAGCATTCATCACTTTGCTAGAACTGCAGATTCACTTTATTTAGAGACCAAACTGGATTTCCCATAAATATTTACTTGTGTTTTATACATTTTTGTAAATGTTTTTTATTACATTTGTATATCCTAGATTTGTGTTACAATGTAACTATTTCACTTCTTGTCATAAAGAAGACTGATGACATAAATGAGAATTGGTAAAGTGAATGGCTGTGACAGCTGACATTTACAAACCTGCAGGAGGGCTCGTAAAAAAGGGGATCTGTGGTCTTATTCTGTGTTTTATTGGAAGGTCATGTAAAATTGTGTAGCGCTATCCCATGTAGGAGTCGCTGGTCCTCCAGTAAGTCCCATGTTCTTTGCCTCAACCTTCTCAAGAACCTCAGTCCCTCTGACACACTAGGTTGAGTGTACAAACATGCCATATCACAGGAAATCACTGGAAGTACAGTAAAACCTTGGATTGCGAGCATAATTCGTTCCGGAAGCATGCTTGTAATCCAAAGCACTCTTATATCAAAGCAAATTTCCCCATAAGAAATAATGGAAACTCAGATGATTCGTTCCACAACCATTTATTCATAAGTCCTTCAGTTTATAGTCCATATAAAAAGATTATAGCATTGCGATAGGTTATATAACCATAAAATGTCCATCCACAAATAGCCCCTTCCACAAGGGGATAAGAAGCAAAATCCAGTAGGAGCTACAGAATATCAAAGAGAAGAAAGGCGCCTCTAAGTGTAGCAATATGGTTCCATTTAATGAAGGTACAACATTTAGCAACTCACATGGTTGATGAATAAAACAGGCAGGCATCCGGGGTAAAGCTGTCCACATGGACTATCTTCTGCACCGCCGGCTGCCAGTCTGTAATCCTGACCGGGAAGACCACCCTGCAGTAAAGGGATCTAAAAACGAGGGGCTGCATGGAAGGGATGACGTAGATGGCGGTGCAGAGGATGGTCTATGTGGACAGCTTTAGCCTGAATGCCTGCATACTTAGATGTGCCTGTTCCAATCATCAACCATGGGAGTTGCTAAATGTTGTACCTTCATTAAATGTAACCATATTGCTACACTTAGAGGCGCCTCTCTTCTCTTTTATACTCAGCTGTGACTTGAAGCTGCTTGTATATCAAGACATCGCTTGTAAACCAAGTCAAAATTTATTTTAAAATTTTGCTTGTCTTGCAAAGCGCTCTTAAACCAAGTTACTCTCAAACCAAGGTTTTACTGTAATCCTTAAGGGCTTGACGAAAATCGGACGAAATATCCTCCGATTTTTCTCTCTCATGCTCGCGTTCACAACCGTTTTTAGTAGAGAGTGCATAAATTTTCACGAAATTTCTCGTCAGATTTTTTTTTTTTTGGGGACATTTGTTCCCAGACTTCCGGGTCGTCGGCAACTTCAGATCATGCGCGGTCTTTCGTATCTGATTTTTCACGGACGTACTGCATGCACATTAAACGAAAATTGGTTGTCTGGGGACGGACGATAAAAATTTTGGTGTTTGTCCCTCCGTTTTTTTTTTTCGTTGAAAATGTCGGGATCGGCTGCTGAAGGTTGTGTACACAATAGCCGAAAATCTAAAGATTTCACCTCGGGCGGGAATTTTCGGCAGATTTTCTACTAGTGTGTACCCCACTTTAGTACCCAATAAGAGTACTATATCAAAGAAAACCAGAACCAAACCAGGTAGTAAAGGCAAAATTTATATGTTGTCACTCAATAGGGTTAGTAACTAGGCAAGCATAAAATAGATTGTGGATGTGTGGGTTGAACTGGATGGACTTGTCTTTTTTTTTTTTTTTTTAACCGACTAACCATGTAATTACCAATGGTCACAACACAATTTTGCATACAAAGTGCGTAACAGTAGGGACTAGGCATAAGATGACATTTGGAATCCAAATCAGCATAAACAGTAGCAAGGCCACCTCAAGTGCAGCAGTGAGCAGTAGTAAAGTTTAGTCTATAAAGTGATGGAACTACACTGCCAGAGAGCGTTTATGGCAAGGATGCTAGTCCTACGCTGACTGGGTATGCACTCTCAATAGAAAAAGGAGGATGGTAGCAGAGTGGGTAAGGTAACAAAAGCAGCTTGCAAAATAATTATTATGGGAGATGTTCTTCTGCCGGCTATCGTCGGGGCCCTTTTAACCACTTGCCAACCAGCAGCCGCAGTTGGCAGGTTCCTGGGAATCGCCTTACCCCACGAGAGCAATCATGGGGGCGCGCACCCACTCACCAGCGGGGAACCCAGTCCACGGGATCCGGCGGCCGCAATTGCCGCTGGGCACCCGCAATCACTCCCAGTGAAGAGAGAACGGCGGTCTGCTGTTGTAAACACAGCAGACCGTTCTCTCAGCAATCAATGCAGAGCTCCTGTGTTCCTCCTCTTTAGGAATACAGGTCTCTGTATTGATTTCACAAGCCCATCCCCCACAGTTAGAAAACACCCCCTAGGCTCACACTTAACACTTTGATCACCCCTGGGTTAACCCCTTCCCTGCTAGTGTCATTAGTACAGTAGCAGTGCATATTTTTAGCACTGATTACTGTAGTAATGTCACTGGTGCCCCCAAAAGTGTCAAAAATGTCAGTTAGGGGTCCGATCTGTCTGCTGCAATGTTGCAGTCCCGCTAAAAATAGCAGATCGCCGATATTACTAATAAATAAATAAAAATGACATCTTTCCCCTAGTTTGTAGACGTTTTTAAAACCACTACCTGCCCAACGGCGTCATATGACGTTGTGGACTTTGAGTGGGGATATATGAATGACGGGTGTAGCTACAGGAATCATTGAAATATCTTCTTTTTCTGCCGGCGATTCCCTGCACCGTAAAAACAATTATAGTGGCTGTTCAGCATCCCCGTCAAAATATTTAAAAAAATGTAAATAAATTTTAAAAATGTAAAGCGCCCCCGCTCGCAGAAGGGAACGCATACTTACACCGCACTTGCATATGTAAACGGCATTCAAACCTCACATGTGAGGTATTGGCGCAAACGAAAAAATTCTAGCCCTAGACCTCCTCTGTAACTCTAAACAGGTAACTTTTTAAAGCATCGCCTAGGGAGATTTTTAGGTACCGAGGTTTGGCGCTATTCAGCAGGTGTGCGCAATTTTAAAGCGTGACATGTATTTATTTACTCGGTGTAACATCATCTTTCACATTATGCAAAAAAAATCAGGCTAACTTTTAGTGTTTTTTTTTTTTTTAATTAATGAAAGTTTCCCCCCCCCCCCCCCCCCAGAAAAAAGGCGTTTGAAAAATTGCAGCGCAAATACTGTGCAACCTAAAAAGTTGCAATGACCACCATTGTATTCCCTATGGTCTCTGCTAAAAAAAAAACATATATAATGTTGGGGGTTCTGAGTAATTTTCTAGCAAAAAAAAAAAGATAATGATTTTTACATGTAGAAGAGAAGTGTCGGAATTGGCCTGGGTGGCAAGTGGTTAAAATGCATAACATTTACAAAAGCTACATTAACTAATAATGCCAATCCGATAATGTGCAAACAATAAGGGGGTGTTTTAAAACTCAAAAAATTTTGGAACTCGCTTTAACAACAGTCCAAGTTAAAGTCAGTAGCTACAAATCCTGTAGCTGCTGACTTTTAATATATAGACCCTTCCCTGTCCAGGGAGTCCGCTATGTCAGCACCCCAGCCAATTTTCAGATCCGCTGCCGGATGCTGCCGCCGCCATTCACTGTAAGGGAAACCGGCAATGAAGCCTTTTGGCTCCCTTTTGCGCATGCGTGATGCACGCTGCACATTCTGTTTGGCTCGGCGGCGGGGGGGAAGGAGAAGCTGGTCGGAACTACCGAGGGATGGCACCACGGCGCTGTCTCCCGGAAGTGGGGAAGGGTACCTGTTAAAACAGGTACCTGTACCCCCCCTCCCCCCTGAAAGGTGCCAACTGTGGCACCGGAGGGAGGGAGGAAGCAAGCAAATGAGCAGAAGTTCACTTTTGGGTGGAACTCCGCTTTAACCCTCCTACAATATGGGTACAGTGTAGGTACTCTATAGTCTTGACATAGGTGCACGGTAGATGTGGTTCAGATGCGGTAAAGGTTCCATATAATGCGTTATAGTGTTGGTATAGGTACAGTCTAGGTTTGCAATAGGTGCCGTACAGAGTGCAGTAATCCTCTCTTCACTGAGCTTTCTCCCAAGGTATGATATGTCCGTCTCTATGGGGGGCCGAATGTCTTTCTTGATTTGTGGGTTCCTGCGATGCAGTAGGTTGGGCCTCATCCAATTTCCATTGTTATCTCCATGTGATACAAATCTGTCTCGACATCTTCTGCTGTGGATGACACTACGAGGTCCTCTGAGGCCTCAGGTAGGACTAGCATCAGTCTGTGAGGACATCCGGACTGCTTCTGCTATGGGTAAGAGATGATTGAAAAGAGATACCAGATCTTTAATGAACCCATTTTTCCCTTCTGGGCAGATCTGAGCAGCTGTTCGCATACTATAAAGCAAGGGTGGACAAACGTTTTGACTCGAGGGCCGCAATGGGTTCATATATTGGACCCGGGGGCCGGACCAAGAGTAGATGGACGGTGTGTATGTGTGAATTATGCAGAGATGCCAGCGTTCCCCCTTTCAATGCAGATATGCCAGCGTTCCCCCTTTCAATGCAGAGATGCCAGCGTTCCCCCTTTCAATGCAGAGATGCCAGCGTTCCCCCCTTTCAATGCAGAGATGCCAGCGTTCCCCCCTTTCAATGCAGAGATGCCAGCGTTCCCCCCTTTCAATGCAGAGATGCCAGCGTTCCCCCCTTTCAATGCAGAGATGCCAGCGTTCCCCCTTTCAATGCAGAGATGCCAGCGTTCCCCCTTTCAATGCAGAGATGCCAGCGTTCCCCCTTTCAATGCAGATATGCCAGCGTTCCCCCCTTTCGATGCAGAGATGCCAGGCAGCCTCCCCCCCCGCGAGACCAGTGCACTTACCTCAGGCAGCGCTTCTCTTCAGTCCCCCGACGTCTCCTCGAGTCCTCAGTCCTCCCGCCACCTCCTCGGCCAATGGCATGGGGTTTGCCTTTCAGCCAATCAGGAAGCAGGAGGACCCGCTTCCTGATTGGCCAGGAGTAGGATCCGTGTGACAATAGCAAATTTTCATTCGCTATTGTCACACAACGGGCGGGCTCGGGGCGCACTGCTCTGTGCGCCCCGACCGCCACTGCCGAAGTTCCTCGGGCGGCCCGGCACCATTTGATCCACGGTACCGGTCCGCGGCCCGGGAGTTGGGGAACACTGCGCGCTCCGCGGGCCGGATTGAAAGGTCCGCCGGGCCGTATACAGCCTGCGGGCCGTAGTTTGCCCATTCCTGCTATAAAGGGTAGTGACCTCTAGCGGTCAGCAATTTTTATTTCCTTGTACTTTTCCTTTAGTGCCGGTTCACATTTGTGCGATGCGGGAACGCTGCGAATATGCAGCGTGTTCCCGCATCGCATCCGCACCCCTGGCAGTTCACACTGCTATATGCGATACGCTGGGGGTGTCAATTAAATGTTAACGACACCCCCAGATCAGATCGCATATCGCAGTTTGATCTGCAAGTTCGCACAGGATCGGATCGCACTAGTGTGAACCACCATGCGATCCGATTCTGCTGCAGACCAAAAAAAGGGTCATGTGCGTGTTTTAGTGCGATTGCGGTGCAAATTCAGCCATACAAACTGTATGGCTGAATTTGCACCGCACAGAGATCGCATGTAATTTTAGAAAAAGTGCGCTCCGAATTACATGCGATCTCTGTGATTGCACAAATGTGAACCGGCACTTAGGGTCAAAGTCCTTTTTGTTCTATTAACCTCAGGCATTGGATTCCCCCAGAGTTTTTTCATAATGTGTTTTCAAATTCTTTCTTAAGTGAGCTACAGGTCCTCAGTGACATTTATGACATCTGATCTATGGAAGTTCCCAAAGCCAGTTCGACAGGTAGTCAAATTTCCCTCCCTTACATCAGCAGGTACAGTGAATAGCCCGTAAAGTCGTTTTCGGTGCAATTCTAAGCATACACTACAGCTGCAATGTGCCTGCTCTAATGCTATTT
This sequence comes from Pelophylax lessonae, assembly GCF_965119305.1. Lineage (NCBI taxonomy): Eukaryota > Metazoa > Chordata > Amphibia > Anura > Ranidae > Pelophylax > Pelophylax lessonae. Next base: position 203,119,132 of record NC_138778.1, read on the forward strand.
ATTTTGTGCGAGAGAGTCACAAGGATGTCTTAAAGGGTGTGGTTGAATTGTTCCGGCTGGGCAGGGGCGTAACTGCAGGGGTTGCAATTGCAACCGGGCCCAATGCTCCAGGGGGCCCAGCATTGGATAGGAGGGGCGGCAGTGGCAGCCTGTAGAGAAATCACTGTCCTCCTTTTTCCTCCTGTAGCTGCAGAAAGAAAATGGAGGAGATTGGTTCCTCTGTATGCTGCCCCCGCTACTCCTCCTATCCAGTTCACTTGTGTTCTGCTGTCTCTGGGCCCCTGTGTGTTCCCCTGGTCCCCCCCCCCCTCTGTGATCCCTCCCCTCTCCCGCTGGCCGCTGCAGGGGATGTGTCACAATAGAGAACCAGGAAGGGGTCGGTAAATATGTAATATTTACCAGCTCCTTGCTTCTCTAAATGGACAGAGTCATAGTCAGTGACATTGTAAAAAAATAAAATAAAATGATAAAAAAATACAATTAAAATACCAAAAAATAAAAACTGCTGACACCAGTGGGTGAACTTCCAGGATCACAAAGGTCACACTTGCGACCGGCCCTGAAATTCCCTCACCGTGGGGAGGCCCCAAGATGGCAGGAAGGGGGCCCACTGCAAAACTTGTGAAAGGGACCCGCTGTGGGACCGTAATAAAGGGCCCCGCAAGGGGAGAAAAGGGCCCCAGGATCAGTGGGAAGAGCCCCGGGCTTGAAGGGAAGGGCCCCGGCCAGGGGTCCGGGGGGGGGGCCCTTCATGGTTTCTTGCACCGGGGCCCTGAAGGTTCTAGTTACGCCTCTGCGGCTGGGTGTCCCCCTTGAGGACCAGAAGTCGTTTTTCTGGTTTTCTGAATACCTAGCAGATCTAACAGACTTTTGATGAGCTTACTCTGAAAGTCTTTTCCTTGATCAAAATTGATACGATTGCTTGAGGCAGGCCAGAATGCACGTAGATCTTTTCCACAAAAGCTTTGGCTATACAGTTTAGGATTGTTGGGCTTCAGTAGGGAACGCCTGGTCGTATCGGGTAAGGTGGTCCGTTACTACAAGGACATTTCCTTGGTCACTCCAGTCAGGCTCCAGACACAGGAAAACAATGCACACTAATCCCATTGGCCCTTGACTTTGGAGATGGCCCATGGGTGAAGCTTTGTTTGGTAAAGTCTTTCACTGAACACATCTAAAGCCCCGTACACACGAGTAGAAATTCGGCCGGGAAATTTTTGTCCGACCGATCTGTCGATTTTCGGCTTGTTAGTATGGTGCTTCCGACAATCGACTCCGAATTTTCGGCCGAAAAAATCCTGGTATGCAGGCTATAAAATTTTTGTCGACCATCAAAACACGTCCGATTTTCATCTCATTAGTACAGATTTCGGCGGGGAAAAATCTTATGAGCAAGACTGGGCATGTTCAGAGATGAAAGAACACATAGAAAGCAATCCAACACATGACATCACTTCTGAAGTAGAATTCTGTCGTGTGGGAAAATTCGTGTGCAGTCTAGAGCACATTCCAACCAACAAAACACAACTCTGGACAAAAGACGGACGACCGGTCGGCGGAAATTCGTTGCGTGTGTACGAGGCTTTAGGCAAGAGTGACCGTAGCCCTCGGGGTGGATTTGATTTAAATCAAGTTGATTTAAATCACAATTTAAAAGGTAACTCCACTTTCGTGGGGGAAAAAAATCAGCAAATAAAGAAAAAACAATATAACGTATAAAATTGCGACACAAATCATATTGTAATTGAATGTTCTTAAAAATCCCCTTTCCTTTTCAATCTGCAGCTGTTGTAATTTTCTGAAAATGCAATGTAATATGGCCGCCTGGAGCTGTTCTGTACACAGAATGCATACTGGCCACACCCCCAGAAACATAATTTCCTGCTTGTGTGATTGGCTCACCAATTTTCCCAGAAGTCTGCACTAAAATGCAAGTCAGATTTCTGGCATCCCCTGCAACAAAAATGTCATTTTTGGTGAGATACTCCCAATAGGAACACGTCTAAAGGGATGCAGGCCCAACAGCTTTCCTCATTAGAGCCCTGCAGCTGCACAGCTGATAGATAATTATGGAATCACTCCCGTTTGACCCACTCAGCACAGAGGAACAAACAGTGATTTCTTAAGAATAACAAAAGGTAGGAATCTGCAACAAAGTTTGTTCAAATCCCTGCAATGTACAGAGATTCCCAGAGTGGAATGCTTTTTTTTTTTTCTCAACAAAAGTGGAGTTACTCTTTAAATCATGATTTATATCATAGTTTTTAAAGAGCAACTCTCATCTCTGTCCCGGAGAGGCTCCTCCTCTGACCACTGACAGTCCCATTCACTTTAATGGGACGGCTGGTAATGCGGCAGTGACCCAACAAAGTGAGGGACGTGGTGGTAGTAGGTGAGTGGATACCCGCTAACAGGTGCTGCCATGATGGATCTGAAATGACAGGTGCTCTTTAAATGTAAGGACTTATTCTTGCTGGTAGTTAGTGTGAAATTGTGAGAATGCATCAATGCAGTGCATGTGATCTCACCTTGCAGAGCTTGGATTCATTGAATGAGTTTACCAAAAATGTAAACTATTTCTGAAAATACAGCTACATAACTAAGCTCCATTTCATGCTGAATAAACTAAATGATCAATGTATGTTAAATAGAGAACTATCTTTAGATAAATTTTTACTCCAAAATCATTTTATTAAAATAAGTTTGATACAAATAAAAAAATCTGATTTAAAAAATAATAAAAAAAAAAAATCTGTCCACCCTAGTTGCCCTCAACTTTGCCGCCAACAGATGTGTTCTCTGCCTAGCTTGAAAGTCCTCTCTGGGCCTAGGTGGCCATGCTCACCATGTAAAGCTGTTGGTACGGTCTGCCATCTTTCGTTAGGGTTTTCCAAGGGGCCCCTATGGTAGACCCCCCCCCACCCCCCATCTCCCAACAGCAACGAAACCTTAGAGCAAAAGTGTCAAACTCAATTTTATCTCGGGCCGCATCAGCATTATGGTCACGCTCAAAGGGCCAGTTGTATCTGTAAGACTAAATGTCCAGAGCACACCACCCTGGTCTGCTAAATGCTGAGACCAGGGAAGGTGCAGACAAGAAGGGGCTGTGGCTACACAGAGGTTCAGGATCTGTAGGAGGAGTTCTGACCTCCTCTCCGCTCTAATTCATCCCAACGGTGTTCTATCGGGTTGAGGTCAGGACTCTGTGCAGGCCAGTCAAGTTCCTCCACCCCAAACTCGCTCATCCATGTCTTTATGGACCTTGATCAGAAGCAGGCAGAACGGGGGGGGGGGGGGGGGAATCGGTGTCGGAGAAGCAATTACAGGAATGATGCCCTCTGTCTGTGTCTCTCCCTGCAGCAGCTGAAAGCTGGCAGGAGGGGGGGGGGGAACTGGCTTTCAGCTGCTGCAGAGAGCCGCACAGGTTTTCCTTCTGTAATTGCCCCTCCCCCTGACCGCACCGATTCCCTATGCTGTTGGGCCCCCCTGTGTGCCCGGGCCCCCTACAGGAGGACTGGTGTGCCCCCCCCCTCCCCTATCAGCACCCCAGCCTGTCACACAAGACACTAAAAATCTGAGAATTTCAGCTGCCTCTGAATTTAATACATCCCCCGAGCATGCGGCCAGTGAAGTCCAGCAGAGCTCCTGAGTTGCTTACTTGTTTTTGGGTCAGTGTGACAGCCAGGCGCTCTGCATTTTCAGCAGCTTCTTTATTTTTTTTCTAAGCACAGCAGATGATACTTTTAAGCTTTATGGAAGGGTAGAGGAAAGATGAAATCGGTCGGTCAGAAGTTGGCGGCAGATTTGGGGCGGCACACGTCTGCCCGTAGGACACTGATTGTAGGATTAGAGTTGTGTGCCGCTCCCCTGCCAGCGGCTCCATTTGTAATGAGGATCGGCGCTGGCAATCGTTTGCTCTGGATCACCTCCAGGAAGTAAACTCTGATAAATATTAGCTGATCCCAAACATGTAAGAAGCAGAACTGTCTGTGTTGCCTAGACTGGCCAATCAGGCGATTGTCAATGGACAACGCATGCTAATTAAGGTGAATGTAAAGCCAATTTTTTATTTTATTTTTTATTTGTTACATTTTTTATTTTTTTTTAGTTTTGGATGGAATTGGGAAGGACGGGAACCCCGTCAGGTTTGTCTCTACTGGAGAGATTAACCCTTCTTACACTGGTGACCGTTATCACCGGCATGGAATGTAAGGGAAATCCTACATTTAGAGTTGTCACCATAACAGGAGCTGGGGAAAAACCATCCACTGGGGACACCTGCTCTGGTGACAACTCTAGATTCTAGAACACCTTGTGTACACTTGTGATTGGAAGAGAGCACGGACAGGCAGTTAAGAAGCGCTTTTACCGCTCCCCCTCCCCTGAGCTGCAAAGACAGTGCTGTAGGCAGAATACCTTAGGAGGGCGGTACTGCAACAATGAATGGGGACCCTGCTGGCCATGGCCTTGGTGGTATGAGCTTATGGGGATTAAAACAGGTGGTGAGGAAGCATTCTGTCAAACGCCCTCTGAAAAGCGTTCCATTGTGGATCGCTCTTCTGAGGGCTACACTTGTATAAGGCTTGGTTCACACCCATGTGTTTAGTGCTTTGTGGCAACAGCCTTTGTGGTGCGCGCTTATAGGGATTAACCACTTTACCACCAGAGGATTTTGCTGTCTTACGTCTGGGCCACTTTTTGCGATTCGGCGCTGTGCGACTTTAACTGACAATTGTGCGGTCGTGCGACGTCATACCCAAACAAAATTTACGTCCTTTTTTTCCCACAAACAGAGCTTTCTTTTGGTGGTATTTGATCACCTGTGCGTTTTTTTACTTTTTGCGCTATAAACAAAAAAAGAGCATTTATTTTGAAAAAATAACATTTTTAACATTTTTTTTTATATGAAATTCCCCCCCAAAAAAATTTAAAAATCAAATTGTTTTAAAATTTTTGGCCAATTTGTTTTCTGCTACCCATGTTTGGTAAAAAAAATCACAATAAGCGTATTTTGATTGGTTTGCGCAAAAGTTATTGCGTTTACTAACTACGGGAAAGATTTCTGTCATTTTTGGTGTTTTTTTTTTAAACGCGTAATGGCGGCGATCTGCGTTTTTTTTTTTTTTTTTTGAGAGACTGCGACATTGCGGCGGACAGATCGGACCCTTGACTGACATTTTTGACACTTTTGGGGGTACCAGTGACATTACTGCAGTAATCAGTGCTATATATATGCACTGTTACTGTAAAAATGACACTGGCAGGGAAGGGGTTAACTTTATTGGAGAAGGAGGGGTTAATGTATGCCTGGTGCTTACTGACATGTGGGGGGGGGGGGAGGTGACTGAGTGACAGAAGGACAGATCGCATGTTCAGCTATGCTGAACACTCCGATCTGTCTCTCCCTGTCACTTGGGAGATCCGCACGCTCTGTTTACACAGGCGGGTGGATCTCCTCACTCAATTCCCCGACGATCGGGGAAGAGCGGTGGCGATCGCCGCTGCTCCTCCCCTGGCCCGACTCCCGCTGTGACTGAAAACAGCGGGAGAGCGCCTCCTACAGGGGGGGGTGTCCAGCGACGTAGGTCTACGTCGCTGGACGGGAACGAGCCACTGTGCCGCAGTAGCAGCACAGTGGCTGGGGGTAAAGTGGTTAAAACAGGTGGTGAGGAAGCATTCTGTCAAACGACCCTCTGAAAAGCGTTCCATTGTGGATCGCTCTTCTGAGGGCAACACATGTATAAGGCTCGGTTCACAGCTATGCGTTGTTTAGTGCTTTGTGCAGAAACGCACTACAGTCCCATTTCACATGGGACTACAGGACACGTTCACATCTATAGTTCTTCAGCCGCTGCATTTTCGGAAAGGGTCAGAGAGTTATAAAATCCGCAGAGGTGATCAAATACCACCAAAAGAAAGCTCTGTTTGTGGGGGGAAAAAAGGACATGAACTTTTATTCGGGCACATCGTCGCACGACCGCGCAATTGTCAGTTAAATCAACGCAGTGCCGTATCGCAAAAAATGAAGGGGGTAAAACCTTCTGGAGCTGAGGTGGTTAATTTGCAGGGATTTCGTCTCACTTCCTGTTTGGCTATGGGACAGGAAGTGAATGGAAATCTCCGCAATGGGACACAGATGGTGAAAATAAATCTGACGTGTTCTAACCCTCTCTTGCTCTATCCAAAATAAAAAAATAAAGTTTTGCCTATTGTTCTACTTTAAAAATAAAAAGGGAAATGAAAGCGGCCGTGCTGCCGAATAGCCATTCTCATATGATGCATTTTCTGTTCTAATTATAAGACTTCCTTAAATATTAAACAGGAACCACCTACCAATGTTCCTCGGGTCCCCGTACCTCCAACAGTTCGACACATTTGAAGAATTAAAAAAAAAAAAAAAAGAGGCCACGCCTCCTCGCCAAAGTCATATATTTCAGCAGGGAAAAAGAGCAGAGCTGCCATAAAGCAATAGGTGCTTCCTCTTTATATCCCCATATACAGCGCATCCGGAAAGTATTCTCAGCGCTTCACTTTTTCCACATTTTGTTATTTTACAGCCTTAGTCCAAAATGGAATAAATTCATTATTTTCCTCAAAATTCTACAAACAATCCCCCATAATGACAATGTGATAGAAGTTTGTTTGAAATCTTTGCAAATTTATTAAAAATAAAAAACAAAACAAAAAATCCCATGTACATAAGTATTCATACCCTTTGCTCAATACTTTGTTGAAGCATCTTTGGCACCAATTACAGCCTCAAGTCTTTTTGAGTATGATGCTACAAGCTTGGCACACCTGTTTTTGGGCAGCTTCTCTCATTCTTCTTTGCAGGACCTCTCAAGCTCCATCAGGCTGGACGGGGAGTGTCGGTGCACAGCCAATTTCAGATCTCTCCAGAGATGTTCAATCAGGTTCAAGTCTGGGCTCTGGCTGGGCCACTCAAGGACATTCACAGAGTTGTCCCGTAGCCACTCCTTTATTATCTTGGCTGTGTGCTTAGGGTTGTTGTCCTGTTGGAAGATGAACCCTCGCCCCAGTCTGAGGTCCAGAGCGCTCTGGAGAAGGTTTTCATCAAGGATGTCTCTGTACATTGCTGCATTCATCTTTCCCTCAATCCTGACTAGTCTCCCAGTTCCTGCTGTTGAAAAACATCCCCACAGCATGCTGCTGCCACCACCATGCTTCACTGTAGGGATGGTATTGGCCAGGTGATGAGCGGTGCCTGGTTTCCTCCAGACATGATGCTTGCCATTCAGGCCAAAGAGTTCAATCTTTATTTCAGACCAGAGAATTTTGTTTCTCATGGTCTGAGAGTCCTTCAGGTGCTTTTGGCAAACTCCAGGCAGGCTGTCATGTGCCTTTTACTGAGGAGTGGCTTCCGGCTGGCCACTCTACCATACAGGCCTGATTTGTGGAGTGCTGCAGAGATGGTTGTTCTTCTGGAAGTTCTCCTCTCTCAACAGAGAAACACTGGAGCTCTGTCAGAGTGACCATCGGGTTCTTGGTCATCTCCCTGACTAAGGCCATTCCCCCCCCATCGCTCATTTTGGCCGGACGGCCGGCTCTAGGTAGAGTCTTGGTGCTTCGAAACTTCTTCCTAATGGAGGCCACTGTGCTCATTGTGACTTTCAATGCTGCAGAATTTTTTTTGTCCCATTTCCCAGATCTGTGCCTCCATACAATCCTTTCCTGGAGGTCTACCGACAATTCCTTGAACTTCATGGCTTGGTTTGTGCTCTGACATGCACTGTTACCTGGGGGACCTTTTATATAGACAGGTGTGTGCCTTTCCAAATCATGTCCAATCAACTGAATTTACCACAGGTGGACTCCAATCAAGTTGTAGAAACATCTCAAGGATGATCAGTAGAAACAGGATGCACCTGAGCTCAGTTTTGAGTGTCGTGGCAAAGGCTGTGAATACTTATGTACATGGGATTTTTTTTTTTTGTTTTTTATTTTTAATACATTTTCAAAGGTTTCAAGCGAACTTCTTTCACATTGTCATTATGGGGGATGATTGTTTGTAGAATCTTGAGGACATTTTTTTTTTCAACAGTTTTTTTTAAATTTAGTTAAATTTTACAAACCATTTTTAAAAAATTCTACACATTTCAGACCCGCCATAAATCCCCCTACTACCCCTATCCCTTCCATCTCCTTACCTATTCCATTCTATTCCTATGTTACACTCCTTCACCTGTATTTCTATGTGCATTTATCGGACCCCAATCTTTAGTCCCCCCCCCCCCCCCCCCCCATCCTTCCAAATTTCTATGTAATCTCTAGTCTTTAAATTCTGCCTATTTTTTCCAGATCTGTGAGCAAAAGCTGGGAGAAAAAACAGCCAGATCTGTGAGCAAAAGCAGCACACGTTACACCTATTAGGCACACAGTAAACCCTTTGATGTTAACCCCTTCAGTGTCAGTACATTGTACAGTATTATATCTGATCACTGTATAAGGCCGGCCATACACGGTGCAATTTTCTTTCCTGCAACCACGGGTTGCAGGAAATACATTTTCATGATTCCCCCATGAACACAGACACTGCTGACAGGAGAATCAGGTTCAGCAATGGTCTTCTATGGGCTGTCCCCGCCGGGGGAAGACAGTGATCATTGC